>NC_134280.1:66570434-67279101 GCF_949628215.1 Phalacrocorax aristotelis
GACAGAGCCGTATCCTTCAGATAATCCAACCATATGAGCTTCTTAAAAAAAAAAAGAGAAACAACATTCCCACAGGACATGTAAAAATTACTTACAGTGGGTTAGGACATGTTTTAAAAATGTACATGGAACCACTGTCAGAAGAACAACAGTAAAACTTTGTTATTTCCAGGCATTATCTATCCAATAATTCTTTAGAGTTTTCCAAGTCCCTTCTAAAAACTACCAACAAGAGAAAACAAATCAGGTTGTACTGTAAACAAAACAATTTCTCTTTCCGTTTCTAACAGTGTATCAATAATATTTCAAAATCCTGACAACCAAGCCTCCAGTTAACCACAGTTAACATGCAAAAAAAAAATGTTCAACAAAAGGGATTAAGCGGCACAACAGACAAGTCAAGATTTGTGCATCTGCCATCACAATCAGTGTTGGTCACCAACAAAAAAAAGAGATGTCTGCATAATTTAATCTGTTCTCCGGTCACCTATGTTTCACATGTAATGGGTATTGCTAGTTTACGACGAGATCAGTCCTGCAATTCCTTTTTCCACCTCTCTTGGCCAGCATTCAGCTGCTCAGAACATTCAAATCTTCTTAACAACAGGGGCAGGAGCTATATTCTCTTTTGTGCCCTACCACGTTGAAAAGAATGCTGGTCCTCAACAAATTAATACTAATTGCAGGTCAGCTACTGAACTAGTGGACAAAGCAACATTTCAGCCACTGTTTTCAGAATCAATATCTCGACGTCACAAACTCCCAGAGCTGTTGCTGGAACACTCTGAGCAGATAGTGGAGCTGAATAAAATTGATGGTTCGAGACTGAACTGTGAGGAAACCCTTTCCTGGGGAGGGTGCTTCAAAGAGAGTCAAGTACGATCAGCCTCCCGAGAACATGCTTTCTGGAAACTTCTCCTCCTCTTACAGGAAGTTGTGTCTAATACAGTCTAATATTTTGCTGATTAAATCTACCTATAAAATTCATAGGGAAAGTTTGCTAGCCCCAGAGAGGGAAGGCGGGGTCACTGAAACCCTCCCTGCATCATTACATCACGCATTCAGACATGCATTATGCTCCCTGGGAGGGGTTTAACCCCTCCAGGGTCTCTCACTGGGCCTAAAGTCATTTGCTACCTTGAACCTCTGGAGGGACTTTGTAAAATGTGGTCTGGACTTCCTCAATGCAGAAAGAACCACAGTTTTGACAATGTCCTGGTTAGGAGCAAGCCATATGGCTTGTGTAGGAGTCAAACCTAAATCAAATCCCATTCAAAAAGCCAAAGTCTGTAGAAATTTAGAGGTGTCTACTTTATACCTGCAAGGGCAACTTGGTTTCCAATTATCCTCCCTCTTCGAATCATCCGTATTGGCACAAATCTCCCTACTATTTGTGGCACTAAGAAGCAGGTAACAACTAATGACAGGTAAAGGCCTAACAAGAGTCCTGTTCTGTTAGGTTGTCTCTGACCTGCTCTCCAAAGAGCCTAGAGATCACCTGGACAAGTTGGGGGTTGGGGGGAGGGGGGACAACAAGCAGGGAGGAGGAGGAATTTTCCCTATGTCATATGATGGTTCGTGGCAGAGCAGACACTAATATCGAAGTCCCTTATTTCCAGCCCAAAAGGTAGCACAAGAACAGGCTAAGTTCTTTTAACATCTACTGCTAGTGCAGTTAAGGTCATATTTTCAGGCAGATTTACATTGGTTTTTTAAATTAATTATTTTAATAATATTTGGCATTCCATGCCACTCTTCGTTCTGGTATCTCAATGTGGCTGACACTACCTACTTAAAAAGGGCAACAACCCTTACAGCAAGGGCTGAAATGGTACTTTTTCACAGTTGGGGAGCTAATAACACTGAAAGTTAAAGCCATACAGCAAAGGTCTTCCCAGAGAGTTTTGCCTACTACCTCAAAGATTTCCACCCTGGCTCCTTCAGCTTCAAGGACAGTAATAATTTCTCTGGAGTGCCTATACGGAGCTGTTAGGTTGTGGTGTTCAATCAGTGGTCCTTTACTGACTAAGGAAGCTTGCTTTCTAACAAAGTTCAATTGTAAATAACTCTCTGTAGCACATAGCCACTGAGGATGAATGTACTGCCTTAGTTCTCTGTAGCTCTTATCCTCTTAGGTGAGGAGAAAACCTCCGTGTGTGTTCCTGACCCATTTGCATGTCTCCTTGATCTGCTGAGTTGGTGTGGCAACTTGCTAGACAATGGTCAGCATTATGCAAGGCAACTTGCATTAACACTGCAGTCCACAACAGAACTGGTGTTCTGACAGGCACTAACCCGAAGCAAAGAGAAGAAAAGAATGGAAAACATTAGAATATAAGAAGTCTTCAGTTAATATAGCTTATCTAATAGCTTTTCTCCAGTTCAAGCCAATACCTAGTTTGTTAAAAAGAAATAATTGCAAAATAGGCAGCCATACAAAAGAGTGAGGTTTAAAACTTTGACCAAACCGAAGTTGATTTGTTAAGCATCTTGCCCAGTTGTCACAATTATATCAAAAAAGCAGAACTGTGATCCATTAAGGAACATCTAAAGGGATGCATGACATGGCTGGTTTTATTTGCAGTTGACACAAGGCTCTTAAATGATGTATCTGGGGATCATTTATTAATCCATGCCCAGTTTGTTTTCATGCTGTGTCAGGGAATCTAAATGGAAAATGGGGGCTTTGCTTTATCTCCGCAATTCTTTGTTTGGATGTTTGTTTGTTTTCAAAGCTTGCTTGTCTGATTAATAAGGCCAGTGTCATGCAGAATAAAAGAGGGATGTGTCACATTAGTTCTTTGCCCAGTTAAATCTCCTCCTGGCTCAGTGACTATTTCTCTATTTCAGCCATCATTTTCTAATTTATGTTAGTTCCCCGTGATCTATAGGGGAAAAAAAAAGTTGATTCCCATTTGAACAAGCCCAAAAGCCACGTACAATCTCATTCTTTGCTCTATTTAAGCATACAAACCAGGAATAATTCCAGTCAATAGGTTTACACCAAATAAATTAGGGGGCCCATCAGGTATGTAGGTTGTAACAAATGCATGGAATTTTTCTAGATGGTCAGATTCCTTGAGTGCAATCTCAACTTCATTAAAACCAACGGAAACCTTCACTAATGAAACCAGCGGGCCCTGAATTTCACCTACAAGCTCAGGCTCTGAGCAGCCATAGTTACGACTATGAATGGGCAGACATCAAATTAGTGGGGACAATCCATTTGTAGCTAATAGTAAAAAAATGGTCTAATTTTAATTTCTGTCTGAATCGTGGCACTGACATTTTCTAGACCTAAAAAAAGGGGCTTTGTGTATCGATATGGCAGTGAGTGGTGGCAAATGGCAAGAATTATGGCTTGCCAAGTAAGAAGTTGAACTCCACAGAACAAGAGAAGACATATCGCTCCTGGAATTCCCTCTTCTTCCAGACACAGTCACGAAGCAAAATTTGTGTGTGTAAAATATGATTTAATTACTCAAGCAATTTTCCACATTGCTGGTATCTTCTGAAGTGCTTTAGCAGTTAAAGGAAGATGAAAGACTAATATAAGTTTTTCAGTGCTATACATAGAGGGGGAAAAAAAAAATCTTCTGTGGCTTCCACAGTTAAATAACATATCTCCTGTAGTACATTACAATTATAGTAGCATGGTAATTGCCAACCATTGCAAAATATACTACAGGGTGGGTTTAGGGTTTTTTTTATCAGTCATCATACCTGCCTTAATAAATGACACATATTACATATAAACTATAACTCTTCATTTCATTAATAGGATAAAGGCCAAAGAGTGATCATAAGATAAATTATAGGAATAATTTACAGGAGCATAAATGAATGGCATATTGTCTGCTACAGAATAATAGTTCTTTACTAGTGCTACCAAAGATAGGTGCTTCATTTATGAAAGATTTTAAATTTTTTGAAAAAGAAAACTTACAAGACAGTTGCATATATGGCAAAGCCGTGACTCAATATACTTAAGTAATAAAAATGTTGAGAACTAAAGATAACCCATGAAAATAAAACACTGGTTTTTCTTCAATGAAAACTAATTTTCCATCTGCATAATGGGGAAAACCTCAATTTTCCCTTGAAAAAATTTGACAAAGTTTTCCATCTAGTCCCTGCAGGGTAGTAGCAAATGAGATGCTCTTAAGAGCTACGTGCTGGCACTCTGAGCTGCAATCAGTCAGTGGGAAATGCCTGATGTGCTGGTAAGTGATGTGATACTGGGATTTACAGGTGTATTGTCTTAGTAAAATGAAGTGTGGCATCTTTTTGATGCAACACGGCTTCAGTGTTCTGAGAGGTTTATTATTGCAGCACTTCTCAGCTTTTACTTCTCAGCCCCCTGCCTTGCATTAAGCGTACACGACTGGCTGGATTACCCCAGTCCAACCGACCCAATATCTGGTCCGTCACTGAAGCAAGGAGCGGGTGCCTTCGGGAGAATACGGAGAATACAAGCACACCTCTGGCATTCTCCTGGTTCTAACTCCTGCAATTTTCAAAATAGCTGCACTTCTTGCGGAATCACACTGACGGAGAGCAGATGACAGGTTTTCTTGAAAACAGAGATTGAAAGCACTGGCACCGTCTTCAACACAAAACAAAGCAGTCATCAAACACACCACCATCTGCTAGAGACAAGACAATTTGAAAGAAATAGCCAAGAAACGCAAGAAGAGCTGAAGCGGCTGCTGAAACAGGCTATTGACTAGTAATTCAGCTCCATTAAACTCAACTTTTCAGAACTTTTTTGAAACTTCAGATTTGGCAATCAAATCTCTCATTCTGGCAGTGACCCTAGTGAGGAAAGTACATAAGCGTCTGTCCTCGATTCTGCATGCTACTGGGATCCGACAAGGAGTATTTATGGGACTGATAATAAGAAATGTTATTTTGACCTAGTTGTGTAGTAAAACTCCAAGAATTTGCTGCTCAACTATTCATTTTATGGAATACAATGATCAATGAAGAAAGCACAGCTTATTTGTCTAAGGATCAGTAAGGTCCAGATCTCTGCTTTAATATAGTTTTTGTGAGTGAGCCAGCTGCCGAGGATAAAGCTAGGATCAGGTGTCTCACAGAGCTGAATACTTCTTTCACAAACACTTAGGGCTACAGTCAGGGATCATACAAATAATACATCCCATCTTATCAAGTCCTGGTTTCCTGTCTTGAGTCTACAGACTCAACTGAGGAAGTGAGATACCAAGAAATATGATGCGGGAAAAAGACCTGATGCCTGGAAGGGCCTTTTTGCAGGCAAAGATGTGAACTGTGCAACTTTTATCTTCTTCTACTAGGAATTATTCTTGCTATGTTTCATCTGCTGTTGCTTTCATAACTTTTCTTTTTCACTGAGCTGGAGGGAGCTGTATAAACAGGTTATGCTTCTGACTACATCCCCACGTATGTTCAAGGGACCTTCCTTGCTCCATTTGTCTCCATTTATTTGGGAAGGAGAAAGGAGGGTGTGTGTCAGCGTCTGAGTCTGAGAAACTTCACACATTTCAGCCTAAGAAAATAAGTTCTTTCCATCTCCCACATCCACCCCCACCTCCATCCTCCCCACTGAACGTGTCTGTCTCTCGGTGTGCTAATCTGCTTTATACTGTCTGGGATATTTTAATTTTTGACACACATGATACCAGCAAGAGGTTCTTAGCTACCAAAACCTGATATACACCCTTAGAAAGGCATGACCCCGATTACACAATTGCAGAAATGATATCGTAGTCCTGCCTCTCAGCGTAGCCTGTAACTCGCTTGTCTTCAAAATATCCACAACCTATTGTGCTTGATTTGAAAACGCTACTCACTCGGGGTGGAGTTTATGCCTGACATAGACCAGATAAACTCCAGTCATCGCCTCACAATACTTTTTTTTTTTTATTTAATCTTTAAAAGGACAGGCTGCTGGTTAACTGAGAGTCCCGTTTGATTGACAGTATCTGTCAGAGGCAATGAACTCCACTTGAACATTGCCTTTATGTTCCTGTGTAAAGTTGTTCAACTGTGACCCTTCCATCTGTTCCAGCTAATCTGAAAGTCATTTAGGCCCGCTTCTCCATTCATCCTAAACACAGCGCATTCTCCTGTTAACACACATATGCAAAGTTGTCGGGCTGTCAGCTACGTAAGGGCTTCCCCCCCCCCCCCCCCCCCCGTTTTTTTTTTTAAACTCTCAGGACATCTGTGTCTACATTTCCTCATATCAATTACAATTTTTAAAGAAAATTTTCAGAACGTACTTTAAATCTTACTAATTACTTTTTATGAACATGCCAGTAAATCTCACAGCATCACTTCAGAAAAGATTCAGAATGGTTCTTTAAGGAGAGGTCATCAGGTAGCTGACTTCAGTGCTCCAATGTGCATGTGCAAACCTCCATATTTTAAAGACTGAGACAAACGGTTGCCTTGAAGAAGGTGTAAGATCTTTACCAAAAAACGCTTTTAAGATTTTGGAAGATTGCTACTCGTAAATGGCCGTTCAAGCCAACTTCAAGTATTTAAGATCATCATACCCTATTTGATATGCAATTTGAAAATGCATACAAACGTATAAAAAAAATCTGAAAACTTAACAATTTGATGCTCTCATTTAATTTGCTCTTTAAAATTCATCTCACACAGGTCAGAAACTATTCCACTAACACTGTCGGCATAGTTAATATTTATCTTAAGAACGACTGGTAAATAATCTTTTCCTTGTACACAAAGTTAACATTAGCAATTAAGGTAACTTTAAACTCAGGGGAATAAATGTTCATTATGGTCCTGCTCAGATACTGCTGCAAAACTATATATTGCATCCAACAAAACTAAGACCAAGAAGTTATTTCTGAGGTCTCCAAGGAAATACAAAGAGAAGTTTCCTACCCAAGCAATTTGTTATTGTGAGACAAGAAAATAATAATACAAATTTCATTATTATTCATTTCTGGTACATCCACACAAAAAAGTCTTTACACAAGACTGATCCACAAAAAAAAAAAAAAAAAAAAAAAGGAAAAGGAAAAGTGTAATGCCATCTATTCTAAATGACTTTTAGAATAAAATGCAACCACTAAAAACATTTCATAGAGTGAAAAAAATTACAAGGGAAAACACATTGCTAGTATTATTATGGATTTTGTTGTGCATCTAAAGAGGATCAGAGTTGCGTGCTGCACACACGCTATTTCTCAAATACTTATTAGATGGAATGTACACATCTGGTAGAATCTTGACTTCTTGGTAAATGTTAGCACAAAATGAGTGACACTTGTAGCAAACCTTTGTTCTCGTGGGCGATTTCTCTGACAGAAGTTATATAGAAGAATAGAATCGGGAAAAAAAAAAAACCACCACAAAAAAAACCAACAGAAAAAAAGCCCTAAATCTCCCTAGCCTACTGTTCAGTTCTGTCATAGAGAAGTAAAGAAACTAGAGTTCCTATTCATGTATTACCCACTCTGGTTGTCACGGAAGCTTTTTGGCCTTTCTCATCATACTTGAATGGTGGTAAAATAATAAAGGCAAT
This sequence comes from Phalacrocorax aristotelis, assembly GCF_949628215.1. Classification (NCBI taxonomy): domain Eukaryota; kingdom Metazoa; phylum Chordata; class Aves; order Suliformes; family Phalacrocoracidae; genus Phalacrocorax; species Phalacrocorax aristotelis. Next base: position 66,577,975 of record NC_134280.1, read on the forward strand.
GGGATGAACTTCAGTGCTGCTCTTTTTCCTTTTTATTTTAAAAAAAAAAAAAAGGGTAATTTCCTGATTCTTCTTATGATGTGACGGAGGCTCAACAGTAAAGATCTCTCACCCTCACAGTTAAGACTCAATAATACAAGTTAATGATTGTAATTCAGGCTCTGATTTTTGTTTAATAAAAAAGCATTGTGTTTACATAAATTGTCAAAAATAAATTGAAATAATCCGTATATGCCTATCTGCTTTCCTGCTATTTTCACAGGAAAACTACTTGTTAAACCTATATGTAAAAAAATACATCAAAGTTGCGGAGTTAATTGCAAAATGCTCAAAAATGCACACGTGTCTTTTCATGCGTATAGTCTCTGCTTAAAATACAGAGTGTCTCTCCGTTCTTTCATCAGGAAAGAATTTAGGATGAGATTCACCTCAGCTAACTTTATTGGTCTGTAGGACAGACAGCTGTGTCTGAACTAGCCTAGTCTGTGGAAAGAAATATGATCTTTTAGGATATTACTCATCTGATCTGCCTTAAACACTGACTTCAGGAAGAGAAAATGAGTCGCACGCCTTTGACGTATATCTCTTCAACAACTATAAAGGCAGTTGAGGCGGGCTGCTTGGGCGTCTACCCTGTTGCTGCTTAGACTGATGAATGCAGCCTCTCATTTGCTGTAATTACCATCAATGAACAAGCTTTGACATTGCTCCCCAACGCTTCAGGCTCTAGAAACTTGGTGTAGAGATACTCCTGTTTGCTCTGATGTTACATTTAACATCTTCTTGCGTTACTGACAGTCAAATTAATGTTTTAAGGGTCTAACAGTACAAATTTTCTAATTAACATGGAAAGGCCTCATTAATAATACAGTTAAAATAGCTTCCTAGCACCTACCTCACTTCCTTCCCATGAAAATCACACGCAGCTACAAGCACAGGTCTGGCAGAGTTAATGAGGTCGGGTTCCAGGTGGTGCCTGGCACATACCAGTTATCAGCTGGGAAACACTGTTGCTTCCCTTTTACTTAAGGTAAGGAAAAAGCAATTTTAATTTGCCATGACATAGAAACAAGACATGAATTTCCACTGAGGGAAGATATCACAGAGAAGGAATTAAAATTCCTTAGGGATGGAAAAGAAGGTGGATTTTTCAGGAATAAGGGAGCTATGCATAATTAAGAGCCCTCTAGGGAAGATCAGGCCTTTGTGTGATTTCCCAAGATCTCAGAAGGACAGAACAGTAAAACCCCCACAACTACTAAAGGACAGTGAGAGGGAAGTTATGGCAAAAGTAATATCGTATGTCCAAGAAGGCTGCAAGGAACAACCAGCATCTAAGATTCACTGAAAGCTACAGTTAATGTCAAGTTTGATTTTTTTTTTGAGTATTCATGCCAGTCGATTTTCCAAATAGAAACACACTATAGGAGTATGTAAGGAAAAGGGCCAGTACTTTGGGTCTGAAAGAAAAACCGATGGATTTACAATGCTGGGGAAGAGGTCTGAAGGGAAGTTCATAGGGAAAGAAAAAGAAAAAACATGAAGGTTCAAGCTGATAATAAATCTCATTTGTAGCTGTATGTTATACTGTGACAGCAGCACTCACCAGAGAGCCCAGTATGTTTGCGGACCCTTTTTCTTCATATGTGACTTTGAGCATAACAGAGCCTAAGGAAACAGCAGCGCTATCGTAGGCAGTACAGGCAACACGACTTGTTTTCCATCTCAAGCTAGACCTTGGACAAAGTTTTGGCTGAGATTTCTGTAGGCGGTTGCTGTCCGCAGACTGTTTGCGATCACCTCTAAAGACTTTTGAGTGTTTAAATATGTACACAGAGGAATGAGTGAAGAGTATTTATACCAGCTGGGCTGAAGCACTTCACTCATGAGGCCTTGTCACTCCTCCTGCTGCTTTGCTCAGTGTGCCCAAATCTGCTGATGTCCTATGGAGATGCACTGTATGCCAAATGCATAAATAAATATGTGCCTGTACATGTATGCAGCTCCCCATCCTAGAAGTCGAAGACCTGCAGTCAATAATCGGTTTGCTGGTAAATACTACGTACGTGGGAGTCACACTGCCTCTGTGTCGGTGAGGCTGACGGTGAATGAAGGGCGATAGCCTCACTTATCACAGAGGGGATGGAGCTACGCCAGGGCCTGGAAAACCAACCCAGCAAATTTTAAGTCCTAACAGATCAGAGAAGTCTTCACTGCATCCCTTCTCTCTCAATTCAAATGTCTGGTGTAAAGACATTTTATTCCACCTAATCTATTTAACAAGTCTGAAAACAATTAATTAGTTATCCTGAACCCCAAGAGAAGCATTTTGTCTTGGGTAGTCTCCAGGAAGGGCTACTACGTGTGGTTCAGCACAACGATGTGCTCAGTAGAGGCCAACAAGCCGTTATAAACTGTATGGAGAAACAGGGCAACTGACAGGAAATCCTTCTTCTGGTATCCTGCCTCTTCCGGTATGTGAATTCCTTTTAACGAGATAAACATTTCTAATGCCAGCACTTCCACCCAACGCCCCTCGATCCCCCTGTATTTGCACATCCCAAAAGCTTTCTTTTATCACTGTGAAAACTATTTCTATTATTATTTCTAGAAGAAAATACACAAGGGAAAAAGGGAAAAAGGGAAAAAAGGATGACTCTTTAGTAACTGCATGTTACAACGACTATTGCAGGGCTTTTCTAAAATTTGGGTTTTTTTTTTAACTCTATATCAGAAGATGAGAACTGAACATGGTCTACCTCCCAAGGCACAAGTCACTGTCGGCTTCCTTTCACTACTTGGTTTGCATCAAGTCTTTGTCCAGTCCTCACTGCTGATGAAAAGATGATTTTTAATTAACTGCCAAAACTCTTCTACTATTTTGTGCTACCTTTATCTGAAAATGGAACTGATAAAATCCTAAGAAAATCTATTTGCAGACATTACTGCGTCATCTTCTCTGTATACTCATTATGAAAATTAGAGACTGGCTTCAAAATTACAAGATTTTAAAAAAAATACGTAGCAGTTATTATTTGCCTTTTGTTCTTTACCCTTAAAAGACACCTTCAATAAACCTTTTCAAGATTTATTTCGAATTCAAGAGAGCCAAAAGTGTACATTCAAATGAAAAAAGAAATAAGGCTGCAACTTCTTTGTAACTATATGATTCCAAGAGCCGGGTGCTAGAAAAACAATAATGAAAATACAGATTTCTGAGCTGACACGGGCGAGTTTGAAAGGTCAGTTAGTCCAGGTTGCAAATAGTCACAGTACCGAAGTATTATCTGTGACACACAGATAATTACAAAAATCTGCTGGGATGTTCCCATGCTCAGATTTAGGCGTATAATCTTCACACTCGGAGTTACCACTTACAGTCTTTTTGCACTGACCGTCTCAGGAACTTCTTGCCTCTCATCTGCATGCCTGTAGGAAACACTATCAACACCCCTAACAAGGAACAGCTCTCCATCTGAGTTTGTGTGCATTAATGCTTCAAATTCTTCCTTTTTTTTTCTTTCTTTTTTTTTTTTTTTTTAAGAAATCGGTTCGATCACAAAAGATTTGTAAATAAAGGTACACCACTTGCCCAAGTTTGCCTGGGAATTTACAAAATTCAGCAGATTCAGCTACAGCACTATTTTTGCTAAGTATAAATCAAGCTCCGGGATGCTCCCTGAATTGTTAAACATCGAGAGAAAAATCATTTTCTTCATTAGTCATATTCAGCCCAAAACTGGAAAACAAAACTAACACTGTAGGAATGTTACAGCTGGAATTTGGTCGCTTCACATTAATAACTGTGCTGTATATCTGACAAAGACATTTTGAGGCACAAAGAAAGCTCTTAAAGACATTAACGTAGATGCACCAGATACTATGGGAATAATTATCCAATCAAAAAAGTTTAATCTAAAGTCCCAAATTAAGTTTGTTTTAAAAATCCTATTTGTCACTCAGACTGCTGAGCTACAAAAAAAAAGCAAACCACCAAAATGTGGAGGCAAGTGCATAATCTGAAGGGCAAACAGGGCCGATTTAAGGATCTGAAAACAACTAGCCCTAAAATCCGAGGAGGTGGAAACAGTGACTGAAATGGGATGTAGGAATATGAGCTGCATTACTCATGTGCTCTGTGATAAGTCAATACCATCGTCAATGTCCTTCCCATTTAAACCTTTATTTTTTTTACATATGCCGAGTTATTTAAGATAAATCTAGGAACGTGGAAAAACATATGCTAGGTAAAGTACAAGCATGAAGTAATTGTATTACAAACTGCAAAGCTTTCAAATATCACATGCCAATCATCTCTTTTCCAATCTGCTTTAAAACCTACAATTGATCTTCTATCTGAAGTTCAAAATTAAGTCTTTCCAGTGCATTTAAGCCATTTTTAACCTTTTCTCTTGGCTTCCAGGGAGGCTGATTTGTTGTTTTGTGGGGTTTTTTTGTTTTTTTTAAAAAAAGGAAATAAATCTGATACTCTTATGTAATGATACGACTCCAGGAGCTGTGGCTCTGACAGAACCCACCACTTACAACAAATTACCCAGACCATGAGAATAGCTGGTTATACTGTGTAATAACTGATAAGACTATCTGTCTCACTGCAGAACTTAAAACACAAGTATTTGTAAGCTCCAGGGAACTGCTTTAGAACCTAAATATAAGTTTAGGGTTGACATCTGCAGAGACAGAAATCAGTTTCATACATGAAATATAATAAAGGAAGTAACAAAAATAATATTGTAAACATGCATAGCGCTAAAATTAAAATCTGGATTTTGTGAAACTGCTGTCAGGTTGCCACTTTGCCAAACTAGTTAAATAGGTGTTATATGCTGGGTTGCTAAATAGGTCAAGCACAACAGCTTATATTACACATCCCGATGTCATTTGCTACTCGGAAGTACCTGGTTTGCATATTTGACACATGGGGTTCTTTCCAAGCAGACTGTTTTATCTTAGTGGCACGAATTTCTCTTTTTCTGTGTAAGTGACCTTCCTCCATAAATTTTGTAAGCGGGAAGACATGACACACGACTATGCAATTCTTTAAAAAAAATTTTTAAAAACCAAACGAAAAAACAAACAACAAACCGAACCCAACCAACCCCCTGCCCCCCAAAACCCCTAACCTTTGTTGTAATACTGCAATGCTGTCAGTAAATTTATGAAAACTTTCTCAGCAATGAGCGTTGGCATTGCAGATGCCGTCTTGTGCGTCGAGCTTTGCTCACACGAGTATTTGCCGCGGCTCCTGGAGGGAGCATTAGTTGCAGCAAGTCTCCTGTTTCCTTTCCCTAAGCACAGTGAAGCAGCCCTCTAGGAAACACCACCTTAAGTCAAATACCGCTTTTTCATCTCAGGCCACGGAAAACAGAGTTGATTTCTGGAGCCCGAACACACAGGGTGAGGGGCAGAGCTGGCAAAGTGGCAGAGGTGCTCAGCATGGAGCTTATAGGTAGTAAGTTTGGGAGAAAACCCAAATTGCAATAAAGTAATAACTTAATGTAAAAAGTGTTTACACGTCTCCTCCTCAGAGAGATCCCCGCTGGAGCCTAATGGGAGCCCATTAAATGGTTCTTGGGAGCCCATTAAATGGGGCTGGTTCTCTCCTTAAGCCCTATACCTCCCCATTTCTCTTCACTTGCCAGACCTCTATTTTCCAGGGCTTCCCCTGAAGACCCGCTGTTCTTTGACACAGGATAAATAATGAATTCTCCTACTAACCCTTTGACATTATTACATAGATTTATCGCTACCTTTTACCAGTTAAGTAGCCAAGGAGTGTTTACAGGCCTGTCCTAAAGTCACAGCGTGAGCGAGAGGCACTATGAGCACCCAGGTGCTGTGGCAGTGCCAACGCTGAGCACGAGCCTTAGTGAGAGTCTCACAGCTGGGAATAATGAACACAGCCATGGTCTCATCAAACTGAACTAAAATAACCCAGCCTCCTAAAAATATGGAGGAAGATATTTCAGAATAATAGTAGCATAAAAATAATGAACTCACACCCAGGAACGCGCAACTCCACCTCGATTCTGCGCAGCCTTTCCTCCCACACCCAGCCAAAAGAAACAGTAGAATAGCTTATTTCATATTACCAGAAATTGTTAGACTTTTAATCTATTTTCTTTAGCTAACCACAGATGGAGTGAGCTCAGTTTTCCAACCGCTCCAGTTGGAGACAGAACAGACTTTTACCTTCCATGAGGTCCCTCTGCCTCATAGGTAGGTCGGGGCCATCTGAAGACTCTCTTTGCTTTGCCCATAAGACTTCCGTTGTCTATGATCATTCCCTCCGCTACTATCTGAAGTTACATGTTGCGATGGAATATCTAAGCAAGAAACCAAATCCTTCTGGTACTTCCTTTTATATAATTATCATAACAATTGATTTTGGAAGCGTTCTCGCCCGGGAAACTCAACACATACAAACGGCACGGCCAGGTTACAATCAGTTTGCAGATGTGCCGTGCCTGATGCTGTTCAAAAGCTCCAGTTTTGGCGATTTTTGCATTACTTCTTAGTGCAAGGAGATGAGGTCTCACTGTCTTTGCAACGCAAAAAGCCTCAACTAAAAGGAAAACGGAGCAGAGGACTATTGGGGAGAAAAAGAACACAAATGCTGCTTGCATCTCTCACTTCCAGATCGCACGTGCAGCATTCAGCTGCAGTGGGAGTCGGAACTGCAGTACACCTGCACAGCGGCAGCAGGAGAGTCACAGACTCACAGCCCAGCCCCAGAATTTGTTCAGGTTTTGAGCTAAACTTTCTTCTTTAGGACTTTTTAATCAAGCTTGCCTAAAGAGTGCGGGCTGCCTAACCCGATGTCAATTACCGTGCACCCCCTACCCCAAAACAAAAAGAAAAATCTGATTTGTAAAGCTCCGTTTATCATATTTTCTTAGAGCTACGTAGCAGCAATTTCAAGGACTTCTCCTTTTCCAGGCACAGTCACGCCTCGGGGAAGGAGCCAGCCAGGTCCTCTCACATCAGTCCTGGGTGGCATGCAGAGCAGACATGCACCAGGGTGGGAAACATTGAACTTCATCCTCAGAAAGTATCAAAAGGCGACTTCATTAAACCTAAAGATTTTTTGCAGTGAGGTAACAGCTTATAGTGTATTGCAAAGAGATATGAGAAAGGGCAGATTTTTCTTATCTTTTGTTATTGGAATTGACCCTCAGGGTCCTTAGGCCTTGGTGAGGGCTTAAGCAAGCTTAGATCAAGGAAGGATTTTGAAATTGAATTTATTCAGATTAGCAAAACCTTCCATGAGAGGATTTACTCTCAACAAGCTGTTGCCAACTCAGAGCTTAGAAAGCCCAGCACATTTTACTGATTTACAATCAACTTTTTTGTTTTGCTTTTAAAAAAAAACCAAAACAAAACACACAAGGCTGGCCTCATTAAAATATTTGCAATCAACATTCACACAGTATCAAAGTTTCTCTGCCAAATGTCTATTTATAGGTACTTTCCTTGGTTGTCCAGATCATTTTCATCCAGATGACATTTCAGGGTTTTAGGGGAAAAAAATATCTTGCAAATAGCGATAGAGGGGGAAGTGCAAGAGGATGAATACAGTTGCAGCAACGAAAAAGTGCTCTGTTAAAATGAAAGGCACTTCTCAGTCACTACTTTGTTTCATAATAAAAACAGATCTAGAAATCAATAAAAATTAATTTGCACTCTGTCACTTCACGTATTTATTTCAATAAGGAGTAAGATTTGTGTTCCCATTTGTGCACCACAGACCCGTAACAGACACAAAGCTCTCAGTCCCAATCATTTTAATTCAGCAGGGAGCAGTTTTACCTGCGAAATCCAAACAACACTCGAATCACTCAGCGTTTTGCCATCCACTTCACTAGGTCGGGATTTTACCTCACAGCTCCGAAACAAAATTTGCCTGGTTGGGATTTGTGACGTGCTCGCGCTGGGAACTTTCTCCCAGCGCTCAGGCGGAGGAAGGAGATGCGGCGGGGGGTGACTTGCTCAGAGACCATTTCTTGGTTCACTTCTGCCAACTCGAGTGCCACATCACCGACACACACAGGACAAACGCCTGTTTTAGCAGGAAAAGGGTTTGTGCCCATGCATAATGAGCCAACGGCCTTTCAGAGACCTGCATCAGGGCTATGAATTCCACGCATACTTCGTACAAATTCATACCTCCTCCACACTGGTGGAAACCCGAAGGATGACAATGACGACTGCCACCAGGAGGAAAGCACACGTGGAAACCTACCCCTCTTTGGGGGAGTCGAGGATACAACCACAGGGAACTCAGCTCTCCAGGTCTAGCACCTATATTTGGGCCTTAGACAATTATTGAACTGTAACAGTCTACCTCCTCCAAATTCTGTACAGCCTGGGCTAAACAGTAAATATTAGGAGTTTTTAATTAAAGAGTAAAAACCAGAGCGATACAAAATCATTTGTTGCAGCTCCACAATCTTATGATTTCTTTCCTGGTTGAACCTTAGAAGTGTATTTTGTATTTCAATTCTAATTCTGAAAATCTGAGAGTAAGAAGCTAAAAACGGACTAACAGACTCAAACGGTAAACTAATATAAGATGAAATGGTGCAAAGGAGCAAGCGCTGCAGTGCTCCCTAAGGGTTATTACACTGCATCAATGCAGTAACTATTTTACACAGGCTTAATTTCCTGAGCACATATGAATTTACCCATGTGTACCAGTGCTTATTTTATTTCTCCAGCTAAACCTGTTTTCCCCATCTCAGATCTTTATGGTTTATTTGCATAAAAGGAAAAAAAATAAATTGCAACTCTGTACTTGTCTTCACATGGAAGATTTTGCACAGTATTTATCAAAAAAAAAACCCTCTCAGTTTTGAAAAATATAACAGGCATAGTTTTATAAATCCTTCTCAGAAACATTCTTCCATTTTATTCCATAAAATGCTTTTGCACCTTTAAAGAGTTTTTCATTTGTGGTTTTGTTTTTGTTTGGTTTTTTTTTAACTGAAAAACGTGGGTGAAATGTATTTATTGAGGAACTTTTCTATATAAACACAAGGCTCAACACTTGCAGCAAATCTTGTGAATATTTAATTTTATTAGATAGCGCATTTCATTCCTATATTTCTAATTCTGATTGAATTTTGCTCCTTTAAAATGAAAGCATTAACTATCAAGTTTTATTAAATAAGTATTAAAGATCCAAGTAACATTTTTAAAATGGAAGATGGTAAGAGAAATGACTACTAAAGGGGCAGAAGTCAAGGCTTCCCTACAGCTCCCTTTTAACTGGGCTGATAAAGACACCTGTGAACTGGAACAATGAATAAGATGAGGTCTCAGCTGCTGCACCCCTGGTGTCTGCAATACTCACGTTGCCAAAGAACTTTCTTGCTGTGACTGAAAAGCAAGTAGCAGTTCGGTAAAAAACGCACATACGTCGTCCGTGCATTACTTGGATAAACTGAAATCTTTTAAATTAACAAAACTGAATTTTCCCCACAAATAGGATTCTCTCTTTTTTTTAGGACCATTTATATTTTGGGCGAGCAGCAATTTCTGAAAAATCATCTTCACTGTTGCACGATGTGTGCTGAAGCTGCCTAAGGTACGTGGGATTCCCCTTTGCCCTCTTCCAAAGTGTGCACATGCATATGTTATCGGAGCCAGGTTTGGTAACTCTTGCACATTCTAATTTCGTGTACTTGCCTAACTCTAAGCCCATTGTACGTGGTATTAGGCCCGTTTCTTGTCAGAAAGATTACTGTTGTATGTATACTATCTTAAATGGTCTTTTTGTGACCTCGCTCAGTACCCTGAAACAAATGAAGCAGGGTTTTTTTGGTTTGGGGTTGTTTTTTTTTTCCTCCTGATGGGCACACTAGAAGTAGGGGGGGAGGGAAAAAAAAAAATCATCATTACACATGCGGTGCACCAAGGCACACAGACTTCCTTGTGACCGTATTTAAAGAAGCGGGCACAAAGAAATAGTCATTGCCGCTACAATAGGGGAAATCTAGTATGCATTTCCAAGGAATCACATTTTGGGGAGAATTACAGAATAATTACACATATGCTTAGATCACGAGCATTCAATGAAGCGGACAATATTTTGAGGATTTAAGATGTTGGTGTTGTGGTCGTCTCTAAGAAACCAGGATAATTCAGACATTCAAATGCAAAAATGCACCATTTGGAGAGTGTAATGCGGTCTGTTCTGGTCAGTGTTACAAATTCGGAAAGGATTCCCTGGCTGCAGACATTAGCCACTTAATACTTAAATCTGTTTCCAAATGTAAAGCGTACAACAAAAGTGTTTTGCATTAATGAAATGTATCCTAACGCTAGCGGAGTGACACATCTCATTAACGTGTCACATTACCAATGTAAAATATAATTACAACAGATATGCCTGTCTTACAGCTTGATAAGACCCACGGATGAAATATTGTTTAACTAATTATGCAATAAACCTCCATCTCGGTCCCATCATCTTCTAGCCAGAGACTGAGCTAATTTCATGCCAACATACGCAATTGAACTTCTCAGCCTTACAGCTACGATTACAGACGGCGCAGTCGTGTCGATTTGATTTCTGCTAGTACAACAAGCATATCAGGACACGATAATTGTCAGCTGCTAATGAATCGTTAGGAAGGGCCCACAGATGAGTGCAAATACGGTTTGGTTTTCCCTGCCAGTGTCACAACACAGACCACTGTCCTTCGCGCTGGCTGTACTTGCAAATGCAGAGAAATACTGCCACGTATAAATTTAAGCAACTCCACGGTGTCTAACATTTCACAAACACACGACCCCTGCAAAGTAGACGACAACACTTTGGGATAAATAAAATAATGAGATGCTATTTAAAGTATAGTGGTGAAGGGCAGCAAGTACCTATCTATCATCTATTTCTACCTATCTTCTACTTTCTTTGAGTGTATTTCAGTACTTTCTAAAAATGAGGCAGATTTTGCTTCCCTGCATCTGTCTCATTATAATTGAGAGCAAAACAGCAGAATCGTTGGTATGCAAACTGATATTATAGCATTACTCATGCGACCCGGGGTAGTCTACTGTCATCAGAGAAAGAATAAATATATTATTATAGCATCTACAATATGCCACAGCCCTTACAAATACGTAAAACAATGGCCATAGCCTGAAAACTCCTACTCGGATGAGCGTGCCGTAGTGCTTACTGGGGCTGCTGGTATGATGGGAGCCCGCCTTGAAAATTATATAGTCGCGGAGACTACACATAATTGCCGATTCTGCAAACATTTACTTCTGGAAAGGCTCGATGTAGTGCTTGTTTATGGCAAGAACAGCCTTCAGACCTGGGCACAGCAGTGCTAGAAAACCGAGGGACTGTTTCCCATAGCCAGCATCCCATTCTGTCATTGCTGTTACAGAGGCGGCAGCGAGTCGGCTCGACGTTTGAGGCTGAGGTGCCACAAAATGCAGCATAAGCGGAACAGTTACCATCCCTTCAGAGCCCTCTGTGCAGGCGATACAATGAATTTGAGACAATTCTGCTAGTTCTTCTCCCTTCCCCCAAATCACAACACCTACATAAAATAATGATGTCTCTTCTGAGCAATTAGGCCAGAGTTCCCCTCATTTATAGCATGGTTTGATTAACCTCTTTGGTCTTTAGCCTTGTCTGTAGCACTGAGGTTTACAATTTTTGTTTCAAATTAATCTAGTTTAATTCATGAAAGTAAACTAATTAAACTTATCATTAAACAAAAAAAATCTGCAAAACTGTCTTATGTTAAAAGTCACAGGATTTGAGAACCTGAAGAGCCTGATAAAACTCTCCAATGTTAATTATTCTAGGTTTGAGGGGTTTTAATTCTTCTTAGTGGCCTTGTTATCTCTCAGAAATTAATAGCTGTTTAAAAAAACAGCCCAAAACAGAACTAAAAAAACCCCTATACACCCAAAAAACCACCCTGACACAGATATGTTTCTCAAACACTGCTAATGTAATGCTGCCTATCAGGCGATAAAGGGCTGACCAAGTCACTTGGAAGCCATGAGCCATGTTCTTGGCAGCTTTGATGCTTTGGACTTTCGTGAAGTATAGGGATAAAACACAAAACGAAAGGAAAAGGAAACAAAGAGAACAAAGCTGATAAACAGCAACAGGTCTCTAATTCTATGCAATAGAGTATGAAATTGTCAACATGTAAAGTTTATTTTAAACCCAGTTCTTAATCTAAATTGCTGAAATAAGTGAAGAAAGGAATAATTATAACTAACAATAATAAAAAAAAATAATAAAAAAACCCCAACACCACGTGGACCATCATGTCCACGTGAGCCATGAAATTCAAATGAAAGTCACAAAATATGGGTGCACGAATAATACATGTAAAGGTAAGAAATTCACCTGATGTTTTAGCTCCGGAAGTTGTAAATGCCCTTAAAAATAATAAACCAATATCTTTCCATAATAGAACATACAGAAATATATGGTATAGGATACATTCAGTCCTTGCTACAGAGAGAAAGGAATAGAAGGGAGGTTTCTAAAGAAAATAGGAAACAAAGCGTGAACTTCATAATTAAAAGAAATTTCTAAACAGTTACATCTTTAGTGTTCTATTACATGAGAATATAATCAGGCAGAATTCACCCAACATAAACATTTGGATTAAAAAGGCTTCTGCTTTGAATATGGGAAGTGGAACAGGCATTTATACTGGTAAAGTGCAACTTGCCAGTGCTGCGATTCCCCGCTGATCAAAATATACCAAAGATTTGACTGACACAACCTTCCTAACAGATGGAATAAGTTTTCCCAGAAAATTTCCATTTTTCTCTCTAAAAATGTAAAATCCAGGAAGTTTTCTTGATGGATACATTATTTATTTGGTTATGTTTTGCTGGCGGCATCTCTTCACAGACATGCTGATTTAGAATAAGATTGTGTTGCTTAAGTCTCTTTATGCTTCAGCTCGTACAAGCAGCACATAGTACGCACTAACCATAACTCGCAAGAGAATTAGGAATCAATTACTTGAAAAAAATACTTTGATATCCATGTGGTCATGTCACACTGTCATCCAACATAGTCTAATTGCATTTTTCTTATGTAGTTTACTATGTTGCAATGACTTTTGAGCAGCACCTTGTATACTTCCATCGATGCTACCGGAGAGCTAAAACAGATTAATAAAAATCTTAATTGCTAGAACACTGCATTGTTTAGGGAGACATAAGGGGGTGTGTGTGTGTGTGATAACCTATGTCTTACCAGTTCAAGCTACCCTGTTTTAGAAGTGACTGAACAAACCTTTTGTTACCACCTATTCGTTGTCTTTGTCGAGAATTGTATCTCAACCTGGTTTCATGCCATCTAGTTTCTCAGCTCAAAACCCAGCGGCTACCTTGCTGCTCACACTGGAGCGGGGAGGATTAAAGGTTGTGGGCCATCCTCCACTCACACCACACGCTGCTTGGAGCTGTTGTATGCCAACACGTTTCATTCTCAGAGGCCACAAACGCAACTTTGCCAAGCGCGGAGTATACCTCGTACTCGTATATCAAACCTGGTTGGTAACAAACAGTCATGACTTTACAGCAAACGTTACAAAGCACTCGAAGAAATGTTCCCACCGGCTGATCTTAGGCATCTTGCTTTGCATCCAGTAAGTCCAATAAGAAGCAATTCCAAGCAAACGTACAAGACAAAAGTAAATCTGGTTCTATTAACCTAATTTGAAATAGCAATTATTTAAGTCTAAAGAGATAGTATTCAATCCTTCCTGTGGTATCTGCACACTTTGAAGCAAAAGGCGGAAACAGCTGGTAGAGGTACGTACAATCATCTGTAACAGTTTACTCTTCCTACTGTGCCTAATAGCATTTTGGTGACATTATTATTAGTAAAGCACAAGAGTAGCTGTCTGGGCAGTTTATGTTTTCCATTAGCATTTTTGCAGTGTGCTGAAAGATGATGGAAAGGGAAGAAACAGTACATGAATCAAGGCCTGGCTGTCAGACTAGAGGAATGAATATGGGAGTATGATTTAATTTCATTTTCATGGAGAGTAAAACCGCTATGTAATTTGGTAGCTTAAGCCTTCCCTTAGGAGACATCTGTTAGGTCCTACGATGCTTTCACTTATGCCAGCTTTATGCTTTAGTAACTGCTGACTTGAATGAAGTTACTCCTGACGCACACTAGCATAGCTGCGTAGACAGCCAACTCCATTCGTTCCAGTCTCAACTGAAAGAGCTCCATGGGAAGAAATATGTGGCTATCTACCAGCAAACAGAGAAGCGGTCTCCATCTCGTACTTGCTAGGCCTCTGTTGTTGCCTCAGAAAAGCCAGATGCCATTTCGTCCTCTTTCTCAGAGAACCCCATCCTTTCAATCAACAGCTAAAAGAATTTCACAGTTCACCCTCAAACTCATTAACTAAATTAAATTTCTGCTAGGAATGCCCAACATTCTCACGTGTTTGTCATTCAGCCCATTAAGTTGATGGGACAGTGCAAGTGAGGACACTTGCACAGCAGTTACAGCATCAACTGGAACTTGAAAACATAATCATTGCATCTACAGACTCCCCAACCTAAACCTGTCTGTGTTATTTTAACCGATGTTTCTCGTAGCTGAAAGACATATCAAACATGAAGTGTGTAGAACAAACAAGTATTTAGCAAAGAAAAACTGTAACCCGTTCTAAAAAGGGTATATTGAGGTCTTAATTCAGCTTGGCCGTCCTTTGACTCGAAGAAGTCTGGTGGCTTGGGAAAGCAATTTTGTATTATCACATCCCCACTGGCAAACAAGGCTCCGCAGGCTCTACAGTGGCTTCCACAGCCTCTGTATAAATGGACAGGAAAGCTCTCCAAGCCTGGCTCAGTTTACTCAACGTGTCAACCAGCCAGGACATATATTCCATTAAGTACAGACGCAGTGTAGCGGACTCCCTTCACAGAGCCATGAGAAAGTGCAGTGGCAAGTGGGATAGAATCATCCTCACCTCGGTGTCAGCGAACAGCAAAGAAGAAATGTGTGACTTTGGTTACAAGAAGTCAGAAGTTTTCTAAAGTTGCTCAGAATGTTACCTATTCTGGGTTCAGGTCATGGCTGCATCTCTCCAGTGCGTGAAATCAACATTCTGAAGTAAAGGATGTCGTGTCCATCCTAACCTGCCTGCCTGTTTGTTAGGATCATATTTGCAAACAGTCCAGGTAATGTTCTGCAAACAAATGTAACCTAGAAATGTTTGGAGTTACATCTCTGTCTAGTACTAACCAACACAGCACTACGTTCATTCAAAAATGGCTGAAGATCTAGCCCTGCAAATATTTATGTGCCTTCAAGAATACCCAAAGCCTTAAACATTGCATTCAATTTACATTTCATTCCATTAATACCCTGAAATCGAATAAACAGCCACTCAGATGCAAACGGGCAAACAGTTGAAATAGAAGAAACCTGTATAAGTTCTAGTTTGCTATAAACACGTAACTAAAACAACCCAAAACAAAAAATACAAATCTCTCGCAAGAAATTCTTGCTGTGGAACAAAGGACACTGTAGCCCTCCGTAATTTGGCTGGCTTTTCACGCTTTCCCTATTCTTCTAGTGAAAACTTGAGCCATGAAATTTCTTTTTTGTTAACGCAAAGACATGGTAATGTCAAGCATTCATGACCATAAGCATGGAAAATTGATGAAATTACAGTGTGTTCAGGAAAATAATACGGTGATGAGAGAAAGAATCTCTGCTTGTATCTGCGTCCTGGTGGCAGCTTTTAGAACAGGTGAACATTTTTTCCTCCCTCTGTGCAAAACATCTCTCTGCATGAATACATCAAATAGATGCCCAGGGAGAAAGGTCAAAGGGAAATAGTCACGCAAATAATTAAGATATGAAGGGACCATGTGTTAAGTTCATTACTGCTTTCCACTGTCTTGTTTGTTGAGGTGCACCTTTCAGCTTGACACAAGATAGCATATGCAAAGCTCTACGAAAATGGGAGATGACTGAGCTCGGCTTCTTATTGCCAAAAAAAGGGGAAAGGCAGAGTATAGATAACAGGGTATCCCTCTTCCAGAGGTCCCCACAACATAAGAGCGGCCATCTGGAAGCCTCCCAACCCATGTTCCCCATCTCCTGGGTGCCCCTGGTAGGTCCCAGCTTTGGTCCTGCAGCCACAGGGGAGTCTTCACACACATTGCTTCCACATATTGGCCAGGCGAATAAATTAATAAATGCACAAAGCCCCAAGGTGATATGTAGCATCACGTCGGGCAATTCTTGAAAGAATCAAGAATTGCTTGACAAATGCAGGCACCGTTTTCCTCAGTAGAGGAAACTATCTTAAGAATTTCATCAGTAAAATGGAAGGCTAAAATTAAAACTGGAGAACTAAGCAAAAAACCAAAGTTAAATAAAACAAGAAAGAAAACTGGAGAGAATGTATACAGGTGAATACCCTAGTATAAAAACCCACCAGCATCACCTCAGATCGGGGAGAACACTTGGTTAAGTCCCCAGACCCGGCTTTCCTATCAACAGGAGCCCTTCCCCACATGAATGAAGGAGCATCTCTTCTCTCCCATTTTCTTTCTTAAATTATTCTGTCCATAAAGGGCACACCCTGTTTTTAAACTAACAGCTGTAAAGAATCACAGTGACCATGGTGAAAATGTAAAAGCAACCTGATATTAACACAATTTCCAAACTATCTTCAAGTCCAATTTATCAGGGCAGGAAATGCTTCCAACTATTTCTTTGAAATCCTGGTAATAATTTGTAGTTGCTTATACATAATTTTTCAATCTTACATGAATTTCAAGCTTTCAGGTCTTCTACAAAGGTCTCTTCTTCCCAGGTAGACAGAAAACACTCATATCTTTTATGTGTCCTATCCATGCAGGAGGTATACAAGTATTTAGGAAGGAGCAGTGCGTTAACAGACCTCTCTCCCAGACCCTAAAAAGCTCAGCTGCAACTACTGAAAACACAATCAAAAGCAAACCTGCCATGGTTTGGCTTGTCTTTGGATTTGAAAGCAAGACTTTCTGTCACTGGAGCTCAAAACCGTATGCATTAATGTGAAAGTAAATGCATGACTGAATTTCCCTGTGGGTTTAGCTGGTGCAGGCTTACACAAACCTAAGATTCAGTTTTGTTTTAAGGCAGCACCTAGTTTGCCACAAGCGTACTTCTCGTTCGGTCTGCTGGCATGAGCCCTGCAACAAAAGCTGCTCTTCCCTGGCCTGGCTTTCATCCGCTCTCCAGAATCAGCCACCCGAGTCTGACACATCCGAGATTTCCTTGCTGGGGATATTCTCGTGGACTTCCTAGCCAAGCAAACATAGGGCTCATTTTCTGGCAGCTGCCATCACACTGCCACCCTTTTAAAACCATCAAACCTTTTTGTTTGCTTTTTAGTTAAAAGTCACCACTTAAAGGTTTTCTCCACTGGTCTGAGGACCAAGGCTGTTTCCTTAAAAGCTGAGATTCATATCTGTTTAGACGGCTTCAGAAGCAGATGTACCTCACTTCTCAAGGTCTACCATCAATCTGTGAGAATCAGCAACACCATTCCAGTTCCCAAGGCCTTACACCATCTTTGCACTGGGAAAAAGCAGGAGTGAAACTTTACCACGTAACACAGTCATGTGTTACCTCCCTCAGGCATTAGGTAGCTCCCCAAAGCGACAGGAAAATGCCAAACAGGGAGAAGTCTTGTCCCAACCGCCAAGCACACAAGCGAAAGGCAACGCAATCTGCACAAATGCTGCAGGAATCACAGGTTATGTTTTACATTACTGGTTTCTGCCTTAGCATCACCTCTTTGTTGTGCTCATGCTCATGTTGCCCTCTCGTGGCTGCTTTGATGAAAAAGCAGGACCTACCTCAACCAACTCAGGACCGATCGGTCATTACAGAAGTATTTTTGGAAGTTTAAGACCAGCGCTTTATCCCTAAGAATGATCCATTACAGCAAGAGCTTTTATTCTGTTAATTCTAACTTGCTTACATATTTAACTTAAAATTCCTAATCACCGTAAAGTCCAATGACACAGAAGGAGGCGGTGACATGCAAGCTCCCTGCCTCAAACAGCCGCGTCCAGCTCACAGCCCGCAGGCTCCTGTGTGACATTTGAACCTTGCTCTGCTGCCTGCCCCTCTTTTCTGATGGGGGGAGGAGGAGGAGGAGGGCAAGCTGAAGGCCGGATTAATTGTTCAGGTTGTCACAGTCCTCGCCGTCTCCCCAGCACAGACCAAGCACCACGAAAGCACGACTTCCCTGCTCTGCTCACAGCGAGGGAGGGTTTCCCTCGCGGCGCCGTGTGCCTTCCGAGCATCGCTCCCTGCCCCAGCCCTCATCTGCTTCCACCCATGCACATACACAGCACCGTCATTCTTACATTATATAGAACGTTAAATATGTCTATATATATCTTACGGTTTTGCTCCACTGCTGTATCTCAGCAGGAGAATTTAACAGCTTCTCTTACTGATGTCAGTGAGTTACCTTAGATCTAGTCCAAGCATGGGAACACCCACAAATTCCCAACTAAAGTTCCTCTTTGCTAAACAAGTGTGAAGCCATTGAAAGTACAGTCAGATTGGAAACCCTGACAAAGTCAGGACAGCTTCTGATCTGTAAGGGTACGACCAGTAAATGCCGACTGCCGGTAGCAGCCAGGGGCCCCAGGACACACGGTCAGGCAGTGACTGCCACTCTCCCTCGTCCCAAGCCGTTCAAGCCCCAGCCCTCAAAGCCATATAGCTTTCTCTAATGCCCGCTGATTTCACCCGCAATTAGCTGGCTTACTAAATACTCTAGAGACGAGCCTTAATCTCCTGGTGATTAAGCTAGAAAGCGCAGTTAAGCTCTTATAATCAGAAGATGTTGTAAGGAACGGCACTTAGTACACATGAGGCATAGATACTGGTAGCCAAGAATAAAATAAACTTAGTTTCAGCAACAAAAAGAACGTCAGGATATAGGAAAAAAATGCAGTTTCATTTGTGAGGGGTTTTGGTTCTTATTAAAAGCTATTTAAGTTAATTCAGGAAGACTGATAATTGCTATAAATTGACAGAGTGCCAGAAAAAGGAGGAGCCAAAAAAACATAACCTTGTCAGAACTAGACAAAAAACTCTCTCCATCTGTCCTGTGACCTGAGAATATACTGAAACTATTTTTCCCCAACTGTTTCTAGAGCAGATGCTGTTGCATTTCTCTCTGTACACACAAAAGAAGAAAATAAGTAAACACTGTTTACCAATAAGCACACAATCCTCCTGTGATATGTGACACTTACCAAGAAAAAAAATGCACATAGAAAACAAGTATGAAAGTGCATTAATTTATATCCCCATGTGAAACTAATGCATAGAAAAGAACCTTCACAGAGTTGCTAAAGTGATATTACAGCTTCTACTTCTTAAACCACTAGGTAGATATAGTTCACATTTTGATTCCGTCATTACTTAAAACTCGAAAGTCACAGAAAGTTAACTGGAAGAGTTTCCACTTCGAAATTCGCTTTTAAACTTTTCTGCCTGTAAAGTTTGTGATTTCTTAGAGTTCTTTCTTTTCCAAATGTGTGAGAAAACAGACAACAGATGCCTATGGACAGTAAACTCAATGAAATTTCCCTGGTCTAGAAGGATGGAAGAGGAATTAGAAAGTGTCTCAGTTCTTCCCGGTTCGTTTCAAAAGCAGTTGACAAATTTTCGTGTAGGAAATTAAACTTGTTAATTGGCAGGCCGCGACATATTCAAATGTTCAGGGTCACAAGAGTCCATGGCTTTATCCAGACACAGTGGGACATGAAAGAGAACTCATAACAACTACTCCCTAGAAAACAAGCTTTCCTTTTTGATACTGTGGTGTTATTCTGTGAGCCGATGGATGGTTTTCCGTATGGATTACTAATTCAAAACTGAATTAAGTCTACCAAGAGTGACAAGGTCTGTCAGTTGGAGGAGGACCCCACTGCAGAACCAAGGGTCACCAGGAGCAAGAAAGCAGCCATAAACACAGAGTGCCTTGGAGAGCTCTTTTAGGTTCAAGATGATAACCCTACCATAATAGATCATTCAAAGTAGAGATACAGCCTTTCCACTCTTCTCAAGCGTGAGAAGAAAATTGGTGAGTTGAGAGCAAGCATGTGGATGTTTTTAATATCACATAGCATCGTCATCATTGTGATAGAATTATTTTCTCCATCCCTGCCAAAACATATGAAATTTGATCTCATAATCCAAAGTAATCACTGGTGGAGAAGTGCTGGAATGTTCATAAAATATATAGGCCAGTTCCCAAACAATGCATTTTATTGATAGGCACTGGAAGTGGGATTTTGTTTCAGGAGCCAAATCCTCCTCACAAGAGGAAACATTCCTTTCTTACATGTTCTGGCAGAAATTATTGTGCATAATACTGCTGAGAAACGGCAGATTTTGTAGGTTCATGAGGACCAAGAACCACCTTGCACTTTTTTTGTCCCTCTAGCAGTAGCCCTCTCTAAGGATGACAGTGCTTGGTAACACTCACTTTGATTTTGATTTAAAGCTGTCCTCAAAAAACAATTTAAAATCCCTTATGAACAGCCACTGGAATACAGTAGTCACTCCCAGCAACTCTGAAGCACTTCAGCTGAACTATAGCAAAAACAATTTGTCACAGCAACAGCTGAAACAAGATGTGTCAGCAAGATGAATGTCTTGTTCATCCACACTGCAATGCTGATAGGGACTGGAGGGAAAAAAAAAAAGAAAAATCAGTCTGTTTCCAGCATGTGTTAGGCAAGAAGTAATACTAGTCATTTAACTTCAGCGAAGATGGATAAGTGTCTTTATCTCATCAGGTTTCTCAGAATAATCCCTGGCTAAGCAGAGCATAAAACTCCTGACCCAAGTCAAGTCTATTCATTCATATTCTCAAGACCACTAAATAACATTTAGGCAGGCATTATCCAAACACCCAAAAATCTCCATTGGGGTGGCTGCCTCTCTCTAACTTAAACAATTAGAGGGACAAGCCTCTCCAAAGGGCTCACGCTCTGAGTATATTTTGGATTCCATATTTATTTTCTTGCAGTTATTTAGCATCTATTTTAATTGCTACACACTAGCCCTACGTAGTTTACAAACTGATCTTGACTCTCAATAGTCAAATAGGATTGTTCTCATCCTGTGTAGCAGGCTTCTAAGTTAACATTTCACCCGTCACACTAAAGTAACTATGGTTCCGTAAAAACAGAAGACAGGCATATCTTTTACTTCGTGGAAGTTAACGTATACCTCTATTTGCCTCCAAGCATTAGATAAGACCAGAATCAGCTCGGTTTCCACAGCTTTTGGCTCTGTTCACTCAAAACTCACTCACTGAATTCCAGAAAAGAAAAAAAGAACTTTTTGGACCTGTACCAAACATCTTGTGGCCAAATGTGAGCAAAAGCAAGTTTTGCTTGGCTTTAAGTTTTGTTTTGAAACATTTGGTCTGGTTCTGCAATCCTTACATTTTCTGTTTGCTCCCCCCAACTACTCTTTGCCGGCAGTATTCTGATAAATTTACTATTTACGTATATTCAGCTTCATTATCTTACTCCTTTCCAGGGTCCATCTATGTTCCTGTCCAGCACAAACCTAAGGTTGGTCCAGGCTTCTACTTTCAACTGAGTTTCAAATCATATGAAATTTGGACTTGATTGATACGGAACAGTGGATGAGGCATGCCTCTGGTTTGACGAGATAACCGGCAAAGCAGAGATGTCCCGTATGTGCCATGGCTAGAAGGAGAAACCATTACAAATTCTTGGCCTTGGCTCTCAATTCCATTAAAAATTTGTGGCTTGCCTTGGACAAGTGGAGGAACAGAGAGAGAAATCTCCTATTCCAGCTGGACTTGCTATTACATCTAGATTAATTCATCAAGATTCTTTGCACCCTCCTTCTTCATGTTTCTTCTGCCTTTTTCTCCTTTCCTTTGCTATACAGTTTTTCCCTTACAACTCTCAAATACCCCAAACAGAAAAGAGTAAACTACTATTGTCTTAGACAACTCACTTGAATTTCTACTCTAATTCTTAGCCCAAATCTATCCATCCATCCCATAGAAATGTCTGTACAAAAGTCATGTATCATGAAGCTTTAATTCCAGTCTTCTTTCAGCACTACTAGCGTACAAAATGACTATCAAATGCCTTTCTGTTAGCTTCCCCAACTCACAAGTATCACAACTCTCAAGATTCTTTTTTTTCCCCTAGCATCTTAATCCTCCACCCTGCATGGGAGATTCAGAAGGAGACTAGATAACAAGGGCGGCTGCCTTTAAACTTCACGTGCTTCTCTATCATACGACCTGCAATACCGCAAGAACAGCGTAAACACATAAATGCAGGTTTGCTCACATTTTGCTTCTTAAAACGTAAGGAGGAAGTTTTGCAAGCTTTAAGCAGTAGACAAAACACCACACTTCGAGTCCAATCTTTTTGCCTTACGACTGCTTTGCTAATAAGCTTTGCCAGTGCATATGTGCAGTAAGGAGCCCGTAGCCGATTTCCTAGGGCTTGCTGCTCCCTGTCCCCAAAGTTGGAGAGGACAGGGTGGGACCGCGTCGTCTCAGACTGTCTCACTGTTACAAATTTGAGGGAAATATGCAGGGATCAAAAGGCATTTGCTTAGATAAGCATTATTATTATTGTTTAAGTCCAAGAAATCTTCAAAAGCAAGGAAGCTTTCCTTTAAATTTTGAGCTTATGGGGTATTCAGGCCCTAAAAATTTTCAAAACCCTCCTCAAAATTGGTTTCGTCATGTATATGACATTAAAAAATCATCCCCGGTGTAATGTCCAAAATAAAAAAAAAACTAGAAAATTCCAACTTTTTGCCCTTTCTGACAGAAATCATTCCATTTTGACCACCTGATGGGCCCTTGGGGTTAATTAGAAAATCCCCATCAAGAGCTCAGAGGCCAATATCAGCTGTCAAAATCCCACATTCCCCTCTTTCACCTCTTTCAAGTGCAAAACAACCTGTGTCTGAAGATGTGCCAGAGAATAAAAGGGCACACCACAACCACTGTGGGCTCTGACTTAGACCTATTCATGGCCTCACTACTATGAATACAGCAAAATCTCAAATGAAAGTTTTAATCTCCCCACTGCATTCAATCCAAAGAGAAAAGGGCTTCCCTTTTAACAATTTCCCCCCTTAAATCTTTTGTGTTGCTCCGCTCCTGAAAAAGCTGAGATTTTGCTCAGCCCCAGCGAGGGCTTTTTGCCATAGAAAGCGCTGCACCTAACCCCTTTGTGCCGACACAAGAGTAAAGGTCTGCTTGGACCAAAAGTAACTAATGAAAAAGGCCTTCAGAAGGTCTAAATACAAACGGAACAAGATCAGAGTTAAAAGTGCAGGCATCTGATCTCGCCCAACTTGCCTTGCTTGCTCTCTTCTCTTGCTCCCAAAGGTGCATGTTAAATACGAAGATGAGCGGGGCAAAGCAAACACTTAAAAAGAAACCAGATGTAATAACGCTGGAAGATGAAGGCAAAAAAAAGCCCTGTTACGCCACGTCCTCTGCGTCTCCATCTCTCCCCAGGTCAAACGAGCTCTCTCATACGTACAGGTGTATGTACAGCACGTACAGCAGTGCTATTAGAAAGCACAGAAGCATTGCTATCCTGGTGGTCACTAGCTGCTTTCCTCTCCACGTAAGCAGCAGGCGCTTACAGAAAAGTCGCTAACAATTTAATTTCGTGTTCAATTTTACGAATGAAGGAAAACAGCAAAGGCCGTGATTTCATTAACTAATTGCTAGGCCACGCGCAGAGACGTAACAGTGCGGGTAGATGCAGAAAGCCAGAAGAAACTGATTATTAAAATGTGCAGATGAGAGTATGCATCCTCAGATGTGCTACTTCACCTTTTTGGGTTTGGGAAGCGTTTTTTTTTTTGCTATTTCACTGCAAAATACACTTTTTAACCCCTTTTATTCAGAACAGACCCTTTCTTTCCAAGTGCCCCCAGCCTCCGAGAGCACCACCCTGCCTCACCTTTAGTGTCCAGTCCCTCTTACTAAAACAAGGGCAGTATGATTTTATATCCCTGGGAGAGACAGCACTTCCTCCCCAGCCCAGGACAGCCTTCTCTCCCCTTCCAGTGATTATTGTTTTGTTTTTTTCTCCTCGTGAGCAGTAACACCTACATTGTATGGGGAGAGACAGCGAGCATTCATAGCCCTCAGAAAGCCTTTCACTCCAAGCAGCTGGAGAGGCTCAGTGTTCGGCTTGCCCTCTTCACTCTTGGATGAGTTTTGTGCAAAGCTCGGGCTTGGAGTCCTTTCCCTCACGGATCCAAGCAATTAATGAAAAGTGGAAAAAGGAGAGAAAATGTCTCAGGGTTTTGCCTCACTTCACAGTTTGTTCTTTTTTTGTTGTTGTTTGTTTGTAGCTAAATTATACTAACTGGTTGCCCTGAAGGGATAGAAAAGCACCCACCTTCCTTGGGGTGGGAAGAGGAAATGAGGTTTAATTAATTAATATGTCCTTGGGCTTTTTCTTCAATGTGAGAAGGCAAGTAAGGGTTTGGAAATAGCACCTCCTATTCACCCAGCACCAACTGGAGCCGCTGCTAGAAAAGAGATCACTAGCCAAGCAAGACCTTTAGTACTGCCCTACGTTGGACAGTGGCTCACCTCTTTTCAGAGGACGTTTTTGCAGAGCAGACAGGGTTCAAAAGGTCCTAATGGGCTGTTACCGACCTTTTTGCCCTGAGATGTGTGCCATACTGACCAGGATCAAATTCCAAAGCAGCAGTATGGCCCTTTATGCATTAAAGTCTATGATAAAAAGGGGGGGAAGTAAAATAAATTAATTAACCCACCTCACAGCTTCACCCATCTTCCTGTCTCCTTCCCATTTTATTCACTGTTAATGCAAAGCCATTAGGTTTTCAATTGTATTTTATCATCACGCTTTATTTATAATAGCTATGCACCAAATACCCCCCACCCCCCAATATTACATGGGCCGCCTTTCACTAGAAAGTTTTAATGTTAATGTTTGCTTCAACGAACAGGTTCATATAATAACGGGATAAACCGTGTGGTTTGTTTCTGGCAAGCCAAGCGCGAAGACTGATGAATTGGTTTTATTGCACTGTTAATAATAATTTATCACTTCTTGTTAGGAAAACGTAGAAGTAACTTAAAGATTACCATCACCAGTGTAAAAGGAAAATAAACACTGTGGACGATTTTCAATTTTTGATTCAGCTTGAGAGATGCCTCTTGTGTTAAGACACTGAAATAGCACAGCTATAATCATACTGTAATGAATCCAGTGATATAGGATCATTTAACAGAAGCATCTATCGTGTTGTGGTCACCTTCTGCTGGTAGGCAAGGCAACGTGCTTTATATTGGGTAAAGTCACTGCCAAGTAATTTTACTAGAAAATTAGTTAACAGCAAATTTTATTATCTTCTATATGACAGCAAAGCCTTTTTCACCTTTCCTTTGCTTTTAGTAATATTAAAATAATAACATATAATGTAATAATAACACCTTTAATAAAAACATCCTTTTTACTAACAAGCAAATTACTTAAAATCATTCTGACATGTTATTTTGCATAGTAACAAAACAAAATCCTAAAAATAAGGGTAACCAAAGGGAGCTGCTTCTAGCTGATTCAGAAAGCTAGTTAGCGCTGGGCGGGAATCAGAAATATCACTGCCAGTGAAGAGTAACCATCAAACATTCAGTAAACACCAGACCACAGAAATCAAAGGAGTTAAAAACTCCTTTCGCTCCAGTTGCACAGGGAAATGGGGAAGGGGCAGGAAAAAGAAAGAAAGAGGAGTCTGAAGGCCTCCATTAGGTAATGGTTCACTGTGTCAGGTGCTGTATAAATACACAGTAAACGGGAGTCAGGGGAGTTATTTAAATGATGAGTTAATTGCACGCAGGAGCCTGGACTCCCCACAAATGCTAAAGGAACAGCCATGGAGCCAGGGGGACTGCAAATCAATTAACTTGTACTTGGCAATGAACTATACTAGACAGACAAATCAGAAGGATTTTAAGCCCAGGGAGGTAAGTGTTTTCTGGCAAACAGCACAGTTTTCAGCATATAGTTAAACGGGCCGATCTCCAGGC
Organism: Phalacrocorax aristotelis; assembly: GCF_949628215.1. Lineage (NCBI taxonomy): Eukaryota > Metazoa > Chordata > Aves > Suliformes > Phalacrocoracidae > Phalacrocorax > Phalacrocorax aristotelis. The sequence continues at coordinate 66,604,134 of NC_134280.1, forward strand.
TGTGTTAAAGGTGGGCTTCTTCCTCCTGCAGCTTTTCCTATTGACTCAGAGCCACCCTTCCCTTTGCCTGAGCCACAGTTACTGGTTTAATACCCTGCAACCACACCAAAACAATTCTGGTTTGAAATTTATCCTGTGAATGGCAGCTCTAATGAGCGGGACTTGACGTGGTCTAGGTCAGCACGGGACCTACCCTCATGCATTTTAGTCCTAATGATAGCCCTTGCTCTTGCAAGGTAAAACAACTAATTTCAGTGCTATACTCTAAGAATGCATTTAATGGAGCGCTTGCTCACTGGCGGAACTGGTGTGTGGGGTAAGTTCAAGTTGTTTTATGCATACTGCTGAAAGGGGACCCTCGTTCATTTTTGTTTGATCACCTAGCCTCCTACAGCATGTTTTCTTACAATGTCCTTGTCAATCATGGCCAAGTATACTCCTGTTGAAACTGGATTATTTTAACAGCATCTAAAGCCCACAGTTGAGCGCCACACAGCCTGTGGCGTGGCCTCTGACACGCTCTTCGCGTAGCAGAGGAGACTGCGATATTAAGATGTGAGCACTGAGGGCGCAGAACAAGCACACGCGCCACATTTGCCTTGACGGTCAAGGCTGGTGGCTGAGGTGGTGGACAGAACATCCCCAGTATGATGGTACTGTGTATGTCAAAGAGCGATGCAGAGGGAGAAAGCTTCTTTTGCTTTCTCTTTCTTCATATCTTATATAACTTTGTAAGAACGAAGCAGAAACTTTCTCTATTCAGTTTGGAGATATATGACCTCTGCTTCTCTTTCCATCCTCTCCCTTTTCTGCACCCGGAATTTATCAGACACCATTAAGAATCAGCAAGTATTTCTAGTAGCTGATATAAATAGTTCCAGGCTACTAAGTTGTGTGTTGTGATCCTGTTTGCTTCCGATTGCTGTCTTATATCGTCAAGTTTCTAACTGTGTAACATAGATTTATTAACCTGAATATGAAAAATATCCTCCAAGGCTGGTATTTATTCACAAGGGTTTTGCAGGTCTTGTTTTGACAAAGAATTTGCTAATTAATGGATTTGGCAGTTGTAATGTATCATTGGTCACTACAGCTAAGCCGGAACCTAGACCTTCGTACAGGTCATGGATACCCCAGGAGGAAAGGTATAGCTTCAACAGGGTTAGATTGGTTAAGAAATGCCCTAAGCAAAGGAGCTCCAATAGCTAAAATTAAAGCTTGCCTGACCCTATAGATTTTTAAGAGACCTCTTGCATTAAAAACAGACCTTTCATCCTGCCAAGAAAAAAAAACGCACAAGATATCTCTACACAAACACTTTTACCTGATTTAAATAGGTTATCTCAGTGAAAAAGTTACAAATATAATTTTATCACATATTTTGTCCCATTATTTCTGGCCCACAGAAAACTGGCATTAGTCAACTAACATGCTACAAAAATTACATTCAGCAGTAGTATTCTAAATATAGCTCCTATAAGTTCTTTTTTCTAAAACTTTTGAGCATCTGTCTGCATGGGATAAGAAGTTTCTCACATGGGGTCAAACCCAGAAATTTCAGAAGTTTGTGTCTCAAAGTCAACAGAGAGGTCGCAGAGCCCTGAAGAGATGATGTCATGTAACAGCGAATTCAGATATCCGTGTGAATTTCTGGTAGCACAAGACAGTAACGCACAGTCTTCTGTGTAAGGAGAACAGCCTAGCTTTACAATGCAACCAAAAAACAGCCTCAGATAATAAACTGCAGACCTGTTACCTTAAATACACCATCCTGGAGCTTCCTGTTGCTGATCCCCATCCAGCTCACAAGCCAGGAACATACCACTCAGTTAATTCATAAATATATCATATCTTAATGCATATTGCTTGTGAGCATGAAGGCTACTTGAAAAAAAACAAAGTATGTGCTCAGTTATACTGGTGCAAAGCTCTGATGTGCCACGGAGGTGCAAACATAGCATTTTCTTGAAAATAAATTCAAATAATTGCCAACCGATGCCTACCAGGATGATAACACAGAATGTGTTAGCACCGCAAGTATGCGACTTGTCAGAAGGCACGGTGTGGGAGATACCTAGATGATAACAAGCATGGAGGGTTGTCTTTTTGTCAGCGAGAAAAAACAACGCTGAAAAATCTTTCCCTTCCTCTCCACTGAAGGGAAAGGTTTGCACACTGTTTCCTGAACTACTGCACGATCTTCTCTCAGAAGTGAGTTTGATCAGCTGTGGCTATTTTACTGAAGGCAGGCAGAGAATCAAGAGCACCGTCGGCTTGATCAGAGCTACTTACGGTTCTGAAATGAGTATATGGAATAGCTATCAACCTGCCACAGAAGGCAACCAGAAAATATGGAAAGTATTAATATCATGTATTAACACCATGTGGTTCAACTGGGAAGTCTATAATCCACCTAGAACTCAAATAATTATCTGTGACTAAACAAATAATCTGTAATCTGTGGCTATAGCTTTAGACTCCCGTTTAGCCACAATTAACAAACGACTGCCAAAACCTCCTCTTTGGATGTGATCTGTACAGCCCTTGCACTCTTTTCTAGTTTCTACATCCTCAAGTGGTGAACGGCACTTTTCTATTTTGTGCATGCAAAATATTTCAGATAAGATCATGCCACAGGTATGATACAAATTCTACTCCCTCCCAAAAAGATCCTCTGTCAAAATAAAGTAAATTCAGTGAAAACTCTAACGCTCTCTGTGTCAGCCATGGCGATGAGCACAGTATAAAAACAATAAAGACAAACTGAACCATGCCTGATCTGAGCGGCAAGTACCAGGGTATCTGCCTACTTGCAAAATGCCTCATGTTTCCATGTGAACACTGCTGAGCGAGCCGATGCCCTTGCTTAGGAATGATTTAATTTATATGCCCTCAGAATGAGGTCATATCAATATCATGCATGATCTCTACCAGCTTTACAGATGCCTTAACCTGAGAACGTTCGAGCTCTTTGAGAGCTATTCATAGTTGGCAGATTGATATAGTAACTGACAATTCACCGCCATCCAAGTGTATCTGAGAACACAAAGCTCACATAAATATTGTTGAGCATATCCCATTGTTGGTTATTTACTTCTGCCGTTCAACTTTCTACAGCTCTGAGAGGAAGATCATTTCTCTCCATGTCATATATCCAACTTACCCAGCAGACACGAAAAGCTCCTTGTTTCCTTTTTACCAGTAATGAACTGTGCTAGAAATGTCAAATGGAGGCTTGTTCAGCCCCAACCAACAAACAATGTGAAACATAGGAGTACGGGTGGACGGAGACCGACGAGGAAGCCTGGCGCTGAAACAGCTTGTAATGGTGTTTCTACATTCAAAAAGCTCCAGAAGGAAGCATGAAGACCTAACTGACACCTTTTCTTCTGCAGTTTCATAAGCTGACCTGCCTGCTTACCCAGCCTAAGCCCTTACTGAAGGCAGCTGCGAGCAAACAGCTTGTACAGCACACAAACAGGATTTTCATGGGGACCGTACTCATGGCTTTCCAGCCCAGAAATGCCCACCTGGCCCTTCAGTCTGGATTTACTGCACCCACCTGAGCCTCGCTCCCTCTCTGTGACACCTCTGGGATAGAAGGACATGAAGAGAAGAATAAAGGGTGAGAAAGAAAAAAAAAAACCACAAATCATGTGAAACTCAACGCTTTCAAGCTTACCTTGGACCAAATATTTCTGGCTGATAAGTCTGGTTAAAGAAGGTCAGACACACCCCATTCTAACTTGGAGAGGGATTCTTTCTTTTAGTTTCCTGACATGCATCTCTCTTGCACCATAATTTAAACTGAAAAGAGGAATCAAATTAAGAATAAATATGTGCCTAGCTGGACTAATTCCTCTGGTTCAACCATAAACCCCAGTTTTTTAAAATTGCCTTTTTTTTTTCTTGATGAACTTCCTGTTGAGTTAGTGAACTAAACCGGCTCACAAAGAGGTCAAACAAGTGCCAGAACTGCCACAAGTGAAACCATAGACTCTCGTGGTCAAAACAGATAGGGGAGTGGCTCTACACCCGCAAGCTGCTGGCAGAGCTCGGCCCCTTTGTCTAACAGCACCCTCTAAGCATCACTTTCACCTTCATTTGCGCAACCTGGACAGACAGGTTTATTGTAAACACAAGAAACAGCTCTGACGAATCAGCAGTGCCCATCCAACAGCTTTTTTTTTTTGGTCCTTATTTTTGTTACATGTAATAGTATTTCACCTTTTTGACGTGACAGCAGGGAAAGAAAGAAAAATATGTCATTTTTCTTTTCTGCTATCCCCCTTTCAGGCCATGTGAGTTACTGGAAGTAAAATCAGTTAATATCTAAACTGCAAAAATTATATAGCAAGCACAAAAGGTACAGTGGAGAAACAAGAAACATTCAAAGATAAAGTTTTCCTTCAAGCTGTGAACATAAGTAATTTAATGTCTTCTGGCAAAGTATGGAAAACAGAAGCAGATCAATGTATTAAGTCTCAAAAAAACTTCTCAAAGTAAGCGCTATGAACACTTATTCCACCCATGAGGTCTGGCAATGGAGAGGCTCAGTGAAGTTAATCAAATTACATCATTTTACTCTGCAGATAGGACCACAAAAAGAACCCAGGAGCCTTGGTGCTGTGCACTGTCTTCGGTGCGTTAGGCATGTCTTCCTTCCACAGCGTCCAACCAAATGGGAGTAAAGTCTTGTAGCTGTCTTAAGTACTCACAGCTAATTCAAGTGGGTGTGTTGTCCAGGTCAGTCAGACAAGCACAGAGGCTCCATTTCATTTGCCTTCAACTTCCCCCAGATTAAACGATCGGACCTACATCAATCATTGGCTCTAAAAGACATGGAGTAATTGGACTAGAAGGTTGTCAACAGACTGAGGGCTGCTGTTCAGAAAGCAGATGTCTTGGCTTTTTCTTGGTCTTGTTTATTCTTCATAAATACCAGAGCAAGACAGCGGAGTCACTATTATCTCGTAACAACGTTCTGTTAATCAGGCATGTCATTTGTTTGTATGGCCCAACCTTCTGCAGATCCCAGACATTCCCCTTCCACAAGAATTAACCACAAAAATACTGCAGTGTAGCTGCTTTATGACCATGGCTAGGATCAATTTGTTTTGTGCTTTCAAACACTGGTCTTGCAACAGTGAATATACAGACACCATCGCACTTTTTTTCTTTTTTACATAAATAAGGGGGTTTTGACCACCATCCTTCCTTTTTCAATGGCAGTTTGTCAAGATCTTTTGCCTAATTCCCTGCTCAGGAAAAAAAAAAAAAAGACAGCATTCAACTAAAGAACAGCACATCCTTCCCAAATTGCTCTGAAAAGCAATCAGCAGGGTGAAAGCCAGGTCAAAATAATAATTACACTAGAAGCGTCGTATTGGTGGGCTTTCCAATCAAGGAAAGAAAAGGGGAAAAAAAAAAAAAAAAGAAAAAAGAATAAAAAGAAAAAGAGGCAAAACAAAACTCAAGAGTTAGAAGCAGTAACCAAAGAATTTAAGAAATATGAAGTTACACATCCCAGCCTAAGCTCGCATCAGGTCTTGCACACAGAAGCTGATGAACCTGCCACATCCCTGCCGCTGCTGCTGGCCATGCAGTCCTTCCCTCTCCACTGCACGGGCTTTAGCCCTCACAGGGCACCCTGCACTCAGCTACAGCTTCCTACAGTGGCTGAAAACGACTTTGTTTTCTGATGGGACACTGAGACAGGTTGGCGCAGGATCTGTTAAACACCAGAGCTGACACAGAGGACCATGGGCTTAGGCAGCCAGGAACAAGAAGGGGATGAGGCAGGAGGAACTTCTGCCTTCTCCGTCCAGCAGCAGCCAGCTGCCAAATTGGCTGCAGAGCCCTGATGGGAAACGTCCCTGTAAGACAGTACAACACCACTGGCATCAAGGAAGCCTCGGCACAAGATCTGGTCCGAATCGCGCGTCTGAGACATCCACAAATACTGAAGTTCAGGCGCAGCTGGCAACACTCCTACAAAACCCCCGTTTCCCCTGTGTGGACATACTTACAGATGATCCACAAATTACAATATTTCTGCCTAAGACACGAACAATTTTTAGAGCATCATTTGCTTTAGCGTACCTACAATCTGCAACAACACTTGGATTCTCCCAGGTATCTAGGTTCAGTGCTTTCACTGGGAATAGCCATTACGAGCTTTCTCAGCCCTCAGCTGAAGGGGTTAGGTGGGACACCCCCTATCCCCACTGTCTGTGTCTGAAGTCTTTGGGTATTAGCAGAAGTAACCAAACCCAGAGTGAGAACTTTTGTAGTCTGCAGTGGGGGCACGCTCACTACAAAACCCTGACATCTTTAATCTTAGTGGATACTTTGAAAATTAATTGAGTCCAAGTAACAGCCCAACTTTTCTGTGAGTACTCAATAAACTTGAGAGAATACGGACCCGGAGGTTCCCAGTATATAAATGCCCACTGATTCGCTATAGCTGCGTCCTAGCATCCTTGCTAGAAGGTTTACATTTTGCTGAATTAAAACATGGTTTTTTTCCCTCACTGTAGCAAAATGGCTACAGACTGCAACGAGATCAGCATTTGGACCTTTTTTTTTTAACTGCTTGCTGCTGTGTTTTGTGAATTTTACGGAATTCTGCCCACTCAATGGACCCAAACGTGATTCATAAAACTGTCTCAATATCTGTGTGCAAACATAAAATACTTTTCCAAACAGTCAAACACTACAGTCATGTGGATAGTGAGGGGGAAATACCAAAACCAAACCCTACATAACATTTTAAACAGGTGATAGAGAAGTACAGTATTTTACCTGAAAGTTTAGGCAAAAATGATAGAATAAGGTGCTTGCGTGACTGTGCATGCGTGTCAGCACATACACCCTCGTATGTTGTCCTCTGTAAGGGTATGCTTCAGGTGTCATCTCCAAAAGTGAAATGTTGGAGAGACTTGTTGGGGGGGGAAAAAGCCCTTTCCTCTTCGAGCCCCTGCTCAGTGCAAGCACCGAGACCCGCTCATTCTCGCTGCCTCGCAGCACAGTTAAGACACGTGTGGCCCGCAGAACCATGATCTTTCATTCCCCTATAGCAAATGATAAACAGGCTTACACACAAATAGCATTTACATTTCAAGTGAATTTGGTTCTCCTAGTTCTTTATCTCCCCACATAGCTTTGCCGCGATTCAACATTTCTCTGCATACGCAGGATGCCTTTTTTATTTGGGCCTCATTTTTATTAAATACGAAAAATGATAAAGGATGCCATTGTTCTAACTACTGAAAGCAACACTATTTACATCAAATACCAAAATGTAAGTGTAACTAGACGTCAGAACACAATTTTCTTTCAGGAGGGTGTCAGACTTCCATGTGAACAAGTTTGGCCTTCGGTTTTGCACATCAGGGTCGGGGGCGAAAAAGAAATGGCTTCAGGAGCCCTATAGAGGTGCTTTTGCTTCCCTGACTTCTCACACACTATTCTTTCAAATGAATTTAAAGCTTTTCTTGTCCAAATCCCTGCAAAAGTAACCACACTGCAGTTTTTCTACTATTATGCAAATAGATTAATCAGCCAACGCTCCAGTGAGAATTAATTTATATTTGAATCAAATGAGGCCTTAGATTCTTTATAACTCAACCCCCGGGCCAAGGCCTGGGCTAGGTAGCAACCTCATATTATTCATTTGACGAAATGTGAACTGACATAAATACCATGGCTAACTTTCAATCCGATTACCCCGTTACCTCACATCAATGCTCCCCCAGCCATCAGACTCTAGCGTCCCTCCTTTCACCAGCACAGCCAACAACTGACAACTCCTCCCTGATAAACAAGCACCCACGCCGCCACCTCGGACCCCCGCTCTTAACCCATCATCCCTGCTCAATGGCCCTTATTCGACAAGGTATTTTATTTTGTTTGTAGGAACTGGGGGACGAAACGGCACAAAAATACTGTTTTGCTGGGGCTGCAATTCAAAGCTGCCCTTTCAGAGCTGTGGAGCACTTGAGGCACGAACAATAAACATCCAAAAACATAGGAGCATCGTGTCCATCTGTGTACATATATATACACGCACATGTGCACGCATTTAATTTAATAGTCACCAACATCTGTTATCTTTCGTACTCTCCTTAACCCTTAAAACAAAAGTGTAAAACAATGTTTTGGGCTACTACGTCCAAAGGTCAATGTAAAGTGAACCCACATTTTACACAGCACCCTTATACTAAACTCATGTTGACAACCACTAAATTCTTTCTATTGCCCTGCACAGGAACTTGTTTTTTAAAAAGACTTTTTTCTTTAAAACTGTAAGCATTTAAAAAGCTTGGCTAAACAATCCACCAGGTGTGAGAAAAGCCTTTTCTATGCAAGCAGCTCTGTGTCAGGAAACCTACACTTTGTAATTAGATTAGCAAGTGAGGACTGAATAGCCCTGATCAAAACATCTTCCCCCCCCCGCCACATATTGTTTATAGCATATAACTGATAACTAAGCTTCTCTAGTCATGGTTAAAATCTACTTTAAAATGCGAGTCCTGCGCCCTCTGGAATGTCAATTAAGAGGAAAAGAAAACAAAGTGCACATTCTTAAAAAAGTAATTACTTGGCTGTCTTGCTTAAACAAATCTTTATTTGAAAATATAAGTCATAAAACAAACCCTATGATTTAATGGCAGCTTTTCAGGAAAGCAGGACTTAAAACACATCTAAGCTAGAGAGTTAAAGATGCCAGTTTTGCCCTAAGAACATACCTTGCAGTGAACAGGCTAGGGGAGGAGAAGGAGGACCGTCCTCTTGGCCACATGGCTGCAGCCCCAGGGGACATCCCGGATCCCTGGCACGAGAGCTGAAAAGTCCCCAGGCCAGGAGGATGACTTTAGTTGTCTTTCTTCATGGATTTTTCCATGTGGCCAGACAGTCTAGCTGTGTACTGGAGTCAGTTTCCCAACATAAAGAGCAAGTTTGAAATGTACGGGCTTCCCGGAGACACTAAAAGCAGGGTGAAAAGGAGCTGCAGCACGTTAGAGCACCTCATCTTTACCTGCTCCTTTAAGGGAAATGCTTACACTCGCATAGATATGGAAAATAAGCCACAAGGTTCTTCCTAAAGCTTTCATACAGAGCCTATATATTTTTCTGGGAAATACCGAGTCTGTTTCACAGCCCTGCTCCACCTCCTCAGAGTGCAAATACCCTAGTTTTGAACTTTTATCTCAGCCCAGTCCAGACCAGAGTCAGTCCCGTTTTGTACTGTGGGGGCTGAAACCAGACGCAAACCCTTGTATGAAACAATTTTTCTGAAGGAAGATATCCAATTACTGGATCCTTCTGCTCAGATCAGTACACCTCATAAATCCCATGTTATTCCATCCTTCTTAAAACAGCCTTTTAAATATTAGGGCTGGAGCATCAGAGCTGAGATCAAAAGGACCAAAAGTTATTTGGCTAAAGGACGCCATAGAAATAGCAGAAGATAACAAGAGGATGTCCTCCATTCTTTCTTTCACAAATCAGGAGACACTTGCCATACGCACAGCTGTCACAGGCAGCAGTGCACAAAAACTTTTCCATTCTCCAGGAACCGTCCTACCGCCTCCTACTTCTGCTATAAACTCAGCAGCAGAGAAAAGGCCTAGACACTAAGTGCTCCCGCGCAGAAGTTCAGCCTCTTTGCTTAAACTGCCACTCGAGAGACGGTCTGACCCAAGGCAGCAATTTAGCCCTGTCTCTGTGCATTGCCCACTGCTGATTCTTTTTCTTTTTTGCTGTAGGAGCAGGAAACTTTCAGCAAAAAAAGGATATAAAAATAGACCATTAGGGAAAGCTTGATGAAAGTCGATAGGTGAGAGAATAGACTTTCATTTAAGACCTAAACCAGATTTATTTTAAAAGGCACTAGAGAACCACCCCTTATCCCAGGACATCCAGGAATCTGGAGGATGCAAATGTAGCTTAGAGCTACATTAACCCCTTTCTCCTGACCTTTCTGGGTCTGATGAGTAGCAGCCAGCGCATGGCTCCTCAAAAAGAGCATATTTCATCTCTTGTTCATATCCAAAGTGATGCTAAACTGTTGAGTTTGACTAATCAAGGTGCACTATGTCTGAGTGACATTGCCACTTGAAAAATAAACTGCTACAGGCTATTTTCAAACATGTTTGCAGATGAGTAAATGGGATGGTGCCTGTGCCCCTCCATCCGCACGAGGGGGACAACCCTTCTGCCAGCATCGTGACTACACGCCGGCAGTTCGAGACCTGCTCAGTTCACATCCCTGACCCACCCTTGCACCCTGCCACAAGAACAATACTTATCAGTGCCAGGACAACCAGACCTTACCAGATTTCCTCAGGTCGAATTTTAAATCTGCTAAATCTGATCCAACTCCCCTGAAGACCTTTCTAGAGACACAAGATTTGATGCTCTCCACCCTCTTACATTTATAATGGAAATGGAAAAAAAGAGAGAAAAAGAAGACAAAATTCACGTCACAAGGAGAGCTGAAAATGTGAACGCAACCACTAAAATGTGAGTTTCATTAAGTAGCTCTCATTTGTACGGGCATGACGAGAAACCTGAGAAAACCTGTTTCAGACTATGAAGATGCCATTCAAACATCCTGGCTGTCTTAATTCTAAACTTCAGTTGCCATTGATATTTCCCCTGCAGTATCAAAACACTGCTGACAAAGTACTGACAAGAGACAAGTACATTCAAATTCTTCCAGGGCTTAACCCCACCGCATTGAAATTAGCATGAGTTTTGCCCCTGACTTCAGCCCTGACAGAACGAGCAACCTTCTCAGGCCAAGGGCATGGGGGAAAGCTTTGCTGCAACTTCCTTTACACGCTTGCACTCTCCTTAGTCTTAGAGACTTTGCTTTCAGAAAGCTGAAGGCGTAAATGGGCAACGCATCCCACTATGTTTCTATCCAATCTCATGGCTGGTGGAAAACAAGGAAGGCATTTTTTACTGTTTTCCAGAAAGAAACACGATTTTTCGAGAGGGGACATGCTTTACACAGGTTGGGTAAGCTCCCACCAGGTAGGTTCTGGTCTTTGCTATTTCAATAAAGTTTTACAAGTGCAAGTGAAATTGGAACCTCATCAGCTTTTCCTGGTGATAAAATGGAAGAACCCTTCATCTCTGAACGCCAAGGTGAAGGTAAACCCTGAAGGACAATGTCAGCTTTCTTCTTCTGTCAGAGCCCCAGAAATCAAACATACTCCATGTGAACACCCACAAGAATAGCTTTGTTATTTCTGGAAACACCAAGCATTGCATCTTCTCCAAAGAGGCCTGCACATATAGTCTCTCCCTCTAGGGATGCAATGCAGTTTGCCAGTGACCTATAGACACGAATATAGCTATGGTTAGGGCATGGTCTGGAACAGAACCATTTAACAGCAAATCCATTGCCTCAGTGGACAGAGTCCACCACTGTAATGCTTCCAGGATTAAATCACTACATGCCCAGGGGATTTGATGATCAAAAAACCCCCAGAACTCACAAAAAGCTTTATTCTACTATTTTTCTTTTTTTAAAGAGATTTCCCTATTTCAATTGTAAGAGCATTGCAGTATCCCAGCAAGGATTTTTTGCACTTCTTTATTCCTCAGTAACTGTTACAGAGTATTTGCATTTCTCGTCTTTCCTTATCGCATGGCTTTTTGTCCCACCAAAAGATGTATAGGTTAATCGCTGTCAACAAAACTTTCAGCACTTTCACGTAGAACTCGAAGAGAGAAAAATACTGAGCTTTGAAGATACCTCCACACCTTCAAACCAGGAATATTCATGCAGCAATGAGTTTGTGCCCAGAAGCTGATACCTGCATTGCCAAAGCATTTGCACTAGGAGGGACAGCATGACTTTCCAGACAGGGTGACATACCACAGTGCAGGTGACTGATTCGTTAAAACCTCTCTACCACCTACCTGGAAACCCCGACGACAGCTGTTTCCCCCACCAGATCGCAGCATCTGAAGGTATTTTCACCTAGAAGGAGCAAAGCGAGCCTCCCAGCCCATCACCATCTCTCTGGCTACCAGCACATACATTAGGGAAGACTTTCCATTGAGCAAAGTCATTCTAAGTATAGAGGCTCTCATCAGCATCCCAGGGGCTCTCCTGAGCCTCTCTCAAACCTTTCCAGAGAGACTTAAGTCCCAAGGAAGCATAGTATCAGGTGGTTGGCATGGTAGAAGTCGAGAGATTGAGAGCTAATGGTCTGGCCCTTTTAAGGAAAGGTGTGGAAACAAGAGAAGGTCCTGATTTAATCCTACAGTGTAGTTAAATACTAATTCTGTCCTTTCTCTGGGACACAGAGGTCCCTACGCACTGCTCCAGCAGGCAGAGGGACGGAGAGCAGCCTCTAAAAGACCGTGTCCACTCTTGCGGCAGGCATCGAGGGAGCACATGGGCTCAAGGACCCTCAGTTTAAGGTGAGAGCCAACTGTCAGATTTGCTGAAATCCACCCCAGGACACCTTCATTCTCCCATTGAATTGCCCCAGCAGAGCTCTTTCCTCCAAAGCAGCTTGTCTTTCCTGTCATAGCCTGGATAACGGGGAGCAGAACTGGGGCTTTATGAGTGGAGAAGAAATGGGATGCTCAACTCCCAGCACGTAAAGTCATGCACTGCCTAGAGATTTCAGTGAATCGGCGAGCAAAGAAATTTGCCACCATTGTAAGTGAAGGATCACCAGTTTGGTTTGCGATCAGGAGGTAGGAGTAGATTTAAAACCTGATTTGAAAGACAAAAAGATTTTTAATTCTTCTTACCTACTTGGGTAAGATGAGAGAAATACGTACTGGAGAAAACAAACGGAAAGTATCATGTTCTCTCATCCTCCATGCTTCATCTGCACAGTCTACCTTGGAAACTCTTGGGGCAGAGACCACAGCTGAAACAAGCAGGACCTTGGCCTCCAATATCAGAGAGTCTGAACAGCCGCCGCCCAATTCCCAGCTATTTCCTACTGGGCTAAATAATCGTGAAATTAAAGTGACAATAAAACACCATATTGCATTTTGCAAAGGCTAGCTCTCCAAAATGTGCACGTCTTAGCTCATGAAAGGAGTTGTTTTGAGGGAGGTTGTGTGGTTGGTTGTTTATTAGACAGAGCAGTGAAGAAGAAAGAAGAGGGATTGTTCGACCCCAGATTATTTTCTTTTTAAAACAAAGGTGGAGGTTGGGAAAGGATAAAAGGACGAAGTGGACAAAAATAATCAAATTTGGAAGAAAGGATGCAAATTAAACAGGCTTGGAAGGAGTTAGTAAAGCGCAAGAAAGACACAGAGACTAAACTAAAGTTAATTACTTTTGACATGATCAGATCATCTGGTTGCATTTCAGGCTGTGTGCACTCTAGGCTGGCCAGCATGAATGGCGAGGGAAAAGAAAGTAACTCTCCCCTCTAGGTCGCTTTGCCAAGTCTGGGCTGTGCGCTCTGTCCGAGATCCCTCTTTCTTTGCTCAGAGAGAGAGAGGGGGAGAGGAGAGAGAAACACAGTTAACCACCTGTCAGGGCTGAGGACACAATAAGGCAGCCCCCAAAAGAGCTTTTCATGCATGCGTAATATATTTGTTCAGCTATTCACTTAATGAAGCTGATAAATGTGATGCGAAACAATAGTCAAGTTAATCTATTTAGTAAAATGTTTTGAGACTCTCAGGCGATGTTAAGGAGGGTAGTGTGTTCGGGGACATTTTCATTTCAATACGCTCATCTCTCCCCTCTTAGGGGGGTTTCAAGCAACCTATGTGAATATAATTTCTTATAAATGTGTCTTTAATGGGTTTAATTCACCCTTGCCAGCTGTTTTTTTAGCTATTTTGTAAGAGCAAAACAAACGTGCCAGGCTTGGAAAGCTAGTTAAAATTAGTTTCGGTCACTGGGGCCAAGCTATATTTCCTGCAAACCATCTGCTTGATTGGCACAATAGAAGGATTTTCAAGAAAAGGGGGGGGGGGGGGGGGGGGGGGATCTAGAAGAGCTTTGAACGAACCAACGGTTACTGTTCCTTGTGCTTGAATTCTAAAGGTGAAGCCTTAGGTGTCTTAATACAGCTTCGCCCCCGCCGCCCCCATTCAAGCTCCCGACGAGGTCGATAAGCATCGTTAGGGAGCTTGGACACGCCGGGGACGGAGCATCCCTCCCGCCGCCCCCTCCCCGGGAGGAAAGTAAAAGAAAAAAAAAAATAAAGAAAAGAAAACGCGTACACACACGCTTCCTCCGTGGCTTTGGAGAACGAGAAGCCGTGGGGCTGGGACGGGCTCCCCACGCAGGGGGCTGCAGAGCTGGGGTGGGGGGGTGGGGGTGTCGCCTGGCTCCTTGCGGAGCGGTCTCCCGTGGGGGAAAGGTTGGTTTTCACCTGGTTGCGGGGTGCAGAGGGAGCGGCCCGGCGCCCCCCAGCCGGGGGTCGGGGGGGGGCGCGTCCCGCGCGGGGCCGCGGGCAGAGGCGTGGCGGTGATTGAGACGTCCGGCTCCCGGGGACGCGGGGACGGGAGGGACGGCGCTGCCCCAGCCCAGGCGAGCGCTTTGCTCTCCGCATTTGAAGTGCTGGCTCTCCCAATTTCATGCGGATTACCAGCCCGGGACCGGGACACACGCGGGCTCCAAGCCCGACCCCCCGCCCCGCGGGTTTGGGGTTGGGTTTTTCGGGTGGGGTTTTTTTTTCTTTTTTTTTTTTTTCTTAACGACAAAGAACGTGAGTGACTTTTAAGAAATAAATTTGAAGATAACGACATTAAAATGAATGGCAGGAAGCACAAAACGGCATGAGCATAGGTCAAACGGCATTAGTCACAGGTTTTATCCTGAGACATTAGAATTCCCTTTCTCTTAAATGATCACTGCCTTTGAAAAGAAACTTCCAAAGGAGATCACTTAAAATAAGATTCTTTCGTCTGATTTCTTGGTTTCTTATGGTCTATCTTCCCTTTCAATAGATGTCTAGCCCCTTTTGCCTTGGTGCTTAAGGAATTCTTTATGAGTGTGCTCAGACGCATCACAAGGAACCGGGTCCACGTGTGCCCCAGCATGCGTCTGACCCAACCTTCCAGAAAATGTCAGACCCTCTTTTTTAAACCAGAGAAATTAGCAGCAGTTGGTCTATAGTGAGGCAAAATGCCCCCAATGTATATGTAAAGAAAGGAGTAAATCATCTCAAAGGAAACCTATAATGACTGTAAAAAACGAAGCGTTCTTGGATCTGCCCGGGCTGCTCCGGGACGTCGGAGCCGCCTTGGGAAGTGCCCGGGAGGGGGGGAGAGACGGGCCAGGGGGTGCCAATCAAATTTTTATTTGGGGACACCACACACCCCCCCCCTTTGCTTTTTCCATTCGCTACCGGCCCGCTCGCTTGCTAAATAACACCTTGAGAGCCGGCGCGCGTATAAACGGGCTTGAGGCAACGCCGGCGCGCTGCGGGTGCGGGGGGGAGAGGGGAGCTAAACCCGGAGCAGCAGGCGGCAAGCCCCCACCGTTCGCGCCCCCCCCCCCCCCCCCCCCCCATTTCTCCCTCCCCTCCTCCCCGGGAGCGGGGGGCAGGTGCCGGGGACCCGCCGCCCTCCCCGCCAGCACCCCCCGAGCTCTTTGGGGTCCGCCCGCGCCTTCCTCCCCTTTGTGCTTTACCTGCTAAGCAGCGAGATTAACAAAACTTGGGGGCGGGATGGGGGGGGGAAGACTCCAGCGAGGTTTTTCTTTCAAAGTGATGCTTTCAGACAACGGATCTTCCAAGTCAGCCTCTGCAGATGCTCATCTGCTGGAGGCCGGCGCGGAGCACCGGGAAAGCTTGTCAGCATCCTACAATTCCGAGGGCTGATTCCGTCCTCTCTAATAAATAACTTTTTGATTTGAATCAAGGGAGAGGTTTAACAGACTTTCTTTCTTCCCTAATGTGATATAAATCGCAGATGCACTTTTATTGAATGGTTAAAGCATCGACATGGAGATAATCAAGACAAAACGTCCGGACAAAAACCATCGAGAGAAATAAAGCTGGTTAATAAGATTTTTGAGAAAGCTTTGTGTTAAAAAGTAAAAAGGGAAAACAGCTGAAGGTGACAGTTAGTTCATGGTTAATAGGATAAAGGCTGCATGGTTGAGCTGCACACTTCTGCTTGCAAAGGTTCAGCCACACCAAAGGGCTGAATGGGGTGCTTTTAAAACATAGGACATTTAACACATCTGTTATAGTCTTTAAGAGAGAAATCAGGTAAAACCACTCTCAATAGTTGCTTTCATCACCCAGCCTCAAAGGAAATTATGGGGATAGACGCAAGTGTAGTTAGTTGCCACCGCAAACAATACTTCTCCGCTGGAAAAAAAAAAAAAAGCAACCCTATTTTTCTCCTTCTCGGGTAGCCGATGCCATTTGTCCCTCACACCAAAACTTAGGGACCTTCGGCCCTGCGGCACGCAGCTGCCCACACCTCCAGCGATCCCACGCCCGCAGGTAAAAAAGCGATTTCAGGTGAATTTAGCGGCTTCGAGAGAGCTTTGAGCCGCCGATACCGATAAACCCGAGACCGGCTCAGGCTGCTTGAGCCAAAAAGGATCAAACCGCTACAACATCGCCTTCATTTTCACGGTCGGAGGGTAGCTATTTCCACTATTTTTAATGCAGATGAGCTTAAGAGGACCAACAGATTGACAACCCGAGGGGGCTGCTCTGCTCCCACCAAGCTGTTCAGATCTTTGCTATGTCCAGAGTTCAGATTTTCTGGGAGCAGAGTTCTTCGGGCTACAGTAAGGCTCACGTTTCGGTCCGATCCGGGCAAGCCTCTTGCCTGAGCCCACGTACGCAAGACCCTCGCCAAGGCGGGACCCTGAGGGTAGAGGCTAAACCCCGCAAATTCGCTGTATACGGGACCTTCGACGCGCAGACAGACAACTAACCTCAACGTTATTTGGGGTTTATGCACAAATTTTGCCGCATGCCAATAGCGGGGGGCAGAACACGCTCAAACCGTGATGGGATCCGCTCTCCGAATATATTCCTCCCCCGCACTCCCCAGTAGAGCTTAGTTCCACGTTTTCTAATTTGTATTTTCCATTCCACAAAACCCCTGCTTTTCTGAGAGCTCGCAGATAAGTTTATATGAATATTTATTGATTTATTTCCTAAACTCAGCAGGGGAGCGGCAAATAAATTTAGTGCTTTCTTTAAATAATTCCCTTTCTACGAGGCAAGATGTCATTCGAAACTTTTAAATAGGCATTTAATTAGCCTGTGTGTGTTGCCTCTGAACAAAACCCTGCTGGGAGCCTTTGGAGCGCTGTATTCCAAAGAGGCGGTCAATATGCAAAATTGATGACTACACTTTCTTTGTGGCGGGGCCATTGTGCCCCGGTTGCTTATGAAGTCTAATCCAATCATAAATTGCAGCCCCGGACCAATGGAGAAGCCCGGAGCTCGCCCTGAATGAAGCTCAAGTGGAGAACTTTGTTGAACCCCATTGTTGGGGCTGTCACTTTTGAAAGAGCCTCAGCGGGGCTGACCACTATAAAACCCATCGTCCAGGAGGAAGGGGCAGAGAGAACCCCGCCAGGCTCGCTAGCTGGATCTTTACTAAACGAGGTTTGCAAAGCAGAAAACAAAAGCAAACAGACAGACACACGGACGAGCGGCCCCAGCCCTGCTCCGGGACGGCCCCTGCGATGATGTTCCCTAGCCTCATCGCCCCGCCGGCCGTCTACCCCAGCCTCCTGCGGCCGACTCCCACCCTCACCTTGCCTCAGTCGCTGCAGTCGGCTTTTTCCAGCCATTCCAGCTTCCTGGTGGAAGATTTGATCCGGATCAGCAGGCCCACCAGTTACCTGCCCAGGACTGCCCCCCCGCCCAGCATGTCCCCCCCAACCTCGACGGCCAGGACGGACTCGGGGACTTCGGAGCTCACCAGCTCCACCACCGCCGGCTCCAGGAGGATCTGTTCGCCGCAGACTTCCAGCAGCGACTCCACTTTCCTGAAGTTTGGGGTCAACGCCATCCTCTCCTCCGCCCCCCGCGCCGGTAAGCGGCCCGCTCCCGGCCCCCCGCGCCGGGCTCCCACTGCCTGCGGGGAGGGGGGGTGGGGGTGGAGGGGAGGGAGAGGGTTTAGGCAAGGGAGGGAGGACCTAGCCCCGAGGTGCAGAGCCCTCCGGCATCGCTGGTATTTAAGGCCGAGGGGGAGCGCTGGCCGGCGGCTGGTCCCGCTCCGCCGCCTCCGGAGCGGCCGGTGGAGGGGAGCAGGGGCACAGCCTCTCCCCTGCCCGGCTCCAGCCTCCCCAGAGCCGCGGGGCTGGTAAAGCCCCCGCAGCACAAGGGCCGCTTTCCCCAGGCTTCCCCAAGCTTAGCTTGGCTCTTTTTTGGGGGAGGGGAAAAGAGGGGGGGTGGGGAGGAGAGGGGAAGAAGCACCGTATCGCTCCCCGGACCAACCACAGACCCAGTCCTGCTGTCGGTCGAGTCCTACCCTTTGCTTAATTGAATTTTATTTACTAGAAACTTCCCCTGCGTTGCTTCAGAGCGTCCCTCCAAAGACTTTCTCCTTCCCGTACTTTGAAGGATCCTTCCAGCCCTTTATCAGATCCTCCTATTTCCCAGGTAGGTCTTTATAAGTGTCCCCCTCTCTCTCCCCTCCCGCCCCTCTCCAGGCTCAGCCCGGTACTATCCTCCCCGGGGTTACGCTCCAGTTCAGAGGTTGGAGGGAGTACAACATTCAAGCATCAGTCGCGCCAATTTGATGCCCGATTTAGCACAGGCAGCGACTGCTTGACATTCCCTACCCGCTCCCCCCGCTGGTCGCCAAATTAGCCGGGATTGTCACGGTCCCAAGGCGAGGCGGGTCCCCCTCCTCCCAGGCAGCCCCCCCTCCCGCCGCCGCTTTCAGCACCATCGGGGAGCGGTCAGCTCCCGCCGCCCGCGCAGAGCAGCGCGCAGCCCCCGCGCAACGCTGCGCGCAAGCGGAGGGAGGCAGCCCGCGCCCCCGCAAAGCTGCTCTCCGCCCTGTACCACCACCACCACCCACCACCCCCCCCCAAAAAAACCCCAACGAAACCACCTTTCCGCCCCCGCCACCTTGCTGGCGTTTCACAGGCGGATGGAGCGTACCGCGGGACGGCCGGGATTGCCCTCCTCCACCTTCACCACCTGCTAACCCTCCCCTCCTTCACCTTGGCTCTCATGGCTTCTCGTCCAGACCGTCACTGGTATCCAAATGAGGCGGTCTCGGCGAGAAAGCAGGCTACCGGGGTTTGATTCTTACAGCGCTGAAGTGTTATGATGCAGAGAGAACAATTTGAAAAAATCTAATTACACAAACAAGCTATTAATTTCAAAAGAAAACAGGGAAAGGGAGAGAGGAAAAAAAAATAACCCAAGCTCTTCCATTCATCCTCCGGATAATGGAATTTGCTTCCTTTCTCCAGCATGTGAATAGCCTAACAAAAACAACTTGAGCTTTATAAATAGCTTTTCATGTCCATTTAATGAAAATGATTTGGGGAAAGAGACGATTGTGCCATCAGTATTCTCCCGAGGAGCCTGGCATGCCGTTGTGTTTAGTTTGAAAGTGTAAATCTCTTTTGTTCCAATAATATATGGCGTTAGCTGCTTGTCCTCAGTCTTTTTCTGTTAGTTCATTACTACACAATTACGATTCACGCTTCATTAGCATCTCTGTCTCTCTTGGGGAGGGTTCACCCCCCCCCCCCCCTTTTTTTTTTTTAAGGCAAAACTCTGCCCTTTTTATCATACCAATGCCATTGGGAACTGGGCAATGTGCTAATTAGCTGTTACTTTTCATGTCTTCGGATTGAATTCTCCAACTTGGGGGGGGGGGGGGGAGAGATTAATATAAAAAGATGAATACTGATTGATCAAAACTGCATCTGAAGAGGAACGGTTTTGTTCGGAATCAGAGAAGTCCTCATTTTCATCTCGAGCATAATAAAGCGTCTGAAATGATAAAAGAGTCTGAAAAAAAAAATCAAATGCTTCTGAGCGGGAGGGAAAGCTTTTTTATTATACCTCTATCTTAGCCAGTATGCCTCGCTTTGCCTTTTCAGGCCGGAGACCTTTTGAATCTCCCAACAAAACCGGCCACTATTGATCCATTTTACACGTTTGAGTTGATAGATCTAATCCCAGTGATCACTGGCTGAAAGGGGGGTGCTTAGTTAAGCCTAAAGCTCCTTTCAGGGCCCCAGGTTGATGGGTGCCCACCCGAGGGGCGGGGAGGGGGGCGGCGGGGGCCAGCCCCACTCTGCTCAGCGCTGTGTGTCCCCCCCCACAGCCACCTCGGCCGTGGTCCCCATCCCCGGCACCTTCTCCTGGCCGCTGGCTGCCCGTGGCAAGCCCCGCCGCGGCATGCTGCGCCGCGCCGTCTTCTCCGACGTGCAGCGCAAGGCGCTGGAGAAGATGTTCCAGAAGCAGAAGTACATCAGCAAACCTGATCGGAAGAAGCTGGCAGCCAAACTGGGCCTCAAGGACTCGCAGGTGAGGAGGGCAGAGGGGTGTAGGGAGCCAGGCCCCCCTCCCTTGGGTGCAGTTTGAGGGTAGGGGAGGAAAAGGGGACAGGAGCAGGGAGAACTGCCCACAACCAGGAGAAAGCCCCAAGCAAGCTACAGGGCATCAAGGGAGTCAGGAGAGTGGCATGATTCCCAGCTGGGTGAGTAGGACAAGACAGCCCACAGCCTTATTGCCCCCGACCCCCCTCCTAGGGCCCCCAAAGGCCAGGTTCTGTGGTTTCTGTTAGCTTCAGTATTGGCATGAGCAGGGCTTTGAGGGTGCAAGCAAAAGGCCTTTCCTGGTTCCTGTTTTACTGAACAGTTTCATTTCTGCATTGCTTCCCCCCACCTCAGGTAAAGATCTGGTTCCAGAACAGGAGGATGAAGTGGAGGAACTCCAAAGAAAGAGAGCTCCTCTCTTCTGGTGGCTGCAGAGAACAGACCCTACCCACCAAGTTCAACCCTCACCCAGACCTCAGCGATGTAGGCAAGAAATGTTCAGGAGAAGAGGAGGAGGAGGAAGTTCCCCCTGTGTGCCCACCCAGCCCCCGGCATCCCTTAACCTACCACCAGTCCCCAGAACATCTACACTTGAGGGACAGACTGGACTCCCAGATGTCTCCTTCTCCATCCCATTCTAGTAGCCCCAGCAAACCCTCAGACTTCTCAGACTCAGAGGAAGATGATGATGAAGGGGAAGAGGAAGAGGAGGAGATAACCGTCTCTTAGATCACCCTGCCTTCCCCTACAGTCACATGGGGACATTGCAAAGATGTAAATAAAACAGAGCGCTATAAATTGAGGAGGTGATATCCCACCCAAACGTCCACATATTTCTCCAGTGCAGGTTCTCTATCACAATAGCTGTAAGCCTTCCTACTTAGAAGTGTTCCTTATTTTTTGGCCCCATGTAGAGGTTCTCATATTCATAGCAACTGCTAACCTTTGCATAACTCTCTCTGCTTAACAATCGACATTCGCTCAATTAGCTACTTTGTCCTGAAAGCACGCAAAAGACAGCTCCTTGCTTTGTAGCAGGGAGGAAAGTATATCCTGTTGAGAGGGAAACATTTTTCCCCAGACAAGAAACAACAAAAAATACAATATACGTGATGTGGCCATGTTTTACTGCCTTTCAAGTGAATTTCCAGCTAGTATTAACATTTCAAAACCCTGAAGAGTTTTTTGATCCAGCAACAATTTCCTCTAAAAATAAAGTTACTGAGGGACACAGACCAAACGCTTCCTCCCTCCTCACCCTGAAAAGCACGATACTTGTGCAACAGACCCACTGAAATCCCTGCAATGGCTTCTAAGGTATAATGTAAGTGTGCCTTGTGTAATGAAGACCTTATATATTTATGTTTTCATTTTAATTTATGCATCAATTTTATACTGGAAGCACTGTCTAACCCACCTTTTTGCCCACTAGCCTATGGTTATTTTCCACTTGGCTTCTGCTATCCGTGATGTGGACAGAGGAAAGCGGATATGCCTCTTTGATTTTTGACTGAACTTTGCTGTCTTTGCACAGCTTATATGAACTGTACACTATTTTGTACACTTACTCTGTATGGATGTTTTATACCAAGGTTATTGTGAATGAATATAGCGATGGCTCAACAATATTTCTCTTTTTTTTAATTAAATGACAGCTGAACTACAGACAAATGTAGCTGTTTAATTGTGTAACTTATAAAGAAACACTTTTATTTTGTATTTTACCATGTACAGACTTTAAATATGTATATATAATAAAGTGAATGATTGTTAAATAAAAAACCCCTAGATTTCCAAGTCTGATCATTCAGTAATACCTGGTTCTGGTTCACAGGTTGGTGAATGTCATGTCTGGGGCCAAATACGAATAAAAAAAGAAAACTAGCTTTTTATCAACCGTATAGTGACTCAATAAGAATTTATCAGCTTCAAATTAAGTAACTTGACAACAACATCTACCTGCCTTTTAACTAGGGAGCAACTCGGCCAAAGGATTAACGATTTTCTGCAGTTAAGATCAATACAGGTTCTCCCTCCTTGCATTTCTATGAAACTGCATTTCTGCTGGTGTTACCCTGTGCTCCCCTTTAAAGCCCTTCTGAATCTCCTGCTTCCTTCCAGTTATTGCCCAGGTAGGTCATGGAGCCGACACCTGCCCTGCCTCACCCTGCTAAGATAGTACAGTCTGTAGACTTAAAACGTGCCATTGGAATATCCTTATGTGGTAGAGAAACAGAATGGAAGATACAGACTTGAGATAACTCTTCAGCCTTAAGTCCAGTCAAGGATCACTTCTATAATGCAAGGCAAATCCGTAATTACCCGGACACAATTTTAGATACAAACATACACTACAGAAATGTCAGTGTTTTCCCCCTTGCATACAGGTAGCAGAGCTCTGCTGAAACAGCCATTTCATCACAAAATCAGCTTATTTTCTACTTTAGAGACTCTGACTAACGACCACCACTCACAACATGCCAAACCAAAATAAATAAATGCAGCAAAGGTCACCCGAACGCAACTATCCCTGTACACTCTGTTTCACTGTGCTACCACAGCCATGAGAAAAGGCTTGAAAGGGAGAAAAAAATAACTCCAGCTGGAAGGGACCTATAACAACCATCTGGTCCAACTGCCTGACCACTTCAGGGCTGACCAAAAGCTAAAGCATGTTATTAAAGGGCATTGTCCTAAAGCCTTCTAAACCCTGCCAGGCATGGGGCATTGACCACCTCTCCAGGAAGCCTGTTCTGGGTCTTTAGCTACTTTCCAATTAGGTAACTGGACACACCTAAGGCAGGACACATTGTCACTTTAATCGTCATCTACCCCTCTAACACCTTACAGCCATTAGCAATTGGTAACAGACACCTGAGACAGGGCAGAGAAAGAATAAGGCACATACAGTATTTATCCCACAAAACAGAAAAGTGAAACAGCATTAGGGCTTGTTGTGTTCTGCCCCCACCAATGCTTTTCCAAAAAAAAGCAGCACACCTCCCAAGCATACCTAAAAGGTCACACAAATGCACACTAAACAACAACTGGCACAATCTACCCGAGTGCTCATCCAGACCCAAGTTAAAGAGCTATTACATGCATTATCAACAGTGTATATAGCGGAGAATGTACAGTTATCCATCTACTGACCCTTTAAGTGATAGAGCACCCCATGACAATTATTTGTAACTCAAATTCTACTAGTCCAGTAAACATAAGACCACAATTAAGTAACTTATAAAGACAGATTTAATTCAAAACACGTATTTTGTTTTAAAATTTATAGGCTACTCCAGAAACCACAGGCACCGCCACACATACCACAATACTCAAGAATAGAACTTGTTCAGAACAAGAGCAGTTATCATTGATACCTAATGCCTTGCAACTCAGCGTTCAACAGAGGCTAATAGTCATCTTACACGCTCTGCTCTTTACAGCTTGTCTGCATTTGGAATGTTATCAGAGATAATTATTTCAGACTACTCCTTTCAGCATGAGTGCTATTACATCTTATTCTGCTATGCAACCACCCAGGAACTGCCACCTAACGGGGGAGAACCCTTACCTAAAATGTGACATTCATCAATCTGAAATTTATTCCCCTTGTTTTTTTCCTTTCAAGGGTCTTTCCTATAGCAAAAGGAACATTAAATGACTACCGAGCGCTGCCATTTGAGATTCAGGGATACCTTAATATGAAATTAAATTATTAATTTTTTTTACTTACCAACAGCTGTCAGACTGCATCTGTAGCTTGCAAGAAAAGAGCCTCCCTTTCAAAGGCTTCCATTTTATACTCTGGGTGGTGAAGCCAGAGTTCACAGCTACCAAGTGATGGCTCATGCGGGACAGCTGTGCCAGGGGAAGTCCTGCAGAAGTAGCTACCCTTTCTGTGGCCTTATGTCAAAAGCATAAACTTATTTGCTTACCTCAAATGCGGCGAGGTTCCAGTTGCTTTAGGAGGACCTGATGGCAATTGGGCTTGTCCTGGTGTGCAGGACACTGGGAGTTCAGCTTGGGTGTATTTCTAAGAGTGAAATATTTCATAATTTGCTGTTACATAGAGTGTCAGGGCTACCTCCCTGTGTTAGCTGAAGCTTGTTAATCTTGGCGAGGCCAATAAAAAAACTGTTGACCCTGCATTTTATTTATTTATTTATTAATGCAGCTCTCTGTATGCTTTGGGAAAGGAGGAAAGGTGACAAGAAGCCTTTCCTGCCTCCGTGGAGATGGAAAGATATCCATATCAACTACACGTATGCTCAGTTTTTGAAACTCTGGAACAAAGTAATCCTGCATGTCATGCACTCCCATAACAACTGCTGCTTTGTGATATTAAAGTGCTCTTTTTAAAGACCCAGTGGTCCAGAGTGGTCTTGTATGTCTAGCCTTACTTCTCACAGCCAGGTTGGAAATATCTGACACTAAGGAACGGGGCAGGCAGAGGAGATTTATCTTTGGTGACTGTGAGCTCAGGGCAGCAAATCCTCAATTATTTTATCCCTTAAGCAACCAGCTGGTTCAACAGCTGTGCCTGCTGTAACTCTGATCTCCCCCAGCGTGGGAGAGTGGCTTTTGGACAGGGGAGGAAAAGAAAAGAAATCACTTTCTCAGGAAGTCTGTGCTGTTGTTACCTGCAGAGCTGTGTGGCAGCATCCTCCGCTGGCAGCCCCAGAGCATACCTGGGATGCGCGGGGCACTGCAGTGACACCCCTCTGGTCCCCCTCCCAGGCTGAAAGGCTGCTCAATCACCACCCTGCACTAGCTGGGGGAGCTGGAAATGTTTTCACCTGTGCCACAGCCAGGGCAGACACGGAGAGCAGCCTCCTGCACAGCCCCATACCAGGAGTGCTGTGCCAATACTGCTGTGTGCCAATACTGCTGTGTGCCCATTGGAAAAACAGTTATCCATATGTGTAGAAATCATCTAATAAGCCACAGACAGTAACACTATATGCAGGAAAACACACTTACCCCATCTGTATGAAATACTGTCTTTCCTAACAACAGTAAGCAAAAAGTCCTCATCAGCCACCCCATGTTTCAGTACTGAGAATGACACAGCTGAGCCAAAGAAAAATTAAAAATAAAAATTAAATTGCCTCTTTTGACGAACACCTGTCCTCCGGGAAAGTTTGAACATTACAATCACCTTAAAGAAATGGACCCCAAGATGCAAGGCCCTATTTTCCCAAAGCAACCAGTGCAGGCTGAGGCTCACAAAAGGCTAACACCCCCACCACCACCACCAGTGCTAAACCCCCGTCCTAAGAAAAAACAGACTTCTTTGAAGACACCCAACTTCAGACCTCAAAAACATTAATGGCATTTAAAAATCTTTGCCCAGGAAGTGTAAGGTAGAGTTTGACACAACAACTATGGGCTCTACTCTTGTCAAGAGGAGCAAGGCAGAGTCTCACTCTTGGTTTTGTTTCCTCTCCTTCCCTGCCCCAACCCATGCACACGCATTGGCTCATAGCTGGGCCCAAAGTAACCAGTTTGAAGAACATAAGAGTAATCAGTTTTCTTGATTTGCCATGATTTCAGATGGTCAAGCACCTGGAACTGCTTGCCAGTGCATCAGATGTGCATTTGGCAGAAACGCTCACTAAAGATGGGAAAGAGGTGTAGAAGATCATCCCTTCTGCCAGCCTTTGTTATTAAATGATCTTAAATGTACATCTTTGGGACTGTTGTACTTTTGAACCATGATTGAACTTGATCTAAATAAATAAAATCCTTCTAACTCCAAAAAACATATCAATATCACTTTCCCAACTCACATGAAAGGGGTATAACACCAGGGAAAGCCCAGCAGAGTAGCCAGGACCTCACAGCAGTGCCTTTATTGAACTTGCACAAGTGCTAGGTGTGCTGATTTTAACTAGTTTATACCTGTCTTCTAATCAGCAAAGGGTTAAAGTACTTCATAAAATCATAGAACACCCCAGGTTGGAAGGGATTTGGAAAGATCCTCTGGTCCAACCTTTTGCGGGAAAGGGAGCCTAGATGAGAACTATTACCCTGTTCAAGCACATCTTGAAAAACCTCCAGTGATGGGGACTCTACTGTGTCCCTGGAGAGGTTGTTCCAGTGAACGATTGTTCTCACTGTAAAAATATTTTATATCAAGACAAAACCTCTCCCAGTGCAACTTGTACCCATTGCCCCTTGTCTCCTCCATGTGGCTCCTTGTGAAAAGACAGCCTTTATCCTCTTTGTAGCTGCCCTTTAAGTACTGGGGTACAATGATGAGACCCTCCCCGAGCCTTCTCTTCTCTGTGAGAAGAAACCTAACTGCTTTGGTTTTTCCTCATAGGACAGGTTCTCTAGCCCTTTGATCATCTTCATGGCCCTCCTTTGGACCCTTTACAGTCTCTCCTCATAGTTTTTTAATTGTGGGGACCACAACTGGACACAGTACTCCAGGTACGGCCTGACAAGTGCTGAGTGGGGTGATCATGTCTCTTACCTCTGTTAGTAGTGCCCCTGCAGATGCAGCCCGGGGTCCTATTTGCCTTCGTTGTGCTGCTGACTCATGTTCAGCTTGTTGTCCAGGACCTCCGGGTCCCTTTCTGCAAGGCTGCTTCCTGGCCACACAGCTCCTAGCCTTTACTAGGCTCTTTGGTTATGTCGTCCCAGGTGCAGGACCTTGCATTCATCTTTGTTAAGCTTCACACTGCTTTTGCTAGCCCACTCTTCCAGCCTGCCCAGGTCTGTCTGTAAGATGGCTTTCTTTTATGATGTGTCCACTTCACCACTCAGTTTAGTGTCATCACTTGGTGAGGGCGCTTTCAATCCCATCATCCAGATGTTGAACAGCATGGGAACCAGTATAGATCCCTGGAGGACCCCGCTTGTAACAGGCTGCCAGCCCGAGTAAAACCTATTGACCACCACCCTCTGAGTGTTGCCTGTTAGCCAATTTCCTAACTGATCACCCAACCAATCTGTATTTTGCCAGTCTGTCCAGGAGAGGGCTGTGGGAAACCGTGTCAAACATGTTGCTGAAGTCCAGGTGAACATCATCTTACTGGGCTCCCGTGTAGATGGAAAATGTTCTTTTGTTGTAGAAGGTGATCATGTAAGGCTGGCATGATTTGTCTTTGGTAAATCCATGCTGGCTTTTCCCAGTCACCTGCTTGATTTGGTTTGTAATAGTTTCTAGGAGGACTCATTTCATTACTTTCCCAGGAACTGAAGTAAGACTAATGGGCCCACAGTTTCCTGGGTCCTCTTTTGGGCCCTTCCTGCGGATGGTTTTGACATCTACCCTCTTCCAGTCATCAGGGATATCCCCTGATGTCCACAACTTTTCCAAGATTCTAGACAGTGGGCTTGCACCAGTGAAGCCACTTTTCTTGACACCCTGAGATGGGTTCTGCCCGGGCCCATAGAGTTGTGTTGGTTGAGCTCTTCCAAGGGGTCACAGACCAGCTCTCCCTCCACTACTGGTAAGTCAAAACATAATCTTGTTGTAGCTACTTAAGGCTGTGATCTGGGGTCCAGCTATGCCAGCAAAGACAGTCTTGAGAACATCTGCCTTGTCAGCATTGTTTGTAAGTACTTTCCCTGCCCTTTTTAGCAGTGGACCTATGCCTTCCCTATGCTTACTGCTCATGTAGCTGAAGAACATGTTCTTGCTGTTCTTGACACCTTTGGCCAATTTCAGGTCTAGCTGAGCCTTAGCCTTCCTGACTGCAGCTCTGCATGCCCCTGCAAGGTTCTTGTAGTCCTCGATGGGTGTTTGGCCACCTTTCCACAGCAAGTATGTGTCTTTTTCTTTACTTTTAAGCACACTCGAAAGCTCATTGCTAAGCCAAGTTAGCCTCCTGTTCTGCCTTCTTCCTTCCCCTTTGTAGCGAATGGGCTGTTCTTGTGCTTCCAGGTGGCGGTTCCTGAGTATCTCCCAGCACCTACAAGCTCCTTTGCCCTCCCTGGATGCTTCCCACAGACCTTCACAGCTGGGCTCTGAGCATAATGAAGTTGGCCCTTCTGAAATCCAGGGTCTTTGTCCTACTACTGGTCTTCAGTGTGCTTAGCAGCATCTTCAACTCCACAATATTATGAGCACTGTAACCAAGGCTACCACTGATAGTTACGTTATAATGTAAGTCTTATCGATTTGTAAGCAGTTAATCTAGCAATGCACCGGTCCTAGTCAGCATGTCCAGCGTCTGCAGCAGGAAGCAGTCCTCAATGCCTTCCAGGAACGTGATGGATGACTCGTGCACCACTGTTCAGAAATAGATTGATTTAACAGTCAAGCCTGATGAGGGGAGCGGGCAGAGAGCAGGAAGCAGAAAGTAGTGGAACAACAGTGGCAGAAATACTGTTGTGGATGAGGTTTAGTGGCTCACCCAGACCTAAGCTTACGAGCTTAAGAGTTTTTTTCCCTCCCTCACAGGGTTTGAGCTTTGTGTCCTAACATCTGTTTTACACTGGGTGGTGCTGGTTCATTATGATCCCGGGAAGAAAGGCACTTGGATTCAGAGAGGTATCAAAGTGCTATTTATTAGAGCTAACACTGAACGATTAGAATAGGCTAGGTACTCTAATGTCCGTTTAGATGGTGAGCACCCTGAGTGGAGAACACTGAAAGGGCCTCCAACCCACACACAGCATGCTGGTCACACCCCATCCATAGGTGTGGTCATTTGAACTATTATAGGATCTTTTTCTCACAAGAAAACAACTCTGTTCATCATTTCTGCTGTCAAACAGAAAGACTGTACTCATGAGAACTTTCTGCTGCATGGTGAGGTAAGGACACACAGGTGGCTTATTCCCCAGAACCCAGCAGGAGTTGCCTGCGGGCTCCTCTGTTAGGATGAGCTGGCTGAGTTTATCCTGCGGACAAGGGCTTTGTGCAGCCCAACACATAGAACCACAGAGTCATAGAATGGCCTGAGTTTGAAGGGGCCTGCAAGGATCATCAGGTCCATCGCCTGTCCCTGCACAGCACAACCCCAAAATTCACACCATGTGTCTGAGGCCCTTGTCCAAGGGCTTCTTGAATATCGCCAGGCTGGTGCCGTGATGCCTCCCTGGGGAGCCTGTTCCAGGGCTCCACCACCCTCTGGGGGAAGAGCCTTCTCCTAATGCCCAGCCTCACCCTCCCTTGGCACATCTCCCTACCATGTCTTCGGGTCCTGTCACTGGTTGCCATAGAGAAGAGATTGGTGCCTGCCCCTCTTCCTCCCCTTGTGAGGAAGCTGCAGACCACGATGAGGGCTGCCCTCAGCCTTCTCTGCTCCAGGCTGAACAAACCAAGGGACTTTAGCCATGCTTCATATGGTTCCCCCTCTAAATCCTTCACCAACTTTGTGCCCCCCCGCCCCGGACCCTCTCTAGCAGCTTTATATCCTTAATGTCCTGCGGCGCCCAACCCTGCCCACAGCACTCGGGGTGAGGCCGCCCCAGCGCGGAGCAGAGCAGGACAATCCCCTCCCTCGCCTGGCTGCGATGCAGGGCTCGATGCCCCCCAGGGCACGGCTGGCCCCCTGGGCTGCCAGGGCACGCTGTTGGCTTGTGTTCAACTTGCCGTCGCCCAGAACCCCCAGGTCCCTCTGCAGAGCTGCTCTCCAGCCTCTCGTTCCCCAGGCTGTGTGTACATCCAGGGTTGCTGTGCCCCAGGTCAAAAATCCGGCACTTGCCCTTGTTAAACTTCGTATGGTTGGTGATTGCCCAGCTCTCTAATTCGTCCAGATCCGTCTGCAGGGCCTCTCTGCCCTTGAGAGCGTCAACACCTCCTCCCAATTCTGTGTCATCGGCAAACTTAATTAGTATTCCTTCAAGCCCTGCATCCAAGTAATTTATGAAGCGATTAAAGAGTACCAGCCCCAAGGTGGTTCCCTGTGGAACCCCACTAGTGACTGGCTGCCAGCCCCATGTAAACCTGTTTACTATGACCCTTTGAGCCTGACCCATCAGCCAATTGCTCACCCGCTGCATTACGTGTTTATCCAGCCGTATGCTGGGCATTCTGTCCAGGATGCTACTGTGAGAGACAGTATCAAAAGCTTTACTGAAATCCAAAAAAATTACATGAACTGCCTTCCCTTGGTCAACTAGGTGCATAACCTTGTCATAGAAAGAAATTAAGTTTATTAAGCAGGACTTTCCCCTCTGGCACTCCTGCTGGCTAGGACCAAGGTCTATGTTGTGTTTCAGGTGTTTTTCAATAGCTCCCAGAATAATATTCTACATAATTTTGCACGGTACAGAAGTGAGACTGACGGGCCTGTAGTTACTGGGGTCATCCCTCTTGCCCTCTTGAAGACTGGGACAATGTTTGCCAGCTTCCAGTCAACTGGCACTTCTCCAGATTCCCCAAATCATTGAAAAATCATTGGGAGAGGTCTCGCTATGACATCAGCCAGCTCTTTTACCCTTGGATGAGTCTCATCAGGGCCCATCGACTTACAGGGATCCGGCTGGAGCAGAAGTCCCACACAGATTTGGGGCTGATTGGGAGTTTATCATTCCCACAGTCATGGTTCTCTAGCCCAGTGCCCTGGGAGTCCCAGAGCCCATCACTGATGTTGCAGAACAAGGCAAAGAAAGCATTAAATGTCTCCGCTTTGTCTATATCACTGTTAGGCCTGAAGACCAGGCTGGTCTCACAGCGTAGGGCAGCACAGCACAGGCCTGGGCATACTCGGGTTAACTGCTCTGTGGATCACCAACTCCTTGATGTACAATGGTCTTTCAGTCAGGATTACTACAAGGTCTCACTGGAAACGTGACCTCCACCCATCTGCCTGTAGATCCCACCTTATGTTAAGGACCTTCAGACCTCCTAATTGCCATGGGTGAACTTCTTACGGGGGGCGGGGGAGGGGAACAGGAACATGGATTTCTTTGCGTGGCTAAGCAAACGGAGACGTTGATGGGGAAGTATTTGCCTTCAGTCAGTCCCATTGCCATTGGCAGAGAGAGGAGTTGTCCTCCGCTGCTGTGCTCTGCTCTAACCCCCGAAAGTTTTCTGATAAACAAGGATGGGGGTGGGAATGACTGTGAGCTTATAGGGTCCGTGGGCATCTGCTCCTCTCCTGCCGACATACTGCAAAGGCGTGCTACGAAAAGCAACCTCACGTGGGTCCTTCCTGTGCCAAGTGGGGGCTATAAACAGCGGAGCAAAGAGAACCAGACTGTCCACATTAAATGCTAGAATCCAATGAAGAATAAATGTCTCCACACCATAAGCAACTACTTAAGATACCAGTGGAAAAGGTCAGTAGAAAGCGAAGGGTGTCAGGCTGCAGACTGAGTTCATAAAATGACTCTGGGGAATTTACCTTTCCATTACAGAACGGAAGCCAGCACTGACCCTACGGCACTGAGAAATGATGAGGTGGGTCCAGGAAGGATATAAAATGAGAATGAAATAGGATGTTGGAAACAGAAAAGCAGGGCAATACAGGTTAAAGAGAAGACGAGGTAAAGGAAAAAAAATGTGAAGGTGAGTGTACGAGACAGAGTCCACAGAGCAGAGAACAAGAACATGGGGAAGGGATGGGGCAGTCAAAAAAGGAAAGAAAGGGAAGAAGAGCTCCTGAGACATATTAAGCGTTTTGGTGCCAGTCCAGTGTTGATACAAACATTGGCCAGGATCAGGGCTGGAGCATTTTTCCAGGGCCAATTCTAAAACATGCAATTCTGTGAATCAAAGGAAATTTACAGAGCACAGAAAAAAGCGCTTGAGCGTGTCCAAAACTATTCTGCCTCGAAAATTGCTGTGGAGGGACAGAGGAAGACCACATTACAGAAGTTCAGCTCCGCGTTACAGTTTGCACTGCTGCAATATTAAAAGTGCAGACTGTTTTTAGATTAACTTGAATACAGATCATCAATTTTCAGCAGAATTTCTTCTCTTTCAAAACTTTTTCTTTGTTATAAGTAAATCTGTCCTACCAACACTGATATTTCAAATGAGTCAGTACAGGACAAGATAACTACAAGGAACTGTCAAAAAAGCAGAATTATGAATAGAAAATACTCTCCAGGAGAAAAATTGCTACTGTTGAGAATTATCCCTTACGCTTTAAGTGCAGAGGTTTTTGGATTTATCCTTTCTGAAAAGAGTACTTCCCTCCCCAAGTTAGAGCATTTATTTG
This sequence comes from Phalacrocorax aristotelis, assembly GCF_949628215.1. Classification (NCBI taxonomy): domain Eukaryota; kingdom Metazoa; phylum Chordata; class Aves; order Suliformes; family Phalacrocoracidae; genus Phalacrocorax; species Phalacrocorax aristotelis. Next base: position 66,636,750 of record NC_134280.1, read on the forward strand.
AAAGAAAGAACACATCCCTACATGTTCTCACTGACCAACATAAATTCATTGCTGTATAATCACAGTGTCTCTATCAATGGGTGAAGGGGAAATTATAATAATCTATGGAACTGAACTGAATTGCTTAATGCTCTGAATTTTTCTTCCTGCAAATCAATTCCCAGTAGATTATAATGAAAATAGTTTGAAAGACCTACAAGAGCAAGTGAAGACCTGTAGATGGCCTCATACTTATGCTGGGGCACACACACTATCTAGAGCCTGTCTTGGAGATCAAAGTGGTGCCGACAATACTCTGCCTTTGCAAAGTTACCAGAAAACTTCTGTCGTGTGTTTTTTGCACATGAAAAAAAAATGTCATGGTTTTATTATAAGTGAGCAGTCTGATCTGCCCAGGGTCACCAAGTTAAGTAATCCTAGAAGTTCCCCATCCCTGGAAACATTGAAGGCCAGGCTGGACAGGGCTCTGAGCAACCTGCTCTAGTTGAAGATGTTGCTACTCATTGCAGGGGGGTTGGACTTGATGACCTCTAAAGGTCACTTCCAACCCAAACCACTCTATGATTCTACGAAGTTAATTCTGGAAAGCACGGTCAGAATAAGCCTAACACACATGGCCACGTGCAGCCTGGGGATTGCCATGTGACCAACAGGGATTATTTCTCTTGAAAAAGAAGCTGGCACCAGCTGGTATCAAGATACACGCAGCCTGCTGGCCATGTATGACTGACTGTCAGCTTTACGCAGAGACTCTTGAAATGGGTAGGCCAGTCTTGATGACTGAGCAGACCTTGATGGACACTGTGTGCAAACATGAGCTGTGGGAGAGAATCGAATTGGTGTAGTCTCTCTGCTAAATTTCCTCCTGGATGTGGGTAAGGGCTGCTGGCATCTTCTCACAAGTACTTACAAGAAGCTAACAAAAACAAGAACTGAACCCCACAATCTTCAAAAAACCCATGGAAAATGTTGATTAAGGAGGGACAAAAAGTTCTGGGAAGCCACAAATCTGAATAAATAAGCATCAATTTTATTGAATCATGAATAATTTAAGACTGGTACAATCATCAGCTTTATTCTCCATGACACAGGGGGTGGGGAATGGGGAGAAACGGGGAGGGTGAGAAAAGGGAGGCATGATCTCAAACAGACCATTCACAAATTCCAATCCTAAATGAGAACTGAAAATTAAATAGGGAGAGGAGCAAATGGAAAACATCATAAACGTACACAAAATACTCAATTCCTAGTTTTTCTCTTTAAAAATGGCTAGAAAAAATTCATCAAAATGCAGCACTTTTAATCAAATATTTACATTTCTATGTTACAATGAAAAAATGTACATCTTATAGAACATATTTCATAAACTGTTCCACTGGAAACGACTAGATCAAAACAGCAACCTTCCATTTAATATCGACAAAGAAAGATTTTTTTGCTTTGTTTTTGTATTTTTTTCTTGAAAGAAAATTGCCACATTTAGACAAGATTTCATACACATAATATCGAAGTTAAGCATCCACAATGAAATATCAGTTTGATTCTTCCAAAATGTACAAAAAGGCTAGCCAACCCCCTCCCTCCCCTTCCCCAAATAAACCACATCTCATTTATGGCCTGTATCATTCTTGGCAGTTCTGAAGGAAAGAAAATGGATTATACTTTCAATTTATAACTCAACATGAATGTTGCATAGAATCTTGCATTTCTTTCTTGTTGGATTTTTTTTTTTAAAACAAGCCAACTTTGTAAGGGGAAAAAAAAAGCATAAAACCAAGGAAGCATTTTGGAAAAGCCTTAAATGAGAACAAAGTCACTTAAAGAAAGACTTAATCTATGAAAAGTCTTGATAAAAACTAAGATGTGTGCACAACAGGTAACCCTGCTTCCCGAAGTTTCAGAAAAGACACTGAATATTGTGATGCTTAGAATGACTAGCCTACTCAAAATTGCCTCTCTCACTGTAATCCAAGCTAGTGTCAATAAAAGAAAAAAAAAGATAACAGAAATTTCTTCCTGATCTTAAGCACAGGATTAAAATTGAGACAAAAAAATACCCCGTTCCCCACAAATAAAACACCATTTTAATCATGTCTTATAGCACTCAGCTGAAGGTAAACTGAGACATTTTCTAGGATATTAAGTCCATTTAAAGCCCTAGCCCTGCAACTGGATTTTTTTACAGGCACATGCTCTATCTGCATGGATTCAGTTGGGGGATTAGGTACCAAAATTCACAGTAGTAGCAGGTAAAAGTCAGTGCTGGGAAGCAGAATTGTCAAGACTACTGGAAAAATTAACCTCTCTCAAACTCATCACCAGCATGCTATGTATTTGATTCCATACAGATTTATTCCATTTTTACAGTACCAAGAACTGGATTAGGAACATTGGCGGAGTAACCCTTGGTATTTCATTCAGCGAAATAATGAAATAGAGTTCATAAGGTTAAAACAGTAACAACATCAAGCTCTTCCCCCCATCATTAAAATATTTAAATTTTTCTTTTACAATATTTTTCTTTTAAAAAAAAAAAAAGTCATCAGCACTTAAAAGTTGTAACAGGAGCAGATTCAAGACCAGCTCGGTAAGACAAAGTACAGTTACGTTACAGAAAGTCGTGAGGTATAATAAAACGATCCTCTCAAGCTGAGTCACAGAAGCATGAACTTGTCTGTTATATTACTTTAAACCCACAAGCTCTTAAAAAAGTGTTTGTAGTAAGTTTTCTCTGTACATTGAAAAACCAGCGTATTCCTGTAATTTATTAATGACAGCATTTATTATAGTTGAAAAGCCTTTTTTTCCCCCCCTCCTGCATGGATAAAACAGCTCTTCAGTGATTTATTAGCTGCGGATTGATATGAACCTGAAAAGTTATCTCATTTCCCTCCTTTTTTGTCACATTTAAACAAATTCTAGTATCTCATACAAACAATATTCACAGCAACTTATGATATTCCAAGAGATGACTTTAGCCCTGTTTCATTAAATAAAATTCCATAATATACAGCACTAATTTAATCAAACACAATTAGTACAAAATAAGGCATCGCTTTAAAGGTCAGCACCAAAAGATAGCTGGAAAGGCTAGTACAAATCAAGATCAAGGAGTGACATTTTTGCTGAGGTACAGCTGACGTTGTGGTGATGGTGGTGTAAGCGTTTGCTTCCGTAAAAAGGAAAGTGCAATTCTTTGGGAGGTGTTCTTGTTCCCCAACAGAAGTACGAGCCTTAACACTGATAGTGTAGGTGTGTGCGTTCAGAGAGGACGAGAAATAAAACCAGGTTCACAGCTCTGCCAAAACTCAAAAGCATGGCCCAGCTAAACCTACAAGACATAGTACCTTCCCTCCTTTTTTTTCCAGACCTGAATACTGCTAAAATACTAATTTTATTTTTTTTTTTTTTCAGCTAAAAAGATCAGTCTTGGAAGTAAATGTTGTCACCAGAGTCGCACTGGAACTGTCACAGAGGTGAGTTTTAATGAACCCATTTATGGTTGTGCTGATTGGAACGAAACCTCTGAACAAAACCCAAAGTTTTTAGAAAACAGCTGTAACATTTCATGGCAAGAATTAAAAACTGAAAAGTCCGATTAATCCCTTTTCAGGGCTGTAGCTCAGCTCCGTGTACAGGGCTCACAACGCCTGTGCGCTGCTGAAGGTCTGTTGGAGCTGTAGGACTTCACCGGGCATGGCCCCTTCGCTGACTTCTGCGGAGGAGGGAAATTCACTCTCCTCAGCGTAAATAAATCGGATGTAACGCCACTGAAGTCAACCGAGTTGGTTACGTGGATGTAAGTGGGAAGAGAATCAGGCCCTGACTAGCAAAAGGCTACCTGATCTTTCACTTGTAGTATGGTTGATTGTTACACAGTGTTTGAAAAAACCTGATTTGTTCAGACTGTATATATATTTTTATATATTCCTATTTTTATATATATCTTTATAAACACACAATGCAAGAAAGCCAAGGTCTCAGACTGGCAAGGAGAGCAGCGCTTTTTCTTTTTTTTTTTTTTTCTTTTCTCTTTTTTAATATTTATTCAAACTTCCCTGTTTTACAGCTTTGCCTTTACTGAGTATTATTACCAAGGCAAGCGATATTATAGCACCAGAACTATATGAAGCTGAGTTTAATCCACAAAGCTGATTGGTAAAAGTCCAGCCCTCACCTATATGTGTTTGGTCAGAAGCAGCATAGGCAAAAATTTCCTCCTCCCTCTCCTTCCGGACAGTACATGGCACAAAGCTGTTTGCTTCGTAGCTGTGAAGTCGTCCCGTGTCCCCCCCACCCCGCCACTTCAACTTTTAGTAATGATGTTTATTTTTAACATCTTCAGTATCTTAGGCATGAGAGCTTACAGCAACTAAACAGAAGAAAACAAAGGAATAGTGCAGTTCTCGTTATCGTCAAAAGAAAAACAATACAAAGGTTGCTTGGGTTACCTGCACCCAGGTTCAAGACTGACTCCTAGTGTCTTGTTGTTCTTGCAGCTCTAATACTGAGGTCCCAGCCCAGCCCGGGAACACGTTCTTTTCATGAGTCTGTGATCAGGGTTCTTGCGAAGTGGGAGAGCGATAATGGAAACAAGTACTTCTATCTGAGGAAGATCACAGCGTCGACTCCAGAGATGAATCAAGGATGTCATCGTGATGGCTGTTGCTGTTAGAATCACTGTCGTAACTCTGGGGGCTTGAGTAGTTGGCCGCCTCTTGCAGTCTCATTAGCATGTTCATCTGCAAAGGCACAGGAGTTCACGATTATTTGTATTCTGGGGTAAAATGACTATCAAGTCCATATGAAAGCTACATGGGCCTTCACTTTGCCAGTGGGTAACAAAGGAGAGAGGAAGAGACAACGGGGTAATTAATACTGTCTTTGAAAGGAGACATTAACTGTAGAACATATTATAGCAGCATGCAAGTTAGTCATGGAAAGTATGCTTTTCCAGTAAAGGTGAATATGAGAAGATTGAAGGGATTAGCCCACAGCCGTACTTGACAGGATTCTGCAAGCACCCTACCCTTCTCTTCCTCTGGCCCATGGAAATACAACCGATCGGTCAAAAGAGGCAAATCTGAATGTCCTAATATCTAGCTTGGTATTTGTATATGTACGTATGAGCTAGTAAAAACTGTTACACATTCTCTGCTCCCAACTGCCCAGAAAAACGTACACCTCAATGGAACAGCTTCAGGTCACTCATCGTTTGCACAGCAGTTTCAGTAACTGTTTCCCATTGGAAGAAAACGTGTATTTAGTATTATCATCAAGCTCAATTTATACATTCTACACAAATACATTTTAATGTATCCCTAAATGCTTGTATGGTATTTCTGAGTTATAAATTAGAGAACAGTCACAGAGACTATTAGTTCATATATTCTTTGAAAAATCTCAATTTTCGTTCAGTGTCTGAAACCAATGTAAAGTAAAGCAACAAGCCTATTCTGTGATTGTGGCAAAACAGGCTAAATGAAGTGGTTCCACTGTGTTATTCAGTATGTTTAACAACACCACATATTTAATTCCACTGTGTAGAAATTAAGTTTATTACATGCATCCCAGTCACTCCTCAAAAATTAAATCCTCAAAATATCCTCAACAAACAAATCTGAAAAGGTTCTGCCACTGTTCCTTGCAAAACTGTACGGGCTTTCTCTGTGAATGCACTCCCCGAGCTGACTTGGTGACTTCCCAAGAAACACTGCTTTCTCATTCTAAAACTTTTAATTGCTCCTCAGCGGTCCTTTACTTCTTTTATTCCTTTTTCTAATGCTTAGAAGCAGGGGAAATGAAGTGGTTCTGCCGTTTCAAAAATGAGAGCTTACCAAAGGATCTCCTTCAGCATCGCTCACTGGAACTTGTTTGCTGGTCGAGCCTTCCCGTGACATCGAGTAGCCATCAAAGCCCACGTCTTCAGGCCGCAGCTGTAGCAGAGGAGGCCACTCGTGGTGCTGTGGGGTGGCCGCCCACGGGTAGGTGTCCATTACCCATTTGGCAGGATCCTCCCAGGGCGCCCTCCTTCCATACAACTGGAAAAGCATAAAAACACATAAACCATTCCTAATTACCCTACCCTTTCATTCAGTGCCTACCTAACCAAAATGAATGTGCCCATGAGTCTTGGATTGTGAGTAACACTTGCAAGAAGGGCTGAACACAAACAAGTGAGATCTTTCTTACCCTAACGACAGCCAAAGCTTCGGCTATTTTTAATGGCAGCTGATTTGGAAGCAGCTGACCACCTCCTTGGAGACTGCAGTGCCCTTCTGTTGGCACCAGCTGAAGAAAGGGAGACTGGAAAATAACCTAACTTCAGAAATGTTAACTTAAATAAAGTCAATACACAAAAGAGGCCGTCGATGCTGACATCCAGATCGCACCAGCAGCTCCTTATCTACATTTGCTGTTGTTGGGAAACCGCTGTCAGAGGAATGTGTAGGAGGAAACGTAAGACCTGTCATCAGGCAATAATGATGGATGTCATAGCAAATGGTTTTCAAGTCAGGGGAATTTCTTTGTACTCAGTCAAGAAAATGCACCAGCAGGATTTGGCCATGTGCATGTTCCTATTTCAAGTAAGCAAGCTGTATTTCAAAAGCTTTTTCTGTTTCGAACACACTTTGTTACTGAATCCCAATGTATTCTTGTTATGTTCGGTTAAGTTTGCCTTAATTAGATAATAAATTCATTTTAATGCCACATGACTTTCAAAAGTATAAACACAACTTCAAGTGACTTTGGAATGTTTACTTCCGCTTAATATATTTCAGCCTAAACATCCTTCAGCACCCCGAGTTCATCACAGGCATTTTGTCACTTGAATTCAGAGAACTCTCCCCTTCCTGCACAATGCACGGGGGGGAAAAGCAGTGGACTAACAAAGAAATTCATCAGCTCTCTGACAGATCTAAGACTATCTCACTTTCCTCATCGCTATTTCTTCTTGGGTTTTTTGGTGGTTTTGTTTTTGGCACACACAACCATTTTGTTATCTTCCCCATTGCCAAACAGCAACAGTTAGAGAAAACCTTTGAGCTTTTAAGTGCTGTTCTTCACTTTGCCAGAAGTCCCTGGAACACTCTTGCACCACAGAAGCAAACCACTGCTTCCAGTGCAACCAGGTCCCCAGAATGCTGCATCCAAACAGAATGCAAAAGACTGATTTCATCTAGATGCACGCTTAATGAACCCAAATCTGATCTTCCTGCATGGTAGCAGAGTGTTTCTGCAGGTATCCCAGCGCTGTCAGAATGGCACTTTGACAGAGATTCCTAGGCAGGATTATGAAATAACAATGGCTTCCACTCTAAATGATGTCATGTAGTTCACAGCCTATCCCTTTCTCTGAAAATTTGGCTGTGTTAATTTACGCGTGCCGAATGAAGTCCTTTATTCTACTACAGCCTCCCTGTTACGGTTACAAGAAACTTAAATTTAGGTGAAACGTAGATGATAGATGTGAACGCGAGTTTTGTCATAGATGGCAGCCAAATGCCATGCAACAAATCACAAAGTATTAAATTGCACTAAACACCAACAGCTCTGGGGCCCTCAGCGCAGGAGGGACGTGGAGCTGTTGGAGCGGGGCCAGAGGGGGCACAGAAATGCTCCGAGGGCTGGAGCCCCTCTGCTGCGAGGCCGGGCTGGGAGAGCTGGGGTTGTTCAGCCTGGGGAGGAGAAGGCTGCGGGGAGACCTTATTGCGGCCTTTCAGTGCTCAAAGGGGGGCTGTAGGAAAGATGGGGACAGTCTCTTTAGCAAGGCCTGTTGTGGCAGGACAAGGGGTGATGGTTTTAAACTACAAAAGGGTAAATTCAGACTAGATATAAGGAAGAAATCTTTTACGATGAGGGTGGTGAAACCCTGGCCCAGGTTGCCCAGAGGGGCGGTCGATGCCCCGTCCCTGGAAACGTTCCAGGTCAGGCTGGACGGGGCTCTGAGCAACCTGACCTAGCTGGGGATGTCCCTGCTCACTGCAGGGGGGTTGGGCTGGATGGGCTCTAAAGGTCCCTCCAACCCAAACCGTTCTGTGATTCTGATTCTACAATCTGCTTTATTCTGAAGCAGACCTGAGTGAGTCCCAGCCAGAGCAGAGGTGCCCAGCAGATGGTGCTAGGCAATCTTAAACACAGCCCTCTTCTTCATCCGTGAGCTGCACTATGTTATTTACCCAGCATAATGTCTTCAAGCTGTGGTAACCCAGATCTCCTACTTTAATCTTGTTCTTGAATTTACAGCAATACATGTCAGTTGCTAAGTGGAGAGGATTTTCTAGTTTTCACAAGAACTTGCTATGTAGAACTGGTCCATGTGGATCCTAGCTCATTTCCGAAAAATAGCTAATAAGTAAAATTCCCATTTCAATATGTGAAATCGTCACATATCTTCAGCAGATGAGACTGGATGACTAACTCACTATTCCCTTCCACAGCAACCAGTTCTGTCCGTCATGGTCCATCACGCACATGTTTCATACAGAGCAATTAAAGGGGCTGGAATCTAAGAGGTTGCTTCACGAAGCACCACAGAGAAATGACTGGAGTACGAGTGACAGTGGCAGGAAGCCGCAGGGATTTTGAGTCCTCTTTTTGCTGGCGCTGCAGCCTGTATCGATACACCAAGCAGGAAGAACTGGGGTTTTACATAACCCTCTAATTGTCACGTCCCTGTTTTGAAGAAGAAAAAATCTCAGCTCCAATGGGAGCAATTATTGTAAGGACTCTTGGCTTGCTTGTCATTGACCCAAAATAGTTCTCCAAATGAGAAGCAGATATATAAAAATAGTTTCTTTTAGATCTGCAGAGATCAGAGTGAAATCAGCAGTCCACCCTTCCTTTCTGGCAGGCAATTTCATGAGGGAAGATGTGTTCTTGGAGGAGCCTTTGTGGGTGTGGGGGACAGAAAAGATCCCAAAATGAAACACACATTTCTAGCATTAGCATGTTAATTAGCACAACTCTGGCTACTCTTCAAGTACTCAAGTCTTACTGTTATCTACAGACTCAACAAAAGAGAAATTCTAGAGTAAATTGAGACATTATTTAAATGGGAATGAATTAATGGTGTTTGGGGGAGTGGCACTGAAGTGGATACAGAATCTACAGCACAGAGTAAATGAAATCCTTCCACTTGGAGTGCAAGCCATTCAAATAACCTAAGGAAAGATGCAGATATCAGGCAAAACAAGAGAGCAAAAAGATGGTTTTGTTAATTGTTGTTCTTTCTCTTCATTTCTGTTACTGGTTTTTCAATGCTTTCCACACCTACTGATCAGCTGGTAGGAGAGCTTCCAAACACAGCACAAGGGGCCCAAGCATCACTGTGCGTAGCAGTTCTCTCCAGGATGAAACAAAGCCACACACTCTCCTGTCACTTACTTCAGCTTACAAAGATTATGGGCTCCCACTACCTTCCTTTATAGCAAGTTTTATGATAAATGGTTCTCCTGTTCTATTTCTAGTGAAGTTGTTCTGTGTGTGTTGTATTTTAGGACCTACCATGCTCCCCATATCTAAGAGCTTAACACAATCGCCTCAAAGAAAATGAGCTCTCCAGGCACCGACACATTTCAAATGGCAAAACACAGTTTGCGCAATTCTGACCAAACTTGTCGAAGAATTCATGTATTTCATAGAATTGTAAGGATACATTAGGAAAAGCTGTTTTCTATGGCAGGGTTGTCCTCTCTCTGTTAATATCTATAAATCTCTGCCGTATAGATCACAAATGAAACCCAAGCTAGTTGTTAACTGGACAATGTAAAATCCCTTTTTTACTTTTTTTTTAGTACTTCTTCAAGTACTCAGACCAGTGCATCTTCATGTTTTCTCCATTCTCTGCAAACTACTCCCACGCAAGATGAGAGCTGAACCCCTAATACAGAAAGGGTATTGCGTAGAAAAGAAGCGAAACATAACACACAAGCAAGTCAAAACAAAATCCCAATATTCTCCAAAAGAAACCTCTCCCACTTTTTTCACATATCTTAATGGCAAGGCATCCTGACAAACACTGCAATGGTGAGCCCTAAAAGCAGCAGCAGAATGGAGAGAACTATTTTTCACAAACATGAAGGAACCATTCTGCAACACAACTGGTGCTCCATGGAGCTCACACTTGGAGTTATTTCATGTTTCAGAAAGACTTCGGACGCAAAGACATATGTGATGGAGAACTTATTACTTCTGTAAGTAAAATTTCATCACTATTAATTATTCTGAGTAATAACAAGCCACGTCTTGCTTATAGTTTGAATTTTTCTAGTTCAAACTTGTCAAACATCTACTAGAATTTTTTCCCTGCAAGACTAAACCAGAAGACTCCCATAGACCAAGTAATATTATAGCTTCCTCTTGAATAAACGAAATAGTTTGAGCTTCCCATATCTCTCACTGAATAGTACTTCCTGTATCTTAATGATACCCACTGCTCTTTTCTGAACCCTTTCCACTTTATTTTTCTAGTAAGTCTTTTTACATACAGAAGTACTATTCTCTTCCTACCTCTGTCAGATATAATTATAGTTTATGCCCTCAAAATGGCATTTATCCTCTTACCAAAACCCAGGCTCCCAATGCATTGCCATAATTTCCTGTTCTCCATCTACCTTTAACCCCTTTTAGTCTTCTAGACTTTCACTGTGATCCACCTTTTTATTTCCACGCGTGATCTCGTGTTTAGCTTTCACGCATGCAATGCCCAGAACTGACTGATATTTGATTATGCTATCTCCAAAACTGTCTTTCAGATGTTGTGCTGCCACGCTTATTCTGTGAACAGAGGACTGAAGAATAAAAATGCAGATCATTTTTTCCATAGTTGCATGGCAAGTCAACAGCAATCCTCTACTGAACCCTTCTCCCGATTCCAATGTGCTTTATTGTCATAGTGATGCCAAGAATTGTGTGGTAATGGTTAGAACTATCCAAATTGCTAGAGTATGACTCAGTTACTAAGTACAGGCAATCAATGATTATTTCACTACAGCCTCTGAAAGAATTATGAAGGAATCTACTAAAAAATTCCTCCTGTAGACTGAGAAGTAATCAAAATGTCACTGATGCTGATCCTGTCACTCATTAATACGTTTCTTTCCATATACAGCTTTGTTCCTCCTCTGTTGAAAGACTTGATTTACAAAGGAAAATCCTGCAGAACTAAGTTAATGACCACAAACATGTTTTTCAGATGCACAGTACAATTTTAAGGTGTGCTTCTGGAACAGATTATTGAAAGACACTTGGGCGTCGAACTCCCTGCGCTGAAAACATCAGCGGTTTGGCATCTAAACACCTTTAAAAAAAAAAACCAAACTAACCTGGACTTTTAGTCCTTTCATTCTGTATTTCAAAACTGTTTGAAGACAATAATTCTGCCTCAAATTAATAACAATTTAGGCTACATTTTCACAGACGTGCAGGTATTCAGCGTGCAAAGTTGTATGTATAGCAAATGTTGCCATTATTCAGTTTTGTCCGATGCTGTGTTGCTTTTTGAATAGATACCACTCAGGACCTCTGATTTTTTCACTTTTGCCTGCTCACCTGTAGCCCTTCTCTAACTGCCTCCAGAAGATAGGGGATGATGGAGTAGTTCCACAAGTCAGTAAACCAAACTCTAGAACCATCTACATCTATCGGACAGGAGAGGAAGAGCCGTGGACCTGGAAAGGGAAATTCAGGTATTACACGCAAATCATGACCATGACATGCCCCGAAACAGGATCAAGCAACAACTTCCACTTCTGTGGAGAAAGAAGCCAAGGATGAGAGGGCGTATGGAGCTATCTGGTGAACTGCGCTTCCTGAGAGCTCAAAACCCCTCTGAATCAACTTGAAAAATCATAGCTTTCGAGGTGAAAACAATTAACCAAATTTCAGAACACAGTTTGTATCCAGGACTTAGAAAGGAGTCCTTTTTTCTTAGAGAAAGTGAAACACCCAGAAGTTTAGAATCTTCTTGTACTTTGCCTCAGAGTACACTGCCATCTAAAAGCAGGGCTTTAAAGAAACCCTTTTTACCTGACATAGCCCAAGGAAACGTACAAGGATGCACCTGACATATGAGGAAATAAAATACATACATTTACATAAGCCTGGGCATATGGCCAGAGCACTTACCAATAGTAACATCAGAGGAGCTGTGAGCCTCCAAGAATTTGTTCAGGTGTTGCCAGACCTTGGGAATCCAATCGATAATTTTAACCAGCTCTGCATTTCTCATCCTGCCGCTGATCTCTGTTTCAATTAGTTTTCTTCTCAAGAAACGGCCAAGAAAGCCTTTGACCGGCTCAGTGTGGTTAGCACATAGCACCCATCTACGGGAGAACAGCAGAAATGTCCATTATTTCTCTTTCATGCTACTAAACAGACCTATTCTGGGCTAAATTTCTGTTATTATTTCTAGATTATTATCATGATGAGAATGGGTTATCCCAGTCCCAAATGTTACACAGCAAAAATTATTTTGGAATGACGAGTTCATGAGATGAAACAATTTGTACTGTGCATTGTTTCAGCTTATTTCTCATTCAGTACCTGCTTTGCCTTTTATCTTATTTAAAATTTGTTAGAGGACCAAATATCTGAACAATCCCCTGAAAAGGAAAAGCTTTATGAACCGTGGTTACTTTAATACCAGCATCGTAACAAAGCTGCACATGTTAGGGCAGCAACCAGTAGCAAATGGTATTTCTCTCTCAGGTTGCTATTTCAGCTGATAAGAACAATTTCAGATGACTCAGTCGCCATTACTCCTTTGCCAGCCCACAAACATAAATAAGAAACATGAACAAACAGTACCTGAAATTATGGTGAAGTTGAAGATTAGGTGTTGAGGAGGTGGCTTGGTTCATTGTACCAATGATATATGGACTGTGGGAAAAAAAATCAAATAAATCATAGCTGTAAATTTTGAAAAACAACTTTTTAGTATGATCTCAATGCCAAAAAAGGTTAGTTAAACCTCTTTTGTCAAAGAAGGATGTTGTAGTTACTTATAACCAAATTCTCTCTTGAGAATCTGACTTCCGAGAACACCAAATTCTGAGAGAAAACCAGAAATCTCAAAGCAGAAACTTTCACTACAAATGGGGTTTTAGTACTGAAGATTTACTGCATGAAGTCAATGCAAATTACCCAAACCCTCTACTACTTTTTTTATTACTGATTTCAGAGGAACTGATCATTTTATGAATTAAAAAAAGCCTCTGAAGTGCTGTCCACAACACGGACGGTCTGGCCAGCTCAGTCCGGTTTAATCCGGAGTTTGGTTTCGTGATCACATTTTGCAACGTTGGTGGTCTGACTGCGGTACTGAAATTTGGAATGGGTTCTAATATTATGTCTTTACCATTTGTGGTACTTGCAGTTTAGAAGTCCATTAAAGATCTCTCCTAGGGAGCTAACATGATGCAGATTATCCAAAATTATTACAAGAGGCATATCCACAGCATTATTTTCACTGTTACACTGGTCTGCTAGGTTGGACAGGTATTGGCGGAGTTCCTGCAAAGCATATATAAAGAAAAGAAGAAGGAATTAAAAAAAAAAAAAAAAAAAAGAGTTTTCATCATATTCCTTGAAAATCCAGTTAAGATAAAGAAGCTACTGGCTCTGTCATGAAATCTAAAGCAAAGGAGCCTGCCATCTTACAAATGCACACATTTTCCTTGAGAAAACAGAATAGCAGGGGTTTCTTTCTCTTTTGTAGGTTATGCTGAAGATTCAAAGACTATCTCAGAAATACCGTGTGAGATAAGGGCCTAAAGGGTGGGTAGGATGTTCTTGCTTGGTTTGTGTTTTTTCATTCATGCTGCCCTAATCTGACACTCAGGGATCTGAAATGTATTTTGCTTCCTTTTCAGGAACCTATGCAACTCTCCATACACCAAACCAAATACTGCATCCCAGCTAGGTGTGTTATATCTTCTTGCAGATACGTGTCTATTGAAATACAGCAATAAAATTAATCTGAAATAAAACATCCCCCAGCAGAGGCCAAATTCAGATGCCTTCAGTAACGCCGTGAAAGAAGGATGAGCTTGCGGGGCTGCTGCCAGGTGGGTAGGTGTGGTTGAAATGCTCTCAGCAGCTTTAAAACATTTATTCCATAGCGTGTCTCAAATTATACCAGTGGCCTACAACCACAATTTCAACCATCCCTTCCCTCCAGAGGAAAATGTGCCTAAGGCCATCAAATATACAGCTTTTTTTTTTTTTTTTTTCCCTTTAACCTAGACATTTCACTGCAGTTACATTCAGCAAAACCAGCAGCGCATAAAAAAGCAGAGACATCTGGCACAGGAATGTGTCTGGACAACAGTCACTCCAAACCCAGCACATGCAGATTACCACTGCCGATACTTGCAGCTGCAGAAACTCCTGACAGCCTAGAGATGCATTTGAGGGTTTTTGGGAAAATGCCTACATGCAATAGCGATTGCTTAACTTGCTGGGAATTTTATGCAGGTGTTTAACTTCCTCAGCCATTCTCAGGCTCCTAACCACTTGAGTATCACGACACCTTTAGGTGTTTAAATGTACACCTGGAAGCCTGCTATTTCAGGCCCATAATCAGGTGAATCTGCAGTTTTGAAAATCTTAAATATTATTCCCTTTCGGAATAACGTAACGCTCTAAGAAAGGTAAGTTTAAAATCAGCTTTTGAGGGATTAATAAGGGAGGAGTCTCACTTTTTATATACGGTAGCATTGATTGTGCAAGGATGATTTACATTTCCTTACCTTACTGGATTTATGGTCCACATTGAAGGTTGCAATAATGCCATCGGCCAGCTCCCTGCCCTCTCTAAGGACCATATACTCAGACAGACGGTTAGCTAGGTATGTTTTACCAGTGCCACTGGGGCCAGATAAGATAATACGTCTATGTTCCATCAGGAGAGAGACGTAACGCTGCAGTATAGGCTTAGGGATCAGTGATTCAAACACCAGACCGTCCAAACTGTTCTCACAGATACCTGCAACAGGAAAAGATTCCTCATTTAGAGGGATTCCCAATTTTTATCCAAATTACCTGCATTTTTAAAAGGGGTTGGTTTCTGTGCTAGGTAGTTGTCATGCTGCAAAGCAATCCTGTTAATGGAGTTTGAACAAATCAAGATTAGTTGGAATGGCCAAACAGTAAAACCAGAGAGCTGAAAAATGTGACCTGTGAATGTACCTGGGCCCAGTAAAAGTAGGAGAAAACCCCAAAATAACACTTAAACCCAACAGATTTACAGCTGACCTGACCAAGCTGTTTCGCACCTCAGAGATAAATCCCTTCCCCACTGTGGTATCCTCCATGGTTGAGAGGAGCACATATAAAGCTGCTAAAACAAGTGCACAGGTGACCTATGGGCTTCACCCAGATCCTCCTTTAGCTCTCCCAGGCTTCAGAGTACTCAGCTGCATCCTACAGTGTCTAAGGGCCTGTGAAAGTTGCCGTACAAATGATTCCAGGTCACATTTTTCACACATAAACCATCCATTTTGCAGTATTTCTCCAAGTACGGTATGCGTTCATCCAGAAACTACCTGTTTACTTTTGAATCATTAGACAAAAAAAAAAACCCTAGCTATCATCAACTCCCCCTACTTTCCCAAATGCTTGTAATTAAACTCCTCTGTATGCTGATAGTTATCTCTTCTAACATAAAACTCCTACTGATAAGCATTTACGCAATGTCAGCGATCACTTTAGGCAGAATTGGCTCGGGGAAAATACACAGTGCTTCAAAATAAACAGCAGAAAGGGAAGTTGGCAGATCACACAGAGAAACGTTTGCACCTCAATGGTTACTTGGAATATTAAATATTTACATAGGCAGCTTTATACCTCAAAGGTATATGTACATGATTTTCTATAAATTTATTAAACACATTTCTATTTTATTGAAAACTGATATCACATATGAACTTTCGAAGTACAAGTCAAGCCAACACAAGTTAAATACAAAATCAGGTTGCAGCTTTACAGACCCTGAGCAAGACTTCAGTTGGGATTTACTATTGGACAATGTCTTCTAAGCAGCAGAATCCCCTGGGTTCCCATCAAGAATCAGTAAACTGAGGTATTTCATGGCTTATTTTGTCTTCCTACCCACTGATTTGCTACCGGAGGTAACTGAGTTTTTCCACCAATATTCAAAAAATCAAACTACTTTCAGTCAAATGCCACAGCCAAATTTCAAAGTTGAGCTGCAGAGTGTTTGGCAATGCTCTCAAACACTCTACTGTCTTGTCTGTGTGCAGATGTATGCTCCACATTTCACTGGGGTAACTTTGAGCAAATTGATGTACCTTGAAAATGCAACGGTTGAGGGTTTTGTCCCTCAAATCAAGGTTCATAGTATATTTTTTATATAAAAATGGTTCCCTGAGAAACCATATGAGAAATAAGCATTAAATTCTTATCAGTATGATATAATGAAATTTACGAGAATTTTGAAAACCATGCATTTCGAAAAAAAATCCAGATTTTAAGGTGTCCCATGAATTCTGGGATCCCTCCTTACTGGTGCCTAAGGAGGGACTCTTCAGCGAGACCAATCAAGCAAGCTAAATCAAGAATTTTTTCACTCTGCATGAAGAGAATAACAAATATAGCTGTTAAAAAAGAGGTAATGACATTCTGAGGCTTAATTCATCTGGAAGGTACTTTGCTGCTCAGACAACTCCACTACGTCCCTTATGGTTCAGGTCTCCAGGACAACTCCAGGCATCAGTTCAAGACGTGGAGAAAACTGCTGTGGGTGTAATTATTCATAGTGTTGCAGGTTGAAAAATTGCTGAATTTATATAGACGAGCATACTCCCGGTGCTGTCTTTATCAAATGAAAATAGGACGACTGGTAAATAAAAGGCAGGGATGGGAAAAAGAAACACAATAAGAAGTTTCTACTCCTCTGAGTTTCTTGACACAGCAAGCTTTGATAAAACTGCAGTTAGTGAGAACTCCAACAGACAGGCCAAGGATAACTACCTTTGATGGTAACTGAAATAGTGTTGTTTTCTCCAACTAGATAGCCACAGGGCAACAGCTCCGGTGTCTCTGCACTATTAGTGCGTTTGATTTCTCCAATGCTGTAGCCCAGAACACTGTCTGAATTCAGCCCCAGCTGGCTCACGGGATCCACGTGAATGATATACTCCTAGGGTGAAAAAAGGACGCAGAAGTTAGGCGGCACTGAAATCTCCATGACTTTGTTCTATGCTATAATAGTAATAATCACAGAAGTTAAATATTGCTTGGTACCATCAAAACCCAATAGGACAATTCAAGCACGCAGCAGATTGTACTCACTAACCTTAAACAACCGTCTTACAACCCCATCCAGAACATCCCATTTGGTCTTGCCACTGACTCCAATGCAGCCTATAAGGAAGGTGCGAGGCCTTGAATCCTACAAGCAAAAAAATGTGGATTTAAGTTAATAAGTAAGTCCTAACCATATCAGACAAGTCTGTCTAACGTAATTGAAATGCTGGGGTTTTTTTATTTATTTATTTTTTTTTTAAATTATGGTGCACTTTTACCACTCTACATGGAAAATTCTGAACGCTATATGAAATCCTTCTTTTCTATGAAACATTTTCCACAGTGTTGGAATCACAAATCTAAAGGATACTTAAGCGGTACTGATGTTAAGTAAGAGGTATTTATTAATCAATCCAGGAACGATTAAGAAACCTCTGAGGGGATCACGGCTTAGCAAAAAGACAGACTCTTAGCAAAATTCTAGGCAGAAAAGTTCACAGCATGTTCATTTTGCCATTACTTCACAATCAAATATGTTGCATTTGCAAAGTTTATCGTATTTACTTCTAGAAGTGCTGCCATGGACATAGAAATCTAAATATTTATAACAAAATTATACATGGTTGTATGTACATATAGTTATATGTAGAGTTTTTTTATATCTGGGTATATATGACTCGTGTTATGTTTGGTATATCACAGCACTTGAGCTGATAATTTTGTTTCCAATTTCTAAGGCAGATAAAAAAACCCCGAATGCACCTCATTTTTCTATTCTTCTATTGCTGCACTCACTGTGAAACATTCATTGAAGAAAAACTAATTTCTATCATAAGGCTTCAAGTTCAACTAAAACGTAAGGAATCCTTTCAACGTGGTAACTTTACTGACTGTGAGCACAGCGGAGTCCAATAGAAATAGCAGTTTAGTGTTATGGTTAATTTGCTTATCCAGGGCTGTAATTTATGAATGCAAAATTGGTGTTTAATGGAAAGATCTGCTGAGTCAATTTTATTTCTGATTACTCAAATTTTTGTTCCCATCCCTTAACAAAAGACATGAAATTATTTCTTAATTACACTTTTACAGGTACTCATAACGTGAGATAGCAAGGGCAGTGCTTCGTAGAGATACATTCAGGTAGCGTAGTACATTCATGCACGAATTACACACATGAGAGGGACTGCAGTTGTACAATATCTGAAATTTATTTGGGTATTTAGGATTCTTTCAATTACTTGAGAATGGAGAACTTCTGAAAGATGTCATTCAAAATGGGAAACTCGTACCAGAGAGGACAACTTGAACTAGAACAATAAGATCTCCAGACTGGATCCTTTAAGTTCTTGCGGAATATTGGTGCTTATAGCATTTCGGTGCACCTTCTATATACACACTGGGTAATTTCCATTGTTAGTTAAAATGGAAGTTATTGTTAGTTATTTAAAGGCCCAAGAGTTTTGCACAGCTTTTAACATGTCAGTCTTAAACAGATGCTACCCCAGAGCGCAGTCTAGTCTGCTAACCTCCTTGACGGCAGAAGAGCGGCCCGGTTTTCAGAGATGCTACTGAAAGGCTTAAATTGTAACGTTATCGCCTACACCTACACCACTGACACATGGTTTAGTCTAGCAGCCCTGTGTCACTGACATGCTTCACGGCCAGCGCTGATGGCACCAACAAAAAACTGTAAAATAAAAAGTTATTGCAGGTGAGTCCGTGAGACACCCTGAACTGGCGGTGTTGGCTCAGCACTTCCAAGGAAGTGGGGGTTTAGTGCCTTGCCAATCACTAGTGATACACCAAGGAACTGTTTTGCAGAGAAAATTTTTAAAATCTTCTGCAAATAAAAGCCTCCAAAACAAACTGGATTTGAATCCCAAAGTCACTTATATTTCAAAGCTGGGGATAAAACACAACTCACCTCCTTCCATTTCATCTCATCCTGAAAGTTGACAACTATTTTGACATGCCTGCCTCCTTCTTTCCGGGCAGAGCCATCTCCAGTGTCATCCAACAGCATGTCTGCGAACAGAAAACATCCACAGCTTCACAGCTGTATCTTAATAACACGGAAGACTATTGTGGTTTATGCCATCACGTCTATTGTAGTGAAACACAACACATCTGGGCTTCGCAAGCCCAGAGGTAAAACTTAAGAACCAGGTTTACTGACTTCCCTACCAAGTATCAGCATCACTTAAAAAGTGAAGGTCACTGAAAATTATTAGGCAGTTACTCTGTATTTTCCTTCCTATGATATATCCCCTGGCAAACGCACACCATTAAATGGCTTGAAACATGACTCTTCACAGCTGAGGTCATAATTGGACAACTCCGATCTAGGGTGTAGCAGGCCTATGACGACATTTTAAAAGAAGGCTTTACGCCAGCTCCTGACATATTTCCACACCTCAACTGTTAATAATTTTCATGCTTTCATTTTTCCATGGCTAACTGAACCAAATCTTCCAAGCGCAGGATAAAACCTGCCCACCGCCTTTCTCATTAAACTCACCGAGACTGGTTGACTCCGTGAGGTTCAAACTGTGTTGAGAGAGACCCACTGAATGTCTTGGAGAGGATGAAATGGAAACCTGAGACTGAGCCCTGCTACAGCTGCCGTGGTTTTCAGATTTCAGCCGATCATTTTCTGCTTTTAGTTTTTCAATCTCACTCTTGAAAAGACAAGTCAGGCATTAGAAGGCAGAGTGAAAATGTACACTTAAAAAGAGAACAACATAAGTAACTTAATAATAAATACTAGTTTAGCACAAATGCCATTTTCATAATATTTAAATTTATTTTAATAAAGTAATTATTTTAATTATTACAACATCCCTTCCATGAAACTTTTCAAGTACCCTAGAAAACATAAATGTGTGGGAATTCACTAACCACTGAAATGCAGCTACTTTAAGACAGAGCGCACGGGAACATCTTAAGAGGTTGCTGATAGTCAACAAAATGACCTCCCCACAGATTTCGAGGGTTGAAACAGTTACAGCTGCAGAGTTGAGGGCAGCAGAATTCACGTGTTCAAGCTTTTAATGAAGGTACGAGGTTTAACACTCGCACGATGCTAGACATAACTTTCAGTAAGCATTCAAAAACTTCAGATGTACCTTCTATCAGGTCTTCACTGTGTGGCAGGTTGGCCAATCTTTAACACGTCAACACAGACTGCACTGTTTGGGGTGGTTATTTCTTACCTGCATTCTGTTCATCGCCTCCCGAAGCTGATCAAGCTGATGAGCGGAGCTAAGGGCTTCTAGACGAATATCCGTCAACTTCATCTCCTTGTCTCTCAGCTCATTGCGTAACTGCATGACCGTTTCAGCTTCACTGTCCGTGCATTCAGAAATACTGGAGAAGATTGAAAACCAGATATTGAACAAGACCATTTGTTACTTTTCAGATGGTGCTACCCCACCATTTATTAGTAAAGGAGGGAAAAACCCCTTTTATTCTGAGACAAGCGGGCAACAGTTTTGGCTTATTGGATTAGTGATACCATAAATCAGATACTAAATAGGTCATGGAAACATCAGAGACTAGTGAAATAAATATGTCTGAGGGTTGTTTTTCTTTAATCAGCATCTGCAACAGAACTCTGGAAGTCACCTACTATTGGATAGTCTTCATTTTTTTCATGGCAGTTGCCATAAAGGAAAACTTCTAAAGCCAAAATCTAAATAAATTAAGGGGGTGCAGGCAGTAACAGCAGTTGGCTGGAGATTGATGAGTTTACAGACAGATTTAAAGCTCACCAGGTGTGCGCAGCTGGGTTTCCCTGAACTGTTCTGGAGGGCTTTAGCACTCTACACCTATTGAAGCGTGATAAATTCCTGCTCGCTTTAAAGCACTCATGCTTAAAAAATTTTTGGTGGCGTTTTTCTTCCCTCCTCCCCAAAAAAAAGATTCAGGGTGAGTAACACTTCAGCACATTTGTAAATGTATCTATATGAAGATCAACCACACAGCTGCATGCTTTGAGGGAGATTTAATTTAAAATGTTTCTCCCTAAATCAGGTTAACGAGAGATGTTTTCCCACCGAAAGGCCAATAAGCCAAAATACACAAGTTTTTCTCATGCTCTAACTTTCCCTCAGTTTGCATAGTTACTCTCTTCTCATGTTTAGCCTTTTGGCTTTCACGTCAAGATGAGACGCATGCACAAAGCATTTCGACTGACGATAGACGGGATCATCATTTGATGATTTTCTGGCCTTACATTTCTAAGGCACAATTTGCAGTAGTCACCAGAAACCCACCGAGTTAGGTTCAAGAGGCTGGAGAAGCTTTAAAAAAATTCATGGGGGATTATCTTCTGCTACTAACATTTCATCGTTATTATATGGCTGGAAACTATTGCTACTGTTTTCTCTTCTTCTTGTGAAAACAAGTGATGGGCAAAACTTCAAGCCTGGGTACTTATTCAAACGCATGTGATCTGAAATCACACTGGAAGCTTTGCATGATGTCTACAAGGTCGTAAGTCTGCCTGGTAATTATGTTTCACAATACTGCCTCTTACAACTTTATTTATTATCCTACTCGAGTGACAAAGCTACTGATAGAATTAACAGAAAATCTGTTCTACAAATTTTTCCAAGCACATTCTAAAATGTTGAGTTTAGACTCAAACCGGTGTGGTAATGCAATTTAATTTTATTTCACAGGTGGCCAAAATGAAGCATCAAGATTGCCTGTGACCTTCCCACAAACATAAAATGAGTTAAGCAGTAGAGCAGAAGCCCTGAATTTCAGGTCTACATCTCTCTCTCACACACATGGGCAGAAGGGTATGGTTTGGTCCTACAGATGAGCTTATACTATAGCTTGCTACTCCCCAAGGGACACATTTGTTTCTCATTCCTCGTCCCCAGCCTGCTCCGGGCTGTGCTGCTGTCATGCCCCCATGCTTACACCAGCCCTGGCGCCCATCACAGTCTGATCGGAGCCCGTGAGCTAAGCCAACCCAGCAACCTGGGGGAAAAACCATTCACATTTCTGTCAAATTCACATAATTTAGCATGTTGCGTCGGCTCAGTGGAGTTGCCTGAGAAGTAGCAGAGCCACTGCATGGGCACAGGTGGCTGGGGAGGTACAGAAGAAAGGAGGAGCTGGTCATCTCCATTCAGCACGCACACGCCGTTAGAGGAGTTCAGCTGTATCGCTGCACCATGCTGTTTGATTTCTGGTAAATCCCTACTATTACCTGAATATATAAACTTAACTGGGAACTCATCGTTGCAGATTAGTGCAATATGTGCTCTCTTTAGCTGACAGAGAAAACAAAATCCCAGACTTGGCCTGGCTTGTTTCATTAACAGCAAGAGATCCAATTAATTCTGCACTCCAAGGTCACCCTGGCTATAAATATTCTTCATACTCACTATATTCTGCTGAGAGAGCACCTCAACGAGATATTAAATTATACTACAGCAATGATCCAATGATTTTGGCTTGCTGGACACTAATGCAAAGGTACTGGGTTGGGAATCACCTTACATATCTTTAATTCACTGTATACATAAATTCAACTATTCTGTCCTCTGCCTGTGACCTCCTTCTACTACAGAACATTCAAAATAGGCAGCAGTTGAAAGCGTGATCTTTGTTCATTCTTTTGCCAGGGTTAAGGATTTTACCCAAAGCACTTGGCAAAACACAGCCCCTCTCCAGGGGATAATATAAGTGACGCTTGGGAGTAGGACTGATCGGCGGCAACAGACCAGCCCCGATCTACAGGACAATCCCATCTGGCTCACTGTGTCTTCTGCTGTGGCCTCGTGGTGAACAGCTGGTTTTAGCAGTGCATGGAACTGAACAGCTGTCAGACTCTTGTAGAGCTTATACAGCTGTGCAGTTCTTAGACGGAGGAACCAAGGGACTGGCTGGGGTAAGAAACATTTTGCCTCTGCTTTTTTCTGTAAAGTGGTCTAGAGATGTCCTCTAAGCTAGCACGGAAAACACTGGATCTCTCCGAAGCATGATACTTCCCTTTTCCTCTACCAATGCACCAAGATGCCTTTCACTCCATTTTCTATTTAAAAATTTAAAAAAACCCCAACACTTACAGAGAATTGGAATGGGAAGCTCTCAGCAATGGTGTCGAAACAGTGGAGTTATGGTGCGGTAGCTTTGGTGAAGAGGGTAATGAAGAATCAGTCATCTCCTCAATATCTGAATGAGAAGACGCTGACTTGGGAGATTTCTTTTTACCAAAAGCTTGCTTGAAGGAGCTGCGTAGCTGGAAAAACAAGACCGTGACAGTAGGCGCATCATTAAGAATGAAACCAGGCAAAAAAAAAAAAAGCCACAGAGTAAAAACTAACATGCAAATACTCCAAATGATACAGCCATACTCACATGTATTTTAATACAGGTAAAAAAGAATTAAAAAAAGCTTTTCCCTTAGCTATTTTATGAGATTAATATGGTCAATAGGACTGGATATCAGTGCTTCCTATTTTTAAGGTAACTATTTTACAGCAAATTCCGTTCAGTGCAACAAGCTTTACAGTGACGTTTTAACAACTTGCAGCTATAATGTAACGTGGCTCAGACAGGTTAATGATGCTGAAATGGTTAGTGATGTAAAATGGACGGGTTAGCTTTGTATCTCATAGTTTAAAGTAGGTCTTCCTTACCTCATTGACCTGCCAGAAGAAGCGCAAGCAAAAGGAAGTGGGGGAAGGAAAAAAGACATGTTTTAACAGATAAAGCCAGTGATAAGGAAAGCTTTGGATTGCTAAGACAAACACAACCAATAATCAACAAAGACCAACAGTTACTTTAAAACTGGAACCCTGTATTTTCCAAAACCAGATGTTTCAAACAACACACGCTCATTTTTTTGCATTACTTGAGGGAGACACCAGACCCAAATCTCTTAATCATTTAAATTATATTTTCTCCTTAGCTCAGACAGAATGTTTTGGCTAACAGCCACGTTCACATTGTGTTTTTCCTTGCAGGAACAGGTATTTCAGCAGGTGAAAAGACTGAATCTTCTCTACCTACCTGCAACTAAAATAACCTTTTTTTAATGTGACTGTCATGTTCCAAACAACAAAAATAATGAATATGCATATGATTAAATTGATGTTACCCCAAAGTTACAGTTCAACAGTTAGTGTCTGAGAAGCATTGGGACAACACTCTTAGATATATGGTTTAGCTTTTAGGTTGCCCTGTGTGGAGTCAGGGTTTGCACTTGATAATCCTCATGGGTCCCTTCCAACTCAGGATACTCTATGAACACCATTTAACGCTATGGCAAATTACATGTTGTAAAGAGGGTGGCTTAGTGCGAGTTGAAGGTTATTTTTAAACTACACAAAGACTCCTACAGCGAGAAACGTTGAAAATCTGGTGTTTCAGCTCTGAATGGACAGCTGTGTTGTTTCAATATATAACAAAAAGATCTTGGCTGAGAACTTCCTCAGTCTTTGTGGAATAAACAATGTATGAATCAGACTCAACTTCTTCTACTTCATGAGAACTTTATTTATTTCTCTTTATAATAAGGAGCTGTTTCCTTAACCTTCTTTAAAAATAGTCATCTGATGAATGAGAAGCGTAGGCTGATGTCGGATAATAGCTACTTGGTTACCATTACAAAGAAGGGAAGCTAAGGCAAAAATTTAAAATGTGTTTTTCTTAGCTAAGGCTTAGTGATTACAAAAGGTTTGTGTCACAAATTAAGAGCCGCTAGCAATTTAAAATTACAGCAATTTACTTTGTCCATAACTGATGTATAACGCAGCACAAGAAAGATTTGGAGATGACAATCCTTCCATTCAACCGCTTATTTACGGGGCAGAGTGGAAATAGTGCTGTTATGAAGGAGGTGGCAAGACATCAATGAAACCACTGGGATAAGAGAGAAATAAAAACAAGAACCTGCTCGGGAAGATGCTTCTTACAGTTCAGGAGTTTCATGAACATTTCTGAGAGAATCAAGCTTTTAACAGCTCAAACCACGTTTTGTATCTATAAAGATTTATCTGTACACCCAAAAGATCCAGGGAGATTTCAATGCAGTGGGAAGGAAGGGGTGGATTGCTTTACTGGCTACGATAAAGGATCTAGGGACTTTAGTCCAAACTACAATCAGACTAGGTCACTAAGGCACTTATGGGCTAATTGAAAATGGAGTTTAATATAATGTACCTTTCCTCCAGTACAGGGTACCTTGTACACAGTACATGATAAGCAAAGAAGGAAAAATGGGAAATGACACGTAAGTATTGCAAGATCTTGCAAAATAAATGTCCATCATAATATAATTTTTAAAAATTGGGAGTCTTTTTTGTTGTAGAACTCCACAGTAATGTTCAAAACAGAGTTCTTAGTGTTTAACGTGTTCACTTAAAAGAAAGCCCTACGAGCCAAAAAAAGGAAAAAAAGAGTAGCAATGATCTCTCATTGTGGATTTGTTTGACTTTAATGACAGACGTTGAGTTTTCCCTAAGGGGTTGGACATCATATTACTTTTAGCCAGAATTGATCTTTGACAGCTATTTCTAATTTTAGACTGGCCTTTTGGCTGTTAAGCTAAAATTCAGTCCTAGGCAGAGTCAACTCAAGCACATACATCACTCATATACGACTCAATTAAGCCTTCAAAAGAGAGTTTACACAGGATTTACACAGCGCACAGTCCTTGTGCTGACCTGTTGCAGGAGGGGAGGAGGGAGGAGCCGAGTGGCTAGGTTTCACTGTGCATGTTCGGACAATTTTATATAAACCTCATGCAATCTGTTAAAATACACTCACCCAGTTCTTCCTCTTCTTTTTCTTTGAATCACTCTCTATGTTGCTTCCCACACTGGAGTGACTGGTAGCACTGTTAATACTGGAGACGCTATCCGAAGAGTGCTGCCTTCGGATCCGCAGGTCTGCGGGTTGAGCGGCTCCAGGCCCTGAATACGAATGGAGGCAGTGCCAAAATTATGTAAGAAATTTGATGTAAGTGCAAATTACTGGGATAAATAAGAGAAGCGAGAGAAGGCAGGACTGCATTCCGACTTTATATTGGAAATTACTGAAAACACCACAGGAAATAAAGCCAAGTGCCTGACAGCTCTGGAACAGGGATCTCCCCTCCCTGCTGCTTCACATCAGTGTTTAGATGGGTGAATTATGAAATGCTTATAGGAAATTCAGGGAGCTAACGCTGAAGGTGGAAAAGCGTTGTTAAAATACCTTCCCATGCACCTAACACATCCATTTACTTCTGTAGAACTGACTGCACTAGTTACACACATACCCATTTCACCTCCCCACATGACACCAAAACAAGGACCTAGAGCATGGTCATGAGACAAAGCTGATCCATGATGGTATCAGCATCAGGTATCACCAAGAGGTATAAAATCCCATGAGCACTGCACAGTCACTAAAGGTAGTGTTTGCTTCTCACCTTTGCAGTTGAGCTCAGGTGTGTTGATGACTCCATTGATGGCAGCCTGGGCAGCAGCATTTTGCTTCTTCAGTAGTTCGATCGTCTTCCTTAACTCATTCAGTTCTGAGTCCTTGAAAAAGAAAAAAACCCCCTTGATATGTTGGAAAATGCAGATGGTATCTGACTGCTCCAAAGAAGCCACATTTCAGTCTAAGCATTGGTAGTTGATAGAGAATTTATGGAACGTACAGGGACATGAAAATGAGCTTTGGTATACCAGGGGAAGCACACTCTCTCAAGAGGCTGCAAAATAGCTTAGTTGTTATTATAAAAAAAAAAAATGTACATGCTCTGTAATACAGAAATAACGTATTTGAGTAATAACATTTGAGTATACTGGCCAAAACCCCAATGTTGCCTGCCTTGTAAGGACGTTTCTTGGTGTTCCTCTTGAACATGCACAGGTGTGGATGCATCGGGAAGAAATTCATTATAAAAACAAGCAATACTGAAGACTTGTGTCCAAAGCAACAATTTATAACCTGATCAGTCACCACAACATCCTAGTGAGGAAAATGAGTATTTTATACAAAATTTTTATTACATTTTACACCATCACCACAATTGACGAAACTAAGGCAAATGGTGTATATGATCCCCCCACCCCAGCTACAGAAGGAGCAGGAGCAACAATGCTGGAAACAGAAGTTAAGACTTCCCCAAATACTTTTCAAGCTTGCCTTTTGTTCCGCTGTCATTGTCAGGCTCTGCAGTCTGATTGTCATGTTCCCCAGGCTCTGCTCAAATGCTGCCACCAGGTGAGCCTGAAAGTTAAACCATACAGGGGTAGTTTGTTCTCTCCCCGCAAAACACGAATATTTCTACGGGTATTTAAATGGACCACCTTCTGCATGACATTGCTTGTTGCGTAAATGAGACGGAGAAAATAACACTGATTAGATAAGGTCAAACGAGTAGAGCATATGTTGAGAAAATGTTTGCAAACAAATTACCGGGAACAATTTAATTGTGGAAAATTAGAAATGCCAAAGGTAGCAGACCAATTCCAGAATTTTTAGAAAACGACAGCACTTTCAGGTATGGCTACACTAGCAGCACACTATGAAGTGATGCAGTTGTAGGCTATAAACCTTGCCCTGCTCAGCAGCAGCTGCTACCAAACGCTTTAGAAAACAGACGTAGGAGTAACGCTGTGACCTGGCACATCAGTAGGGCGTATCCTGAAGGTGGCTCCTAGGGCAGCTGCTCCAGCCACTTCTTTGATACCATGGTTTCAATATCCAGGACAGTTATCTCAGACATACTTTAACAAAGCAGCAAAGTGGGATTTATTCCTGGTTTGGAATTCTCATTTATTCTGTAAAACATGCAATCCTACACCCAGAATACATCTGAGAACAAAACCACCTCCTGGGTCCCCAGGAGTTAAGGTCCTTTGAAGAGCCACATCTCAAGCTAATCCAGTTCGTGTACTTTTCTCAGGTGTTTAAAACTGCTTAGATTTTGCAATAGATGGAAAACACATTTTACCACTTTGTTGAAGCAGAAAGACACACTAGATTCAATTTTTTTTTTTAACGTCTCACAGATTAAGTAACAGACGCTTTTAAGGGATGCTTAAGGGAATACACCTTGTCACCTGAAAGCATTCCTGATACCAAAAAGGCAAGGAAGGATATCCTTGGCTATCTAGCCACGTCCCCAGGCTATTGCAAGCAATGACATGTAAAGACCTCCTATCACAAAACATAGAGAGGTCCCAAACATCTCCTGCTGTTCATTTGTGAAACCAGACTCAATCTTTGACTTTTTATGTGGGCCATTATTAACACATAAAAGGTTACTTAGTGATAGTTTTCAGACACTCTCAAGTAGTTAACTCTTGCCACAGAGCTTTTCACAAAAAGTTTAGATCTTTTTCCAGAGAGAACCAAAAACCCCAAAACGTCACTCCTAAGTTTTAGGAGGATACCCTAAAAGGTAAAATAAAATAGTAAACAGTAAATAAAATATAAAGCAAGTTTTTAGATAGAGGAAGGCCAGGCAAAAACTTCCCTCCAACTAGATCATTATTTTCCCTGTGGATATTTAAGGCAAGACAACCCTGGAAGTCACAGAGGTGGAGATTCTCACTGTGCTTCCCCGCGGGAGAACTCTGAACGCCCAGTCGGTCACTTCAGTCCACACACGCCTCCTCTGCAGAGAGGGATGAGGATGCAGCACTGTACCCAGCCTGCCAGATGCTTTATCAGCTGACACACCTGCACCTAAACTCAAAGACTTCTCCGATATTTGAGCGCATCTTGCTTGCAACCAAGGTCCGTGTGCTAAGTATCACCCAAAACTTCCTGGTGCTTGGCCAGTTACCCTTTCTTCTTTTCACACGAAGCACTGAGGACCCAGTGTCGATTATATTAAGGACATCAGCTAAGAATTGAAATGACTGAGAAGTAAAAGGAAGGAAAAGTAGATTGAGAAGACGGAAAGAAAACTTGATAAAAGGGTACTAGGTTTCTAGTGCGTTTATATGGCATTGTTTTATAGATATACATGTATATCTATCTATTTATAGATATGTGTACATCTATTTATAGATATAGATCATTTATACATCTATATGCAGTTGCATATGCAACTGAACACAGGCAGAGGTCAAAATATATTTGTCTCATCAGCCGTAATAATCTACACTAACCATAGTAAATATTTTATTTCTCTATTAAAAATAATTCTATACACACAATGACAAGTAAAATTGTGCAATAACTTTCAAAGTGGAAAAGGCCATTCTCTCACCTAAATACATACAGAATAGCAAAACCATTCACAGAGCTAATCCAGGCTTATTCATCATCAGCACACAGCTGACTCCTCCTAAATAAGCGTTCTCACATTCGCAGTGAAAACAAACACGAGCGGTACAATAACACAGGGATGTGCATCCCTCATTCCCACCAGCCCCTATGAAAATAAGCAGAGCTGAGACTGTGAGAAAATAGGAAAAAGTAATTTAAATCCTCACACTACACACGTTTGAAAGTCTAAATATTTATTTTAAAAACACAGACTGCAAAGTTTCTGCAGGGGAGGATGAACAGGGAATAACAAAGCTGATGCTCAGGAATCCTCAACAATACTTTGCAAAATCAAAAACTAAATGGGCAAGCAGGACCACATGGATTAATAATGGGATACAAACCCTTAATTCTCTGACCTGAACCTTAACAAAAAGTTGCTTTTTCAAAACCAGATCAGGTACCTTTAAATTATTCCTCTCTGGAAACTGCTCAGTGAGCTATGGAAAGTGGTTACCTTCCCTTCCAGTTGGAGGAAAACCTTTTCAAAATTCAAACTCCTGATGGGGCCTGCAGAAGCACTAAAAGCTGCAGTGTGTACACAGGAAAATTCAGGAAAATATTAATAAATTAAACAGATGAATTCAAATTGCCTAAGTTAAAAGCATTTTAAAAAAATCTTGTGTAAAGGAAATGTCCATAAAGCAGTGTCTTAACAAACAGCATTGATTAAGCCCTAACTTTTTTGGCAACAGATCTGGCCATCTACATGGAAAAAGAGTAGGTTCTGTGAAAAGAGGTGGCTAGAGAGTGAAATATATTGCTAAGACAGTTATAGCAACATTTTTGCAGCAGACTGTACCTGATTTACGGACAAATAAGAGGCAGGTAAAAGTTTAAACCACATGAATAAAAAAACACCCAAAATTTTAGCAAAGTGAATAAAGCAAAATTGGAATATTATAAAAATAAATGATGTTAGCTTTTTTTTTTTTTTTGGGGGGGGGGGGGGGGGCACCCAAAACAGCAACTACAAAGAAAACCCAAACGACCCCAAACAAACAAAATCTTACAGCAGCAGCACCTGTTAAAAGCTATTCCCTGCAAAGACAGTTGTAGTAACCACACACAAATTCTCGGGCAAATTAACGGCAGCTGGGGCAGGCGCACAGCAGCCTGTGCTACTCACTGCTCTTGGAGACAGGCTACTACCTCCTGCGTTGAGTAGCAGCCTACTGAATCCAAACACTGTGTGAAGAAGAATGCAACAAAACTAAGGCAAGGCTAGGTGAGTTGCATAGCTGACGAGCTCTTTGTTGAAGGACGCAAGCTGGATTATTTAGCAACATGGAAAAAAAAATGTATGCAAGAGAATCTGGTTCTTACTTTCTCACATGTAAAAGAAGCTTCTGGATGAAAACCAACTCATGTATGCCGTCCTCTTTGTATTTGGAAGGCAAACATATGATTTAATTTTTGGAATATTTAAAAAAAATATTTTCTTTTCCTCTTGGGAAAGTGACTGAGTGGTTACATGCAGTCAAAGCCCTTTTATTTCCCTTCTCTATTAACTGTGCTCTTGGTTTTCCTTTTCCATTTCGCAAGCTGGATGAAGCACTGCAATGCCTGCAGTGAACACCACAGTAGATCTCTCCCTGAATCCTTCCTGTGATAGGTGTAACTGCTCAGATGAAAGCTGTGCTCTACTGTGCCAAGTGTCCTATTCCACCTATTCACACAGCTGATGGACAGGAATGTCCTCTTCAGTAGCATGTGTTCTGGTGTTTATTCATTCCCACAAACTAGGATGTCAGTATGATCCAATCTGATGACTATTCGCCTGTAGCTTATTTACTCTAGAATTACTTATTTTTCTAGCAAGCTTGTTTTGCAGTTTTCTGCTATCTGTGACTTCAGCGCAGAACACACAAATAAACTCGCTCAGGGTCACACACAGTGTTGCCTCAACACCTCCTGGCTTCACAATCTTTTTTTGACAAGTGCTTTACATTACTTACTTATCAAATTCCTCAGAGGAAACAAGTAGAAGTATTGCCCACACTGATAAAAATCAGCTATGTCCACTCTGTAACTGTAAATTAGTTCTCAGAAACGCTTTATGCCACTGTCACCTATCATGCCATTAGCCCACATCTTTATGCAATAGCGAAGTATAATGCATTTCAACCCACATTTCCACCAGTTTTTACTCCTACCAGTTATAACCTTCATCTGTATCTCATCCCACCCAAATGACAAAACAAGCCACTATAAAAGTCCCACATGCATGTAGTTATTTTTTCAAGCACACAGGTAATGTGAACCAAATGTTAAGACACATGAAATCTTTTGGCCACTTTGCAAAACTGGGGTGGCAGTTGGCGCATTAAATACATTCCCTGTTAGTGTTTGTTCTCCAAGTTGTACTCACATTGGCAGTCAACTGAGTTGTCAGAGCTGACACTTTTTCTTGGGATGCATCCAACTCTCTTCGTAGCTTGCGAATCTATATATTTTAAGAGAGCACTTTACTGCACCGTAACACAGAGAAATAAAATAGCAAGACACGAACTGAAGAGGTGTCTTGACAGAACATTTATGCCTGTCAAACACGATGTGCTCTTACCTCTGACTGGCACTTCTCTTCAGGCTATAAAAGGAAAACAGAGGAAAATATCAGTGTATTACAACATAACATGCCTGACAAATTCATCCAATTTATCAATTGTGGGTTTTTTGCTTCAAAAATTTTAATGTGCATTTCTTATTTTGGATTCCCACATCCATAGTCAATCTAAGATAATCTGATTTATTTACTCTTCAGGAAAAAACAAACAGGCTGCTTGTACGGTACTTCTTCCTGCAGGAAGGGATTTGGGCTCTGCTTCCCAGCATGATGACCAGTGCACCTCTGAGTCTGAGCTGTGGAAGGGTGAAGTCCTGGCTCCGAGCATGAGGCTCTGAAGAGCCAGGACTGTCACAGAACATGGCTGATCCTAGGCAATTCCCTTCCTCCCGTGCTCAGCTCTCCATGGGATGGGGATCACGTTTTTGCATTCCAAAGTGATGTGGGGGAAAAAAAAAAAATCAGTCCTAGTTGGGTGCTGCCTTGGGATGGTGGTGATGAAAAACTGAGGACACACAACTAGTTATATGAGGATGCAAAGTGGATGTACTGACCGTCCGTTGTGGTCTGCATGATAAAATTGTGGCTACTATGGCTTGTTCCTAACCAAAGGTATCAGCTAAAGAGAAGTCTATAGCAGCAAGTTACACACTCCACTGTCCTTACGTAAACATGTCCACTACCAGCCACCATGAAAATTATACCCATCAAACCACACCATTAAGAGCCGCTGATGCTCGGGCAGCAAGCATGTAAACCAGAAGCTTAGAGAGCAGCTGCTGAGTACTCTCCCTGTGGCTCTCACGGCTAGAAGCAACAGTCCGGAGGAATAGGTCTGTTTTCCATCCTTCCAATACACTACCTGTTTTGGCTGCATATGGACCTTGCTTGAGGCAAGGACAATAATAAAAGGCAGTGTTTTCAATTTATTATCAAGGTCTTAAGGCCATGTTACACATGTAGCTTCCTAACAGTGAAACATGTATGTGAAATAACACTTAATAACACTGCGCTGGCTCGACAGACTTCATAGACAGTTATACGTGATCTTCCAAGAGCAAGTTCTTCCACGTAGTCTTGTAACACACATGATTGTTTCAGCTGTGGATGCGTGGCAAGTGTGGAGCTGCATCATACTTGCCTAGGAATTTGAAATTTAAGATCCTTCTTAATCATCATGTCTTTAAGAAGTAATTACTATCCACTGGTTTTTAAAAGGGTTGTGCTTTAAGAAACCCCCAAAACTGTGATCGTAGCATGCCAGGAATGTATGAGCCACCTGTAATCTGGCTAGCTTGGATATTAACAGCAGTGAAGACATCGGGAATTAACCATCAGTTCCAAATACTTCTCTACGGTCTTTTGTGGCCTGGAACCTGCACTGAACACCCCAACGACCTAGAGAAGAGCTAGGCAAGACAGGGTCTGCATGTTGCAGCCTCACCTCCCCGTTGTAACGCAGGTATAGTTTTAACTTACAAGGTCTTCCACAGTATGTGTTTTAAATGGAAAATTCTTTGCGAGACTATTAGAATAAGCAAATGCAACACACATTTAAAAACCCTGTATTTTCAAACTCCAGTAAGCCTTATCTTAGGACCAGATAACCTAAATGAATACTTTTGGAGAAAATATTACTGGCATAGCGAACAAATAGTTTCTTTAAAATTATTTAAATCTGTGCATTAAGAACTTAAACTTCTTTAATAGCGAATCTTTAATACAAGGCTGGAATGACTTTATTCAGCAGATTTTGGGGTGCTTTAGGTAGTGAAGTTCAAACCTCCTCAGATTTACTGAGGTCTATTGTAGCGAAACTTATTTAGCATAGTTGTAAAATACTGACTCAAAAAACAAATTGCTGCTTTTAGGCCATAAACATCTGTGTTTAATGAGGATACTGCTAAATATCCAGAGGTATCTTTATGAATGTAAATGTTTCTTTTGTAGCTAGCTTTCAGAACACAACCAAGTGAAAACAACTCCCCCTCCCCCCTCCCCCCCGCAAAAATAATTAGCACAATAAGACCTGCCAATTCAATCATTTTGATTAGTAAGCCCAAGTTGTTCATGTCATTATACTCACTGTCGAATAAATAGATGACGTACTGGACACCAAAGAGAGAGAAGAACCATGCACTAAAGGGAAGAAAATAAACAGACTGAATATAAATACAGTAACCACATAGTGTAATCATCGCAGATCATCTACTGCCAACTGCCAGCCTACTGAAGAAATACTTTCACAAATTTCATCATCCATCATAAACTTAATTATATTATTGCACCAAAAATGTACAGTTTGAAGAACACATGGCCAGGCAATACAGTCCATAGACTTTGATTTGGTAAAGCTGTTCTAACAATTTAATAATACTTTTTCAGGGGGAATAAGGTGTGGTCAAGAACATTCTGATGAAGGTTTGTTCAGAAATAAATATTTCTCTGGGCAGCTTATTTTAAGACTCTTGCAAAAAGGACTTACTGGGGATAAAAAAAGCAACAAATTAACTGAAATGCAGGAGAGATTACAAAAGCAAATCTATTGCTTCATCTTCAGTTTTAGATGAGACTGGGGAGGGGTGGTGGTATTTTCCTTAAGCAGCAGACCAAGACGGAGATTTCCTGAGGAGACCATGATACCTAGCTCCGGTACGTAACCAGATGCTCCAGGCGAAGTGGAGCACCCAGGGCAGAAACCATTGTCTAATTCCAGGGCTCTGAATTGTCCTCTGAACGCAGCTGTATCTTCCTTCTGCTGACTACAAGGGAGCTGTATCGGGGGCGTCGATGAGCTGAACATTCCCTACCCCTGCAGGGATTTTTGGTCTCTCTTTAAAGCACCGACATTTCTTTACCGAGCCACAGTTTGTTCTCCCATAGAAAAATTACTGGAGCGAAAACATGGCTACAAAACCTTTTCTGGAAAAGAATGTATTTCAGACAGTTTTTGCATTTAAATATACATTCAGTAAAAGATACACATATATGTTGATTCTCAAGGTTGTTACCATCACCCCAACGTTAGGATTTACATATAGCATAATTTTACTCTTTATTATGCTATTAAAAAGACTACCTGAAGCTATTCTTTCTGTTACTGAAACATGCAAAATTACCTTTCCTTTATTTTTATTTTTAGAAACTAAAAGCATTTAACTGAAACTTTCATTCAAACTTCAGGTAACTTGATACTAATCATATGAAATTGTGTTAAATCACTTTTTCTTTCATCTAAATCCTCTAGCCAAAAGAAAAATAAGTTTAGAAAAGCTGCCATTTTGCTCTAATTACCTACTGGAGTTCTACATTCATAATAAATGGGCTTTGCTTTCCCATTGACATTATATCCTAAGGCAAGGCTGGAAAGAGAAGTAAACAAAGTCTAAGTTGGCTTCTGGAGGAATTTAAGACAATTTAAAAAACCCACAAGAAAGTAAAAAAAAGAACCAAAACTCACACCCATTTGCTTTTTCTGGTTAATCATATTTTCAATTAAAATGATCTTTATAGTTAGATGTTAAGGGCTGTACTGCATTAAGAACACAAAAATAACCAGTGTGAGTCAGACCCAGGGTCTGTCTAATCGAGTGCTCCATCTCTGGCCGCAATGGCAATGCATGTTTAGGGAAAAGAATGCAGGGAGGAGGCAGATAGCCAGTGATTTCTCCCCAGGTACACCTTTGCATCTTCTGGGAATCAGCAGAGATGGAAATTCCTGAGATGGAAACTGCAGTCGGACCATTATTTTCCATGGTCCCTGTGACCTTTAACTTGCTACCATTAACTTGCTTAAGTACTCCTGAATCCACCGAGATGTTTTTGTCTGCAACAAAAAACACTTCTTCTGTTTAGAAATTCAATTCTTTGTGGTTGTTTTAGACCTGCTGCTGAACCAGTCAATAAGTTCGCTGAGTGCCTCCACGTCCCTGTGATACAAAAAGTAATGGAGAATCATATTCTTTATAATGCACTAAATTATCTATTATCACCTCCCTTCAGACATCATTTCTCCGAGCTGAAGATTCCTGATCTATTTTAACTCTCTTCATACCATAGATGTTAGAGGCACTTAAGATCTCCTTGTCACTTTTCTTTTTACCTGCATTTTACCCTTAAAATCACATTTTTTAAGATGGAAAGCCCAAAGCGCAGGCAATATTGCACAAGGCCATCCATGGGCTCATACAGAGTATAATATTGTGTTCTGGTTTGCATCCCTATAGTCCTCCTTTGTGCAGTTTTTACTAATAGAGATGTATTCAAGAAAGCAACCATACCAACTGGCCAGAGAAGAAACAGATCTCCTCCCAATGGATTGGGACACAGGCATTTCAGAATTTGCATCAGCTGAGATTTTTAAGATCTCATTGGGACTTTAAAGGAGGAAAGATGACCCAAAATGAAAAAAGAGCACATAACCCTGGGAATCACACTCCTGCCTCGTAAAACGTCACTACTGCATCATTTGAATGTCTGTTTGACATTTCTAGTTTCAAGGACAACTAAGGAGTTAATATTTTTGCACAATTTCTTCTTAAAGTATCTGCAGATGGCTACTTTAAGGCTATTTAATTAGGAGCCTGAAGGCAGTTATGCTCTTGATGTGATTCCTGGCTTTTTGCAGTTAACATGCATCTGCACGCAGGCTACAAACCCAAATTGTTTTGGAGCTGTTATTTTACAGCACTATAAATGCATATGCAAGCATGCATCACTTTTTTAATGTTAGCAAAGAAACGATCTAGCCGTGATCAGCTGTCCAAAGAGCAGAAAGAACAACAGGTATTGCAGTCAGTAGCACAAAAAGGAATAAAAATTTATACCTCTGTGACAATGAATTTAGTTCCTTTCTCTGTAGGAGGTGGGAGTACCAGGATGGAGCCAGCGGCAGCACAGCCCCTGGGGAAGGCTGGTGTCCAGGGAAGCAGGGAAACGGGGTAGCCAAGACACCACTTAGGCTGCCTTTTTCCCCTGAAGTTCTGGGTAGTTTGGAGGCTGCTCCTGCTGGCATCTCTGCAGTCCTGAAACCCTTCCTATCAAGAGAGTTACGTACTCAAGGCTGACTAACGTCCTGACCTACATGCTGTGCTGTGCGAGAGCGTGACTGTACTTCACACTCTGGAGACAAAAGCCAAAAAGGCTTTTAAGAATAAATCCTGCCCCTGCTGAAGTTAATGACAATAAAATGTCTTGTAATTTTATGTGCCAATAAATAATTAAGTATATCGGTAAGTTTTATTTAAGACCTGGATTTATGCTTCATTGACACCGGCTGATTGTATAAAATCAATTTGTTCATTAACCACAAATTTAATTTCTAGAATACTTTCTGATCTATTCTGTCAAGGTGAAGGTGAATGACGTATTCATACTTTTTGATCTATTCTCTCATTCTGTGAAGGTGAATTAGATCCACAGGTTTGAAAGCACAGGACACCATACATGCCATATCCAGAACCGCCTGCTTACTTGCAACTTGTGATTCCCTGAGAAACACACAGGAGCAGGCTAGCACTGCCTTCTGTATGGCCGGAGAAATGTCAGAAGACCTTTAACCCAAAGACAGAAATAGAGAGACTGCACCTAAACACTCACCCCATCTGATAAAATATTATTATCCTTTTAGGTGCCAAAAAGTTTACGAAAATCTGAAAGGGACTTCTTCAGCATGTCTGCTGTAGGGTTGAGTTCCCTCCTTATTTACAAAAGTGATCTTTTTCCACTGCTTTCAAGTCCATAACTTGGTAGAGTTTTCTTGGACATAATTTTTTTTGTTGTTAAATGAATGAAAAGCACGTTCTAAAACACTTCACCTAACTCTTCCCTTTTCCTTTTCTTTTTTCTAAATGGTTCATCCGCAAACACGTAATACTTACTTAATATTCTTCCAAACTAGCCTCTCTCCTGGACAAGAATTTCTGAATTATAAGAGATATTTTAACCTCAAACATGCCAAAATGGATTTGCTGCAACAGTAAGCACACTTAATGGACTAAGGCTACAATTTTTGAGGAAGTCTTCAATAAAGCCTGGGTAAGTTTTCCTGTCATAGCTCTTTCAGTAAATCTAATGGTAACACAGATACAGCAATTTTAACTCCTTCACAGATTATATTCAGGAACTCTTACTGCAGGACTGTTCATCTCAGAACGAAATTCGACTAAGTATCAGGCAGCCTTGGACTGTTCATGACCATCTTGCTTTCTGAGAGCACGGCACAAACAAAGGTTAATTCCTGCAATGACCTGGTTTTCAGCCCTACGTCGTTCTTCTAATAATTTTCAACCCCTAACGAAGATCCTCAGCCTTGGGCCTCTTTTAGAGGGAATTTAGACTCCCTCAGGTAGTCTCCTGTAAACAGGACAACAGTCCTATTCAAGGAAACACTTTAATATAACTCTAAGCATGAACTGGAGTCATTTTGAGATCACTAAATTTGAAGGACAGGATATGTCTATATCATTTCAGTGATGGTCTAGGTACAACACTTAACATGTTTTCCTCTGTCTGGCCAGAAGGATCACTGAATGAATATCATCAGACCAACAATGGCTAGTACTAAAGTTTTATCTAACACTGAGAGCTCCACACAGAGAGAACTGCTCTGAAATGACGCCTACGCTGGACTGAAAAGCAGCAAATTTATATTTGGCTTATATGAGAATGATCATTTTCAGCACCATCACACACTTTACTGACCTTCTTCAAAGCCATCACGGAAAGAGCCAGACCGGCTCATTGTTCTGCTTTTCTCATCCAGGGACATTGAGCTGTTCCTGAAGCGCGTATCACTATAGGGGTCATAAGGGCCATCTGCATTGGAAAGGCTGTGGGTCCGTAGCATGGTTGGATTGGACAAGCTCATCTGGGCGGCAGTGGTTGGGCTTGCTATAAAGTGAAAAATAAACACCAGTTTATTTGTGCGACCACAAATTTTCATACCTAATTTTTGTGCAACTACCAAAAATTTTTTTTTTTTCCTAAGACACTAATTTTTGTGTCATTCTCTCCAGGCTTCATTGTTTTTCTAAAGTCAATGAATTCAAATAAGATGTATGCACTTCGAGCTAGTGAATAAGAAAACTCAAGTAAACAAGGACGTTTTAAACACTGGATGATACGCTTATGCTTCTACAGGCAAGCTAGTCAACTCACTAACACCTTGTAGGCATGAACTAATTAATCCTCACTTAATTTGGAACAGTCCTTCCTCAAAAAGGACTAAAACGCCTGAAGGAATTTAAACTACTACTTCACCTGTTTAGAACAAGCCTTGAACTATCTCCTTCGCAGCCTTCGGGGTCTCAGAAAATGACATTTTTCTACGCATTTAAGTCACATATTTTAAGAGCTTTAGTTTCCTAATTGTTGTATATTTAAAAATTGTTCCTCTCCACTATGAGGTCCTAAGAATTACAAAATATCAATTTTTCCTCAAAAGCCAATAATCTCCCAGCTGGAGTTTAGAGTACAAAACATCCGCTCTGGTTTCACATTTTTTTAAAGAACTTTTGTGCTAAAATTATACCTGCTATTTACTAAGAAATAGTTGGTTTGTGGATAAAAGAGAACAACAAAATTGCTGTTCAACTGGCAGGTCCCTCTTGGTGTGCTGTCATTGCCTGTTTCTATATACACCATCAACTGACACAGACCATTGTAGAAAATACAATAATTCAGTTGAAAGGTGCTTAACTTTCATATTAACATTTGCTATTAAATTAAATGCAGTGACTTCTCTTGAATCCAGTATCCCTAAGCTCTTTTCTTAAGAACACAGAAAAATATCTTCTTTTTGTTAATTGCTTGCGACCAAATAGCTTTTGAAGCTTATTAAATCATAGAATCACAGAATCATAGAATCGTTAAGGTTGGAAAAGACCCTTAAGACCACCGAGCCCAACCGCTAACCCATCACTGCCAAGTCCACCACTAAACCATATCCTCAAGCACCACATCTACCCTTCTTTTAAATACCTCCAGGGATGGAGACTCCACCACCTCCCTGGGAAGCCTGGTCCAATGTTTGTAAATAATCTTCAATATTCTCCATGAAAAGTTAACTTTCTGGGCCTAAGACTACACCTTTTTTTTTCCTCCTTTTTGACCATTATGGTACTTCATGAACTTTAATGACAGTTTGCTACCTGTCGGCAATGTAGTTACACTGTGTGCACGTTCAGCTGAAATTTTGTTAAGTGTCGTTTTATTAAAAGCTGCTCATTTAACCCTTCTCAGCGCACTCAAAGAAAGGCTCTAAAATGTCACTGCTGCAACTCAAAACTCCACTAGAAATAAGTGACTGCATAAAGCTGCTGCAGATCCACGTAACACAAGAAGTTCACAAGCACAGGCTTAACTATTTTGTGTATTAGCTCTTTTATTGTTCTAGAAGAAGAAGGAAGCGCTTCTGGAAGTCAAAAAGAAACAAAAAACATCTGTTCGACATAGTACTTTCCAAACGTCACTTAACTTAAAGACAATATACGTTCCGTTAGGATTGATTTACATACCTAAATAAATTGCAAAGGCAGCTAAGTAATATTTAATCAGCACACCAGACACGAGCACTAGTACCACTTTACATTAGGTTATTTCAACTGCTGATAGGGTCAACTAAAATCTGCAATGCTTGGTGGATCCTGTCAATCAACTTTTACCGTTTCCTTCATTTAACTATACTTTCATCAATGTAATTAAGTGAAGGAATGGCATTTTTTCTGATTTTTATATATTATTTCAGACTGAGCTTTATGCAATTTTCCAACAAGCCACCTGAGAAATACGTACAAAGATAAAATACCTTGAACTGATAAGACTGGCACATGTAGTAATATGCTTGGATTTTAAAGCACTATTACTAAACAGGTAGGCAACAGGATGTATTTTCAGAGAGTTACTGCATGTATGCCACCTTTGGGTGTAGGAGATAATAATGCTAATTAGTCAAGCTCATTTCAATAAAAGTGCTTCCTGAGGTTGAATGTGGAACTTAGAGCTGCTCAAAGAAAATTATATTGTGTAATATGCTATTTTCAAGACACACAGTGTACTGATATGATTATTCAAGCAGATAATTACTCACCAAGCTGTGAAAAGTTAAATCTAGTTCCAGAGGGTGATGTTATGCTGGATCCAGATGAAAACGGAGAATTGCCAGCAGTATCCTGGAGTCCTCCTGCTGAATGGGACCGCAGCCATTCTTTTGCATCTTCTTGATTACGGAGTTGGGAGGATGGAGTATACCTGCAAAACCAAACAGTTTTTCCAAAGTGAACTTTGACATTTCTTTGAAATTAAAGAAAAAAACAACCATGAAACACCACAAGACGTGGGGAGGGAGGGAGAGAGGGAGAGAAAGATGGAAGAACTCTCATATGAAATGTAAGGATTAAAATGATATAAAACCAATGCAATTCTGAATTACGGAGCTGTTCCAAGCAGTTCTAAGCTGTTCCTAATTCATTCTGCTTCTGTTTGGGAGAAAAAACCACAAATTTCCTTTCCTTCGGCTTCAGCAGTACCCAAACTAGTAGTAAGCAAAAAGCTACAGATAGAAGTTGTGTACTGTAGAATAAAATATAGTGTGTGTTACGTATGTATGATTGAAAAATAAAACCACAACTTGGAAATCCTTTCCTTTCCTTCGGTTATTCTGCCACTACCTTAATATTTTGGTGCATCACTAGGCTTAGCTGGCTTTTTGTCATATTACAACCAAATTCAAGTCACCTAAGCCATTATCAGATTTTTAAGCAAATTGTGACCCAGTAATTCATATTCCAGAGACACTAATACAAAGGTCTGTGGGAGATGTATCCCATTTCGTTCAAAACTAACAGCATTAAATCATCATAAAGGAGACTATGTTTAGCCTTTTCTGAAGGCAAAGAAAAATAGCAGAAATGTTGTCTATGCCAACATCAATGGCAAAACACCCGCTGGCTTCAGCTTAAGCGAAGTTTTAACTCTGCTTCTGTATATGCCTGAGGAATAGGTATGTTACCGCAGGTGTTATGTGAAATACGTGACATGATACAGGTATCAGCAGAAAGAGCATCATGGAAACACTTTGCTGATGGATTTTAGTGTCCGTCTTATGCTATGCCATCTGCTTTTCAGAAATATTTATGAGTTACTAGCTCTCCTTCCAAATCTAAACAGTTGGAGCCTATTATTATTCAATATTATCTATTTAATTAGATACCCTCCAACTAAATACTCTACAGTAAGTTATCACTTATTAAGGCTGTTTTTAATCAAAGCGCTACAATAATTAACATTACAAAAACTCAAACTACTTTCAAAAAATACACTCATTCTTCTGTTTATGCCTCAACACTTAGGCAACTGTCCCTGACTATCTGCATCGCTTAAACTTTGCACATATATCAGTTGATTAAGAAAGGGGCTTTTAACAGTCATTTTACTTTAACACACTAAGGAATTTTTTTTTCAGCATTAATACCTACCTCTTCAGCACTCAAATGTTTCGACCTTAAAAGAGAGTCTTTATTTATTGGAGACATGCTTGAGAACTACACAAACGTTTTAAACAAAATGCCATTTTAAGAAAGGCTTTTAGCCCTCGGCTTCATGGGACAAAGCTGCTGTGAAGAACAACGCGCATACACAGAATAAATTGCAGCTGAAATTTCAGGGCATCGACTCCGTGATCCTAGAAGCTGCATTAAGCAATTCTGAAGCTGCAGTTTGCTGAATTGTCTAAGATATCTCCCGTAAATTCCATAACACGTAAAACATTTAATTAATACACCTAACATTGATTATCTTGCTAGAATTGCTTGTATCAATGGCAAAATCTTTTTCGATGCAGTTTTTCATGTTATAAAAATCACAGATATATAAAATATATGGGAAGACAATTGACAACAGTTCATTTGGGGTTTTTTTTGTTCTTTTCTAGAAGAAGTTATATCTAAGAGCCCTATATATTTCAGTATTCTGAAGGAAATGGTTTTTTTTTAAATGAGTATGTCCAATCTCATCCTAAATGGTTTGGCATGATATTTAAAATCTTTTCTATTTGTATATCAACACCAAGGTTCCCGGGGTGAAAATGATCTCACGTCATTCCATGTAATAGCCATAGAAGCTGCAAAATTATTGTTTTCAAGTCAAGCCCAGTGATGGTTTATGAGATGCTTTTCAGCAATTCAGCCAGCAAAAGCCACAGCTCTCGCTCAAGCGGAGAAGCCACTGGATGAAAAAAAGCACAGTGGTCAATGGCCTTCTTTGAGGATTAAAGAAAGAAAGAAAAGAAAGAAAGAAAAGAAAGAAAGAAAAGAAAGAAAGAAAAGAAAGAAAAGAAAAGAAAGGAAAGAAAGAAAGAAAGAAAGAAAGAAAGAAAGAAAGAAAGAAAGAAAGAAAGAAAGAAAGAAAGAAAGAAAGAAAGAAAGAAAGAAAGAAAGAAAGAGAAAGAAACAATATTGTTGCCACCTCTAGCAAACTGCCACCATCACCACCAGCCACAACAGAAACACAAAGCAAACTCCAAAGCCACAACAAAAGCTTTAAACTGCGTGGAAACACCAATACCTGAGTCCCTTCTTAGGCAAAGTGTTCCTATCAAGATGTGGGTCGCTGCAGAAAAGTTAAAAGAAAAGAACTTCAGAGAAGAACAAAAAGGAAGGAATAAGATCAGGACGAAGGATGTACAAACATCTGCATCACCTTTTCAGAGGAAAAGGTGCTGGGGCCTTCCTACAGAGACATGCAAAAACCTCCTTGCCCGGCTGTGGATTTGCACAAACATGCATCTCGTACCATGCCAATGTATCTCATCTGTTCACAACGTGGTTTTGCCATTTTCCCTACCCACAATGAACAAAAATGGCTCGTTAGACGTCAAACGGATGCTTAAAAATGTGTTTTTCAGGAGGCGTGAGGCAGACTCTGTGTGAAAACTGATAAGAATCTTCAAGTCCAAACCAAACCACCTTCCTGCTGTTTCTTTCCGCAGACACCATTTAGGGCATGCAGCTATTTACCGTTATGCAGCTGCAATGTATACCAGCAAAAGTATTGAGCCCCGAATCCTCAAATTTTCAAATCTTAGCTTCAATTCCATTAGCAAAGTAAAATGAATCTATTAATCATCCAAAACACAAATATTTAAGTTTATATTTTCACAACTGATGAACTTGTAACTGAGCAGTCTGTTAATTCATTTTTGAAGAAAATATCCACGCGTTTAAATGAATTATTTAATGACAATCCTTATAGCTAAATTACAGTGTGAAAGTGATTATAGTTACAGCAATGAGCAAAAGTGAGCTCAAATGTTTAGATTCGGGTCACCTTTTCCTAACTTTACCGTTTGCCTTTACAAGGATGGATGTACCCAAGTCTCTGCAAAACACTCATGAGCCAAACTGCAATAAAAGACTGACGACACTGAACGACACGGGGACTTCACGACAAAAAAGACAGGCCTGAAAGGCAGTGGGAAAAGCAGCATGCCAGAGGAATGCTGAAATGCTAGTGAGAGTTTAGGTTGGTAGAAAAAAATGGCAAGATTTTCAAAATTGCCTTTGGCAAAGAAATGAGGAAAAAAAATACCCCCACAAACCAAAAGATA
Organism: Phalacrocorax aristotelis; assembly: GCF_949628215.1. Taxonomy (NCBI): domain Eukaryota; kingdom Metazoa; phylum Chordata; class Aves; order Suliformes; family Phalacrocoracidae; genus Phalacrocorax; species Phalacrocorax aristotelis. The sequence continues at coordinate 66,681,482 of NC_134280.1, forward strand.
TTCCCAGTAACAAGAGCAACACCAAAAACATGCCCACTCTGCCTTATGCCATTCTCCAGATTGATTTAGGTAGGTAGATGGGGTGTTTGAGGGGACTCTCACTGGCATGTCGTTGTGTCAGTTCACACCTGGACGATGAACACAGCAGAGGACTGAGCACAGTCTGTCACAAAACAATTTGCTTCACCAAGATGGGCAACAAACCCTACAGCCTCGTCCTGTCCCGAGACAGCATTACCTGTCCTGTCTCCTGGGCAAAGTATTTCGGCAGAATTTGGGGCTAGCAGCAGGGGAAGAAAGAGGGCTAGAAGAATCAGTCCAACGAGACAGAAAACAAGAGAAGGAATATTAGAATGAAAGGAGGAGAGAACAGCAAGGAGTCATAATAAAACACAAACAGAAACCCAAACGGTCAGAACATTCTATTCAGTGGTGATTTTCTCCATTGAGATGCAACTACAAAAATTTTGCTACCTGACTACATAATTACACATCAGGATATAGCTGATTTCCAATGCTTGCAGGGGTACCACTGCCTTCTACAAAAAGGTCACTCAGAGAGCATGCACTGCAAGGCATTGTCTGATTTATCCCGATGTTTGCTCAGCGTGCCGTTAATACAGCTCTGGTGCTGCAAAAGCAGTCCCGTTCCCTCCTCCCTGCTCAGTCTGTTCCCAGCCCCCTGCTCTGTGTCCACACAGATACCGATGAATCTGATCGTCTAAGGAGCTGATCAGGGAACCGATCAGTCTGAAATACGATTCAGGTGATCATTTTTTAGTTGCATCCATCTCCCAGTTGGGTTCACTGAGCATTCACACGAATGCCTGTACCGAAACACTGTAGGCAGGCAGCTAGAGATGGGACGGGGCAGCGGGGAGAGGCCGAGGAGGGATCAAGCGACTAGGGAGACAGGGACGCCTCTTTTCAGCATGACCTCCAGTTTAAAAGCTTGTCAAATGTTATAAACAAGTTTAACAAGAAACAGTTGGCTTCTCAAATCAAAATTATAATAGTGATGGAGGGTTTTTTGAATATCAGTATCAAATCAACTAACAGGAGATCTTTGGAAGGATAATAGATGATGCAAAACTCAAGTATTAGGCATAATACTGTAGCAAGAAAAGTTGTCGCATTGGCTACCACAGCAAATTAAAAACCTCACCCAAGTCCATCCTCTTCTCTGAATTGGGCTCCTTGCCTGGAACGGCTTATATATATATTCTAGTAATACTATTCAGTATTCTCTTTTAAAGAAGCACAACTTGATTTGTACCTGCAGTGTTGGTGGCTGCTGCCAAGACCTCATTCACATCTGAGAATTTGTACGTAATACAAGCTTAACAGAAACAAGAGAAAAACCTACTAACCTTTCGGACAATGTAGTCTTAACACTGTTGGTTCGGACAAAGGGAGTCAGAGAATCATCTTTAGAGGTTGGAATCAAGCCACTGGAGGAGTTGTGGCTCAGCCCACCTCCACTGCTCAGAGAGATATCAATGGATTCACAGCTGGTATGAAGGCTGCTGACAGACTGGTATCCAATGCCGTCCTTGCTAACAGCAGAAGAGCTACTTGCGTTGGTACCCCATGTTAAGCTGTTGGAAGGAGCTGAATGTGCTGAACTGGGACTAGAAGCTAGTGGAGATTGGTTCATATCTGTGTTTTTACTATACAGAGGACTGCTGCCCCCACTGCTCAGCATACCGCTGCCAGATGGTGAATCAAGATTACCCTGCTGGTTCATCGTAGCGTGAGGATTGGAGATGACTACTGAATTTTTCATATTTTCAGCTGTTGTGATGGGAACTTGTTTACTAGGCTTGCCACCGAAAAGTCTGTAAAAAAAGACAACATGAAACATACATAACATGGAATATTAACTGCAAGGATATTTTATATCTAGACCACATATTATCTTAGCTTCAGAAGACCAATATTAAGTAAATGTTCCTAGACTGGACATAAACAACTGCAAATTTATGAACTGCCTTGTGTTCACGCCACCTTCAATAAAGTCCAGAGATAGTTACAATAGCTTCAAATCTATCTTAGGTGTTTCTTCTCTGAATCATCAAATAATACTTGCACAAAGCTAAAATACAGCCATATTGTCTTCTGCTCCTTAAGGAAAAAGAAATACCAAAGAAACACTGCTTTGATTAATCCGAAGCATGGAATATTAGAGGTTGAAAGCTTGTTGCCCAGGTAAATTCTGTGCAAATCACCAAATGCTCTGCAAGAAGCAGCATTTGCTGGGACATAAGAGGAAAAATACCTACTGGTATCAACAAATGTAGGTTTGCCTCATTTCAGGAGCCAAGCTAGCTGGAAACTATTTTTTTTGAGTGGAGAATGAGATTTTACCTGGTTTGGCACCTGGAACTGGCTCAGTAAAAGACTAGCTGAGTGCCAGAACTAGTGCAAGGGAAGGGATCTAAAAGCACGGTTGGAGGAGGATGCCTGCAGCTTCTCCAATTTGCATCATTTTTACCAAAAGTGCAAAAATGTCTGGGAAGTAAACGTGCTTAAGAGCAGATTATCAATCATTCTAAAACCGATCCTTAAAATTATGAAGGAAGTATAGCTTTTGACTCCAGCTTCAGACATCTATCCCAACACACTGCTTCCGTTTCTACCACTTAGCTCCTGTAACTGCCTTGGAACCTTAATTTTCCTCTCATATACCTATACGGATTAGCTTTTTTTCTTATCAACAGTGTGGAGGACTAGGGATGACATCTTTCAACGTGGGTTTCTGTCAGACTGTAGTCCTCAGAATAGAAGACTACTGCGCTCCTATACCAGAGCTCCTAAAGACTTATGGGTGGGCGGGAACTGACCAGATTTTTCTCCGCTGCTGGTTACGCCCAGGTTGCCTGTACAACACATACACACTAAGTCACTTTGCCCAACACTTCCCAGAAACACAGGAAGGCAGGCTAACGTAGCTGGGCACCCTACAGCGCGCGGGCAGCAAGTGCAGCGATGCCCAGAAGCACTGTGCTTACTGCACGGGTGCTCCCTGCAGCTCCAGCGTAGCTGGAACACGTCGCAGCTGGACGGCTGCTGTTGCAGACTTGCCCCCCAGCACCCAGACAATGCTGGATCAGGCAAAGATGCCCATCTACATCTGTCTCATAACCCAGCATTGTTTTAATATGCGTGCCATGATCCCCTCAGCACCTGATATAGAGCGAGCAATGCAGACATCCACGAACCAGCACAGGGCTGGCAAACCCGATTTGCCGGGACTCCACACCCCACCTCACCAATTAGGAGACACTGACTTGGACGTGCAAAAGGCTTCAAATGATAAAACCCATTCCTACAGGGATCTAGAGACATTTTAGGTTTTATTTAGAGTTAATGTTATTAGAGCAAGTATGAAGAAAAATGTCAAACCATTCTGCAATGGTACGCGGCCTGCGGCAGCAACACCAGCTTGGGGTATTCCTGCTCCTGTGCCACTGCAAACCACCTCCTCTGTTGTACTGGGGGAACTGTACTCTTAGACATAGTATCCCAGCGCTTAAAACAAAACCCAACCACCCACCAAACAGTTTTGCAAACTGTTTTTACACTACTAAGTCTTCCCCACACGGTTTCACAGCACCTCTGATACAACTGAGGACGCTGCGCTGCAGCGCAGACAGAAACGCGCTGCTGCCAAAGGCGGAGTCTGGTCAAACCACAGCCTCACAACAAACGCCTTCAGAAGAGGATGCGGTCTGGAGAGCATTCCTTTCAGTCCAGAGAAAATCCAGCCCAGCAACAGAGTCACATCAATACAGAGGTCAACTCTGGAAGGACATGCCCTACAAGGAAGGACATCTGTTTACTCCTATCCACTACTACTACAAGCTGGCTCTTGGGTCGTGCGTGTCTCCCATTATCAGGAAAGCAGTGTATTGTATACTGCAAAGCATGAAGGCCCAACTGAATAATAAAATTTATCGAGAAAAACAATGATTTTGCTTTAGAGACATGCTGGATACATAATACCAGAGCTAAAGGGACTACTGAGAGGACAGAGACAGGGAGGGCCGTTATCGTAGAATTATACAATTTCACTGTTTACGACAGCATAGAAGTTGCATATGTTTGTGATTTGCAGGCAAATCTACATCATTACAAAGGTATGGATTGTAATTTATTGTAAAATATTAAAAAATTACAGGGCTGAGAGGAAATACTCAAAAAACACAACTGGTGCATCTCATCTCAACTGATTATGAGAATCAAGCTCAAAATCATCTTATTTATCATTCTAGAAATCACTGATAAGCAGATGAGGCCAAATTCCACACCCTGACGCATTTCAATACATGACTGTTTAGATAGTCTGGTGAAAATTCAAGAGTGAAACTGTAAATCAAATGAGGAAATAGTTTAATAGAGCCCCGCTGTCTTCTCTTTGAAGTTTCATGTCTTTCTAAAGTAGTACTTCAATTACACAGCTAGCAATGTGGCTTTCTAGTAATCTAAAAACGTTTCCAATCAAATTTTGAGATTAATGTGCCTGAGGCTTGCAACACTGAAAACCTGCATTTCTCATGGTGTATACTACAGAAATGAAAGGTCTATCAGAGTTCTTTTTAAGTAGCCACTGATGAAAATTAAATGTTCTAAAGGACACGGCTTATCTAATGGTAACCAGGAATAAAATAAAGGAAGTATCTTGAATTATCCTCACATAGGTTCTTCCAATAAAACCACCCATCTAAAAAGAAACAGTTTACAACTCTTTACAGCATCAGCCTAAGCTGCCATCACAGCCATTATGCTTGCACTGGTGCTTCAGATGGAATGTGGCTTTCTCACATCACTGGAAGCAGGATGATGTAGCATAACTGTATGGGTATTATGGGCGTCAAGACAAAATGAAATGCAAAACACCGCAACTTGAAACAGACAAGCTACTCAATGTCAAATCAAATTGAAAAATAATATTAACGGAACCTTTCACCAATATCAAGGCTTTGATGCAAACTGCATCAACAAATTAAGTCCTGACCAACTCAATATTAATGTTAAAAGCATGTGCAGGGCAATGGTGGAGAAATAGAAGACGGATAAGATTCTCGTTTAAAAAAATTATTAAAATAAGAAAATTCAACCCAGCTTAGACAGTGACTCCACTTAGGGCTCTTCTACACAGTTGAATAACCTGATGTTATGAGTCTCGCAACACATGGGCCTAATTCACACAACTGAAAGATTGGTTTGGGTTTGGCATGTGAATCTGTGTACGACAGGTCAAATTATGCATCTGTTGTAATGAAAATCTGAAATAACTCTTCTGTTGTCAGTTTATAATTTGATCCACCATTGGAGTATTTCCAGGTTTCTTACACTGAAATTAGTGCAAGAACTCTTCAGTAATCTTCGGGTAAGAAAACTTATTCCTGCGATAGCTGCATGGATAAAGCCTTCACGTATGTTTTTTGTAACAGAGAGACTCGTATCACAATCGCCAAACTTTCTGCCAGACAGTTGTTTTTTCCAAATGCTAAATTTTTGCTGCTGTTGCGTGATGTACTGAGTATTTACAACACTGGCCAACCTGTTTATGTGAAATTAAATGTAAATACAAAGACCCTGATGCAGGACACTAAATAGTAAGTGCTCCACAAAACACAGCCAGGCCTGGCTCGACGAGTCCTGATCATTCAGCTCCGACTAACATCATTGCACAATCAACGAATTTATTGCCTACCTGCGCAAAGTGGGAGAGGCCACATCGGGGTACTTGGCTCCTTGCTGGTGAGTACTTTGAGCTCCGCTAGAAGCAGTCTGTGATGCAGGGTTCACTTTAACAGAATTACATGAGGCCACGCTTTCGTTGTCAGACGAGATCCCTTTCTCTTTATCAGTCTGATTGACTAATCCTGGCAGAGAGTTTCCAAGGATTACCTTGGCAGGCTCTCGCATTTTAGGGACAGGCAACCCTGCTGACTTGCTGCTTATGTTGGAGTCTATGCTACTTGTGCTAGATCTATTCCCAGCTCCGCTTCTGCTACTGGATTTACTGGGCCGGGGTAAACTACGATACTGAAGATTAGTTCGGGCACTAAGTGCTAAGTAGCCATCATCCTGGTTCTGTGAGCCATCAACACTAGTCTTCCGACCAGTGGTCCTACCCATGAGTCCAGATGACTTTGGGATTTTTCCCAGGGTAGCCGATCTACTGGTGATAGTTGCCCCACTGGCAGTGATTATAGTCATGCCTACGGCTGACCCGCTCTGTTTCTTAAATCCAAATGCATTAGCATTAGCAGCAGTTGCTCTAGAGTTACTTGTGGGAAGCTTTTTGGATTCATCACCACTACTGCGTCCTGCATCTGATGGGGAACGTTTAACATGTCCAGCTTTAGGAGATAGTCTACCCTTTTCTGATACCTTGGCGTCATCAGTTTTCCCTACAAAAATAGAAAAAGAATTCTAATATTTAATGACTTGAAAACATCAAGCAAATGATGAAACTCAAAGCAGCATGAAAAGCAAAAGCGTGTTAGCCATCAGAGTGCGGTTAAAAATTATGATCTAGTCTGCACTGAACTAACATGCCACTCTAGTGAGTTATACATGCAGACTTGCCAGAGAAAGTATGTGGTGTGTTTGCCCTCGAGAATATAAAAAGCAGAACCGTCTTACGTAATAGTGACAGATAAGAAAAAAATGTTTCCCTCTGTAGCTACCACTGATTGATCCTTTTTTATCATTAGGCAGAAGTAGTGTTAAGCCATTAGTATAATTTTCCTAAAAAGCATTGTTCAAGAAAGTGTCTAACTTCAACTTTTTCATGTACAATTGCGTACACGATCAAATAAGAGGAGACGTATTAACTTATACTACTTGATTATGCAAATTCAATCAATTTTCATTCACACATCTGCAAGTGCTAAAATCACTAATACATTTATAAGAAAATCCAGAACTAAATAGTGTTCAGTATAAGTTAACATGCTGGTTTAGTATGGGGGGGTGGGGTGGGGTGGTAGAGAAATCTCCTCAACCACACGTACTGTATGTTCTTAAAGTTAACAGTGACTTCAAAAGCTGAAATTATATTATTTATTCTTCATATGGCAATACTATGCCCAATGAATAGCTTGGCTTAAGACTAGAGTTGTCACGAAAACAACTTTCACCTGTACTAATCCAAAATATGCATTTTCAAGTGAACAGAAGTAGAAATGTGGACATAGGAGGTGCTGCATAGGTTAAAACAATACCTAAAAATAAAGACAGGATTACCTGAAGTTCAGGTTCTGCCTCTGGAAAGTATCTAAACTGTTTTCATACCAAACACACTTTTTGGCTTGTTTATATCTTACACCTTTTCTCACCTGTTCCAGGTGTCTTTAATGTGCCTGAGGTGGTTGAAGGTTTAGTCCTTGGTGTGGTAATGCCAACCTGAGCTGACATGCCCCGTCGCCAGGAACCCGTCTGCGAAATAACAGTGTTCTTCCTACCAGAAGTGCTTTTATCAGATTCATCCGACACATCAGAAGGATTCCGCCTCCATTTAGATCCTGGCTCCATTTTTATGCCGCTATCGGATCCTCCGTCTGATTTCTTGACTTCATCACCGGACCATAAGGAATTCCGCTCAACCTGGGAATGCTTTTCTGCATCAGTCTAGGACAGATAAGGAATTGTAATACAACCTTCAGAGCAAGCCTTTCTTCTAAGAAGCTTCACAAATGAGAACCGTCAAACTGATTAATAAGTTCAGCAGTCATCTCCATGTACCAACAAACATAACATGCCTTTGATAAAGAAATGTCACTGCAAGAAATGAACCCCAGCAATTTAATGCGCTAGGGAAAAATAAATACAAAACCCATAACAGTCATACCCCTTAGAACGAAGGGGGGGAGGAAAAAAAAAAAAGGGAAAGAAAAGCACTTGATTTATAAAGGACATATTCAGCTCCATGACATTTATAATCCTCCATCTCAAATTTCTGATGAACCCTTTTACTGCAATGCCAAAAAAAGGTTTCAAACCTGTGCAGCCAGCTTTCCTTTGTTCTTGCTGCTTTCCTATCTCTTGTCTGGCAATCTGATCTGCAGAGCATGAGGAGGCAGCTTTTTGAACAGATCTGAAGATATGGAATGCTGTTCATTCTCATCTAACATTAGGACACCCAAGAACTGAAGAAAAATTAATCCCAACAACTTTCTAATAGTACTCAAGTCTGACCTAAGTATACAAATGACATCAGTTTTTAGTTTGCATTCAACTCTTACAAACTGTTTTTCTTTATTCTTTGCACAGACTGATTGTGCTGCCAGTCACTTACAGAGAATTTTGCAAAGATCAACGTCAAATACAGAATTTTCTTATTACCAAGCCTTTGCCACGTTCACAGAAATACTTGAATTAAAACTACTACCCTACGTATATATTCCCCATACATTAGCATTTTCTACTGCTAATGCTTACTCTTGCAGAATTGTACTTCTCCTGTCAAATGCTGCTGATTAATTTGGGCAAATTCTGTAACACCACAACCAACTATTTTGTGATCAGGCACAAATGACAACGTCCACATTTGACCCTGATCCGGATAAAAATATGCATAGTTGAAGTGTTCTCCAACCATCACAGTATGATGTTTCATTCAACACTTGTCATGAAGCTCCCAAGTGAGAGTTGGTGCATTTTGGTAAGACGTTGAGTGCAGTCTCAGCAGAAGACAAATATGCCCAGCACTGTGCAGTTGTCTAATGGCAATATGACTTAAAAGGAAATTATTTTAAATACCCCAAAGCATTATAAAGCCCACAAGCTTTTACTCCTATTGGATAATCAAAAAAGCACAGCACAGAAAAGGACAAATGCATGCTCGTTTACCATGCTTTCAGCAAAGTGCTTTTATTTTTGAGTTCCTAAAGTATGTTTCAATTTTATGACTTTTCTCTTCTTACCAGATCACACCATTAATATTAAAGAATCTAGGGGGATTGTGGTTTAATTTCCTCTGCTTTTTACTGTAAATACTTTTTTCTTAAAAGCCTGAAAAACTAGTCTAAGTGATCAGTAGGTGAAAGTTGACACCACTCATCAAAATGCTCTTTCTTTGTCACGTGAAATAGTTCGAGCCTGGGTTATTTGTCTGTATATTGAGCCATAAAACTAAAAAGCATTCACTGAATTATAGATTTTGGTGTTATTTTCTTGTTGTATTCTCCTTGTGCTATGCAAATGTCCTTTCCCTGCCTCTCCATTCAAAGAGAGCAACTCAGCATAGGCTTGAATGAAACACTGCTTTCTAACTTCCTTCTTTCGTATGGCTGCAAGGTTTGGGGATAGGTTACCTTTCTATTTATGACCATTGGTAGGTGTGCAATAAATTCACAGTGTGACTGTTTCTATGCCCTGTGTTTCTTTAAAATAATCATTTCATGCAAACATCTCCTAAGTTTACAGATCTTGGAAGAGAGCTCAGGCGAGAAGTAACAAATAACTGACCAACAAAACCACCTCAACATCATCCCTCATGTGTTCTCATTAGTATCTTGCTTCAAGTACCTTGTCTGGAATTGTTTATTGATGCTGTTAGCATTCGAGAGCAAGAAATACACCTACTTGATGAAAAAGGGCTTATTCTAGTTTTGGTTAGCTATGAAACATTCCTGTACCTTCTATTTCCCCACTTCACACCTGTCAGAATACTACAGTCTCAACACAGAGAACAGCATTACAAGAAGTCCGATATCTTTGCTCTCTTCCATTTCATTCCATTACCAGACCCTTGGCCCAACTCCTTCCACAGCTTTTGAAATGCTGCACATTTACCCTTGAAGCCCTCTGGCCAGAGATGTTTCTGTGTAATGGTAAACACTGAGAACAGCACAGAAACATGACTAAGGAATCAAAACCAAAACATAGTGAAACCTGGCTTCGGGATTGCAGCTGAAACTCCACCCGCCCTAAAGGCCTGGAGTGGGTGAAAGTGGAAATATGGTTTGCTGGAGGTCATGGCAAGATGTAGCGAGCGTGAGCTGGGAGCAAGGGCTGCCATCAATTGAGCTGGGAGTAGCGGTAACCACGAGGATTTCTCACCTTACTGCTACAGTTCTGTAAAGCTGTTCATGAAGCTGTGAACAGACCAAACCCATCTTTGTTCCCATCAAACTGGAAGTTTCAACCGAGAAGTTGTCTTGATCCAACAGCTTAAAGATGCTGCTGTTTTCTATATAACAGAACGGTTTCCTTTCCGTCTTCTGATCTTTTTAGCATTACACGAGCAAGTTTATTACTGGATCTCTTCCCCTCTTCCATCTTATTTCAGAGTTAAATAAGTTATTTTCAAATGCCCACCAGGTCTTAATTTGTCCTTAAAACGTATGTATGGCATGACTTTAAAGGCATTCTATATGCAGTGCTGTGTTAAAAGGTAACTTAGATAAGTCTGTGCAATATACGGGAAAAATACTCAGGCCCCAAAAGTCATGTAGCTACATTAAGTGGTTTGGTAGTTGGTATGCCAACTACCAGAGCAAGACGTGGGAATATGGTAAGGCAAATGCTAGTTCTCATCCCTAGCTTGTTCAGAACCAACTTGTGAACATCCTCTTACAACTGTCACAAAAAGGAGCTACAACTATGTCCATGAAGGTAGAGTCAATATCACATTTAAGTCCTGCTTCTCAGAGAAACTACAGCTTCCGGAGTATGGGCTACTCGGCAGCTCTGAAAAACAATTTCTTAGCAGAGACTTTTTTCCTACTGCAAGCACGTCTTCTTCCTTTGCAGCGATGATTCTGCATAAGTTACTGATTTTATCAGCAGACATGGACATGTTGGGGCTCTCTCCCTTTGATGTTGCTGTATTATTTGTCTGGACTCTGAGCTGCACGTGTATTAGCTTCAAGCTCCCTCTTTAATTATCTGAATTCCAACTTCTGCACCGTCTCAAAAAGATGTGGCAGAATGACAGCAGCTTAAAAGTTAACTGCCTACTATTTGGGAGAACCAAAGCAGTGGATACCCTGAGAAGTCTACATGCCTATGCAGACACCTGCTGGTCTGTTGTGGCTCACCACAAAGGGGAACACAAACCTGGGCACAGACCATCATACGGTACTCTGGGTAAGACAGAAATGGCATATATGCAGCATTCTCTGCTTCATGAGCTGTGCTTTGGGCAGCAACAAAAATCAACCCTGCAAGCTACACATGGTTCCATCACTCCAAGCCATTTTCATTTCCTTGGGTTGGCAAGATTAAGATATTCTGTTCAAATGAAAACAAGGTATTTTATGGATAATAATTTGCAGATAACAGTAATACCTAGAATGAACAGTCAGCCATTAAAACCGAGAAGCAAGTCACAGACACACATCAGAAAACTGTAAACACCACTTGTATATCTTAGCTCCCAGCTTCATCTTCTAATACTATGCTCTACTGTCTGCATAAGCTTCAGCTGCTTTTCTTCTGGTGTACGCCTGCACTCTCTTGGATGGTGCAAGAGTTGTGGAGGAGGAAGAGGAGATCGTCAACACAGATTTTGATCTCTCAGAGGTGTTTCCAAGAATCTGATCCATTGGAAGATAGAAGTCAAATGAGTTTCTATTTTTTTTTCCTTAGGTTAATGTTTAGTCATGTCTCCCTTTTGCTCCCTTTTTTCCCAACAGTATTACAATGTTGAGACAGTAACAACTGTCAGAAAAGCATTTCTAGGTGTCTGTGTTACTCTCTCTGTTAGGTACTGAAAAACACACTTCATAGATCTTAACTCCTCTCAACTTGTACGGGACTTGTATTAGCAGTTTCCAGCGCACATGCAATCACTGATGCACAACCAGAGGCTAACTGGAAATCTTTAATGTAGGCTCAAATATGCACTTCGTGGCAAGGGAACAAAGAGTAATGTATGCTTGCACTACAGTCCTGTAGGCAGAGTAACACTTCACAGCAACCGCACATCTACATTAAAACTGATATTAGAACCAGATTTAAGGTCCAGTCATGAAAAGGACTGGAGAAGAATAAAAGAGGAAAGAAACAGAGAAGGTCATACCTACATCCCTCTCCTCTACCTGCTGCAATGCCAAGCTACTGCATCCTGGTTGCTTTGACACACGAGTCCCTCGAGCAGGTGGCTCTACAAAGACCAAAGCTGGACTTCTTAGTCCTGCACTTTTCCAAACAAAATTCTATACAACTGGGGGGAAAAATCAGTTTATATTACTGCAAATCTGTGTACTATGCAGTCTAATTGACGAATGAAAAACTGTTGGATACCTTCACTTGTTTTACCCTCTTTGGATGTGTCGTGCCTGAGCACAAAATGTACACGTATGCTGCTGCTGGATGTAAAATTTATCCTCCTATGAGATGCTGCCAAAAATCGAAAGCCTGCAGTAACACGCAGCCCTGGAAGTTTAAAATAATCTATTTCATTTGCCTGGCATGCTTACATTTCCGAGGGAAGTGTAAATAATCTTTAAACTTTCATGTTGACTTCATTAAATTCTATTCTTTATGAAAAAACAGAATAACTTTTCTAGAGCTAAAAATAGAAATTTTACAATCCCATCTACTGATGCATATTTTCTGAACAGCAGTGCTGCTAGAAAGCAGAAGCCATTTGTTGCCACATCACTGCAGCAGAGATGCCACGGATTCCACGCATAGAGGAAATATTAATGAATGCCACCTACGATAAGGTGGTTACTGTTGCTTGACATTGCCTTTCCAGCAATACCGTCCATACTGAAGGCTGCCTGTGTGTTCAAGTTCATCCAACTTAAACAATTATACCTATTGCACAGCGAAAATAACAAGTATCAGTGTTACCTGTCTAAACCAGAAATCTTACCTGTGCATCTAAGTTTTTGCGGGAGGAGGCAGGTGTGTTGGCATAGGAGCTGATAGAGGAGCTAGTGTTAATGTCATCAGTACTGAGGTTATCTATGGTGTCACTGATCCCACTGCTGACGGAGCTGCTGTCATCCCAGCTGGAGAAAAAGCACAAGAAAGTTAGAAAACAAGGATCAAAAGACAAAACATCATTCAAAAGGAAAAGTACTATTTCTACAAGCCTTATCCTACTTGCAGTTGAAAGTGGTATGCTCCTTTTTCTAACTTTTCTTTATTGCACTTCAAGTCTAAATGAACTGACTACATGGTTGCCACACAGCGTAGCGTATACCATCACTAAGCCGGTAGCACCAATGATGCAGCTCTTACCGACTCAGCTGAAAGTTTGTATGAGTAAACAAACTTTACAGCGACCCTCGAAATGTATGCCTGCGGTTGCAGAGCAGGGGAAGGCAGTGGTAAGAAGGCATCTCCAGGTAGGCCTAGCACTGACTTGCTAAGCCGTAAAGCAGAGATGGATCTTAAATCAAAGGAAAAAACTCATCCTGATGCAATCTTTTGTACCTGGGTTGTTACAGGCACCTGGGCAACAACCTGGATCTACCATCGACAGCATCACCTACCCCTGTAATTTTTAGTAATTGAAAGTCTAGTTGTTCAGATGGCACATAACCCTCCTGAGCCGTACAACACATCCTTTTCAAGGACACATATTAACAGCTTACTATTCGGGACTACGTTCCTCCAGCGTGATAGCTTCAATATTTTTTAGTAAATGAGAAACACCTAACTGGAAGTTTAGGAAACTGAAAGCACCAACAAAAAATGTCCATGTCTGAAGTGATTTGAGTGTTAGAACAGACAGAATCTGAGTCAAGCCAGATGCTCCACTCCTAAATGCCCTTAAAAATAAGCTGCTTAAGGAAGAGATTTATAAACTGGCTTACAAGCGCTCCATCTCCAAGAACAATAAAGCTGGGATTGAAGCACTGTCCTGTAAGTAGCATTTCAGTCCACTGATGGATAGCTACCGCTGGACATGCATAAATACATATTTCATAGATCATTTGCGAAATCTAGCGGCAAGAGCTCATGTCCTGGCAGCTCTCTAGCTATTTATCTCCACAGCCTTGGATTTTGGGAGCTCCAGACTCTCTTCCCTATTGCGTTTCTGTTTGCTTTACAAACTTGTAACAAAGAGATTGCAATCAGTTTTTTGACAGTGGAGTGGAAGCCATTCACAAATTGATATACTGGATATTTAGTATATGCATTTAAAATTGAACTGCATGTTATGCCATTGACCTATGTAAACAAAGGCAGTCTACGTCTGCTTCCTTGAGTTTTATTCACAGCTTCACCACTGACTTACTCTATAACCTTTAGTAACTTTGAAAAGAAAAGCATTTCATTTTTCTCACTTAGCATTTCAAAACAGCCACCCATATGGGTTTTAACAGTGCTTTAATAATTTTTACTTGCTTTTTGCTTTCTTGGGACTATTTTTTTTCACCCATATCTATGTAAGGCCTTTCAGGGAATCAAGGACAGCCTAACCAGCAGCACAATTTGCTGAACCACCTGAACAGCAGTGGCCACAGGGACCCGCTCCTCTGCATGCCTGCAGAAAGGGTTATTGCTCGCAGCTGCTCTTTGCTACTGCTTTGTTCCCAGTTATGGTCCTCATCAATCTGCCAGCACCATCATTTGCGCCAGTGCTCCCTGTGTCACTGCAGACAAGGCCAGCTGGGAAGCTCAGATCAACAGTTTCACCAAGCCGGATTGATTTTGCCTTCAGGAAGTTTGGGAGCGCTCAGCCACGCTGTTCCGCTGGCAGAGGACAGGGATGGACAGGGACAGACACCAGGACAAACGGCTGACCCTGTCAGCTGCAGGCTCCGTTTCATGGAGCCTTGAGGCGGCCCTTCATCTGGCATCCTCCAGCTTACAAAAACACACGCCTCCCAGTTCTGACTGACTTCCAGGAGCGTCCCAGTTACAGGCAAGGCCCTGGCTTGCAGAAAGATTTTCCAAACGCTACTTGATAAGTCCACAGAAACTCCTTGTTGGAAAGAAATGGCATAGTCTACAATGTTGGTGATGCTGCAATTTAAAGGAAAGATATCTGGGGTTTTTTCCCCCCCCTAGATTTGCCTTCATCTAGATATTTTTAAAGAAGAATTCACTGTAATGTAAAACAGAAGTACATGTTAAAATAAAACTCCATATACAACATGAGACCCGTTGAGTCTGAGAAAGTCAGCCAGCCAGATTTGACACAACAGTTTTATTTGCTATCTTCCACGTAACTGAATGAAAGATGTGCTGACCATACAAAGAAATCCATGGAAGGAGGGGGAGAGAAGGGGGGAAAAAAACCCCAAAACACCTTATTCCCCTTTCCCAGGGGCTAGAATGGAAAAACGGAAAAGTTGGAAAAGAATTGAGAGACTTCTCTGAAGCATCTGTTTTTTTTAAGAGTAGGCAATTAAATATTATAATGCAAGATATTGAAAGTTCTATTTCTTTTAAATTTCAGTTTTTACAAACAGGCCCTGTAATATTTACTTCTTTTTACTTCTATTTCAAAACCTATAATATAAAGCAATTACAATTCCTAGATTTTACAAGTCTATAAATACAGTTACAAAGCAGTTATTAAAATGACTGCATAAAAGAATATCCTCATTTTCCAAAATTTTGTGTAGCAACTAACACCTTTTCTATTTCTGAACCTACAATAAAATCCTAATAATAATAATATCAGCAATGTTTTCCATGTTTAACAGTTCAACTTCCTTCTTATGGAGATATGGCAATGCTCCCCCAGTACAATCATGTACTTCTGTGTGACTCTTAGTTCCATCTTCAATGTACAGAAACATTACATTTCCAACTGTCCGCCATTCTTAAACTATCACGGGCCCCACGTCATCAGCATCTAAAGAATGTGTCTCATGTTAATCACCAGTAGTTTTACTGGCATCAACCAGTGCTGTTGATTTCAGCTGGGCAATCTAAGGCATTATGGAAATATTTCAGTGCCCTTCTGAACCGGGACACGTGCCCGAGGACAAAGGTAGAAACATGCACCTGAATACATTGACAGTTGCGGCTTCCCCTTAAGTATATCCTGGGCTTTAAGTCTTTTATGTTCTGATAGTAATTATGAACAACACAAACTCTTCAATTTACTAACCTGGTACCAAATTAAAATAGATTAGCTATTCTGAGGTCCAAGGCTAGATGTCTAGCGTTTTGGCTGCCAGAAGCTAAGCAACACAGCTCTTGTAGGCATGCTGGTGACACCAAGAGATGATACTGAGCACACGGCTGTTCTGACAGGTAGGATGCCGTGTCAGCTAAAACCAGACATCTCAGAGTTAGCTTTATTTTTAAAAATCGCTTCTGTAGGGGCGTGGGAGGGTTTGGTCTCTAGCTAGGACAACAATAGGATGTAAGAGAACAAGAAAATACAACATCTTAAGAAATTTAAAATAATTTTGAAAACAATTATTGATGCCATCCTTCCGAGTAACGCTAGAGATGGTTTCAACACAAGTGAGATGTGTATAGAATTCACTGACCTCTGTAAATTAGATGCCAATGCAAGCAACTTCACGAGCATACAACATGTACTGCTAAAAAGTAATGCAATTAAAGCCCTTATACTATTTAACCTGCTGTCAATGATCCATTACACTAAAAGCTCTTCCCCCCCAGAAGCCCATAACACCATATTTGGTGTGACAGACAACAGTATAGGACATGCGGCTCCATGTCTGTATGTGCAGGCGGGTGAAGATTGCAGCTTCTCAAGAGGACAGCATCTGTTAACAAATTGAGGTATCTCTATTTCACATTGTTCTTGAAACAACCCCAAACCCTCCACATAAACTAGTTCCCTTTTACCTTGATCCAGTGCCTTGATAGTTAAAGTCAAAAGCAAGGAAGCAGAATGGGGAATCTAACACCCCTAATTACGGTGCTCTTGGCTCCCAGAGCCAAGATAACATCTTTGTAATTTAGCTGGTGCAATTAATAGTTTCTGATGTCAGCAAAAGTCTACTCAACCATAACTTGAAGCTGAAATGTCTGGGCTTTCTTTTCTCTATTTGATCAATCACCTGAAACTTTACTTTGATTACTGAAAATTTAACAACAAAAAAAAACTTTAAAAGCGTGCTATATATGAAAATTATACAACCACCCACTTAAAAACACCACCACCATCACCTAAAAACTCCCACAAAGCTCCCTCCTTCTCTCTATGAAACGAAGCACCCTAAGCACCCTCCTCTACCTCCCCACCTCAGCCTGTGTGCCTTGATGCGACTAACGATGTTGCTGCTATAGATCGCCCACATACCGCACCAGGTCACCTAATCAAAGCTGCTTTCTGAAACAGGTTTGCGAAGTGGTTAGGCTCAGACTTGTATTTTTCCGCAGTCTATCAGCACTTTTCCATCTTGCATAATCATCATCCACGGAATTGGCTCTTCTTTGTCAACTTGGACCGCCCCACACAGGGAAACCATCCTGCAATCCTCAGGACAGCCCCCTCTCACTGCAGCAACCTTCCCTCTTTGCAAGTCCAAAGCAAAGGAGTCATTAAAATCTTACTAAATAAAGCTATTGTTAAAGGCTGAAAATGCACCCTTCTCTATGGATGGGTGTGGATTTTAACTTTGCTGGATCTTCAGTCAAAACCAAAAGTACAATGAGCTGCTGAAAAATACATTTGTCCAAGACAGGGCCTTGGGGCTTTACAATATTTCAAGTGGAAACATGGTGATTATCCTCTTCGACCTAAAAATTTAATTATTTATGAGTTGATAGGAGAAGAATTAAAAAAAAAAAAAAAAAAGAGTTAAGGTGCAAAATGATTGCAACTTCACAGCTTCCTCAAAGAATTCAAAGGAAAAATAAAAAAGCCAGATAAATGTAAGTGTGCTCTATCACAAGATACTAAATACTGCAGTTTCCACTGTATTCTTCTGGGATCTCCTACAATACTGACATCACTGTGTCAGAAATCCAAAAACCATACACAGACCCTTGCGCAGTTTTCCTTTCAAATTGTTACGAAAGGTGACAAAGAGCCGTTTGCAAAAAAAAATGGGTGGAAATCTACTTCAAGAGAAGTGAATTTAATTAACGTTATTTTACATGGTTATTAATCACCCACCTTCTCCATGCCTTCAGCTACTCTCTTCTTATTACATCTCATTATAGGTATTTTAAAATAAACCACTTTGTTCCTAACCAAAGGTGGAGCCCAGGGACAGCACTGTTAACCTTGAAACACTTTGGAAGGCCAGACCACGAGAAGTGAAAATCAAACCAGGCAAAATGAATAGAGACCATTCCCAGCTGTTCTTTCTGGAGCAGAATCTAATCCATTTAATGACCTTTTTTTTTGGTGCAAAGTTAAACTGCTCTAAGTGTGCTGTGAGCTACTCAGACCATTTTCATGTTTAGTGACTATTCGGTTTACCGCCAACCAGCTGAAATGCAGCACCCTGTCAAGCTCCGTTTAGAATTCATCCAAGATAACATTTCAGGATTTACATTTAAGCTACCTATTTGTAAAAGAGAATAACTCACGCACGAAAAGTATCAATCAGTGTTGAAAAAGTTGGGTAAGAAAGATTTGTAGAAGCTAGAAAACTGCACATGCTCTTTCAATTTAATCATTTGACATCAGTGCTAATAGCCTTATAAAAATAACACTGGGTTTTATTTTGTCCCTTAAAATCTAACCAGCAATTTGACCAAGCCATTATCAAACTTGAAGTAAACACAGCTGAGCGCACGCACACGCTGGAGCAGCCGAAGCCAGCTAATCTCAGGGAGTTTACCATTTGAAACACCCAAAAGCTTCACAAAAGCAACCTGACCTTCTACCCAAACTCATCTGCTCTAAAGCAGAAATTCCAATGGCACCTTCTTCACCCACACACATTTTGCTCAGAGGCCCTTCAGTCCTTCACTGCCTGGAGTCACTAAAGACAGCAGCCAGCACAACTGTATTCAGTTGCAAAATGCTTGACTGGTGGAACTTGTTTTTTTGGCCACTGTTCACAACAGTGGTTCCTCTGGCATTGCACAGCCTCGGGGGAAGGTGAGAAACCAAAGCAAGGCACTGCCTTTGACCCAACTGCTGGAGGAACACAAATTCCCACCTAGGTGTGAAAAATTTAGCGTAAAACGCTCCAACCAGCTACCAACCCCTGTTCTCCTGGACTCACGACCTATGCACCGCATTTTTGGTGTTCCGCACTTACTGTTCTCTCTGAGGACTTAGTGTGTTTATAAACCAGTTTACAAACCAGCCCTCCACTGGGTGCGCAGAGTGCCCCTGCTGCCAGTGGCACCCTCACCTCCCTGGCCGTCGGACCGATACCCATCCCCGATCATTTCTGTGTGACTCCAGCGACTGCAATTGATTTACACCAGTGAAATGTAGAAACAAAAATCAGTGTCTTCATATCACAATAACATCAGCACTAAGTTTTTAGCTGTTATTATGTAAAAGAACATGCTTTGTTATCGCTTTGTTTCCAAGATGTTAGAAGTGTTGAGAAAAGTCTTCTAATGGAAGTCAGAAATCTTGTTTATGTACAAAGCTTCTGGTGCCAAGAAAATAAATCCCTGTGAAGGGTACAGCCTGCAAGTGACAGCGATGGACTCAACAAGTCCACAGAGGTCAAGCCAAAGCCACTGGGGATGCTGCGACGGACACCCCCAGCTCCCTGCACCCCCCCTGGAGCTGGGAGTGGGGATGGAGTTCCCTGGCAAAGATCTAGATGTGGATCGCCTCTGGAATACACGTTCTCCTCCCTCCTGGGCAGGCCCTAGCCCTAACACCTCCCTCCCTCCAGGCAGGCAGAGAAGGTGCCCTGCCCAGGGGCTGGAGAGTTACCACAACCAAACCCAAGATTGTGCCTCCTTCTTTCCCCTGCCTTACTGAACAGTTAATACCTTCTTCTCCCCCAAAAGCAGATCCCTTTGGGATGACATCACCTCCTCATACAACGGCACTATTTAAGTTACGACTTAAAGAAGGGGCGGCACTTACTGAGAACGCTGACATGGCTTCTGACGCCCATCTCCCACCTGCACGCTCCCCCAGCACGGCGCCGAGCTGGCGAGGCTCAGCGGCTCACCAGCAGTTACTGCTGCCTGGCAGCCTGCTTCACCAAAGCCTCCAAAACACAATAAAAACAGGCTTAATCGCCAAGAAGAAAAAGAAGAGGTTAGCTGCTGACCCAACTACAACGTTGAAGGAAAGGAATGGAGGATAGTAAGGAAACAAAACTATGCAAGAGGCATTCAATTCCCTGCTGCTGAGTGGGCTTTCAAAAGCTTCACCGGCCTGGAACCACCTGCCCCTGTGGCCACTCGCCCACCCTCTCCCCCAGCACAAATGGCCAACTGGGACCACTGGGCAGCCTCACCCAGGGAAAGGCGGCTACTAAACACATCCACTGAGCCAAAGCCTCCCGCAGCTGGCAGGTAGAGTACGGCTCCTTTGCTTCCCAGTCTTGTTTTAATCCCTCCTGATGCTGTGACACCAATGTAAAGCTTTCAAGGTCTGCAGGCGCAAAACGAAGAAGTGATACATATGCATGAAGACTTGAAGCAATTCACAGTCACTGCTCAAGTTCTTCGTTTATTCAGGATACACCATAGTAAAGCTTCTACGTAAATGGATCAAGGCAAAAAAGCCCTGTGCACAGCAAAACACAGATTTCACACAGGAGAACTGCTCCTCTCTCCCACAGCAGTATCAGCTGCAGCTTAAGCACACGGGGACAAAGATAACGCACGCTCTTCTCCCCACCAGAAAAAAGGAGAAACCCACAAAATTTTCCTTCTGAACACATTACAGCCTGCTGACGTACGGCTTAAAATAAAGCTGAACTTGGCAGTAAAAGGTGTTAATTGGATCACAGGGCGCAGCGCTGTCCCTCAGGAAGCTAACCCGCTGAAAACCAACCGTCAGTATCACACCAGTCATTTAGAGGACAGACACAGAACCGAGTGAAATACTTTATTCTTCGTAATATGGAGTTGTGTGGAAGATGTCAGCCACTATCAATTCTGAAAGCAGGTTTGCTCCTAGCAGAACTGCAACATCCTAAGTAGTACCAATAAATCCCGGGTTAGGCCAGCCTTTAAAATGAGGTTGATTTGAAAGAAACTGTAAAAAGGAAAAGGATCTTCTAAACCTTACCCAGACAAATGGGGAAGCCGACAGAAATTTGCACGGGAGTGAGAATAAGAGCTGCATGTTATGTGCTAAAAGGCAAGTGCACTCTGGGCTGTGATACGGCCTCCGAGCCTCACACACGCCTTTGTTTCCCCGCAGAGTGAGCTCATTCCCATAGAGGTTCCTCCTTTGCACAGAAAGCAAACTTACAGTGCTACAGCGTAACAAAGCCCCATAGTTTTCTGAGGCTAAAAGCCTGTGACACCGGTGGAAAGAGAGCCGGGTAGATTGCAACCTATGAGACGCTGATCATTATGGACAAATCTCACAGAATCCTGAAGTAAAAGCAGAAAAAAACCCGAATACAGTAATAGCTGTCAGTTCTCACGGGAGGAATTTCCTATTGTGATATTCGAGTATTTGTAATCTACTAAAAATATATTGATTTCATGTAGTATACAGCAATTCAATTGAAATAGATAGTGCAGGGAGAAAACTTCCCAGATTTACTCCATCATCTAATGTGCTCCCATTGCTGCCAGCATTTACAAAGCTAAACCTACTTACACAAAGGTGTAACACAACACACTTCCCTGCTTCCAAAAGTGCAGAAAATCTCTTACCTTGCAATATTCCCAGGCCAATGCACTTCTCCACCTTGTTGCCCATGAAGAATTCCAGAGAAGGGGCTTAGATTTATTTTGCAGGTTGATACCTTCATTAGGCTACCATCCAACACCCCCCTAAATAAAACAGCTTGTAACCTGACTGTCTAGGGAGAGACGTGAAAAAAAAGTTGGAGCAAGGTTGTTTTCCAGAGAGCCCTCACCATTCAGCAGCTCTGAAAGACACTGGAAAGTAAAGCCTAGCTGGAAGGTGATCATCAGAAACTTCCCCTAGAAAGAAATCTGATCCCTCAACAAAATTAACCTCTGAAGTGCTGAAAAAGTGAGAGGTCAAGACTTTCTGCTGGGACTAGGTCATCTGTGAAAAGCTGTAACCTGACGGCAGTGAAGCAGGCAGACCGGGCGCCTCCAGATCACCTACCGTATCGTATGAAGTAAAAGCTCATGTCAGCAACCCTGTACTTGAAGGTACTAAATGACAGTATTTGATCTCAGCTAAAAGACTACAGCCTCTAAAAGCGTATTTCCTACTCTGCTTTTACAATGGGATTTCAACAACATGACTGCTGAAACAACTATAGTTTTACGAGAACGTAACAGGAGACAGATCCCAAACGTTTTAAGATTAAATATTTGGAATACTGGTAAAATACAAAATTCTTTGGGTTTTTTGGGGGTGGGGTAGAAAAACATTTGCAACATAAATGGTACTTAAAATACTAATTTATCCACTGGTATCCCCAATAAAGACCTTATGAAATGGGACAAGATATGTAAGATTTCTCTGAGTAGGGATTAAACACACTAAGCCTTATTCACCGTTCTAAAGGAAGGGGCTTATTACTTCCCTTTATTTGAAGTAGAATAGGAAGGGGCATTTGGTTGATAAAAATTTCTGGTTGTCAGCATTCAAAACTCTTATTTCAGCCTAATGTAAATACTTTCTGACAGGATTCTTCCCAGATTTCTGCATTCTGCCATACCTGTGGGATTTTTTTATTCTAATATGGGAAATCACACCAGCTCTGTTTATGGTGGGTAGTATAAGCGCTACTGTGCTCAGAGGCCCTGATGACCCTTATGCTAGATGCTGCACAAACATAACCTGTAAACATTAGAAACCTCTAAGACAGTGAGAACTGGAAAAGCTGGTCACTTACAGCCCATGCGGACTCACGGAGCCTCCTGTGTGCTAATGGACACAGGGCAGGAAACGATACATGTACCCCAAAAAAATCAAAATGCCAGAAATAGAAGAGGAATGGTAATAATCAGATAGATGATGGAAAGCAGAGCGGTGTTGGATAGCCATGACTAGTTGGGCACGGAAGGCAGCGCTCCAGTGCTTGAAGTAGAAGACTGCTGCGAGAGGTCAGGGAGCCCATGGATGGATGAAGAACTGGTTCAAGGTCACTGCGAGCAGAACGGAGTCAGTGGGAGAAACGCTACAAGCAGGTGTGTGAAGAGTCTGGGGACAAGGAGTTGGAGCAGGGAAACTGAGGTTAGGGGTGAGGTCTGGGAAGGTTGTCTGGGGCTGAAAAGAGACAACCATCAGACGTAAAGCCATGGTGAGTAGGTAAGATGAACTTGGCAAACAGCTGAAAGTCAGGGAATTGAACTGCAAAATGGAGAAAACATAAAGGGAAAAAAAGCCTGAGCTCATGAAATTAAGAGTATTATAGTATATATGCTCAAGAAGAAGGGATTAACTTCAAGATAGAGCCTATAATCTTTATCATATTTTGTCATTTAAATGGGAACACACACAAAACACTGACCCTTGCTGTAGTTTATACAGTTACCAGCATTGACCAACACACTAACTTCCAGGCCGATAGGAATACACAAGTCCATTCCCTTTATTACAGGAAGGACCTGCATTTCTAATGCAACCCGGGTAGATTTCCGTTGTCCAGGTTACTTAGGAGGGATCGCGCCAAGAAAAGATGGGCAGCCTTTCAGATGGAGGAAGTGGAGAGACAATACTGCGCTGTCCCCTTAGCCTCACCTCAAGAAAACCATCAACCACTCGGACCAAAACCAAAGAGAGGGACAGAGTAGTCAGAAGCCAGCTATACCCATGTATTTATTCACTCTGTTCAGTTTGGGTATCCTATCTTAAATAAAACGTGTCTTTTAGCCCAATGCTGTATTTTTGGTTGAAAGAGTTAAAATGCAAGTATTCAAAGGTTATAAAATAAAGACTTTGTGGAGATACTCTGCTGCCAAAACCTTCAAATAAATGAGTCGCAGTCTGAGCTTGCCTTTCTATGCCGGAGTCTATATTTTAGTGGCCACGGTGTTACTATAGCAACACAGAGGACTGGTAATTTAGAGGCTGGTAAATGTGACAACTTGCAATTTAGAACAATACTAATAATAAAAGCGGCTTGGGAAAAGCATCATTTAACACAAATGTTTGTGTTTTAAAATGAAAAAAGACTGTTCATTTAGGTTTTTTTGTTGTGTGTGTTTTTTGGGTTTTTTTTGTTTTTTTTTTTTTTTCCCAGCTGGACGATTATCTATATAAAGTTAGTCTAGTGGTGCACAAAAGATAGGAGCATGACTCTTGTGCTTTTCGGTATGCCTGCACCCTAGAGTGCAGTCAACGCATCCCCCTCATGATGTGCATGTGCATAAATGCAAAGCTGCAGATGTCATTATCTCTGCTGAAGATTAGGCAAGAATCACATAGCTTTTTTTTTAATAAAAAGTATGTATTACCCATAATGACAGTGAGAGAAGTGAGTATAAAGATACTCATGGACTATTATTAATCCTTTGTTGCCTCTGCTGAGTTTAACTGGTATCCTTTATTAACAAATCCCATAAACTGCTTCTCATTCCTTACTTTAATCACAGACTAGTCACTAGAGAGAACTCTCAGATATTACAGATACTTAAAAGAATCACAACTGGAATAGCAAAGCTTCTTCTAATCTCTAACATCCTTCCTGTCTTCGTCAAAACGCCTCCCACAAACATGTTTCTTAATTATCTGCTCACACAGTCGTATAGGAAATTAGTGACTGACCTGTAGCTCATGCTAAATAAGAACAGCCAGAAATATTCTAATTCCAAAAATAACCAAACCTGAAACTGTAACCTAGGGGAAAAGAAGTATCTGAACATCCCATCTGTTGAATCACCAGCTCCAAGTAAAACCAAAATCACAAGATTAAGGTATGGTGTTACTCTCCATCCACCAACCTACAGCCCCATTGTCCTTCGCTTTCCTGCCAGCCCTTACGCTGCAAAGGAGGAGGGATTTTGCAACATAATACCCATAACACTAAATACAGAGGGATATTTCCAGATGAATTTTACATGTAGTAATAATCATAGTTTTATGGGTCAGGAAGTTCAGAAGATTAGTGTGTTATGGCTGCAGTTTATAAAAGCATTTGTGTTAGAAGTTTCACATAGCAATCGGGTGAGATAAGCTGCAAACAGCTTTACATTAAGTTCTTTTATGGTAGTTAAAGTTGGGGAGAAGTAAAGAGACCCCAGGTATTAATTTACCTAAAGAACAGCTGCTTAGAA
This sequence comes from Phalacrocorax aristotelis, assembly GCF_949628215.1. Lineage (NCBI taxonomy): Eukaryota > Metazoa > Chordata > Aves > Suliformes > Phalacrocoracidae > Phalacrocorax > Phalacrocorax aristotelis. The sequence goes on from NC_134280.1 coordinate 66,706,709, forward strand.
AAGGCTGCAAAGTGCCCTCATACTCAGCGTAATAAAATCATTGCACCTCCAATTGCTCGTTCTCTCTCCGCACACTCGTGTGCTATTCCCATTAACCTCAGTAAGACTTGTGTTCATGGGCTGAACTGAGCTAAAACTGTAGGCAACAAAAAAAGACTTATCAAAGAAATGTGTGGTTTGATTCTTATTTGAAAAGGCCCCAAACCATAATTACAGGTTTGCATTCGAGGTTAAAGCAGCACGAATCTTGCTGAATTTCACTCTCTCCCTTAGAGAACGCCGTAACGCCTGAAAATTGGGGGTTTACTGCAATATGTTAATTTCCCTTGTATTTTTTTCTCATTAGCTGAGATATAACAGCTAGGAGCTTATAAAATGTCTGCATCTGATGACTGCAGTGATTATAAAAGTAATGCAAGGAGTAGAGACCGTAGAGACACTGCGTTTCACAGTCTTTGTAAGCTGTTTTACAATGTGTGGTATGAAGTGTCTGCCAGATTTCAGCCTGGAAGAGACTCCATTACAACTGGATAAACTGATATCTTAAAATAATCTCAACAGTAATTTTTAAGCCGCTTTTTTCTTCCTTTCCTCCTAAAGAACACTAAAATTATTTAAATGAAGAAAAATGTATTTGTAAAGCCAAAACAGATTCTGAACAGACTCAAACATGCTTTTGAACACACTTCTGTCTAAGTTGAGCACATTAAACAAGAATATACCCTTTTAAAGCACTTTCGTTGATTAAATATATACATGGGAAAATAAAAGCAGGAACACAGCAACACTGCTGCACCATTACAACTATTATGCATCACGCTACAGGGCTAAAAGTCTATGTATCAACTTAAATGAACTATGTTTTGAGTTAAAGTAAATTTTAAAAAACCCCACCTTGTTGTAGTCCTATGTAATTGTCAGTCCTGGGAAGGTATTTGTAGTTAAAACCAGAGGAACACGGGAAGCAACATATACCCACAATAAGAGATACGGTAGAAAACAGACCCTAGCTGCTACAGCCCTGTGAAGTTGTGGTTTTTCAGTGTGGTTCCAAAGGAAGCTTGGGAGCCAGGAGAAGCGGGTCTAGAAAAATGAAGATCCCTTTTTTAATTCCCCTCCTTCTGCTCAATGAGAGAGGCACTAAGTTTGCAGACTGATAAAGTTTATATGCTACGAAATACTCCTCTTTACGTTCTTAAACCTCAAGGGTACGAGTCCTCTCTTGCCTTAGAGAGTTCCCTGAGAACAGACAATTATATTATGGTGGTGCCATCTGGATTTATTTATTTATTTATAGAAGTGATCACATCAAGCATGGTATATTTTAGGATTTTGTTAAAATTACTCATATAGGTAGTATTGTACAGAGAATGTAAAAAGGAATCATCAGCACCTCCTATTGTATGGGTACCTATACAATGCATAGGAACCGACCAGTCACACGTTTAGGGAAAGATGGTGAGATATTTCCAGTCCCAAGGCGCCACTTACGTCAATGGCAAAACTTCAGATGACTTGAAGAGAAGGGATTTTGTCCCTGAAAAGACGGTGCATACACAGAAAAGCCAATCATGGAGTAAGATTAACGATTATTGCATTGATAATGCGTGAGGAAAATAGCATAAGACAGACTTGGCATGTAACTCCTAGGAATTTCTTTTCACTGATATTCAAGAAAACCATAGTGTCCTCCAACAAGATGATGTGCGTGCCTGATGGAGAAGAAAAGACTATTTACCTATGTGTAATATATGATAAAAATGGTTATAACATTTTATATTTACTTCAAAGATTGTTTAAAAAACACCGGTAGCCTACATGGAGCACTTGTGTTGACACAAATGGGAGGCATACTTTTCACTATACCCACTTCAAATGAATAAGCACATCAGAGTGAATAAACACAAACGGCTACTTTCTAGCAGCAGTGGAGAAAGAAAAAGGCAGGCAACTGGAGATAATCCAATAAAAACGGAGGGTGGCTGAGCAGCGATGCAGCTTACACGCTATTATCCGAGAGGAATTCCAAATGAATGCTGAATCCAGGGGTTATACTTGGACGATCCAAATATTTGTTACTAAATTCAAACAGATTACCAAGTCTCAAACTCCTTGAATAAAAAAATGTCATCAATGTATTTAATATATACACACGTATATGCTTTTGTATCCATGTTTCTATGCTAATTTTTTTTGGATATAGCAAATAATCAAAACGGACCAAAAATATATAACAGGGCAAATAGGTTGTTAGTGAGAACAACCAACATAAAATGGGGAAAAATCTGATCTTAAAACGCAAACAGTTAATGTAGTGAAACACAAGAATGAAATATTATTCCCACTGTTTTAAATGCAGTTTTCTTTGCATCCTTCTCCAAACCATAAAAATCAGTCCTCTTTCCAAGGAACGTAACGCTGCCGAGCACAGATTTTAACACACATGCCATTGACCAAGGAGGAAAATGTCATTCTTCCAATCTGAACTGCTGGATAGAATAACAGTTTACTTCTACATTGCAATAAGACTTTCTTGTCTTCTGCAACAACTAAGATTTTCACCCTGACCCCTAACACATGAAGTTATAAAAGTAGTGCAGCTGGAACGACTGCTTTCTTCTCAGGACTCCGAAAAAATGCTCTGGGATGAATACATGACAGATGTCCATATATGATTTATGGTTTGCTTCCTAACATAAGGTCTTTGTCAACCATCAATAGAGTACAAAACAGAAACATCAGCTATGACAGAAGCTATACAAATCCATAGTCTAGGAGCAAAGTTCTTTATCGCCAATGAGGTAGCAAACAGCTCAGAAGGAGATAACATTTGAATTACAGGTTCTCTTTTAGCCAGCAGGACAAGGGGACTATGGCAGATGATGCGTTCAGGCCCAAGAAGGATATGCCGAGTGTAACATCTACAGAACTACGCTTGGATACTTTTGGTTGAAAAAGCAGCTCTCCAAGCAGCTGTTGAATGGTTTTGAAAAGGTCTGTAAAACTTGACTTACCCTCCCACACACCCCTGCCAAACTACTAAAATCATTACTGCTTCGTCAATAGCAGTCATTAACCATCTCATGGCACCCGCTGTAAAGGCACTGCTGTCAACTATATGTATCTCAGACAAATCCAGTTATGATCAATAGAGTTTGCCCGTCTTAATTGCTTTGGCTTCCCCCTAATTAGATGAATCTCTGCATTTACAGTTGTTTATTGTTGCTGTGGCTGTTAAAAAGCTAATACATCCCACTAGAAATGTAAACTCATTTATCCTAATTAAAGTAGAACTATTAAACCAGGCTAGCGTCATTATAGCTGGATATTCAGTATTTGCAAATCCATTGTATTACTGAGTCTATAAACATTCAAACCACATAAACACTTCAACTGAGTAATGAGCAAAGAATAAAGATGCAAATTCTCAATTTCAACAAATATTTTCCTTTACTTTGAAAGTCCATCTGCATTTTTCTAATAAAAGGGTCTACTTCACCCGGTACAACACAAGGATGTTCCAAAGATTGTATCCGAGCCAAAAGACACGACTCTTTCTCAGGTTGCCTTGCAAAATCTTTCCACTCTTCTGAACGTGCTTTTCCACGTGAATTGGTTTTTTTCTTTATCTTACTGGTTCTGTCAAACAGACTAACTTGCCATTTCCAAGGTCACAGTAGACTATGCAATATAGAATGGAATATAAAATTGCAGACATTTCTACTCCCTGCCACTGTTATCTAAGCCTGGTTAAGAAAATTACTAAGTTGTCTTTAAATTTATAATCTTCCCAACACGAAAGGTAACTGAATCAAACCACTTGCCTATGAGACAGCAGCTCTAACTGGTGCGTACTCTTAAACAAAAGCCTGTCCTAGGTCTACATTTTATGGTTATGTGAATAATGCCAGCAACTCTTAGGGACTCAACGTTTTTGCTCGTTCAGAGATAGACGTTCTTAAGTAAGCAGTAAGAAAACCCCAAGCTTGTAACACTGAATTTAAACTAATACTTGAAAACGGCAGCTGATGAGAAGTACTCCCTCCCTGAAACTCCTTAATGACATCATAAACACCTGTGAAAACGGCAACTTGCCCACATGAACTTCTGACCTTCACTAAACCCCGACAAGACCATAGGTGTTGAGCACCTGAGAAGGTGCACGATCCTACCGATTGGAGAATTGCAGCGTATGTTGCAGGTAGCTAAGGTAGCAGCTTAATGGAAGCTCGACTGGAGGAAATTTCAGCCGGTAGGCTTGCTCTTACCAAAAAGTCAACATTCTAGCTGCAGCATCAGTAAACTGAAAACTGATTTCCATTGCTCAAAACTTATTCACTTAGGAAACATTCTTCTCCTTGCAAACACAGAAAGCCTCTACGGCTGAAATGTTCTGCTTTTATGCTACCAAAATGGACAGGATGAGAGTTGAGACATTGTTTAGACTCGGCAGCACACCAGTTGGCTTTGCCATTGTTGCCTGCGCTCCCCAACGTCGACGACTCTGCTAGCTCAGTGCTACCTAAATCTCTGTCCTTTCCCAGATGCTCGGCAGAAGCTACCTCAGAATAACGGTAGCGACCATGAGCCTACTGGTGAGGGACATATGGATTCCTGCCCACCGCAAGCTACTCGGAGCACAGATTACAACCAGTACACCACAGAGCAAATTCAGTTCACGGTTTCGATGCCAGGGATGGAGTTCAATGCAGCCACAGTCGGCTACTGCAATTCCAGCACAGAAGAACGTGGGACTCGGGAAGCAGAGGATCTGCAGAAGGAGCAGCGAAGTTTAATGGGTGCAGAAGGGGGCTGGTGTAACAACACTTCCTTCGGCTCCTGAGTGCTCAGCTGCGGCGGTGACAGCACGGCGTAAGGACCGCACGCAACGGAGCGAGCGTGGAAGCTCCCACAGGCTGCCTGCACGCAACTCCACCCAAGCTTCTGCAGAGGGGCGCGTCCCCCCCTCGCTGCTCCCTGCGGGCAGCAGGCTGGTGAGGAACCAGAAGCTGCAGAATTGTTCCATCTATGCTGAGTGACCTTGAGCAAGCAGGACCTCTCCAAAATTATTAAACCCATTCATTTTTCTCTGGAAGAGCAAATCCTTTTAATTGCTATAGAAACTCCAATAACTATGAAACATGCAGAGTGAGCTGCAACGGGATGTGGGAACACCAACGGCAATAACAACTGAATATTGATGTAGTCAGCTATTGCATTTAACAGTTATTTTCCTTTGAAACTGAACTACTAATTCCAAACATCTGTGCCTTATAGGGCCCAGATTATCTGATACCCGATATTGTTATCTGATACCTGAAAAATTAATCTGGTAATAACTTGTAAATCATATTCTTACAGTTTCCTAACAAGTAAATATTTGTATTATATACCTTATGCACTATGTTAAATATTTAGTCTGGAATGCCAGATAACAACTCTTAGATCTTTCTGCAAGATACTTTTTTTTTTTTTTTATTTCATTGTAATTAATAAGCTGAAAGCAGAGCTCCGTGGTGTCAAAATACTATCAGAAAAAATCAGCACAGCTATTAATACAGAAGGCATAGCTACACAGTGTTATGAAACATGGTTCAAGAGATTCCTGAACTGGTGCTGCATTATGCTTTACAGATGCACATCTGAAGATACTAAAGTGGGTCTGGATGCAATGCAGATTCAGCATGACACAACCTCAGCTGTCACATCATTACATTTTATAGGGTGTCATTCATTCCTACTGCTAAGGACTCTCATCCCATGGGCCAATTTCTACTCATTTATTCATTTAAGTTAGTAGGTCAGGAGGACAAGTGGGAAATTTCCGTTAGACATAATGAAAGGAGAAATGCTAGGCATCCAGAGATGTGTGGGAAAGGAGGGAAGAGAAGAAAGAATATGTAGAGCTGCCTTTCAGACCCAGCTCACCAGAACTCCAGGCTTCCTAATGGCCAGAAACACTACGGTCACAAGGCACAACGCACTGATCTAATGTAAACAGGGCCCTGACGGACATGTTCAAAAATCTTTTAAGCAGTAACCGTGCCCTCACTGTTCTACCTCTCCACAGAGCCAGGTCCCACCTATATCCTCCCCCAGGTGGTTTAAAGTCAGTAGAAAACTACTGAACTTTGTGCTCTGGTATAAAGGCACAGCAATATACACACAAGCATGCACCCAGTAATTAGCCAACAGGGGGTTAATTATTACCATGCATCATTGCCTTCACGCACCCTTTTGTTTCACTTTATTTTCATTATAATCAGGTGCAACGACAGATGTTGTCAGTGCCAGAAGTGACACTAATCCTGGGCTTCTTCCATAAACGTCTCTGGTATGTGTGGTTATCTTCAGGGCGTATCCAGCGCAGTATGCTGCTGTTCATTGTATTAGCTATTTATTTGCACTCGAAAGCTTTGCAGTATTCATTAACGTGATGCATCATTTTACAAAGGAAAATGCTAAGGTCAAAACCTAAGATGTGCATTACTGGCTATATGCAAAGTGTAATTAACATGCATATGATCTGTATGCAAATCATGTTATTGAAAATAGCGACTATTAGCATAACAAGTGCTTATTATTTATTGAGATGCAACTCAAGCAGGCATCCTGCTGGGGTCTAACATCCTTCCTTTAAACAGCACCATCTTTTCTTTCTTCGTTTACACATTCTTCTCTCCTCTTGATGATTAACAGCACAGAAAACAGGGAGACTCCCTTCTGTGCCTTTGTTTAAAGGGGGAAATCTTGTGTGTTTAATTGTCCTCGAGCATCTGATCCAGTTCAAAGCTCAGCGGAGCCTCTCCTATGGTGCTAAATTCCCCTCCCACCCCCATCATCACTGAACTGCAGGCTGTTTAAATGATCCTTAAATATATGCAACTTCACCTACATTATCTCTCTCTAATTCTTAACTGATAACAAGTTAAAAGCAGTAGGACTTCTTTTTCTGGTTTGGGGTGGTTTTTTTGGTTTTGGTTTTTTTTAAAGGAATAAAACGATAATGAAGTGGGAAAAAACAAAAGCTCAACTGTGCAAAGTCATAAGCCTTTTTAATGTCATGCCACCCTTCTCGTATCGTACTTCAGATGACTTTAAGCTTTTAATCATTCCAACCACGAAACGTAACAGAAAAGCACGATTTTACTCTTTTTTCAGTAGGTCTGAGCAAAGCTTTCTTGCTGGATCAGGTTTGTGTCACTGATGCTGGCACTGTCTCCCCCCTCCACTCCCTACCCTGCCGAAGTCCTAAGGTCCCAGGGTCTCTGCAGGACTCTTTAACCTTTCCTAGCATTCCTGTAAAGCAAAAACTTGCAAAACTGATCCTTGCCCAGTAATTCCTTCCCCAGCCCCAGCCCTGATGGGTTTTACGCCGCATGCTTGTTCTCTCTGAGGCTACACCCTCTGCTTCAGAGATGGCTGTGTTACAGTAATGAAATAATTAGCAGGGGGAATGATTTCAATTACTTATCGTTTTGCCAAAATTGAGCTGTTTGGCCTGAAGGTTTCCAAGCTGCATGCCAACCTAAGGATGGACGTTGGTCTCAGTTAAAAACAGCACAATTCCTGAGTGTCCTTAGAAAATATACATGATTTTACTATTAAGTTATATTGATCTTCCCTGAGAAACCTTGTCTTGCAATAGAAATGTTTTATTTGGTTCTGGAGGGCCCTGGAGGACAGGGACAATAAGTCAAGAAGGGATTCGAGACTGTATGCAGAGAACAAGTAGAAAAAAGAAAAGGAAAGGGAAAACAAATTTGGATGGAAACTCCAAAGTCAAAGGCTGGGACCTGCTGCACAAAAGCAACAGAATGGGGACAAGAAGCCTCAAGTGGGCCTGAGGAAGGAAAAAATAGGTGTGGGACAAATTGGAAGGGAAATATCGGAACTGACATTGTTTGTAAACACACATTTTGATATATCCTTTCATGAGGGGATTTTTTTTTTTAGATTTTTTTATGACTCCTATTTGACTGCGGGAGGCAGATCTGCTGCAGAGGTGGAACACTGCTCTACCGTGATGACGGCTGTTACCTGGGGAACCCCTGCCTGCTTGTTGCAGCAGATGGACTAAGCACAACCTCAATTTTCTGTTAATGCCCTTTTTCTAACTCTATCAATATGCAATACGTATATAGGCCCAAATTGTTCCCTACCACTCATCCTGAGAACTTTGTAGGCCTACCTTCTAACCAAACCCGACACCTTTACACCACAGTGGTGATACAAAAGCAGCTTAGAAGCATTAACTGGAATTCAGCTAGAAATTTATGATGTTAAAAAGAGGTTTTAAGGCACGCTCTCCCCGCCTCTACTTTAGCAAGCTTTAGGTAAAGCTCTCAAACTGCCAGTTCCACTTCTGCTACCGCAATGCTTTAGAGATGGTTTGGAATTTTTCGATTAAATGTAATAAAATTTCCTGTTGGTTTATAATAAAATGTAACTCTTCACAACACTAAGACGACTCCCTTGGACCCTCTGTTAATTTTCATAGTTAAAACATCCAGGGGGGGGATGTGGGAGTTCAAGGACTTCAACCTTAATTCTTTCCATCCCACTTCCGTGACTTGATAGCTCCACAATAGCCAAGAGTCCAATTAACACCTTTCAGTATCTTGTGTTGATATTATTTCCAGCAAATAATTTGGCAGGAGAGACAGAGAGAAATATTCTTAAAGAAACAACCCTAACAGAGGAGGCCAAAACTGAGATCCCTGCTCCAGTCAGGCACAGCAGAGACCTCAACCTGACTTTTTAGATTAGAGCCTTAATCACCGCATCGCTACTCTGTAAGGGAAAAACAAGAACAAAACCCCAACCCTTATCTTCTGTTTTATCCCAGTGCAATAATAAGATGAAAATAATTGTAAACCAGCCTCTTACCTATCTGTCCTATTTCAACATTGGCAGAATGTGGCCATTTTGTTAAGGCTGAGCTGTGAAATGGTTCCTCACTTTGCTATCAGAGACTTAACATAAACTGCTGATAAAGAAGCTCTAGTTCTGTGAATTGCTCTAGAATTAAGCAGTGGTCATTGGATATCTTTGTTTAGAGACTTTAATAAAATTAACTGCACAAGGGATAGTAAAATGAAAGGATTAAAATCACTAGAAGTACCCTCTCCCCCCCCCCCCCCCCCCCCCCCCCAAGGAAAGAAAGAAAGAAACACCCACACACCCTCCACCCCCCCAGATTACTAGCTGGATTTATGCAAGCATTCATATTTTGCATCATAACCGGCACACCTAACAAACTACGAGGAAAGTGCTCACCTTCAGTATTAACAATGAAATAAACAAAGATTAGATTCATCTGGAAATACCCTCTTTGGTTGTTCACACCACTTTCCCTCTAATGTGTGATTGTGCTTGGGTTTGTACATTTTTAAAGACCCAAAGGACAGACTTCCCAGAGACTAGTTTACAAGTTAGTAAATGCCAGAGAGGCTTTCTTTATAATTACTCTCCATTTTCTTTGTCTCACTTGAATCCATCCTACTTAAGTTATAGCTACAATTCACTAATATTCCTGAAAATGTCCAAAGAAAATTTTGTTCTCCTCCCACGATCACACCCAGCCTTGCTTAGCCAAGTCCTAAGTTACCTTTGGCTCTCGCTTTTTTCTTTCTAAAATAACCCCTTGTTCCTAAATGATTGGATAACATATACCTTGCCATAATAAACTTAACTGCATCGCCATGTATTGCCAGATCACTCATTCCAATGGTGTTAAAATCTAAAAGTGAAATCAGAGACTGATGTCATTAAATAAAAGGAGAATGTATCCAAAGTGGGGAACAACTTCAAGACTCAAACACGTTTCAAGGACGAAGTTGGGTTTCAGTAATTCCTTGAGGACAAAGGTAGACATGATGAAAGCCCAGCACTGAAAGCACAACGCATTGCTTGCAAAGAGATAAACGGCTGCAAGAGAAAACAATTCGGTAGCAGAGAGGGGATGATGTAGGAAAGGTAAAATAACTGGGTCAAGTATGACTGGAATTGTGGCGGCGGAGAGAGGGGAAAACATATGGTATGACTCACAGGAAGGAATGATTATTTTATCAGTCACATGTTTAACTCATTACAGCTAACGTAAGGTCAGCCCATAAAAACATGGTGAGAGAGAGAAACAGAATGTTGCTAAAAACTGTGGATCAGTCAGAAGCAATTGCAGAAAGGGACGCAAACTCTTAAGGCACAGCGTGGGAGACACCTCTAATTCTACCCTCTGGATGTTGGTGTTGGAGACCAAACCACCAGCATGCTTTGACCGAAAGCAACGACAATCAACCTGATGTTGCCATATGGCATATTTGCTTTTAATCTATATTAACAAAAAGATGGCTTAGTGGTTATTGTTAGAACCCAACAAAGAATTTCAACAGAAATGAGAGCACTGAACTCAGATCCTGACTTCAGTTCGAAATACAGTCTTCTGATTTCAAAACATTTGAGTCTTTCTTTTGCATGCACATTTGAGACATCAGATATGTATGAAAGCAGATTTCTTGCCACCTCCTGATCCATCGGTTCAGAAATGCTCTAAAAGCACAGATGGATGAATTCTCTATCTAGGCCGAAACAGCGAATACACATAGTCCCAAAATATGGATTAAGTGGAGTATAAGCCTTTCCTCGATCAACATAACCTCTGTGAACCTCAGTTGGCACAGGATAGTCATATCTCTTTCCCAGAGGCTCGCGCTGATGATTCTTCCTTCTCCTTTCCCCTTCCTCTCTTTCCACAGAGATATACAGCTGTCTATGAATACATTCTAGCTATTTTCTGATAATATTCCATTCTTCCCTTCTGCATTCAAAACAGTCCTAGTTTTGCAAATGCAACATTATGTTTCAATCATCTTGGAATATAAAAATGAAATCTTTGCATAAAAATGCAAATGCAACATAAAACTATGCATGTGCATATCAGATAGTATCAAATAACATCAACAGTTTCAAAGAGATGTTTAAGGCATTAAGTCATGTTACGAAGAGTGTTTCTAGCTGCAAGTTTCATAACAAGAATAAATCAATCTTGACTCTGAACATGAAAGAGGGAATAAAACCTTTTTGAACACTCAAGGTGGTTTCCTTATTTCCCCCAAACCAAAACGAATGAATTAGTTGATATATATGAAAATTAACTTGAACTAACAACATAATCAGAGAAGATAAACTTTAAAGTTAAAATTAGATTAAAAAGATAAAAATATTACTTGGGGCTGATGTGAGCACACGGTAACTCCACAGTAGCTGCTGAGCTGAGCCTTTGTCAGTTAAGAAACAACAACAGAAAAAATCATATAGTTAAAAAGAGCTGATCTCAGCCTTTGGACTTTGCTCAGGCACTAATCAGACTTCCAATGTTTAGTGCTGATCCTCTGGCTACTTATTGACCATATATACCTGGACACACTTAAACACAGCCTCTAGCAACGTGGTAGTTGCTCAGGCTCCCTGTGCTAACTATGCACACAGGTTTCGCGCTGTTCCAATACTACTTACGTCAAATTAATTAGTCTCAAATTGCAGCAATCAGTGTTAATAAAATTAGATGTTTTATTCTTAGTGAGCATATCAAAAACTTTTCTTAATAAAAGCAAATTACACACATTCTCATAATACTGCCGTAACAGCACAATGTAGCTCCGAGTGCTTCCTCTGTAGAATACGCAATTATTTATCCTGGCCATGTAAATATTTAACTGTATATACTTAAGCAACATATAACTATCACGTGAAAGCCTGAATGCCTGTTTGTATAATAGTAGAGCATTTTTAAGCCCCAGGCAGCTGCATTAACACTGGGCCTTTTAAGCCTCAGGATGTTGGGGCTCATCTTGGAAAGATCAGGACTACTTCTTCTGTGGAGTCTCAACTTTACTGTGTATCCTATTAGCTGTCATAAACCGGTCACAAAGTCACCTTATCATACTGTTGGAAAATCCCTATACCAGGAGGAATGGAGAAGAGCAGAATAGGACTTAGAGATAAGAAGGGTACTGACCCCGAATATGGAATAGCTTGTTGGCCACCAAGGAAGTTATCATGACACCAAGGAATGGCCTATACAAATGCAGTAGTTCCAAGAATCTCAGGGCAGCTAAAATATAATTATGCATGTTTGTCCCCGTCACCTGCTCAGCACTCCTGCTGCAAAATGCAGCACAGCTGCTCTCCAGAGGTGGGAAGTCCTCCCACTGGGGACAGGCGTTCATTCTACATGGTCCATATGCCCCAACTTCTGCACTTCTGTCTGCCCACCAGCTTTCAGGGGTCACTCTGTACCCAGGGAACAGCAAACGCTGTGTAGATGTATGTGGGAAATGAGACATTCCTTTCTTTATGAAGAGCCAGCTACAGTTGGTAGACAAGGTCTGCGAGAGGAGGGAAGAGACTGCACCTTGGTGAGTACTAGGTCAGTGACACTCCAGTTTCTTTTGACACCAGTCAGCCCAAAAGTATCCCCCTTACTTCATTACCTTCTTAATACGCAGCATTTTAAATATGAGCCCACAGTTGTGGATACCTTACAGCTTCTCCCACTGCGGTGCAGATACAGATGTGTGTGGATATACAGCACTGTGAGTACCATCCAGTTTTAAACGTATTTGTTAGTCACCCAGATTAGGGAATCTCATTTCCCTATATAGGCAATGGATCCTTCAAAGCATGTGGATATCCTTTATTCCTTGGAGGCTTCTCATTGATGATATAGAGGGTGCCCCCTCACCTCATCTGCAGTACCGTATTTGAAAGCCCTTCACTGGAGGGGACGAGACTGGGAATAAATGACTGAATATTCAATAAACCTAATCAATAGAGTAAAGAAAAAGAAACAAAAAAAAAACCAGCAAAGCTCAGAAGAGCATGCAGAAGATACGTGCATCTCACATTTGGACTCAGAATTTTGATATAGTTTTCCAAACAATACAATTACATGACACTCTCAGCCATGAAACAGGAAGCTTACATCCTCGCCATTAACATTAATGTTTCTACTAACATGTAAGCTAATACTAATAGAATATTATTATGACAAGAGACTACACAGCTGTAGAACAGAAGCAAAAAAAACCTAATGAAAAGTACAGTTATGAACAACTCCAGAGCACCAACAAACTATCTAAGAAGGGCAAACGAAGACAAAAAGGAGAATCTTTAGGTTTTCTGGTAATGGGATATTTAGAAAAGCACACAATATTTGAAAAAAACCATCTTGTCTTGAAATTTGCTTTACAGCCACAATGAGCTTCCACGCTCGTCAAACAGCCCAAAACTGGGATTCTTCTTTTGGAGTCTGACAGCTGTCTGCCATTAGTTTTATCTATTCAATCTCCAAATCCCAAACTCAGAGGTTACTGGCGTAGGTCAGTTGTGAGACTATGTTGACTCTCTTGCCATTCAACATGGAAAACCAAATAACAAAGTCTGCACTATGTCAGCAAGCGTTTCACATTCTTCGGTTTGTCATGCAAAGCACAAAGACCCTGATACAGTTCAAAATGGCCTTTGTATCTACAATCTTGTTTACCCTTGGAATACAAGCTTAATTTCCCACATGCCTAAAGTGTTTTAAAAGCCACTTCATACAACAGAAAAGACAGTGCTAATCTCTGGCAATGGAACCAGAAATATCAAGAGTTTCAGAAGAGCCTCCAAATCAACAGTTAGATCAACTTTATACTTATACACATGAAGTGGGTGTGTATAAAAGGAAATGTCACTTCAGGAAAATCCAGTTCTAGTGGTGTCGGATCATGATTTTGCCACCCCTAGACGCAAATTTTTCAGCCGCTTAAATTACGTAGTTTTTCCTCTTTCTTCTGAATCAGTATCCACAATTCTGAAAAAGGTAAGATCCTTTCAGCTGTACACACGCAGCAGTGCAACCTTCTGGGGAAGTGACAAACTGTCCACAGTGGAATATATGTGCAAAAAGAAAGTCCTTACTTAGCCATGATGAGTTGCTCCCTTGAGGGCACCTGCCACCTTCCATTAGCTTTGCAGTGAGCTTCAGGTCCTGGCTTAAGCATTTTAACTAGACACTAGAGCAGAGGTGGAAATACTCCCCAAAATATAAATGAATGCAGAATCTGAATCACAGCAACAAAAGCAAAGGGCGTGACACAAGGAAAAAAGTTTCAACAAGAAATGCAGTTCCTAAAGCCTAGACCCAGCCTCTCTCCGCAGTGTTTACATCTAAGCAAAAAAAAGCAATTCTAAAGAAGGGTTTTAAAACTTTAGTGACAGTCAAGCACATAAAGATTGTCTGATCTACTAGTTTTGGAGGGAACAGCTTCAATTGTGGGGTGGTTTGTTTGTTGGATTGGTTTGGTTTTAGTGTCGAGTGGCAGAAATGTACCTCCTCATTGGAAGAAAGTCCCTGAAAAAGGCAAAGAGCTGCTCTCAACTGCCTTGTCAACCTGTGGAGCTACTAAACCAGGTATTAGTTAAAGAGAAGAATAGAATAATTCTTGGCTCTTGGGCGCACGTAGGTCCTAACTGCAGTAAAATCTGCTTCTTTTTTTGTTGCCATGGATACAAGGAAAAGGGACTCTCATGCAGGAGAACAAACTCTGTTTTTACAAAAAGTCAGTTAACTAATGGGCACAGAAGTGCTTCAAGTACCAAACCCCTCTTATGTCAATCATTCATCTGCTATTGCTACGTGACGTAATAATCTAGAGCCTGGATAGAAATTTTTCAACAAATACAACCTCTGCTGAAAAATGATCTACCTCCTAAAGTCGTCCCCTCCTCAAAACTCTTTCTAGCCTTCAAACAGCTCCCAGCCTCACTAAGTTGACTGTTGGAAGCAAACTCTTTGCTGACCATCATGCAATGAGTAATACTAGACCAAGCCTGAGAAACAAACAAAACTTTCCAATGTATCTCCATTCCATCATGCCTCTTTAAACAGAATTGACACTATCACCAGACTCTACGTAAGTGCTTCCCAGAATGTGGTATACTTAATCCAGCACACCATATGGATCCCCAGAACTGTGTGTGTGGAAAAAAAGGAGGGGAAAAAAAAAAGAAAAAAGCAAGTATTACTATGCCCACTGAATGAATTCACATGCAAGCCACAAATTTGAGAAGAACCAGGTTACCCGAAGAGGGCAATTCTCACACAGCCACTTCACCTCTGACCTCTTCTTTCTCATCTTCAAGGGAGTTCTATAAAGCATCTTCAAAGAATAAACCAGAGTATTAAAATAATAACTCTGGTGGATATTAAAACCCATAGATTCAATAAAGAGACAGCCTTTACAGCCTGTGATAATTTGCTCCCTCTCTCCAGTTAAGCCCTCCATGTTACACGGGTGATAAGCCATCCCCCTCTCTCTTTCCTACAGCACAAAAACATCACATCATGCCTTTCCTTGCTAAATATTCCTCCGCTTCTAAGGTATTATCTACCTTCAAGAGTTAGTCTAAACTACTAATACATCCAGGTAAATATAGAGCAACTGTTCTTCAACTTGTATTTAGTAATGAAAATTCTTGCTTCTGTTTTACACCTGAAGAAACGCTTACATGCCCAGAAGTTTGTCATCCTCAGCCCACCGGAATGGATCTGCCAGAAGATATTGCTTCCCTTGACTAACCGTGCTTGCTTTGACAGTAGAATGTCCCTTTTTTTTTTTTCCCCCTTTTGGTACTGCGAATTTCAGCCCTCAGGTATAGCTACGATACCTTTGCTTTCAACTACTATTTGTTGCTTAACTTTGCAATTACTTTATGTAACCTAAAACCACTTTGGATTACAGCTTGTAAAAAGATTCCTTGGAAAATAAGAGTATATGGTATTGTGATTCTAATCAGCCGATCCCAAGGCCATAAACTTCAAAGAATCTTTGCAATGTGAATTTCTCTGTTTCTTCGAGTCAGTTTTCAAGATAAACGTGGGATCTTTCAAAGACAGAGATAGGGATCTATAGGTACCAAGGTACAACTTGCATATTTAGAGGCAGTGGTATTTTTTCTAACTTAGCGATAAAATCCAAACAGATAGTCAAGCAGAGCAGAAGATCTGTTAGGCATGAATAATTTCACCAGTCCTGAGACTTTGCTGTTAAGGAACTATACATGGGCACACATTTACAAATTTCAGTGACTCAGAGTACAGATACAGTGAGCGATGAATGTTCGGGTGTTGGCACTTACTTTTTGAACTATATTCTCTTAAAACAATTTAGAGACTTTAAAATTATTTTCCAGAAAACTATGCTTACTGAGTGTATAGGATCCTTATGTAGGGTGTTCCACAAAGAAAAAAAAAAAGTGGGAAAAGTAGAAATTATAAATTATTTTAATAGTAACGACTGAATGAAAGTACAATTGCCAGGGCTTTCTGGAGGTGAAGCAACTGTGAACTGATGGCATGAGATCTTCCTGGTAGAGTGGTAACAGCTTGGCAGCAGCTTTCTTAGCTGAGTTCTCCTGAGGCATGTAGATAATTTCGATGGATAGAGTTACTCGGGCTCCTGACAGAAAGGACGTCCTCCCTCCACAAACCCATTCACATAAACTACCAGATGAATCTCCCTGCAAGTTAATTTACTGTGAAACTCCACAAACACTTATGTCAACACTCCTGAGGGAACGTTGCAGGAGCAGGGGATGCTGTGGGGGAAGGAGATGATGGGAATTCCACTACCATTACAATGCAGGAATATCTATTTCTATGTATTTTTACAACAGTTGGGTCCATCTGAAGTTTAAGATGTAACCCTGTCATGTTTTAACAGTTTAAGACAAAGACTATCCTGCCTATGTGTCTATTCCAGACACATTTTCTCTGGTTTTCCCCTTTCCTTATGCATCACGCTACCACTGCTAGAGTAGCACAACTACAGTAATGATGAGATGGGTAGCAATGGGGTAGTATTGCTAATGGATATTCTCTGTGAATGGAGGACTTAACTCCTCATCTGCAAAGCCAGGAACTGCAGACACTGTCATTTAATTTCAGCTGCAATGTCTCAGTTAAGAAGGAAAAACTGAAAACACGTGTTCTGGACCTAAAGCTGACTTATCCTACTATAAAACTACTTAACAAAAATTTCCTTTTTTTTATTTTTCTTTTTTCTTATGTGGTAACATTTTCCCATTGTCTACAATAAAGTAGCACCTATAAAAGGAGAAAATTTGATGCAGCTTCTTATGCAATACCCATCAGCACCATGTATGTAATTCTGCTTTCAGTGGAATTTGCCTCCTTCCAAAAGCAGCGACATCTCCTGCTCTCCCCGGTTTTCAGAACAGGCCAAAATTGC
Organism: Phalacrocorax aristotelis; assembly: GCF_949628215.1. NCBI lineage: Eukaryota > Metazoa > Chordata > Aves > Suliformes > Phalacrocoracidae > Phalacrocorax > Phalacrocorax aristotelis. Next base: position 66,724,006 of record NC_134280.1, read on the forward strand.
CCCCAACTTGATGACTTGCTTCAACTTGCTTTTCAGCTCTTCTGAAGCGTGATCCAAGTTCCCATGGTTATGAAGGCAGTCCAGCAATCTCCCTCCAGCACTGAACACTAACCCATCATTTTAGTAATCTCATCATTGCAACAGAATTAAAGAAATTAAATTGCAGTTAGTGAATTTAAACATCTCCGGTCAAAGGGTTTTACTCCACGAATGAATGGAGTAACGAAGTGTTGGCTACTACCTGAGCCAAGGAACATCTAAATAATCTTATTCAGTTTTTATAAAATTAAAATTTTATAAAATGCAGAATAACAGCAAATTACTACTCTTCAGCTTTTTGAAAGGTTAAAAAAAAATTTTACCGTTTGTAGAAATTACGATAAATCACAGCATCTGAAAAAATCTGCACTCAGTGACATTCTTATTAATAGTGGTATATCCATGCTCTGCGTGCAGTGTCCTCTGGCTTTCTGCTTGGTTTCTGCTTCACTTCCAATTCTTCTTTCCGGTCCATCTCCTCGGCTGGTTCCACAACCTCCTCTGGGATCACCCAAAAATCTTGCCAAAAGCAGGAGATGCAACCGAAATGCCACCCGCGGCCAGCAGCCAGCTTCAGCTGTGAGTCCTTCTGAGAGTTAAAGTGAACGTGGTCTTGTTCTTAACTAACAGCATGACAAGACCGTCACTGTAGTCATCATAGATCTGAACCATGATACTGAAACACTGCTGAAGAGCATGCTCAACACTTGAGCTGTATTCTTCCTACAGGCCACCAGTGCCACAGCCACTGGAATTAGCAAGACAACATAATCTGCTGTCTGCTGAGACAGGTCCTTAGAGCCAAAAGCTGGGAAGACCTTTTTATGCCCTACGCTTTTATGCAAAGACATGTGATTCACGCAACCTCCAATTAAAATGTAAACGTGAAACAATCCAAGTTAATCATGGTCGGAACTAGTTATTTAAGCACTTCATCACTGAGGGTTTTTTTAAGATGTCACATAGACATTTCCCTAGTAACAGCATTAAAGTTACACTTGACAAGCTCACCTTCATTCATGCAGTCTCCTGTCCTATTCACAAGGCAATAATACATCATCACAGGTCTGGATTATCTTATCTAAATAATAGGTTATACAAGTAAGCAATTACAGAAAGATTTACTCAAATCTAAGTTCCAAATCTCTTCCCTCTTATCTATACATATTCATAAATGCAACTTACATATACGAAAGTAAGGGCAGAATCAAGTCTCAGATCAAGCAGCTGTGCCTGACAATGTGAAATCAACTTAAATCACCAGATGGTACCCACCAAGTCCGTGTACAGAGAAGAGGCAAAACCATAGGTGGCTAATTTGCAACCTTTAAAAAAAAAAAAAAAAATCACAAACGAAATAAAAAGGCATTTTAAATGCCTTTTTTTTTTTCATTAAAAATGCCTTTGTTCTCTGCAAACACAAATTGTCTTAAAGTGAATAAATAAGCTCAGCTGTGTTGTGCAATGATTCCATTAACCTTGCAATCAAGCATTAAATTAAATTGCCTTGTTTCTATTTCCCTGCTGCAGGGGAAAATGTACCTTCTAAGGTCTGTGCTTTATATTACCAGAGCCAGCAAGTAAAAGCTTCACAACTAGACTTCTACAATTAATACCACAAGAAACTAAACAAGTAAGCAAATTGCAAAAATTCCTCTGATAACTTTTTAATGATTAACCTTATACTCAAAGGTTCATAGCCTTCCACACTCCTCCTCCCATGCATTCAATTAACATCTGCTTTGAACAAGTTAAATTTAATCTTCATACATTTTATAGGTGTACCAATAAGGCAGAACTCCTGCTTGCCTCCATTCACAGGATGAAGAAAGCGATTCATTACTGCACCGTTTTATTCAACTCCTTTTTCCTTATGCCAATTTTCACCCTGGAAAAGTGCCGCTCAAACTAAGATAAATTTTTTGTTTAAACCGCACATCACGATCACCCAGCAACCAAAGAGAAGCTATTTTTAAATCACTGCCCTATTGTCAGAAAACTCTGATCTCCTGTATAAAGTGAGTGGGCTTGCATGCTAAATGGGAAACACTAAACCAGACCAACACATAACAACGTCACCAACTCTGGGAACAAGGGTGATTTTTCTGTGATCCTGTGTTGCAGCTAAATTGCCAGCCATACAGAGTCTTTATTGTGTGTAAAGTCCGTCCCTCCATGTAAACTGAAAAAATGATTTCCAAAGCAGAAACAACTGGCATAAACTAGGGATTGCATTTCAGTGTGCGGCAGTCCCATTCTAAGCAGAATATATTTAAACGCGCAAACAACCTCTCTTGTCAAAAGTACGTAATTGGTCCTCCTGTGTGGTGTCTTCAGGGAAGGAGCCTAGCCAACGAAACGTGAGAATAATTTACGTGCCAAGAAAAAGTGTCGCAAGCACAGAAAATACTAGACAGGGGAAGAAATCAATGACGAGAAATGTATCACTAACTCTCCAGAAGGCTGTTATTTAAACAATAACATAATTTATATTAGATGAATTCTCTGCTGTAAACATATAGCTTCTGTTAACGTGGCAACATCCAGAAGCCACAGCAACAGGCGAGGATGATACTTGCTTAGTCTTCAGTTGCATCACCAGGTGGCAACACCTTCAGCCACGGCCAGCCAGGAGTGAGCACTGCTGGCCGAGGGTGGGTTTCAAGTTGCAAATTTCAGAAACAGGTATGAGCTCCTGAAAAATCCAGGCATATTTTACAACTGGCAAGCATACGTTGACTTAGTAAGTGAAACTGAGCTAAGATTCTCTGAGGGGGTTTATTTCTTTTGTTTAGATTTACCTTCTTGCTCTTTACCGATACCAAGAGAACACCAAAGCAAATTTAGCATGGCTTTCTTCGAAAGCAAGGCTACGTTCTCTATCACTTCTCTTTCCTTAGTAATCCATGCGTCGCTATCAAGAAAGTACCAGTCGTATCAGGCTCAGTCAACTGCATTATGTCCCAGGAAAAACTTACTGATAACAAAACAAAAAGTGAAAAAACTTTTAGCTCAGAAATTTGTTCCAACCTGTAACTCAAAATCCGTGTTTCATACTCTGGGGCCCCTCATGGAAGAAAAAGGATACGGTTCACTTACTACATCAACAGTAACGCTCATCAGCTTTAGGTTTGGAAAGGAAAGAAGCAGCTATAGGCTGGTGCCATTAAAAGCACAAGTATTTAACCCATTTTTCTCAACTCTAACAGAATACGGATCTCATTGCTATCCATCTTCCCGGCTTCCTTTATGATTGCACTCCCATAAATTATGGATTTTTAGTCCCCTAATTCTTGATCTTTGGCCTTGACCACTCGCACTGAAACACTGGACTTAGAAGAATAAGTGGAATTGAGAAGAGAATTAGGTCTTTTTTATTTCAAGCGCAACTAAAAAGACAAGTTTTACATTTTCTTGAGTTGCATCCTGTGCACAGAAACCCAGATGAGATTTCAGCAACACAATCAGAAGACATGAAGTCAGCATTTATCCTGACACCTCTGTGAAGGTATAACCTAAAACACCCTGGAGAAGCTTATATCCACAGATACATCATCTGAATTCCCAAAGCTATTTAATCTTAGAGATCCAATATCCATTAGACACAGTGTGAATCGAACACGCCATTATATGTGAGCATTTGCTGGATGCGACCTTACCTGTCAGCATCTCCGAGTCCCAGTGAAGTATTACGCTGCATCGTCTCCCGCACTGCAGCCATGCCATCAGGCAGTCGGTTTAACCTTCGAGTATAGAGGCCCAGACCGCCATCGGTCATATACCTTCAAAACAGCAAAACAAAATGTCATGCTTAGTAAAACAATAGAACTTTTAGCTATTACTGTGGCTCCTGTCTTCTGCATGTTTTTAACTGTATATTGCAATTTCCCCTCTCTTAAGTTACAAATATTACTCAGAATATGAAGCAAGAAAAATGTCATTCTTTATTAGATCAGAGATATTTTTTTGCCTCTCATTCTTCTCCATTACATCTTGCACTCCTCTCACCAGTAAGAACTGAACTTCAGCATAACTGTGACAAATGAATAATACTTAACTTTCTCTAAGGATGCCTAGATGGAAGTCATTTAATATTTGTGAATGCTATCATTAGTTATCCCTTCCTGTCCAAAAAATGCATAGTTTATACCATCCTGAAGTCTTCTATGCGGGCTAAAACAGATGGAAATTGTAATGCTTTTACAAGTTCACTGCAAAAATGACATTGAAGCCAACCTAGATTTTGTCAATGGTCCTTGCACAACGAGTATCTCAAGGTTTATTGTGAGAAATCAAAGTTGCGCCAAGAAAAGCTTTTTATCCAACCTTGTTTTGGCTCCTACCTTGTACTCTGTCTGCAACTGTGCCCTAGAGACATCTGCATTTATAAACAATTACTCTTCTTAGATATTAAAGGGTCAGGTGTATATATGATACTTCACAAATTGCTGGGATAGCACATTTCTTATTTTCTAGTTTAGACAAATGAAAAAGGAATCTTAAAGTGAACAGAGATGACACTTGGTGGACAAGAATAGACAGATGTTGCTGATCACCAGGAACAATTCCTCACAGTAATGCAGGCTGCATTTTTGCTGAAGTCTGTACCGATGCAGACAGTTAACAGCCATCACATAATGTAACTTCAGGATGTGAAACTTTCGAGAAAAGAAAGTTTTAAAACCTGTACAACCACCTACCGCTTTGGCTCTGCTTATGAATAAAATATTTTAATATATTAATGCTGATATTAAGAAGTTACTCCAGTCTTCTCTTTAGTAGCTTCTCAAAGAGCGGCCCTACATCAATATCTCAATAATGTTTTAAAATATTCTGTGGCCTTTCACAACAGTAGTAGGTAAACAAGTTCAAAGCGTCAAAATAAACCAGGCGGATTTTTCTCTTGGTTTAGCTTCATTTCTAAAAGTATTTCTGACTGCAGATATATGCGAGCTCGCTTTGAACTGGGAAGGCAAGTCCCACTCGCCTCTCAAGACGCTGACCTGGAGTGAGCTCTGGGCTACCACAATCAGTTCATCAGCCCAGGTACATCTACAGGAGCAGCGCTGACACTTGTGTCAACACACCGTAAAGATTTTCACACACCTGAGGCAGAAATAACTCTAACAACTCCAGCAACACGGCCGCTGTCCCTGGCATACCGCTGGACACGTAACATACCTCGCTGAGTTCGGCGTTGACAGGATTGAATCCTCTTAATCCTTTAGGCACTCGTAGCGAAATGACAGCAGCCCACAGAATAAGGTCCAGACACACAGGACACCTTCCTCTTGCTTAACAAGGCACAGAGCTCTTCCCCTAACAGCGAGACACCCCCATCCGCAGCAAGAGAGGACAGATGCTCCTAGCTGCAGCCAGCAATGCCTCTGCTGGCGAGATGTTACTGCAACAGATGTACTTTACCCAAGTCAAATTCGATTACTACTACGTTTACAAAAACGGGATGGTAAAGAGTCAAGAAGCCTTGCACAATCTGCTGCTCAGCATTTCAGTTAGATATATAAATTGGTACAGGGCCTTCCCAGGAACGACTGAGGAGTCTCTCCGGGGAGTCTAACAAAGCGGTTGCTAAGCCCATCAAGTCAGACACAAGAGTATTCCCTGTTCAGCAAATCTGCGGGGACACGATTCTCCAAACTCATAAACAAAGACTGTAAAAAGCAAGAGGAGCACTGTAACTCGTGTGAAATTCGCCTTAGGTCTAGCATTCTAACTTCTGTTTGACATAGTTTATAAATATTTTATTGTGGACGAATATCTTTTTTCCTTAAGCTACTAAAATAAAAGAAAGGGAAAGAAAAGCGGAGCTTAAGACTATATCGTTATACAAACATGCAAACAGTGTTTTGCAAAAACACCTCATGTACATACGCTAATTCGTTTATTGCAGAAACTTGTCTGCACATGAAACATGTTTCAGTATGAATACCCGCTGTACACGTACTGGAAAATGCAGCTTTTGGCTTTGCTGTCAGATTTCTGGCATACGACTAGGCCTTTGATAAAAAATTATCAACTACAGCTGAAGTAGACTGTTCTCCATACTTACTATTTAGAACACATGAAATAGCATGTATTACTCTTAAGAGATAGACTTGCTGAAATCATTGGAAAGCCTTTTTGTTAGCATCAACAGATTTTAGCCTCTACATAGAAGCTCAGCAAGCTGACAGATTAGGGTAAGTCTGCAGTTACATCAAACCGAAAACTAACAGTCAGATTTTGATTGGCTTTATGCACTCATAAGTCTTACGTAAGTCAACGGATGCCTTTGGCATCTTTAACGACTAGATCATGAGATTTTCTAAGCAAGACCCTGTAAAAAAGCTCAGACACAGATGACAACTTTTACCCACTCTACCAATACGACAAGTTTCTTACATGCCAGAACAACACAAGATAGGTTTTTGTATTTCAAAACAGGTTTGTGTAACCACAGATTGAAAGCTTTATATATATATATATTTTTATTATTATTATTATTACACACAATGTCCCCTACACAGGAATGTTTCATTTCAAAAACATGCCAAAACCAACAATGCCTAAAGTCCTGCACGCAACAGTGAGGTAAAAGAATAAGGACAGGTACTAGCTTCTAAATCCTGTGGAGAAAAATGTATTTACAATAAATACACTTTAAAATAAATGAAAAAATTAAATTCTCTACTATTGGTTAGAACGGAGGAGATTAAAGTTACTGGTGCCACAAACCTCCAGCCGTTGCTTTCTTTTCCTTCCTTTCCATCCCTTCAAACTTAAAACTGTCTTGGCTCTCAGAAACCATCTTGCCTTTATGCATACAACATTATTATTGCAGCAGCTTTTTGCTTTATGAGAAAGGAGACTATAAGGCAGGTATATTTTTCTAAAGTCAATCTTACATGGTTTCACTCAGGGAGGAATAAAACCAGGCAATACTATCCTGCACGTGTATAATTCCAACAGCACTCAGCGTTAACTGATTTTTTTTTGCCATATCCTACATTTACACAATATGGAATGCCAGCAGACTAGCCTCTCCTCTGCAGTCACCCACTGCAGTCCAAACAACTGTATTAGGCCAGTTATCAACTAGGTGTAATTTCTTCACCTTTTCTTATTAAAAAACATGACAAATTTACACTAGATGCCTTGCTAGATTTATGAATGCTAATAACTCTGGAAGCGCACTCACTGCAAAAACAAGTGCTTTGAAGCATTTTTCTACCTGCCCCAAAATAAGAAAAAGTTTAAATGCATGATCTGGGAAAAAGAGTAGTATCCAGAATCTGTGACTTTTATACAGATGGGTAATTTCCACATATTAAAAAAATTTAATAGCTCACATGCTTTAGGGATGGTACCAACAGCCAATGGGGACTGAACGCCTTTAATGAAGTTGAATATAATACTACTTAATAAATGGACAGTGAGATGATGATGATGATATTGGCTAAAAGAAGTTTCTAATCTTTTCAGGAATTAATGCTTAATACTCACCTCCCTAGTTTCACTCTTCATCAGCAAGGAAACAAAATTAACAAAACTTCTTAGAATATCAGAAGACTCAGGCTAAACAAGAGCAATATTATGCATTTCTGACGCACAACTGGAACTTACAGCCCACTTTCTAGGTGACGCTTTTTTTCTATAAGAAAGTGGCTCCCTGCCCCATATTACAGGCCTAAAGTAATTTGCTTTGGAGTTCCCTGGACAACCTGGACCTTTAAGCTTCTCTTTTCTTTAGCCAAATACACCCTTTCTGTGCCTCTGAAATGCTGAATGCTGTAATAAGTCCTTCCAAGTGCAATATTTTTAGGGTTTTTCTGATGCTGAAGTGATTTATTTCCCTTTCCTGAAAGACGCGCAGAGGAAACAGGAACGGGTTATGCCAGGGATCAGTAAAATCCAGCGGTCTGAGTCACTTGACTTCTGTCCGCACTCTCTACTTACCCATGTACACAGCCAACAGCACACCTACTTTTACAGTCTGACAACTCTACCACTTCATATATATTCATTTCACTCAATGTATGAACATGAATTTTCCAATTTTGAAAATAGACAGCCAAGGGACAGGCATTCTTCACTCAAGTATTAGGAAGAGAAGGAGCAGCAGGTAAGTCAGCCATGCACAACAGACTGGGCAAGCCTACCCTGGTCTGCTCATCATCGCACGGCTCCGTAATCCCAAACCCACAAGCAGGAGACCAGCAATGTGCCCCAAAACTGGAGCTGACTCTGGCAGCCTAGGTCCTCCTGCCTTCCTCTTGGTGCTTTGGATTCAAGGTTAGTTTGGAAATAGCAGCCTCCTGGCAGAAGACTTGCCCAGCCACCCAAGTGCTTGAAACCTGAAGAAACAAAAAGCTTGTAGGAATTGCAGCTTTTGGATTATTCCACATGTCAGCATCCACTTTGCCACTCAGAAGTGTTCTCTTTCAGCTGCAGCAATAACACACTGTTACGCTTAATGTTTCCTTTAAATGTTTATTTTCACTAGGCTTCATCTGCCTCGTTATTACAGTCAAAGGAGACCAAGAGACTTAACAAGCTTTGAGAATCAAAGGAGGAGTCTACCTTGCCAGTCGCTAAAAACCACCAACAGCAGAAATTTCTCCACTGCTGTTTCTGAAGTATGAGAAATGTCATCAAAATGATCCTGTCATTGCAACCAAGAATTTGTTCTAAATCAGACGTAAAAAGAAATCTTAGCCTAACAGCAGGACGATAACAACCCCACCAAACTTCTCAGGTTAGTATGAATTTGGTCTGCCTCTTCCATCATGGCATTGGAATTAGACCATATGATCTTTCCCATGGCGTGGTTTTAGCTGGGATAGAGTTAATTTTCTTCACCGTAGCTGGTTTAGTGCTGTGTTTTGGACTTGGTATGAGAATAACATCGATAACACACCGATGTTTTAGTTGTTGCTAAGCAGTGCTTACACTAGTCAAGGACTTTTCCAGCTCCCCATGCTCTGCTGGGTGCACAAGAAGCCGGGAGGGGAGGGGGCACAGCTAAGACAGCGGATTCAAGCTGGTCAAGGGGATATTCCATGGCATGTAACGTCATGCCCAGTATATTAACCGAGGGGAGCTGGCCGGGGGAAGCAGCAATCGCAGCTCGGGGACCAGCGGTGTCAGTCAGCGGGTGGTGAGCGATTGCATCGCTTATTGTTTGGTTTTTCCTGCCCCCCAGGGTTTCGCCTCTCTCATTATTTTCCTTTTCATTATTTTATTATAGTTATTGCTATTACTGTTTTAATTGTTACACTGTTCTTATCTCAACCCACTAGTTTTCTTTCTTTGGCCCTTCCGATTCTCTCCCCCGTCCCACAGGGGTGGGGAGCGGCTGGGGTGGTGTTTAGTTGCTCTCTGGGGCTGAACCACAACACCATGTTCCCCCTCTAGTCCTTCCATCCATTATTCTTGCCCAACCACTCTTTGCTGTAATGCTCACCACATCAGCACAGCACCTCATCTCTCTAACCAAAGGGTTGAACATATAGCCTGTCTATAAGCCTGCGTCTGTTTTAAATTCCATTCTTTGATCCACAGGAATTTCAACAAAGGCATTCAGGAACAGGATTAGGTCCTGCACTTTCAGGTAGGGACTGCTAATACATTGCCCAAATCCCTAACGTTAGACCAAATATTACCTTTCAGGTTCATACAAGCACAAACCTATTACTCACTTCATTTAAAATTTAATTCTATATTTAAGGCAGTCTATAATTTATAAATTTATAATATACTTTCACTAATAATCAGTAACGGTTTGCAATTAAACTAATGAATGAACTATGAAACTTCATAGTTCATGAAATGAACTTCAAAATTATGTTTTGAAGATGCTCAAACCCAAACATGGAGTAAACCAGAAAAAACCAACCCAAACAGTAAATGACTTGCACTCTCAAAAATCCTAATCACTGCTGGGAAGGAGGAGATACCTCTTCCACTAATGGGGAAGCCAGGAAAAATGAGATGATGCAAAAACTCATAAGTACATTTTAGTTTCATAGTTTACTTGGAGAAACCTTTCACCTGTAAGTCATTCATAACATGAACGGTAACTGATTATTCAGACTGTCCAAACCAGTTTAGAAGCAAAACAAGTTCACCCCCATTAACTACTTAATCCTCAGACCTTTTTCCTGGGCGGGGGTGGGGGGCAGGGAGGGGAGAAGAAATCTACAGAAAGAAGTGCCTTCTGTGAAATCAATACTTCTCTATGTGGACATGTTTCAAGACTGCCTGGCACATAAGTCATTCAGCAGCCATCAGATAACAATTTTTGGTCACTGCTGCCCAGGGCTAAATTTATTTCTACATGTGTTCTCAGCTGGGTCTCCCTTTCAAGAAGTCTGCAGGCTTGTTACTCTAAACCTTTCATTTCCTAAGGGAAGGAATTCCAAGGACAGTCTAGCCTGTAAGGGACTTGGGGGGCTGCTGCCACTGTAGGTCAAATCCCATACATATCCCCACATCTGCTGCCTCCAGGGCACTGGCTTCTCATCGAGCTTCCCAAGAAAGCAGTTTCCTGTGGCGTTAGCAGTCTGAGATAGGTATGGTTTCAGAGAAACCGTCAGTATATAAGAGAAGAATATTAGACTGAAAGAAAGCATCTCTCACATCACTACATCCATTCCTGTTTCAAAGGAGACTCTTCTAGTATATGATCCTCTCCAACACTCACTCAACCTGCTTGCCAAATGCCCCTTAAGCTTAAATTCACCTTCTTCTCAAGGAAGAGGCTTGCTCCACAGCCATTTTTAAAATTCTCTCTACAAATCTAGTCAGCCTACCCAAGATGATGATGCAGATTAGGCACTGAAAAGCATCCATTTAAGGTAACTTGAGTTTAAAAAGCTATAGTTAGTAGATAAAATTATATTAATATTTTTATATTAAATGTGAATATTATTTTATGTTCTCCTTGCTTGCCTCCATTTCTCCCCCTTTCTTTAGGCTGTTTATGAGAAGAAAGGGACAGGTTAAAGCTTTACTTATTCCTCTTCATCTATCTTGGAGTTGAATGGCCCTTCAGTAATGAATGGAGCACTGTATCTTGAAGGAGAACTCTTGCTACTTCAAACGCCAATATTAACTATTAACAGCCCCCAAAGCAGGCTTCAAAGAAGCCAGGTGATTAACATGTGTACAAGACGATAGCAAGACCTGAGAAAACTTATGGGAGGAGTCTAGGACAGATCCTCCCCAGGTTTCAGAGAAGAGTTTGGGCAGCGACTCTTCAATGACTTTGCTAGGAGAGGAGGTGAGGGCTTCTTTAGAGCATCAGGACTTCATTAGGCTTAGAAGAATTTTTCCTCTTGTAACCAAATGACCAGTAAAAGCTTAATTATTTTTAAGATGCAATATCACTTAACTATATTTATTGCCATTTCCCACATTCTTCTCAACCTATGTCTTTAATTCTGAGCAGATTTAGTTCAATCCGGTGAGGCCACCTAGTTCATCCTAAACTGTGTGACTTAGAGGCCATGGCTCAGAGCCATGAGCATTGCCTTTATGCAGCAGTCAGGCCCTAGCAGATGTTAAGACTGGGATCGAGAGCAAAGCCTCTCTAGCCCAAATCTATGCCCAGCATACCCAGATTAAAGGTGAGCAGCACAAGAGGGTAATTAAAAAAACCCGGTCCCTTCTCTGTCTGAGGGGATTAAAGTCCCCATTACTCATCTCACAGAAGAATTCGTCTGACAACCAGACTAACCTAACACTAATGCCAGACTAAATGCTCTCCAGAGGATGAAAAAGGGCATCAGTCATCCACCCTACTGGAGTTGGGCCAGTGGGCAGTGAAACCCCAACGGGTCACCATGCTGGAAGGCTCACCCGTAGGAGGGAGAGTAAATTACAGCACAGCCATTCCAGCGTTTGGAAGGAGAAAGGACCAAGCCCTGGGGTTCCAATTCCCAGCTGGTTTCTGAAATTTACCCAGTCATTCACTAACATAAAGTGAACGACCCCACCTTGGGAGAGAAGATGAGAGAAGGTAACCTGACAAGACTGGAGAACACCCAAGAGGTCAATACTTTCAGGTGTGCAAACGCCACTCCGGACCCCAGTGAAACATGGGTGGAAACTCATTACTTGAGAGAGGACAAGCTGCCGGCCTGGGGAAAGCTGAAGATCCACCAGAATCAGACAGCTGTTCAATGGGGGTTTGCTATGCCAGTTTTGATTTAAATCCTTTCTCAGAATCTCTTACAATGAAAATCATAGAAATAAGCTATAGAATAAGTGACCCATTTTGCATTGCCCTCTTTAATTTTGTTTGGGAGAGGAAGGATGTGTGACCAAAGAGAAGTAACGAGGGAGTGCTGCTTCTCCACAGGTTCTCAGCAGGGTCAGCGGCGGAGGAAGAGTTACTCCACAGTGGCTTTCAGCTCCCTCACGCCTACTCCCTTCCTGCAGATGATCCACATCGACCAAGTGTGTATGACTGCATCTCCCTCTACTGGCTAGCCCCAGAGTGGGACCGTATTTTGTCCACTAGGTTTCCTAATACCTTCTTATAAAAGTCAAAATTTCGAGTTTGCCTGCCTGTCCCCTTCATTATTTGTGTTAATTATCTATTTACCATATATAGCTACTCTTCTGCAGTGTTGAACAGATCAAAACATAGAAGCCAGTCCTAGCAAGACAGAAGGCAGTTCAAATAAACACTCTGCTCAAACAGAGAAGAAAAATAAAATAAACCTCCTGATGATTCTTAGTCATGTTGAAGTGTTATAGCCATATAAGGAATGCAGTTTTACCCATCCACTGTATTTAGATGAAATCTTACAACTAAAATCATACCATTTAAAGAGCAATGCCCTGTAAAATGACTAACCCACTGTAACTCTAAGCATACAGAAAAAATACAGTGGCAATAACCATGACAAAAAATAGGTCAGAAGAGGCTATAGCTAGCACTGAATCAGTGTACAGGGTGAAGAGGTTCTCATTCAGACCGTGATTAGGTCAGCCACTCTTGATTTCTAGCTAGCCAGGCGTTACCTGCAGCAACAACCATTCCTGTTACAGACAGCTTTGAAGGAAATGGTTTCTCTTACACACTGTTAGCAAGAACAAATTTTATTAGCATAGCCCTCCTTTTCTGTCTCTAAAACCTTAGCCCAGGTGAAGGTCTGTTACACCACGTACGAGCCCGACATCTGAAAAAGACACATCGCTGACTGACTAATAAAAACAACAAAATCAAGCAACTGAGCCGCAAGAATCATACTAATATCCATTACACTTCACCGTTCAATGAAATCAGCCTTCAATTTCAGCTCTTCATATCAAACTCTTCTTTGCCTCCTAATAGATAGAACTCCTACATTTCAGCCTACAACAGAACTCTGTTCAAGTGATGGTTTTGGTCCGCATTACTCAAGGGTAGACAGACCTTTGCACCACAGAGATGATTTCTACCTAGGGCACAATGCTTTTGTGTAGGTTGGATTGACTCACTGAGCCGAAGCAGGTTATAAAGCCTGATTCCCCAGCCCAGAATGGCCTGCTCTCCCTTTTAGCATCCTTTCATCCATGTTCCCAATTCACCTGCTCGTAGTGTGTGTAGAAAGATCCCTGGGGAGCATGAAGGCTTGAATAAACAAGAAGGAATCACAATCCCATGAGCATCACGCACACGAACACATTATATTTTGATTCCAGATCTCTATTTCTGCAACCTTGTATCGGTCCCAAAGCATTAAATAAATGGGGAGGTTAATAAAACAGTAAGTCTGCCTCCCCCCACCTCCCCCCCACAGCTGCTGCACCTGCAGGAGGTCGCTGCAAGGAGAATTTTAGCATAGGGTCCCTGAACATCACAGGCAGGCCGAGCCCTTCTGTCCTCACCTCATAGCGGAGGGAGCAGTTCGCTGCTAGGCTGGCTAAGAGAAGTATGAGAGAGTCACCAGCTAATATTTCTTAATGAGATACACTCAAAAGAGTGAGCTGGGCATGACCCAAAACCCAGCCTGGCACGCAGCAGACCCACGGCCCAGGCAGAGGGCTGCTCACATCTGCCCTGCCTCGAAGTTCAGGCTCTAGGGCGGCTGAGCTGTCAAATCGTCAAACCTACATTTTGTTGGAACGTAGCTGGAACAGCCATGCTTCTGCAAAAAATTGTTTTGACAAGCTGCGTTTGCAGACCCAAAGCCATTTCCTGAGAAAATTTGTGACCAGCACTAATTGGGATATCCACGCTGTTAATTCTGCACAGAAAGCTGCGCACTAGGGTAATGAAAACAGGGGCAGAGGATTAATTAAATTAAAAGAAAAGACTTTTAAAAGGCCGTTCTGACAACAGCTCTGTTGCTCCATTCCAAGGACAGATAAAAAGGAAATTAACTCTACATCTCATTAGAGACAACTCGGGGGAAAGGACAAAAAGAGGTAGGAGTGTGTGTGTTAGCAGCTAGAGGGAGACTGGAGCGGACAAAACCTTCTGAACAAACCCAAAAAACCCATGAGAGTTAACACCCCCACCAGGGACACTTTGGGGTGGGGACAGGTGAGACAACTCTGGGCTTTGGGGTGCCACTTTCTGATAGGGCTCTGAAGCCTCGAGCTCAGGCCGCCACTGAAGGAGGTGGGGTGGGTGCTCGCTCCCCGCCTCACACAAACCCGAGACCTGTTTCGCTGCCATTCGGTTGACGTTTTAGCTCCCACAACAAGACAACGTCTTACCTTTGATCCAGTCCCTGGAGACTTTCCTAGCGTAAGGGATATTTGCTGCCCATTTGGAAAAGATACTCTTTCTAACCCCATGAAAGCAACCCTGGTGTCTGCCAGAGCTCGGCTTGAGCAGGCTTATTAAAGGAGGCCAAACGAAACTTCCCATGACCCAGTACATTTCAGAGAAAGCATCAGGATCACAGGGCTGAAATAGTTTATCTTGGCTATTGGATTTATTTTGGTTGTAACAAATATTTTGGCTTCCTTCCCTTTCAGTTTGCCAATAAAAACACAGATCCAAGATTTTCAGACTACAGGATTGTAGCAATTCTGAAAAATGACAAAGTGAAACACATACCAGCTAATAAAGAGCTATTCATGCGATAAATGCCCTCTTGTGCTGCTTTCCACACACTGTAACTCAGCTTCTGGAAATATTGGGCCTGTTCACCCTAACATTGATCTCAGCGATTTGTTCTGCAGCAAGTCACACGGATACTTTCTGTACAAGCGACCTCTCCGATTTCTAAGCGGTGGATTATTCCTCTCCCACAGACACAGTGCTATCCTATTTTTTTATTATTGGGAATAAACCGACATTGGGAAAGATAACTTATGAAACGGGCTACCAACACATCTGTTCATACTGGAGATGGTAATCCGGCATTATTAGGTGTCAGTGAGATTCACCAAAGGTAACACCCTCATTTTTTTAATCTCTCCATTGACATTGAGATTATATCCAATGCTGCTATTGCAATTCAATACTGCAATACTCCCTTCTCGGGGAATCCGCACACGCGATTACGCTCCACAGACTATGTAACCCCAACACTGTGGGGCTGCATCCAGGAACGCTCCCTCCAAAGGCCCACCAGTGCAGCAACAAGAGGACCTCCAAACCCTGCCCACAACCTGCAAATAGAGCTGGATCTTTCTGACAAGGGATTGACCTACAGTAGAGATTCTACTCATGGAACTTAGCCAGTGACTCCAATGGTACTATATAAATCAATAAACCAACTCACATCATTCAGCAAAATAGGCTTTTGTAGCTAAAGGCAAAAGATGTGGACAAGAAAAAGACATTTGTACACATAATTCTTGTCCTAAGAACTTTAAATTGAGATCTCATTTATCAATCTATGGCTGGTTATATGAGTAAAAACTGAAAGTCAACTCCCTCTTTTAAAAACTAGTGGGAAATAAAGAGTCAGGTACCCAGTTAAAGATGTTCTAACACTCGAGGCTAGGAGTGAGGTGTTGTAGAATATATAACTCTTCTGCCACAATGTTATATTCATCATTCTTGGTATTATTAATGTTATGTAACTCACTGCTTTGGTGACAGATGTACCAACTGGGAAAACCATATTATGACTTTATTGGTGCCTTAGACCCAGATCTAAAGACCACTCCTGGCTTTTCAGAATATAGAGACTTCCATTTTTTACCCTACAGGATGACCAGATAGACACAGAAAAGGAAACGATACACAGAAATGAGCGATGGCACAGATTTCTCTGGAAATATCATTCATAAACTCAACAGCTTTCTTATTCTTTCCTTTTCCTCAACCTGGAATCTGAACTTTATACACAAAGTAAAGATCTGCAGAGACTGGGGCTCCTCTAGGATACGAGCAGCAGATGCCTGAACTGACACAGTTCTGCTGGGGACACTTCTCAGCTCATGCTCTAGGTGTTTTATAGAAACCATGGCGCTACTCAGAATTTATTTTCCTCACTTCTAGACCAAAATTACAGCCACGAGTTTGAATAAAAGTCACAGTCCAGAGGAAAAGCAATAACTTACTACAATAAACACCGCGAAACTCAGGTATAAGCTGATTTATTTGAGGAAAACACAGGCGCTTTAGTGATACAATGCATTATTAATGCAGCAACAGCTACCGGTGCTTTATCTGATATCGAGTTTTATACTAGTTTTTGCATCAGCTTCTTTTACTATATGCTTCCCTAACAAAGAATTAAAAATGAAGTGTCTGACTTTTCAAAAAAGGACAGTATGAAAACATCCAAATATTCACAACGGACAGAATTAATGGAGGTTTCCAGATCGCATAACTTAACTGGTTAAGGTAGCGACAAAGCAGCAGCTGGATTCCAGCTTTCCGTTTCAGTAAGAGACACTAAATCTTCCAAACGAGCCAGTGCTACAAGAAAGGTCACTTAGAAAAAATCACAGAAAAGCCAAGGATGTGAGATAGCCTCTTCCCTAAGAGGCTGCCACAAAATTAAATATGCCATTTACACCTCGAAGATCAGTTTTAACACCAGTCTCATGCTGCCGTACTTGAACTAAGCAAAAATGACTGTACTTCCTAGAAGGAACTGAAAACGGACATAGTGAAGTGAATAGTGCCTTTGGAGCAAAAAACAAACGCTTTTCCCAGTCAAGGAGAGGTAAACAGTTGATGTAAAACCTTGTTAACAATCGTCTATCAGTTCATATTGCTGCACTTGTTCTCTTGACTTTCTTTTGCGTGTACAACTATCTTACCCTCCAGAGAGATGTAAACTCACTTCCAGGGAACTGTCCCCTCAAAGCTCAGACAGCAAAAGGGTTCAGTAAAAGCACAGAAAATGCCTCACTCTCTCCATCTTGTGGGCATAAGTGAACGTTGCAGCATGTGTTTGACGACCACAATGAACCCAGACTCGGGAAAACATTTAATCATGTGCAAGAGTATGTTCATATATAGGAACATTTTCTTAATGTGCACTTAAAACTTAAATCATGTGCTTTAATCCCACTGACTAAATTCACTGGGATAATGAGCTGTCTCTCCAGACGCTTCTTAAAGCTAGTACAATGTCTTTGGGTTTTTTTCCTTTTTCCAAATAATCACAGGAATACAGTCATTAAACACAATGCAGGAATCACATAAAGTGTAGTATTTAGGAAGAAAAGTAAAGGCACTGACCCGCTTGTGATGTCATCAGCTCTGATATTCTTGCCCAGCACATCCCCATCGCTCATATAGCCAGTGGCATCCATGGCGATGTCTTCCAGATCGATTTCATCGCTTCCCTTGTCCGAGACGTCAACGTGGCAGACACTGCTACCGCGGGACGCGAGTTGCCTCCGCAGAGGTGCTGAATACATGTAACGTCCCGACTCCGTGTTGATGAAGCGGCTGGCATTCCCTCGCGGAGGATATCCATTTCCCATCGACGGCGCGTCGCCTGCCTGCAGGCGGGGGCTGGACTGCCCCAGTCTCCACGATAAGGGGGTCGGTCGTCCCGTCAGGCTGAGGATGCTGCGGCCGCTTATCTCGGTAGTGACGTTGGTGTCAAACGTAGTTTCCAACGTGCTTAAAAGAATAAAGAACAGATAAAAAATAAAAATAAAAAAATTAAAAGATTAAACGGGGCCTGCTGTACAGAGCATGGTGGGATTTCAGGCGATCACAAGACCCTACATCCTGAACAGCCACCACATTACAAACTGTTAGTAACAATATTAACAGAATTTACCTGCTACAACGCCTTAAGAGAGTTTGGTCCACTCCTCCAACACCGTTCTTAAATAGCGATACTCACACCCAGGCCATCAAGTGTTCAACATGTATGTGAGAGACTTAAGCAGGAACTTTTTAATGGATTATCCACAGTATCAAAGCATAACTTTTTCATCCTCAATCATATATAACTCTATTATACCACAGTTTTGCCAGTCTAGGCAAAGGGGTGGGATATTAAGCTGACTCAAGGAAAACCAACGGAAGTATTATTTTTCTGATACATTTTCTTTTTTTGACTGCATTCATGAAAGCCCTAATCACGTGGAGACGTGTCCAGCACCAAGACAGTAGCTATTTCTACACTGAGCAAAGGATTAAATTAAAAAGTAAGAAGGCAAAACAAATTTGTTTTTCAAAATCTATTTCATGTATTCATTAAGTGAATATATTTTTCAAAATATTGATATTTATACAGCACTCTGGGTACAAAAGCATTTTAGGTCACAGCCTGTAAATCTAGTTTTCAGTAAGTGTCAGCTTTGTTACATCTTTCATTCTCTGTGTCCAAGTGTGTGAAAATAAATCCTAGTACAGTAGGAGAATGCTGTGACCACTTATCTCGGTGATGCCATTGGTGTCAAAAGTAGTTTCCAGCGTGCTTAAAAAAATAAATGTATTTGATTAAACGTAACCTGCTATATGGAACCTTCAAAATGGAACTGCTACACCATGACATTTCAGGCGATGGGTACAGATTGCAGGACTACAACTCCGAACACTCGCAGCTTAGCTGCAGCTAATCTGTAGCGGCAACTTCTTTTACCCACACGAATGCCCCTTTTCCTTTCCTGCTCAACTAACGGAGTGTTGGTGCTTTTTTTATGATGGGTATTTGTTTAAAAAGGCAGCATTGTACTATTTGCAAGACAATGTCACGTACACGCTGCAAACCCCTATTCATCCCACAGTTTCAGTAATTAAATCATAATAAGCTGTCACATTAATTGCAATTTGAAAAGAAAAATAGCACTGGGAGTTCATCTTTGCAAGTTCTGCCTCAATTTTAGGTACAAAGCCAAACGACCAAGTGTTCCCCCATGAACTAATTTAGGGCTGCAGTCCATAAGGCACTGAGCACTAAGTAGGACCCCGACCTCATTAGGACCCTCCCATTCAACACTGAAAAGATCCGAGTCACAGAATGTTTAAGTGTAACAGCCTTTGTTTATTTAGAGCATACTTTAAACATTACCGAAGATTTATAAGCTCTGCTTTACAAAGAAGAAGCAGTTATGTATGTGGATGACTAATAATATTAGAAAAATTTGTTTGTCCAAAAACTGCTCAGGAATTCAAGTTATGCACTTTATCAAGTGGGTCAAGCACAGTTCACCTGCTTATTTAAACAAAATATTGCACATAGGGTGAGAGGGGTGTAATGCACTGAAGTTGTTCAAGAGTAAGATGAAGAAACATTTTAAACTGTAACCTATATTCAAACATCACCCGCCTGACAAGCACTGATTATTCTCCACCTTTGATTCTGTATACAACCCGCCGTCACCGATTACTCATCGTACGTCTTAATAAACACTGAACCCAGTTCAGCGTCTGTGCTTTAAAGACAAAAAGTACAAGATCAGTATCTCCCAATGTAGTGTGAAATCGTTTTTCAAGGATGCAACCCAGCCAGATCTAAGAGATGTAAAGCAAGAGCACGATTTCCATTTTCTTATAAACCAAGTCATGCCATTACCTGTGAGTGACCTGGGTTCCCCGTAAACTGGACATCGTTTCCTCTAAGTTCTGTCGCAGATCGGCAATGTTTTTCACAGTTCGTAACCGCCGAGCTTCTGGATCCTCTCCTACAGGGAAAGCAAACCATTAGAAAGGATCAGGCAGGGAACACCACAGAACTGAGCTGTTACCTCTGCCCGAATCGGTCTCTAACGCATTTTTTCTTTCTGTTATTTAACACACTAAACTGACTACGATCCAGATACCGTTCCCCTACGGCAGGCACCTGCCGTTGCTGCAGCCGGACTGAGAATGAGCTCTGTACTGTTAACTTTATTTCACAGGCTGCCTTTGCACCAGATGTTCCTATATTGTCATTTCCCCATATGACCCAATTTAAATCCTGGTTAACTTTCAATCTCATTAGAAGATATACTCCATCAATACCCCCCTTTCCATCTCACATATTGACACAATTAGCATCAACCCGACACAGCCAATTTCTCCAATGCTATATTTTCACTAGACCTTCTTTTCCCCATTTTAAATAGATCTCCTTCTACAACAGCAGCTTTCCAGTAAACTAAATTGTGTTGACTGGGTGCTCCCATGCTGAGTGACGTTTCAGGTAAATTAGCAAAAGTTCTTGCTTGTCCACAGCACGACACAGTTACCGTTACTTAAGTGTGTGACATGACACAAAGTTGGGGGATGACTTTTACTTTCCCTGGCATTTAGAAGTCCTGTTCTTTAAATATGCCATTATAAAACACATTTATGTCCTGTTCTTTAACTCTAAAAGCAGAGTTTATATACATTTAAGAAGTCCTCCTCATTCCTCAGCATAGTTTATTTACTTGCTCTCAGCTGTCAATTAAGAAACACTTTGGTTGCTAACTCAGCTGAGCTTTATGTAGTTAAAACTTCTAAGAGGTTAAAGAGAAGTGAATTTCTAGTAGTGCCAACATATTCTTTGTAAGCTGAATACTGAAACAGAAAACCTCCAAAAAGCTGTCACAAAACTTCTGTTGGACACAGAAGGAAATGATTTCATTCTAGAGGGTTTACAACTCATGACTAAAGAAAAATACTGCAGGAAATTTAAAACTTTTCAGATTTTGTATCCACCTTTTCTGCACAAGTGGTGCATTCTTAAGCTGCCAGGACACCGGTCATCCATACGATCGCTAGTTTGGCTGGCTAGCTATATATTACACAAATCGGAAGTGTTAAGGACCAGATAAATAAGCTGTGGAACTTCCCACATTCTTTGCTCTAAACTTCATGTTTCTGAAAGATACCAGGTTCGTAGCACAGAAAAACCAGGTCACATACTCTTGCCTGCAAAGCAGCAGTGGCACGAGCTACTCGCCGAAGTACTGGAGCCCCGGCTACAGGGAGCTATCTAGGGAGGGGAAGGTAGACTTAAATGCTTATACCGTCATTAGCCTTTCCGAGACAAACAACAATGGCTCATGTTAGCCATTTTTTTTAAATGGGTCTCCCTGGGAAATCATCTCCCTGAGATACAACTCACGTAGGCCAAATCGTCCAACAATTATGATCTGGCTGGATTGGAAATAGCCACCTAACAAGACCAACTCCTCGAGCCAATGGGTCTCTGGGACAGAAAATATTTTCTGCATTCGCGGATCTACAACTTTTTGTAGTAAAGAACAGAAAATATTTATAAGCCTTTAGCCTAACAAAGGTCACAGTGCTCTTTTACAGATCATTTCTCTCATAGATATGAAGGCAAACAGTAGAGAACTTTTTAGGGGAACATACATGAGACTAGGTAAACCAATTTCTACTGAGATCACTCTTAATGCCTGAATTGATACAAAATTCTTACTTAAATGACACTCAACTGCTTAAATTATGAGTATACTTAAAAGAAAGACATTGGATAGTGCCATTGGACCTTAATTATTAAATCACTTAGCTCTTCATAAATAAGCAGTATCATTAAATTATTCAGCTTCCAGTTTTCCCTTCCTGTCTTTTTTTTAATATGTGTTATTAAATTAAAAGCATCAATAACTGCTACGCAGGGAGGGAAGAAATCTGTCCCTTATTTCTTCTAATATATTTGGGTTGAGGGACCATTTAGTTTTATTTATCCTTTCCCCCAAAGGCCCCTTTATGGGCTGCTGCTGTCTGCGGGGTTTGGCTGCACGCAGCTGGGTTTTGCATCTCCGTTGTTTGAGGCTGTCAGCCACCTTCATTTCTGGATCCCCAAACTTACATATTCTTCTTGAATAGTAGTTTGTATTTACATAACATCGGTCATTAAAGACTGAAGACCTTTTGTGATCTATGAACACTTCTCAGTTTACAGGGCTGAAATCCACCTAGGCCACCAATAGGGTGATTAAGAGGTAATACTGAAAAAGTTTAAGCAGCTGGACACTGTGTTTCTTACTTTGAACTGGCTCTCACATTTAAATATAAACCCAAAAATGTTCTCAAGGATTTTATCCCTTGTTTCATTTGTCTTTTAAATATTTAATCCACCTACATATAAATCATACACACAGATACGCTCATTTATGCATTCCTGAAGCCCTTTTCCTCACCAATGACTCTGCCTCTTGCCTTTGCCGTCAGCATACGCGCACACAGGTATAAACGCGGCATTGACAGAATATGTAACGCAGTATGAATTTAATCCAGTTGTGAAACTTTTAGCCACCTGATTCCAAGCAGGACAATCCGTTTCAAAACTTACATTAAACTGGAAGACACCAAGACTAAGTAGACGAAAAAACCTGAGATGTTCTACTGATCAGACATACTGCAATAGCGGGCAGTAAGCAAGTCAGACATTGCTGAAATTGGAATAGGAGGAGACTTGACTGTGACTTTAAAACCACATTTTAGATCTTTAGTAGAAAAAGGTTGCTAAAAATTGCTTTGTTAAATTCATTAGCTTAAAAAATATTGCTAATTATCATATAATTCTTACAGCAGCAGGAATTCCAGATAAACATATGAAGTGCTTTTGAATTTAGACTGCTACTGTCTAACAACAATCAGTTTCAGCTTCTGTATGTTGGACACAGTAAACTGAAGTTGGATTTTGGTCTCTTATTGCTGCAAAGACCCCTTTCTCAAGCTGATCAGATTCATGTGAGTGAATACTGAGATTCCTCCAAACCCATAAATGAACCAAAACATCAGGGAAGTTAATCTCTCTTGTAAGCTCTGAAGCAAATGTCAAATGTGTGGGAATACTTAGGATCCTTATAAAAGCTTAATGATAAAAGGTGCTGCACATCTCCTAGGAAAACATCCAGTACGCAGAATTCCTAGTGATTTGAAGAAATTTGGGGGGGTACACAATTGTGTAGAACTTGAGCTTCTCAGATTATTGACACCCTGTTTCCATTGCTAAAGAGCTGAAAGAAATATCCTTACTAATAAGAAATAATGCCTTAGGAATAAATCAAATTCAATCCCCCCTAAAGAGGGAGCTCCTGCCCTCAAACTTGCTTTAGCCCATTCTTATTTAACCAGACCACAGTCAATAAGTCATATTGCAAGACGTACCTGAGAGGTCTTCGAGAGCAGGCTGTCCAGTTTTGACATAAAGAGCAGAATCCATGCTGACCCCTCCTGTGCTGGCCTCGGCTGTTACGTTCCCCTCATTGTCTGTCTGCGATCTGGAATGCCAAACAAAATAGAGAAGTGCAGCCACTCTCCATCAACAGTATCTCAAGTATAACAACTAGACAACTGCACCCGCCATCAGCTGCTCTGTCCCTCTCGCCAGAATAACCAGCAGACTGATTTTACATAATTCATTAGTCCCATGGTGAACTATGTCCTAGAAATGGAAACAAGCACTCAGCTGTAAAAAATAAAAAATTCATAGTCAAAGATAGGCTTCACAGCTCTTCAGTCAGACTCTTCAGACACTTGGATTTCCAGCTAAACTTCAATTATCAATAACATTGTTTGCTGTGGCTAATCTGATCATCTCTAATGAACTCTGTACTGCATAAACATCGAGCAGGTAGGGTGCGATGGCATTTATACTCCTGCTAACCACCCGTCAACGACTAGCAATATCGCTCCTCATTTGTATTCTGAACTAAAAAAACTGGTAGAACCAACTTCGAACTCCAATTCATTGTCTGGCGTTGTGCTGTCAGGTAATGAAATGTGATGTCATGAGGATCTATTGTCAGATTCGAGGAACAGATCTTGCCTCATTTCATTTTACTAGTTGCCCCGTGTTTTGCTTGTAGAGCCGCATCAACAAGCGGCTGGAAGTTCTCCTGACCAAAGGGTAAGTGCTGTACAAAAGGGAAGCAGCAGCAGGGAATTACTATTCCAATAGTCTTATTTTCAGTTGACCCTCTATGAAACACAGCGCAATTTCTCACATCTTTTATTTAAAAAAAAAAACCCAAGCCAAACAAAAAATAAGTCTATAGGCAGCTGAAAAGTCTAGATGAAAGAAATTTTAACTGATAGCAGAAAAGACCGGAGACTAATACTGCAATGAATTAACAAGTGCATTTTGCAGATTCAAAAAAGTATCTGGATAGTAAGTCTATAATTATGCTATGTTTGCTTTGCAAATCAATACAATTTGACTTTTCTCTTTCCTTTTAAAGCCAGCAAGGTTATCCAGTTCAGCCTTTTTTCCTACAATGCTGAAAAGACTATTTTTTCAATTTCTCAGCATTTTGTCCATCAGCCAACAGGCAGTTTCATTACTGCTTGTTGTAAAAAGTGAAATAAATTCTGCCTAGAGTTTATCAGTATGTTTGGGTTATAGGAAACATAGGGATTGCATCCACTTTTACACTTTAGATGATGACATCTACATTCAAATCTAAGATGAACACCAAGTAGAGAGCTTTTTACTTTATCTTTTGACAAGACATTGTAGTGATAAACTTAACAACCCAAAGCATCATGAACACTTTTTTGCCCGTTACGAGGGACAAACAATAAAACAGTCAGTTTGCAATCACAATTTTCTGCTAAATTATGGATTAAAAAAGCTCAAACTGCACTGGGAACATTTAACTCACAACAAATCTCCAAAAATTACCAGTAGTAGATCCCACCCTCAGCCAAAGATGCAACAACAATGTTGATGTACGTAGGCGAATGCAAAAGCAAGGGAAATCCAGAACATGGACTGTTAATACAAGTTTTAGTAAGATAAATTTTTCCCAACTGGTTCATTTTCATGTGACCACATCTCAGAAGGACACCTGACATTTTATCCCATACACACAGAGAGAACCCTCAAGGGGTCAGAAGACTCAAGGGGTCGCTCTTCCCATTTTGCATCCTGCATAGGTCTTTGGCATCCCTCTCCTTCAGGTTGATTCAATTTACATCCACTTTTGTTTAAAAAAATGTGGCCAACCATTTCTTGCGCTACATCTGCCAAGAGTTCAAAGGCAAAAATGCCTATAGTAGGCATAAAAAAAACAAATATGGGAAAGGGCAACAGAGGTGACCAAAGGTTATGAACAGCATCTCTACAAGTAAAACCTAAACAGACTGGGGCACCTTAGCCTAGGAAAGACACATTTTAAGGGAGGGAAGGACATGATAGAGGCCTCTCAAATCATGAGCAGCAAGACGATGATGAAGACGGAACCACCGCTTGCATTCTCTTCCTACGAAAGAATTAAGAGGTGTCAAGGAAAACTAGGAGATGGCTGCCAAAACCAGAAATCCCACCACCTGACTGAGGAATTTCTTGCATCATGGTCAGGCCGGGGAACATGTCATTAAGAAGCTTTGTTGTTTATTTCCCTCTTCCCTATGTATCCTCTACTGCGAATGTCAAACAGAAGATGCTGGGCTAGATGGAGGTTAGTTGTGACCCCATACGGCTGATCTTTTGCTTATCTCATTCAGCACAGAACGGCAGACTTTGTGCTTGGCCTTACCTGTACTAAGGGGTTTTTATTATTTTTTTTTAAGATTTCCCATTACTGCTTATAGTGAGGCAGCTCCACCACTGTTAGCCACACTGAAGAGCATGAGTCTGTCTATGTCACAAATTGGCATTGTTACAACTTTTAAAGCTATGCTGCATAAACCAAACATAATCTACATGGTACAAAACCAGCTAAGAGCAGTACCTGGTCAAGAAGGTGTTAGTATTCTCATCTTAACTGTTAGTAGGGTCAGATACAACAATTATTCACCCTCCTATCTATCACAACTTTTTATACACGTTGGTCTGATGGCCTTCACCAACAGTTTTCATGTAAACGTATAAACTGTCTACTCTTTTATGGCAAGAGACTTTTACATGACATGGCATTCACCTTGCTGCCTCGCCCCCCTGAAAGATTGCCCAAAATGAATCTTCCTATCTACGCGTTGTGTTCGTAACAGTCCATTGGAGAAGTTCACCATACCTGTACATGAAGGGAGCTACCGTGGCAGTGTTCGGGTGGCTGTATTGCTGTTGGGGATGAGGTAGCTGAACACTCACAGTATTGCTCCCTGTGGTGTGTGTCGTCGCGGCGGGTCCGTTGACAGCTTGGCTGCTGCTGCTGCTGTTGAGGCCTCCTACGCCTTTTCCTTCGGAAGAGGCTAGGCTGGACGAGGAGCTGGAATGCCTGCTGTCCAGCTGAGACTTCTGATGAGAGAGCCCCGAGCCAGCTTTCCCGCTGCGGCCTCTCTCACCTTCCTTTGCAGGAACGGGGGCACTTAAGGATTTCCCTGTGGTGGTTTTCATTCCTGGTTTTGGTATTCCACTGTGCGAAGGGGCAGAGGCCTCCTTCTTGGCACTATTCAGCTTTCCTCCTTTAGGGATAAAGCTTGCGATCTTGGAGGACTTTTTTGGCATCTCTGTTGTTACTAGTGCTGTCTGTTCTTCTTTTGGTTCCTCTTTCACATCCAGCTTTTCAGTGACAGATGTTCTCTTTGCAACGTCTTTACTTTTATCCTTTTCTTTCTCCTTCTGTTTCTCTTTATCCTTCTCATTACCCTTTGGAGAACTTTTCTTATTAGTTAGCGCCCGGCTGAAAGTCCTTTGTGCAATTCCCTTAAGTGCAATTTTGGGACTACTGGACATCGATCCCGGATTGTTCACATTCTGATTCGTGGCATCAATTTCTTCACTTTCCTCAAAGCTGAGAAGCATCTCTAGCTTTTCACAACTGTTGTCCCGAGACCCCAGACACTCAAGCGTTGTCCCTCCTGCTTTGGAGCCTCCTTTGCTATTGAAGAGTTTTAATTTTTCAAGCATGGATTTCTGACCGTTGGGAGTTGTTTTGGCGATTTCCAACGGTGGCTTTGGAGGCTCCGATACGGGCTGCTTTACAGATAACATGGAAGACGTAGCTGTGTGCTTAGCACTAAGGGACTTGCTGCGCCAAGGTTTAATAGCAGAGCTGGGCTGAGGGATGGCTGATGAGTTATTGCAACTAACAGTACTGCTGCAGCTTTGAACTGAGGATGAGACATTTTCATTCATTCCTGTGGGCTGGGAGGCTGTACTGTCTGCAGGCTCTGGAAAAAACCAAAAAACAACCCAAAAAACCAACACAGTAGTACCTGATATTATGACTAGTCTGAAATTCTTTCTGTAATGAAACATTAGGAACTTTACACTAATAACATTAGGAAGATAGACACATATCACTATTCTCAACATCAGTATCACTTAAAGAAAATAAAAGCCATTTTTCTTTTCCTACCCAGCCGAACAGCAACAAGCTCCTACTATGTAATTTACATTTACTTGCTCTTTCAAGGAAAAAAAAACAAACACAAAACAAGCAAACAACAAAACCCTCCTCCAATTCAAACCAAAATGTGTTTTGTGATGTGTTCTCCCTTATTAAGTTCAAAATACTTTTTCATTAGCAAAAACGCAGCACTATTTTCTAACTAATGGTTCCTTCTGCTTTTGGCAAAATATTTGCTGTCCAAATCTGATTCTTAGAAAAACCTCAAATATATATATTAAAAAAAATGCAAGAGTAAGGAGAAAATTTAAACTGAAGTCCTTTCAGTTATTGGGGCAGGGATGAGATCTTCATATGCAAAGACAGAAGAAAACTCCACGTACAAAAACAAAACCAGTTGTGTCCTTATGCAATGAACCTAAATTAAGTATTACCACATATCTTAATCCAGCTGTAAGAGAAACTAGTGGCAGTAACTGTACAGCCCTCCTCCCTCAGAGAAAGAAAATCTTTTTTATATATATATATATATATATATATATTTCCTTTTAATGGTATCTGTTCTTGTTAAGAAATTAGTTCAGAGCTTAAAGAGAGCTTGAAAAATCACACTCACCTACCAGTGGCCACTTCTCCTCTGAAGTTTCTCTTTGCAGAGTTTCCTTTCTGGAGACGTTACTCTCACAATTATCACAAATATGTTTTCTGTTAAACTGCTCATGTTTCCAATTAACTTTTGTCATCTATGTCTGTTCGCCTGCCCAGCAGCCTGCTGGGGATTAACGGCTCTTACCTATATTTCCCTGCCCTCTAGCAATAAAGTAAACTGTGTATAGAGCTGCATTTTTTTAATTCAAAAATCAACAGCAGTTGAGAGCGTGCGTTTTCGGCAGCAGGAGCAGCCCTGTGAATTCAGCCCTGTAAATCATGAGCTGCTGCAACCACACAGGGACTGTTTTACTTCACTTTCAGCTGCTCAGTGAAGATACGGCTCTGTTAGCCTCCCTCCTCTGATCCAAACCAGGTCTACTGAAGATTTAAAGCACATACATCTTCCTGACTTAGCATAGAATCGGGTTTCTAAGAGTATTAGACACTCCTTAATAATAAACTCAGTCATTTCACATGGTTACGGACAAAGTAGAATAGCAGGAATTAATGATACTTTAAAAAAATGTTACTGAAGTCAGAAGATTTCCAGGACTCTGTTATTAACCAATAACTATTACATTGGCTGGTTTTGCTAGTCCTTTTCCTATGGCAAACTACCCACACGGAGATGGAAGGAAGCAAGAACAGACAGGATTACAGACACAGAAAGGAATTGTAAGCTAGGGCCAGCCTGCTGACTTCCAGGGCATTACTCCTGTTTTACTCTGGTACAGAAGAAAAATCAAGCTGCTGAACGTCCCAAACGGCAATGCCACCTGGTCCTCTGGTTGCTCTGCTCAAGCCTGCTAAATTCAATCCGATGGGTTAAGGAGAATGAAGAAGTCATAGCGTAGGAGTCGCCGCGACTCCCAGTGCACCGGGGAGCAGTGACCCACCGTCACAGCGCCCTGCCCGCAGAAGGAGAAAGGAAGGAAGGTCACAACTAATTCAGAAACTGTTGGAAATGTTACTCCCTCTGCTTTCAAAGCTGCACACCATTGCTTTTACCTTCATGCCTCTTACTATACACCGCTGCTTTGTTATTATTTTTATTTCCTGAAGTCCTCCTACCCATCCAAATCTACCTCCCATTGCAACCCTGCACCATGCCGAGGTTACAAAAGAACTCGGAACAAGCAAGCCTTTGTCTCAGCCTGCCTTGCACAGAAGACACCCAAGCAATGTAATGTAAGCTTCACAAAACTCCCAATTGTGCATAATTTACAATTAATTTGTTTAGCTTCTTTTAGAAAACTAATAATTACCCATCTCGGTATCAGGATACTTATACAGAAACTGGGGATTCCCAGTACTTCCAACACTAAGTTCCTAATCTAAACGCATTCTGGCCTAATCACGTTAAACAAACAACAACAACAAAAATCTCAGCATAAAGCATA
This sequence comes from Phalacrocorax aristotelis, assembly GCF_949628215.1. Taxonomy (NCBI): domain Eukaryota; kingdom Metazoa; phylum Chordata; class Aves; order Suliformes; family Phalacrocoracidae; genus Phalacrocorax; species Phalacrocorax aristotelis. The sequence continues at coordinate 66,753,699 of NC_134280.1, forward strand.
CCATGCCCATAAATCACCAGAGCTGTCTGTGATTCATGAACATACCTAGGACCAATTTACAACCGGGTCCAAGGATGAACCTACTGTACTCATCAATATGGGCAGGGAACCTTTTACTTTCTCAGAAAATCTGAGTTGTAAGGAGTAACGGGACTGGGACAACATAAGGGTGACAAATTGAAAATTACTGGAAAGGGATCCGTCTACAAAGTAGTGCTTATTGCTTTACATACATATGGAGAAGGCAGCGTGAGGTGGGGAAGAGATGGTTGCACACTCAGCTAGTACAACATAGGCAGCAACACAAACCTAGCTCAGGGTGAAACGGCGTTCAGTCAGAGCATGCAGGCAACTGAACAGGCTTGGAAAAGAAATCTGTCTTCTCAGAAAGGATCTTAACAGCAGCTTGAAAAAAATACAGGCAATGCGTGTATTGGTATGAACAAAGTCCTCTTGCGTTCACAGGAGCTCAGAGCCTGCGGAGTCCTCGCGTGAGCTGTGACCCACAGGCTGAGGCACGTGCCTGAGATAAGAGTTACCCGAGTACCAGGCTGCGGTCCATAACCTAGCTGCAAAGTCTCACTCCATCTCAAACACTGAGCTAGCTGTTAACGCACTGCGGATCAGCTGTGGGAGCAGAAACCGGAGGCAGCCCACATCAAAACACGCTTCCAAGAGCTCTACGATGGTTTCCTGGAAGTGAACGGAAGGCGTCGGTTCATTTGGGACATCAACTTCATCCTAACGGCCCAGGTGAGTGCTCCAGTCTGCGGACTTTGGGGGCAAAAGGCTTCACTTGGATCAAGTGAAATGTTTTAGCTTTTTTAAAAATCAAATACCAACAGCATTTCTCAAAATTTATTTCCAAAAAAATCCAGAACTTTTTAATTTCTCCTTTCTCTGAGTCTCTGAGTGTTTTCAAGACTTTTTTTTTTTTTTTTTAATTCTGTTTGGTCACTGACCAAAATATATTTTTTTGGGTTTGTTGGCTTTTTAAACACAGTGTTTGCTTTGTCCCCAACTCCCCCACATACACCCTCCTAATTGGAAGTTAATTGTGCTTCAGTTGCCAGTGGCGTAGGATGAGTACAATGTAACTCCGCTTACAGAGTTGCTCCTCATTTACAGACATTCAGAGAAAGCAGAATTAGGACAAGAATACGATGACTGTAACATTTAAAAGAATTAATATATGGGGACGTTAACGTAATTCTCAGAGTTTCTACCTGATATTTTCCAGGAAGTAAATCCTACGAATGTTGGATGCTATCCATCTGATATCAACGAAAAATATTCAGAAACTCTTAAATATACATGTTAAGCTTTGGGAAAGGAAAGAAGTTTTCTTACAAAAGTACAGTGGATTTTGAGTCATACTCAGGTAAAATACAGCGAGACTGGAAATTCATAGTCCTCAACTTTTTGTTACATTGCACCATGCAAAGTTAACGCAAGAAATAAAAAGTTCACTGTAAAACACACTCATGAAAAATGGCCTCAGTTTAAGAGAACTTCTGCCTTTTTAAGAGTCTCTGTTCCTTTCTTAGAAACAAGTCTGCTGGCTCTTTTACTCCTCAGGCCGATCTTGGTAAACGAAAAAGGTTCTGCTGCCAGAATGTAGATTCAAATGCTAGGTTTCCTAATGAAGCAGTAACATCAATACATGGATAACACATCAGCATGCAAAGGGGAAAGTTTTATTCAGCGTAGCATAGGCCCTTCTTTCATGAAAAGGAGGGCAGGTTTCATGCATTCGATTAATAAGCTTATTATTTCCCATGTGTTCCTTTGTGAGGGAGATATTTTCTTTCTTCAGCAACCTGCATTAACTAAAACTGACTATAAAAGAAATGTTTTCAAACCCAAGCTACAGCCTACAATAAATAACGATCGCTTTCCTCTTTTCAGAGTCAAATCTTGGCCTGAAATCTATTTTGTTCCTAGCATTCCTGTTAAAAAAAGATGTTGGTGGTCTAGTTCCAATGCCAATACGCACTGTAGCATGGGTAAATCTGATTTCAGCTGCTCCTGCAAAGTCTTAACTGCATCTGTAAACCTACCCATTTGTGATGGGGGAAGGAAAAAAAAAAATAGTCTGAAGGCTTATGATTTAATTCTTCCACTGAAGTCTTTGAGAGCTTACGTTGTAAGGAGGTCAGGAGAAAATATATACAATTTCCCATCATTTGTCATGTTCACTCTAAGCAAGCGGGCTTTGATTTGCTATAGCTGAAAACTTTCAAAAACAATCATTATAAGCATGAAAGGCAACACAAAGACAAAGGACGTTCTCATAGTTACTTCTCCTTAGGAGGGTCAAGAACTTAACAGCATTTTTATTCATTTTAGAATGAACAAGCTGTCATTTTTTATTTCACAGCTATGGGAAAAATAAGAAGTTCTCATGAAGAGAAATATCTTTTAGCCCAGCCCAAAGATTAGATAACAGAGTTAAAAGCAAGTCCACAACCAAATTCTAGTTTGGGAATAAAAGCAGATCTGCTCTATGACACTACAGTGTCAGAACTGCAGAAACCACAGCAGCAGTTTCTTCATTTCCCATCTAGAGGAATAACTGGTGAGTTTTGACCCTTCCCATCCACCCACCAGCAGACCCTCCTTCAAAGTACTACAAATAAAGAGTCCTACAGAGAAGAGCTTTTTAGCTGAGCTATTCTCTTCTTCGGTAATGATTTATCATGCTCAGCAAACCCCTGAAGTATGGAAATGCCTGCATTTCTGCCAGGACCTGGCTATAAAAATCACAATCTTTCCATAATCCGAACCACAAGCAGGTAGAGCGGAATGTTGCCAACAGGAGCAACCTGGCATACAGCCCTTCCTCAAAATAAGCACAACTCTTCTGGCCCGCAGAAGTTTCTATTTTGATTGTATCGCTGTTGGCTGGAGAGAACTACAGCTGGGTGGAAAGGACTGGCTGATTTACCAGCTCCAGCTGGGCAAGAGGCATGGCCTCCACCCGTAAGCCGACTGAAGCTTTGTGTTGTCTCTTCTACTCTGGGCCACAACAAAAAGCAACAAAAATGTTTTCTTAAAGCAGAGATTGCCAGGTAGAGAACTTCTGCGTAACCTGAGAAAAGCCTGGATAGGAAACGTTTTGCTTTGCCGAGGACAAAAACTACACCAAGCTGAGCAGAATTGGTTCCTTCAGCTTCTGTCCACTGGCTTTCCCTTTAGGGGTGACTTAATTCATTGTAATACGAGATGAAAATTACCTTTACCTCTAGGTATTTTTCTATCCTTCCATCATATTTACTTCTTCAATCCCACTGTTGTAATCCCTGTATCTTCAATAGCAGTTCCATGTATTCACAGGAAGCTGTTGTACCTCTGAAAACCCGTACTGAAGCCCGTGGGTATGTCAGCAACTCAACTTCCACCTTTCTGTAAAGTCCCCTTCGTTCACACAGAGCTCCAGTACATGAAACAACAGTTCTGCTGTTGACTGGTTTACGTTGCCAAGGCTCAGCGCTTTCGCTGAGGTGACGGCAAGTAAAACTGGAGCACGGGTGATCCTTTTCTCATTGTCTTGACATAATCGACTGAGACACTTGAATTCCTTGTTGTTTTTGTTTAGTTACTGTAAAATTCAAAATGCTGTCCACATGACTGCCTAAGAAAGAGGTTGGAGGGACCTCTATCGACCACATACTGGTTAGATGATCATAAAAATAATGAAGCCAAGTTTACTGTGGCATTCAAAACAAGTTGACTCTCCATTAAATACTAGACAAATACCATTCTTGTTCATTACTCTCTATTTTCTTCCCATTATTTGTACAATCAAATCCCCCAAGATTTCTCATAACAGAGCTATTCAACAGCATTAATGAATTCCAGACAGGAAGCTGTTGCAGAGTCTTTCATTAGATTTTATACATAGCTGGAGTGGACAATATGTCCACTTAGCAGCCTTGATCTAACACCTCTCTCCTACAGGTCAGTTATATGAAATACACCATATACATGTTAGCGGCCTGAGAATTGCACTTAGGGAATATTGTCCATTGGCCTATTTGGATTATTAGTAGTGGCTGCAATCTGGGCTTGGAATGATCACGGAGGTAGAAATGGAAGCAGATTTTTAACAGAGAAGGGACAGGCAATAGGAAAAAATACCAAAGAAAACTCCCACTGATCAGTCAATATGCCGAGCTAAACTACTTTTTAACTCTGAAAGGTCTTCCTCTGCTCAGTGAGAAGTCATACAACTCTTCAGCTGTGAAGTGGCAAATACCAATGCATTCATGAACGTGGACCATCTATGTTTAAACAGAAGAGTCAAGTCAAACCATATAGAAATACCAATACTTTACCATCATCTATATTTACACCTATATACGAACATACATAAATATGGAGAAATCTGTTACATTTTTGGATCAAAACCAGCTGACAGACACATATTATTTTTTATACTGGGGTCTTCTTAATTTCCTCTCTCTGGTCAATGAAACTACTCTACAATCTGTAGCAGGAGATCTTTCAAACCCGGCCAACGTGCAAGTAATGATCTACTATACATGACAGTAATGAAGGGTTGGGCCACAGCTTTATGCTCATCAGCTACTTCAGAGGTGGTGGCAGTTCTCTGGCACGAGTCACAGATTCTTTAGGTATATTTGGGCATGGACGAGGAACAGGCAAAAGGCTCAGGGGAGAAGCCACAAATGGAAGGGACCAGAGTGGCTGGCTGATGATCTTACCCAGGGAGAGGAGGCTTCTACACGTGTGGTAGAAACATGCTGGCACTTACAGAAGTCTGGGACACAGCACCACTGCTGTTCGCTTTCCTGTGGTTTAATAGTGAACTTTCATTTCCATAGCTGTTCTTCTGGCACAATTCACCCAACAATAAATTTACAAGAAATTGTAAATATTTATTTTAAAAGGAAACATCTAGGAACTGTAAAGGCCATGAAATGCTGGGCCAGCCCTTCAGCTGGTATAAATTAAAACGGTTCCACTGTCTCCAATGCAGCTATGCAGATGTACACTGGGCAAGAAGCTGCTTCTCAAGGTTACATCTTGCCTCAAAGCTCAGGATTTTTATCCTCATGAACTATACAGTTAAGAGGGTGTAATTGGCTAACTTTTAAATTTTTTTTTCCCCAAAAACTTTATTTAAATACATTTTTGGCTTGTTTTAGATATTCCTAAAGCTTATACCAACTATGGCAAAGTTCTGTGGTCTTGTAAAGCTCCACTCCAGCTGCAATTAAGCCTTCTGCCAGCTTTTGTTTAGGTAAAGGAGGACGTATTTTTTAATGTCAAATTCAGCCAGTTGAACATTTGTAAAATTAACCACGAATATGATTTACTGCATACTTGTATCTTGTCCTATAAACGTGCCATACTGCTTGTTATATTCTGACAGTCTTTAAGTTGTTTTATGGGCACACCCCCAACATAAATATGTCGCTAAAGATTCACTAAGATGAGCCAACCTTTCAAAAAAAACCAAACCATTTGATTAAAGAAGTGAAAGGGTGCAAGCAATACCCCAGGATCTCTCTCCCTCCCTCTCCCTCTCTGATGAGTATTTTGTTTGACGCTAATACCTCTCACGATGTATGACATATGACTTTATGACATAAGCCAGTAACCTTAAGTTTGGGGAATCTAGAGGCATTAATATATTTGGTAAGTTGGAGAAAGAGACTGAGTCAATAAGATTACATTCATTGAGGCTGACTGAAAAGTTCTGTGCTTAGAAAGGAGAAACTGAATGCCTAAATCTAAAGCATCAATCAATCAGCTCTGCAGCACTACTGCAGAAAAGAAACAGGAGTTACATATTGAACACTTGGTAAATACCTTCAGTGCAAGTTATATTTAGAAAACTGGATGGGGTTATTCCAGCGTCTGCATTTTGGTAGTGCATACAGCAGAAATTATAGATAATATAGATAAAAATATAGATAAATAAATAAAAATATAGATAGAAAATACCAGAAAATACCAGCTACTCTGGTTATGGATTTGTCGGGACAAATTATGTAAATTTATTTTACCATCAGTCTGACTTACAGGGAAAACAGTCAATCAGTAAAAACAGAGAGCACCTCTCGGCTGCCAGCACAAGGGAGCACAGAGGCAGCATCCTAAACAGTAAGCAGAATATGCTGTTTGCTTCATACCTGACCAAGATGAAGCACCTGTACATTTTAAAGGTGCTAATGACTGAAATTTATGAAATTATCGTACTCTCATTTTGTTGAGCCCATCGCATTTTTTTCCCAGTGAAAATCCAATAGTGTGGGTAAATTGACTTCAAACTTTATGGACCTATGCTCCTTTAAAAAATAAAACCTTTTCCACTTTTGCAGTTGTTTCAATCTTCGTTACTTTTGCACAGTCGTATCGAGTCAATACTTCAAAAGTAAACATTAGATTCATTCAATTTTCTAAAGAAAGAGAAAACTAATAAGAAAACTAAAAATGACATGGATATAACACAGCAGTGAAAGTAACTGCTCCAAAAAGTCAAATGAAGGAAGTTTTTTCTAAATCCATACGGACACATTTTTCAGTCATGAAGAAAGTTATAACTGCCAAAATAATAATAAAAAAAAAGGTCTTTAACTTACTGCTATCTGTTGCATGAGCCAACTGTGTCATTCTATAAAACCACTTCCCAGCTCTCAGACATCCATTCACTGTTCATCAGTAAGGAGAGGAATCTTTCCATTTCAGGAGCTTGGCTTATTAATGCTAGCCTGTCGCGAACTGTTACATCTTTCTGCTGCTCGTGGTTCCAAAAGCCTTCCTCACTCAGCTCTCTCGCACCCTCTCTCAGCAGCCTTGCAGAGCTGGGCTCAGCGCTAGTCCACCGGCACAGCTGAAACCAAGTCAGTGACGACCTGGCAGTTTGCACGAAAAGGGCCAACACCTTCTCAATATCAGCTGAAGTATATCGGAGTCCTCAGTCGGAAGCTGCAGCAGCACACTGCCTATACAGGACGTTGGTCAAGAGACCAGGCTTAATTTCACATTTCTGCCTTATTTAGCAACACGCCTGCATGCCACCAGGTGTTGCAGCAAGCGACGCAACAAGGAGCACTGTAAAAACAGGGATTCCTGCCAGTCGCAAGTTAACTGTGTGGGTTTATAGTAATGCTCTCTTCTGTAAGATACCACACACCTGACTACTTCAGGACTATTAAGTCTTTGATTAGTAAAAGATGTCACTCAGAGTGCCAAGACTTATAACAACTTACATATACACACACACACACGTAGTAATTATTATATATATAACAACTGTAAAATATGTTGTTATATTGTTGGTAGCATCTTTGAGCTACCAACATTACAATGACTTTTTAAACAGACCAGGAGGACATCGCAGGTGGTTTTGAGATTGGTTTACAGAAAATGGCCCCACTGGGCTCTCCAAAAAGGGCCCTTCGTTACTTCAAGATACTTTCTGAACATTAGAGTACTCGACCACAGACCCTGATGAACCTCAAAAACTGGAGTTATTCAGTACGATACCAATAAAAGAACTTTCTTCAATGCTTAAAAACCAAGAACAGCCCAGGCTCTGCAGTAAGCCGCCTGCAAGACCAAATCTAGAGGTCCTGCTTTTATTTCAACTCTTCTTATTCAGCCAAACAATCCTGCCTAGTAACTCCTCTTGCCTGATTACTAAAATGGACAACACCACAGAGGACAACAGCTATTTTAGGCCCAAAGAGATTCATTTACCAACACTGGGGTGTTATTCTTTTCTCCTACAGTTGGATGAAAATTTTATAAGGTGGTTATGGGCTGTAGAAACAAACTGAGCTGGTATGAATTGGGGACAACAGAATTTGTTTATTTAAAGTTTTTTCTTCTGGAGGACAACAGTCATTTGAAATTGGTTCACACCAGCCCAGGTTGGTCATTAATATGTCCCAGCACTGAAAGGTTCACACTGTAGCTGACGACTTGATCACCACCGAATGGAAACTGCTAGTGGTTTTGTTTGCTTTAAAGGTAACACTTGGTATCCTGATCGTCTCAACCATTAAATATCGAAAGGAATGGCTTTTCCTTCGGCCAGGAAAGGGGGAAGACGAGGCAGCACTGAGCATTGGGATAGGCTGGCCATACATATAGCTTCCACTTGGAAGAGACTGCCTGTTCAGCCATCCCAGGACCCTTCTGCCAGCCCCGAGTCAAGCTGGCTCAACGCCCCAGGAACTGAATCTCATATCTCAGCTCCCCTGCCACAGCTGTCATGACAACTATCCCTGTACCTGCAGCCAGAAAAGGCCTTTGCTTTCACATTCAGGCTTCTACTCCAAACGCTACTATAAATGGGTAAAAAAAAAAAAGCTAACTCTCCAACAGGAGTTTCTGTCATGCTTTACAAGTCTCAGAGCTCTTTTTTTTGCCACTTTTTTTTTTTTTTAAATTCTTATACTGTTACTTGGCACAAAGGCAAAAGCCTGGGTTTTGTCTCTGTTTATTCTTATTGATTTATTTGGAGTGGAAAAAGTGCATGAGGTTAAACAGAACGTAACAGTGCCAGTGAGGAAGCTTGTGCAACATCACTTGACCATCCTGTACTTGGTACAGGAGCCAAACCCAGCCTTTCAGAACATCAAACACTTCATCCAATTTTATGTGCAGCTACAGAAAAGGGCTTGTCCTCCATTTTCATATGCTTAAATGAAAGATTTTTCATTCAAGAAAACTACTAGGATTATCTGAGTTGATCTTAAAGATAAAATGGTTCAAAGAAGTTCACTCAGGAATTTCTGAGCCAAAACTGTAACCTCTGTGAGAATACCAGCACTGGGCAGATATTAAATTTCGACTCATTATGTCCAATTTAATCTTTCAATGGCTAATCATCCTCATTTTTAAAATTTGTATCCAGTTTGTGGTCTGAATTGGGCTAATTTCAAATTCCAAACAAATGGATACACGTACGCTATCTATTGAGATAATAAAGAATCCTTATTACTATAAATCTCGCTCCCTACAGGTATCCTGCAGATAGTGGTTCTTTTAGACAAAGAACATAAATTAACCTTTTAAATACCTAAGTGCAAAGGCATTTTTCCAAACCTCTAACTGTGCAGTGCTCTTCTCTATGTTTTATTGGCATCCGTCTTTTTCAAAGCACATTTCAATGCTGCTGAAAATTTTAGCCTTCACAATACTACCCACAAGAACTGGGAGTGGCCTCCTGAGCAGCGCACCTCCACGAATCAGTATCACGTGGATTCTCATGGGTCTAGTTGTGAAAATCTCATTGCAGCTCTAAAGATTTAACTTCGAAGGGTCGTTCCTACTAAAGCCATGACAAGACATGCCATGCCCTCTTGAACTGCACCGATAAATATAACCGCCTACATATAAAGTGCACACATTTTTAGCACACATTTGGTGTATGTAACCATACACCAATAAGACTGATTTGCTCAGTGGAGCGGAGATAACATTTCCTTGCTAATATTTCACTTACTTGGTAGTCATTCCTATTTTGATAACACAAAGGTAAGAAGTTATAGGAAAGAAATTCCTTAACTGACCTTTAAGACACCTTAATACCTCTTCCTACTTAACTAGTCTATACTCAACAAAAACTTTAAAAGGAAATAATATTTAACGGTATCAAAGTGTGGTAATTTTATACCTGCCAGAGCTCAGAGCTGGACTCAAGTTATATTAGCCCCTTAGTGCCAGCTCCATACAGGTCTGATTCATGCAAAATTGTCACTGCAATGAGACCCTGTCTCTCTGGGATCTGCAGGTTGCCATACCTCCTTCTGTCTCTGTGCCACCCTCTGTACTGGAAGTATTTTAGCTGCGTCAGCGGGGTAAATACGTCTGTAATGGGTGTAACGCGGACCAGTTTGAGTGTCACTGCATCACATCGCAATACACACAGCTTTGCACAACAGACCAGACCTCAGCATCAACATAGAAGAAGAGAAAACATGGAACGTTTAAATAAGGCAGGCATGTAGAACACTTGGAAAATATTAGATATTTTTCTTAATAGGTAGAACTATCAGACCTGAAGCACACTTCAGTTTTGCTTTGCCTTCTCCCTCTCCCTGACCCTGAGTCCCTTAAATAAGTGACTGATAACAGTTTAGTGAATGTCCAGTATACTTCTAACACTCTAAGAAAGTTACCTTATATTTAAATTGTAGAAATCATAGAACAGGCTAGGAAGAAACCTCTGGAGATCATTCCTTCCAACCTCCAGCTGAAAGCAGAGCCTTAGATGAGGTTATCCAGGGCTCTGTCAAGGGAAGTCCTGAATACTTCCAGAAAGGAAGATTCCACCGCTTCTCTGGACAAACTTCTCCAATATTTAATTCTCCTCACAGCGAAGAATTTTATTCCTATTGCAAGACAGAAATTCCCTTAAAGGAACTTGTGCCCATTGCCTCTTGTCCTGTCACCATGCATCCTCTACATATTAAAAGGGAATGTTTAAATATATACTGCCTTGCAAGATAAAGGGAGTACCCAAAATCTGAAAGAAATAAAAGAAAATGAGCATCAACCAGAGTAGCACACGCTTTTCTTACTCTCCTGCCTGTATGGTATATCCATACGTGGAAATGGAGACGTGCAGAGCTACGATTACGGCTGAGTCAACAGGATCTGGTTTCACAGCCCTCTCATGAGACTTTTATCAAGTGAATCTGCAAGAACACTGCTACTGAAACATTTATTTCATCTGAGTGCATGAATCTGTATGCATGTATTCCCTTTTTTCTAGTACTACCTATTTAAGAAAAACCTGACATTATTAACACTGCCTTCTTCATAAATCTGAACAATAAACATTTGCTTTGATCTCATGCGGAAATGGTCAAAGGCTGGTAGTACTTTTTTTTCTGCTGACATTTTACCTAACTTCAATCCAAAGGAGAAGTGTCATTTTTCCAACAGACTTCTACTGCCCTCTGTAGGATTATTTTACAGAAAATATTAGGACCAAAGTAAAAGAAGAAACTAAAAAGAAAGCATGTAAGCCTGTCACATTACTATATCACTTCATAAACATACTGGAGATGGCATATTAAGCTGATGTTTCCTAGAGCTTCATAAGGTTAGGGAATTTATAGACTGTGGATACAAATCGGGAAGTAATAAACAGAATATTCCCATACAACGTTACCAGATTTTTGAGACTGCAAAATGAAAACCGAGTGCCTGAAGATCAGTGAAGACAGGGGATACTTGAGGGTGTAATAGAAGTACTCAGAAAGACCCATTGGTTTTCAGAACTGTAGACTGCTTTCAAAGCATGTCTCAGAAGACTCTCACTGCATAGCTAAGCAAAGCACTGAAAAAAATTAGTGAGAAAATATACTGTATCAGAGTGTTTACTGAAGTTGTATGCTTCAATATTTAAGTTTCATTCTTGATACAACCTAGGACAGTTCTGCTCCTTCTTGCCATGTACAAAAAAATATTTTTTTTTTTTAATTATTCTAAATTACACATGCAAATAAAATTTTGGCTATTTTTTATTGGTAATCATATTAGACAATCAGAAGAACATGGTACCGTGGAGCCTCAAGATAACTAGTAACTAATAGTTTTCATACCGGCATAGAACTACAACCGCATTTGCCTCTTTACATTCCTTAGAAATATTTTTGATAATTTAGATGCGTTCAGTAGTGACCCTGGGAGGTGGCTGATGCTTTTCATACTACAGTATGCTTGTAGTGTTAAACGGTATTACAGGACAAGAAGGTAAACCAAACGTATACATATGCATGGGCTAAGTAACGGCGACAACTCAGAAGTGAATTAAAAGGCTCCAATTGTATGAAGCGTTTATGATGACATCAAAAATCACAAGCCTGAGCGGCTCATCATTTCCCCACAATCCAAAAATGCAATTAGACCTTAATTGCATTTCACTTAAAAAAAAAAAAAGCCTGTAACAGCAATTACACACAGTAAAATACCCTGCCTAGAATGCTGCTGCAATTATAAACGGCTAATCACTGTGACAGTAAGTAACGTACCGTGCCGTGTTACTGTTTTATGATGTGGGAAAGGAGGGCACTGATATTCCTGAAAGGTTGTAGGGAATTCTGCATATAAACTGTGGGGCTAAGTCCAGAAAGCAAGTTAAACCTACAATGCTCTAACCTCAAAGGAGGTGTTCATCCGTCTGAACTAGGTGTCTTAGTCATCCCAACTAGAGAAAACGTATCCCTTCTCCACATCTCAGAACTGGTGCCAGACAGCAGGTGAAGACTGAGAAAGCAAAATAAAATACTGAAGACAACGTAAGCTGTGGGGAAGTGAGACTCGCATCTCTATGTGCGCTCCTTTGCTAGGAGGACGAATGTGTCGCACAACAAACGTGCGTGCATCCAAGAATCTCTTATTTTTGTGCAACAGTGTAATCATTTTCAGTGTTACATAAACCCTTTCCCCAAGATTTCTAGAAAACCAGCGGTCTCATAATTAACGGACTCATGGAATCTTTCAAAAAAATCTAGGTTATTTATTTTCCAGTAGCTAGCTATTCCTCCATGCTCCATTTACTGTCCTTCTCATTTCTGATGTATTCTGTTTCAATTAACGCACTTTCATCGCCACAAGACACAGACGATTGACTAACAAGACAATTCACATTTGGAGGGAACGGCCACAGATTAATAAAAGCTGAAAATTACAACCTACTTTGTAAGAAATGATTCAAATGGAATACACTGAAAGGCTACCTTCTATCACAAAGTGAGCGCTCGTGCCAAAACAGTCTGCCAAAACAGGCAGATCTCTCTTTCTCCCATTTCCTTCTCCAAAAACACACAACAGAGTTAGTACTGGGTAAAGAGATGAAAACTTACCAAGACTGGCACACAACATGGTCACGTAAGCCTCACTTCCTTAGGCAAAATATAGGATATGGGTCAGAAAACTTGAATTGTCTTAGCACTTTGACAATAAACTTTGTCTGGCAACGTTACAATTAACTTAAAATAAGCCAAAAAGTTGTCAGATCAACTGCTTTTGTTTCTCATGGATGCAGACCAACTTTGTGTCATGACTGTATTTGTAAGTAAAGTTCAAGTTCAACTTACATAAGCCCTCACGATCTCTTTTTGAAGTCCATAATTTATGACTGGAAATTTTGACCAGAGCAAAATTCTGAGTATTTAATGCAACTTATGTAGGCTGTCAACCTAAAAACCAACCTTTTTTCTCTCAGTCATTTGTAACATTCATAGGAAGCAGATGATCTTGTATGGTTCTTCAGCAACCAGTTTATCTTCCTGAAGAGATGGGTCACAATGAGGAATGAGGGTTCATAGAACTGTCTGCCTAAAAGCAGTTGATATTTAAGGTACTCAGTTGACAAATTATTGTTATATCTCTGCATGTGTAAAGACTTCTTTTTTTCCCTTTCTTATTTTTCCTTATTTAGTAATCTTGGTAAACTGAGAAAAAGCCAAGATAGCTCAAGTTCTCTCTTCAACGCAGCCTGACAGCACACCATCCATACGCAGAAGGATCATCTAGCCAACCAACACACACGACAGGACGAGGCACATCCCACACTGTCTCTCCCCAGGCCAGCAGTTACGGGACATGAGCAAAAGGGGAGAGTATTGATGAGGAGGATGCGGAGGCGTACTGGGGAGATACTACACAGGAAAAGTAGGTTTCATCGGTTCTGCCGCTCAGGCCATAACCTGTCAGCTTGTTCTTTTACCTGAAAGCCAGATCTAATTCAGGTTTAGAAATGACTATTACACGCTGATGTTACAGTTAACTATTACTGTATGTAATTTTTATTACAATTGTAGATATTACAATTGTAATGTTGTAATTATGTAATAATATGTAAAAGTGTAAATATTACAATTGCAATATTACAAGATGTAAATATTACTGTACCTTCTAAAACAGTAAGCACGAGTTTACCAAGGCAGTATGTTGCCAATTTATTAGCATACTACGTGCATAAATTATAATAATAATATATTCAGCTGTGAATGTAATTGTTGTCTTATACAAGGTCTCATCAGCATGACTCAGAATGTCCCTGGAGGATGCCAAGGACCCTCCATTGCCATCATCACAAGATGAGGTTTTGGGCTGTAATGGCTAGATGGGGTGATATTCCAAAATCTATGTCATTGGACAACAGTTTCTAGAGAAGAAAAAATATGATTTCCGGAAAAGAAACAACAACGAGGACCACAGGCAAGATGATCCAGACCAGTATTTTCCCCTCAAGCAAAATCCTCATTACTGTTAACAGAAGTTATGCACATACAACAAGGAGACTTGAGCCTAAAGGGCGTGACTGCCAAGTCACTGCAAGAAGATCATACTGAAATCCAGTGCTGATCTATCTTTGTAAGCACAACCATTTTGTTAAGGATATAGAATTAGCTGCCAGCCTACACCAACAATTTGACCGTATCGGACTAGAGTGAAACCACTCAGTTCTCATCAGTCACACCCCCCAAAACTCCGCTGGTAAATGCTGCGTTATAGGGCTCAGAGCTACCAACTCAAGCTAATGAACGCTGTCAGATTACTAGCTTAGTGAATGGACACAAAGTCAGTCAATGTCATTCAAAAAAGCAGCTCTTCAGACAGACCAGGGTACTATTTATCATATCAAAACATTGCAGAAATCTTTAGTGGTCATTTTCCATTCCTGTCAAACTACTCATCAAAAGGTCTTATTTTTTGATTAATTCACTCCCCCTTATCTATGCTCGAAGCAAACTGAAAAAAAAACGTGTTTACCAGTGCCCGTTTTTCTTGAAGCTATTTTTTTCGTGTACCTTCAAGACAGCAAGCCACAACATCGGTCATAGTAAAGGAGGGCTATACCTTTTTCAAGAACAACCAGCTGGTTCTTGGATTTTGAAAGTCATGTTTACAACATATAGCTCTGACATAGTCTTACAACTTCTGGAGCTTAGCGGAAAAGTCAATTTCCCCCAAACAAAGCCACTGTTAAGAAAAATCTGAGGATGCCAAAATGTCAGGTGCTTACCTTTATCATTGCTACTTGTTGGTGTTGGAGGGGGAAGTCCAGGCTTAGATTTGTCGTAATTGTTAAAGCTCTGGCTGCGTCGATTGTTGGCACTAATAGAACCACGAGCTTTGGCCTCGCTGCCTGCAGCGGACACCCTCGTGGTGGGGCCTGGAAGTCTGATGAAAGAATTACAATATGATTAAATATATTTTAAAGCACTCTGGGAAAGGAACTATGGAATATCATGCATAAGCTGAAAAGAAAAGGATCAATACCACAAATACATACTCACAAGAATCTTTTTTCTTTTATAAAACCAAGAAATCATCCTAGATGAAAAATATTTGGCAAACAGGCTACTACCTGGATTGTTTTATACCAGGACCACCCCACCCCCACTCCCCCCCAGACGAAAATTAATGGCCATTTGCCATAAATCTCATAAATCAGAATTAGCTGCACGTAAATTCAGTGCAGCAATAACACCAGTACAAGGTTAAGACTAAGTGAGACGCCACTGTCCTTAAACCAGATTGCTGGACATAAAAGGGCTACCCTTATTTTGGAAATAACAATGAGACAGACCATGGCTGCCTTTTCCCTTGTAGAGAGCACATCATATCTCTGCTCTGAAAGCGACAAAGCCTAGCAGCCAAGCCCAGCGAAACTTGAACTTGGTTTAATCATTTGAGCCTATAAAAATCACACAAAGCTGTGTTGCCCTCTTAGGGCAACCACCTTATCTGTGAACTGGCGTAAGCCTCTGGTTTAAACTGGGTCAGTCTCACGCAGCATTTCCTTACCGTAGCCTGTATTTACAAGATTTAGCTGTTTACCTAGAAAAAAAATGTAATTAGGATTCTGGAGTAAGTAGATAGGGAAGGATACTACTTTCATGCTTTTCAGGCAAAAGGGGAGGGGGAAGATTTTTCTACAAAGCCTGACAGAATTAGCAAAGCCACTGGCATCACATCTCAGGACAACAGGTCTGTTTGAGTCCTTCAAAGTCAAAGATCATACCTAACGTTTCTGTGTTTGCACTGTATTTTGTGCACTAATCATTAATGACCACACATTTCTGCATTCCAGATACATGAAGTATCCAAAACGAAAAGATTTGGTAGTTGCTCAAAATGCATACTGAAGAATGTTAGTGAAACAGCTGATTGTTTTGAAAAGCAAGGACATCACATTAAAATCTAAAAGATAGGACCAGTTCATGCCACCTACAGTAGCAACAAAAGGGACCACTCTTTGCCATCTTTGCATTTTCCGTATGGTAGAATCTCTTGAAAAGGTCTTTAAATAAAACACAAAAATCTAATTGTCTTAACCAACTTATGCCAATAATACACTAAAATGAAGAAGTCCCAGTGGTCAGAGAAAGCAGGGGATGCAACTGACCAAATCACTGTTATGCCTCTGGGAAGGAAGAGAAGCCGGGAGGGACTCTGGCAGGGCTTCCTAAATAAACTGACTTCTCCAAGACTAGTGAAGAAATAGGAAATATGAAAGAAACATGAAAGAAAAGAGCAAAAATGCCAGCAGCTGCATGCACATGCTTGCAAAGCTCAAAAGAGGATAAGACATAAGGGCATCATTCAAATACAAAACCAAAAATTAATTTACAAACTGAAACCACCACAGATCCAGCACAGCACATCATGGTTCTGAGGTTGACTTTACTGAAGCCTTTCAGATGAGCCCCTCAATTTATCCTGCCTTTTTCAACACTGCGGGGTGCTAGAAACTAGTACATACTCATCATCGCAGTAAGGTGTAAATAAGAACACCCCAGAGATGCTTCACCTACTGCAGAGGACACTACGTGGGAAGAAGCAGAGGCAAACCAGGGATAAACACTGTTCTTGAGGACTTGGAAGTCACCAAGACAAGGAAATTCATTAAGAATTTGTTTTGCTTAATAGGAAATGAGCTAGGTTTCCTACAGGTAGGAAGGATGCACGTATACCTCACCTGAAATTTACCAACCAGTGATAAAAATTGCAAGTACGGGCCAACCACCATTAGCAGGAAGGCTACTAGACCTCCAGTACTGGCAGGGGAGTTTTCTAGCAGGGCTTGGCAGGAGGGAAGGGATAATGTTCTTGTACCGATGGGTAAGAAAAGGCTCCCCACACACGCCCACACAGGCTTTGCAAATCTGTCACATTTCAAAGCTACTCAAACCATGTGACCACTCAAGAAGTGACAAGGTTTTGATTCAAGTCAGTATTGTCACCGCCAGTAAAAACATACTGAGAATAAAAAACATACGTGCTAAAATCACTCTTCAAGAAGATATCATTTCTTTTAGACTCCCTCCCCCCCCCCCCTTAGTGTAACTGACTGATTTTAAGCCCCTGCTTTTGGTATTGGGCCAAGATATTTCACAGCAGCGCCTGTGAAATCTAGGGAAAGAAGAGAGGTTCAGGGAAACATTTCCAGCTTCTTGCTATTAGAGACAAGGTACTGAGCCCAGAGAATACCCTCCATTACTGCACATCAGCACCTCTTCTATGCAAACACAACCTGTCAAGCCATAACTATGACTGAGAGAGAACATGAAAAGGAAACGTGGCACATTTTAACAGGGGTTATACTGCAGACCTTCACTGTTGTCAGACGACGTAAGATGGGGGAAATAAATCCAAATTATACAGCAGAACTAACAATCTATACAAACTTGCCAAGCTGAATAAAAATCATAACAGTTCAGAAGCTTAGCAAAAATGGTATAGTCTACCAACGTATAACTATATAAAAATTCCTAATAAAACACTTGAATATATAACAGTAGTAAACATAAACATGATTAGTAACCATTTTAATAACACCCCAACCCTTATGATCACTGAGATGAGATGGTCATACGAGCTGGCATGCAAGTCATGCTGGGATTCAGAAAAAAATTTCACTAAAATACCTATTAATCATTTCTGGGGAGGTTCGATGTGCTCAGCTTCAGAGCACCGGGGAGTGCAGGAGCTCTGATGAGGCAGTCCCACATGGGGCTGTTTGGGCTCACCTGGTGCACATTATGCTCTCCTGACTAGCAAAGACACTAGCCTGATGCTAGTTTCAATAATGCAGATCAAAATACAAGTAATACAGATGTGTAGGGGGGGGAGAGAACTCCCAGAACCATGTTTTGTTCTCAAAAGCAAAAGCTCATATGGACAAGAAAACCAACTTATTTTCTGGCGGACCAAAATGCATTCCACACCTTGAAAAAAAAAATAAAAGGAAAAAAAAAATCTGCCTAACACTTCCATGTTCTAGCTGTTTGTAAAAAGCTTAGTTACAAACAAGGAGGTAAATATTTTCAACGGGAACCCTAAACATGCATCCAGAAATATTGCAAAAGGATTATTCATGCTTTGCAGAAGATGGAGAAATGCTAACCTAGAAGACTTTTTCTGACCAAGAGTGAATCGGATGATTTTGCTTTGAGATGAGTCCCTGGGAGATGCACTGTATGACAGGAAAGAAAAAAGTGGAAGATAACATTGAACAAAGATACTTTTTTTAAAGCCACTGAACTTAGTAACTAGTTTTAGGGAGGAAAGAGTTTTTATGAATTCCACAGGAAAAAAGGCAGCTTCTTGCTTAAGTATAACCTTATGTCAAAACTCCTGAAATTGGAAATGAATTCATTTTTATAGAGTAATGAACATGCAATTCTGCGTGCAAACCCCAACTTTGTTACTCTTTTTTCTCAGTCTTTTCTTATGTGTGTTTTTCTGCAGAATCTGAGCAATTTCACTTTAGCATATACTAAGAAAACATGACATTTAAGACCTTTGGGTTAGATATTTTTCAATTATTTGAAACCCAGCACAATCCACACAACAGACTAAATATATTAAAGCAATATTCTCTGCATGTTTTTGACAGAATAGTCACAGAAATATGTTCAAATACCTCTTTGTTTTACAGTCATTATTTCTTGTACAAGTTTATACATACTGTAGCAACACTACATTTTTCAATTATACAAAAATATTGTTTCCACCCAAAATAAGCATGATTCATGAAGAAAGACATGAGCCAAAACCAAGTAAGCTCTCAGTAGCCTCACTTGGAAGGCCTCATTTAAACTGTTTATATTCCTTATAAAGCAGCACTTAAGCTAGGGTTCACCTTAATGTGTGTTATTTTAACACAAATAAGCCTTAACTTAATTTGAGATATTAAAAAAGAAGAAAAAAAGCCTTCATACTTAACTAATTGTGCAAATATGGCTTTAGCCTTTAATCCTGCCCACTTATCCCCACTAAAACCCTCACTCTCTTAGCAGTGGAAGGGTCAGACAAGCAGAAGGCCGTACGTGCATTCACAGCAGTACTGCCTTCATAAATTGCTTTTGTTCTAACCTGAAAAGAGCACCCCAAGGATTAAAGACATTCAAGGGACAAAGACTCTCTCTACTTACCTGTATTCTTCAGATCTATTCTATTCTATTCTGATCTAATATTCCATTCTGATATTCTGATCTAGGAGCAGCAACAAACACCAATTGTGAAAATAATTTCGGCCCATAAGCCTAGATTTGATTTTGACGGTCACCAGCCATGATGAGCTCTATTTCTTTTACCATTGTCAGAGCCTTCCACTTCTTAGGGCCGAAATTCTTGTAAACTGAGAACCAAAGTTGGTTTTCACATGCCCAAAGTACGTATTGTATAATGACAAGTATATACATGCTTTGCAAGTAGAAAGAAGCAAAAGGAATAATGAGAAAATGTCCTCATAAAATATGGTGGTTCCTTGGTCTAGCAGGTCTTTTAAACCTACCGAACTGCATATTTCAAGCGCAGAGAACATATTTAAGCACATCTGTTTTGATTTCCAAAGGCGTGAAGTCAATTCTACCCAGCACTCAGTTTCCAAGACACTCTTTATTCTAGAGTAAAACTAAAAGAACTTTCTTTGGCTTTTGAAGACCTCTAACAACAAGAAAAAAAAAAAAAGACATAAACAATAAAAAAGAAACTTAAAGGAAATTTCCCCACCTTGACTGCATTTCTGGTTGTGCTTTGAACTGCGGGGGCTGTTGGCACGGAGTCTGGAGCGAAGCTGGCACCTGCTGCTGCTGCGGTACCCCGACCTGGCACTGGGATGGAGGCCCTGCTTGCTGGGACACTGGAGGAGGTTGCTGGGACGGATAGTGTTGTGGTTGCTGTTTCTGTGGCTGCTGTTGCTGTTGCTTGTACCGAGATAAACTGAAGAAAAGGCCCAAGATGGCCTTCAGATTCCCATTCCTGATTTCTGTAAGGCAACATTCAGAAGTCACTCGTCAGCCACCACTTGTTTCCATCTGACAGCAGGTCAGCCACTGCACTCTTCGTAACACGGTCTGAACTCACTTCCTTTAGGATATGACAGGCTTTCTGCACATCTAATCGGCATTACAGCTGATTACCACTGAGCACCAACCACAAGCAAATAACTAACTTCTTCCCCACAGTGACCGCACGATGTCTTCCATTTCTGCTATAGTCTGCGTATTGATGCAGGCGTGTTTAAAAAGATAGTTCTTTAAATAGTTCCTTTAAACTAAAGAAACAAAAATGACCAAAACAAAACCCCGCAACAACAAGTGTATTAACAGCATCACACTGTAAATGATTTCTCGGTCCTAAATTTGCACAAGGAGAAGCTACTCAATTAGCACACGGTATTATATAATTTCTGGAATATCAGACTGTTTCCACTAAGAAAATCTGATGCAAGTTTTGCACTAGAAAATATGATTACTGGGTGAAATAGCTGTATTAAAACAGATAATTACCAGTTTGATACTATCACAAGCTGAATAACAATGGATACCCGAGGTACCTAAAGATAGCGTAACAGTGAATGAATAAGCATCTCAATTCCTAAAAGTCATCCTGTTCTTCTATGCAATATCAAACGCAAAAAACGTAAAATCAAACAGAAATAAAAAGATAAAGACGTACCAGAACATGCAGTTAACAGGTGTATCGTGATTAATATGCAAAAGCACCAATTCAGTCTTGCAGACAACCTTAATAATGTGCCATGACTTAATTATTTAGCAAGTTTAACTTCCTAAACTAAAAAAGTGAATTAAAAAAGCTACGTCAAACAGCCAAACTTTTGCATACACTATATAGACCACTTGAACTAACAAAACTTACTCTTGCCCTATTGATTTTAAATCCCTCTACACAGATTAGTGCAAGAGGGGAAGAGAAGGACACGTGGCAAGACTGCGTCCAAGCACAAAAGTGAGAAGAGAGTTTTAATTTCTGCTGAAAGGTTGCTCTGACTTTGTAATGGTCCCTGCTCTTCCCTTTATTCCCTCTCCCAGACACATTTCTGCTCACATCACCCATCTCTGCTGGGTAACAATCTTCTGTTCTTAACCCCAAGCCCTTTACCCAGCAAATCTCAGGTTCACACCTTAAAAATTTTGCTCCCTTTTCTATACCAGCTTCGGTCTCTTTGTCCACCTGTGCCTCAATCTACTTTTTCTTCCTATCCACTAATCTAATTTACTTTCTTCCTTAATTTTGTTTTGGCCCATGCCCATCTCCTCAGCAACCCCTAGACCTTATCGAAGTGGTGCTGGTCTTAAACCAGACCCAGAATATTCCTCTCCTTTCCTCTCCTACTTCTTGACTAGATTGCCTTACCCATTTTTTAATTCCCTGCAGTCTGGCCCCTCCACCAGTGCTCCTTCCCATCACTGCCCCTTTTCCCTTGTTTAAATGATTATCAAGCCCGAGGCCCTTGGGCAGCCATTTTCTGTCTTCCTTTGTTTTCTTATCCAATTTTAGTATCTTCCTAGACGGTGGGGTCCCAATGAATCCTGCCTGTTTCCTCTTTTCCCAGTCCCCTCCTGCTCCCGTGCAGTGTCATGCCACAAACCCAGCCTCCTCCCACTGCCATCAGCACCTGCAGCAGGCAGGTTCCTCCTCTAATCTGCCTGTGTTTAGCTAGGGAGGACACCGATAGAAGGTAGACAATAAAGTAAAACGGACACAAAAGACAGCAAAGCAGAGTAAAAAGGATCTCCTTATCTTCGAATTACTCATGGGAATTGTAAGGAAAGTAGCACTTAATCACAGGCCAAAGCATAACTAAACAGAGCCAGAGGCACTGGGAAGCTTAACTGCACAAATACGGGCCAGAAGATAAAAGAAATTACCATGGGTCTGCATGTTTAAACTTAGCAAAGCTATATACAATTGGACTTGATTTCAATGTGAAGTGAGAGGTGATTATAACAATAACCCCACCTAAAACCTGTTGCTTTCTAGGTCTGTCTGTCTTCTGCTGTATTTATCAGAAGAACCTGCTTTTGATATTTTCCTAAGGTAACCAAAAAAATAATCATCAAAAGCAAAACACCTTTAATGAGTTTCAAAAGAAGCAGTCTCTTTCCCTCTGGGTTTTAAGCAAAATATTTCAAACGGGACTTTCAGAGGTAGTTCTGTTTCTCTTATCTTGAAGACGGACTGAGGTAATTCACCTGGCAGTTTGCCCCTGCACTTTGTGCGAAAGGACATTTCAAGTGTTAAACAAGAAAAGAGTATTTCAAAGAGTACTTCAACCTCACTGCACTCTTCCCGTCAATGCAGTCTCAACTGCTTCCTGCTTTAGGTCCCCTCTAGTCCATGGGTCAGCTTAAATATGCATATTAACTTAGATAAGGACAGGCATGTCACCCACCCATTTTAAATTTGGAGCCCCAAATGACTCGTCTTGTATATTTGAAACAAACACTCTAGGCATTTCAGAGGAAACTGGAGTTTGGTTTTCAGAGAACCCACACAATTGTACCCTTTAGAAATCTCCATACTGGAATATCAACGTTGATGCTTGTTGCACCTGCAGCTGGAACTTCCACCGCTGTAGCTTGTCAATCATCCTTCTCTGTCTTCACAAAAATACACCAGACTCAGTGGAAATTGGGGGGGGGGGCGGGGAAGTGCAGGACAAAGAAAAGGTAAAGAATAAAATTTCTGCAAATGATAAATTACTCATTATGTACAGAATACATATCAAAGCAAACCAATTAAGAAGAAAAAAAATGGTTTATCACTTATTTAGTCAGGCTTGTTTGCATCTGCAAAGCTTATTTTGTATCTGACCCCGTAAAGCACGTGGGACTAGGAAAAAACAGAACTAGTTTACATGTCCTGGACTGGTTAGCCAAACTGGCTAGCAGGACTATGAATTAAGAGTCACTGCACGATCCTTAGTTTGCACTAAATAAAATAAATAAATAATAAATAAATAAATAAATAAATAAATAAATTAAATACGGCTGTCACATACACGTTCTATTCACCCCTAAAGACAGCGGGTGTCTGCTTCTGTCGCTTTGCACTAGCCTCTTAGAGCTGACCACCGAGGGATTCTGCATGCAGTTCCCATCAGTTCTTCTTAGTTCATTTAAGAGGCAAGACAAGATGGTCTTCTGAACAGAACAAAATGAAAAGAATCAGGAAATTCTGTCCACTGTGGATGATGGGAGAAGAGAGAAAGGGCCAAAATGACTACGAGCAGGTCTGACTTTAAGAGAAAATGTTGAGAAGCAGATATACTTCACAGCTGATCCAGGACGCCTCACAAAGTACAGACAGACCCAACCTCAGTCAGTACATGCTCTAGGCTGGCTGGCCTCTAAGCTGACTTTAGGGATCCAAAGCTACCAAACCAGCTTTGGGATGAACTTTGCAGACTCTGCTGAGGAATGTGATTTGAATATGAACAATGCTGGGAATTTCACAGAAATGAGGAAGGGAAATGCAAGAAGGAATTAATTCCCACCACAAATGCTAGATCTGCAGGCATTTTTTATAATTAGAGTTATTTTTTGAAGACTGTACACAACTGTACTCAGTGGGGTATCATCAAAATTCGGTAGCGTGGTAGGCACACTACTCAGGTATGCTTAAAACAGCGCTGTGGGATACTTGTGCTGTGGAATCAAAAAAATCCCACTGTGACACTGGAAAGGACCTAAACCAGATGAACTGAAGTACTGCAGAGTGTGCACACCAAAATTCACGTACCTACAGAAGTGTGAAGGTCCCTTCAGAGGCAAAAGTCTAAGCTGAATTGTGGCTGTTCCAAAGTCTAGCAAGACGCTTTCTTTCATTGCTTTATGGTTTCATGATTTGCTCAGCTGATGGTTATCCAGCCAATCTGTTACTCAGAAGAGGTGTAGCTGCTATCTGTGCATTGAGTTTCTACTACACATTTATGTTCTCCCTAATCTTCAGTATCTTGGCAGTGAGGAGATATTGTGTGAAGGAGGGCAGGCTTTGCTGGGCAGCTGCAATTCCAGGAATCTAAAACCCAGCTCAGTGTGGAAACAAGTTTAAGAGTGGGGGTATGGAGAGATAGCTCAAAGTGATGAACGATACAAAACTGCAGCAAGAAGAGAATTTTCCAGCATCCCCATATTTTTCTTTAGTAACTACAAACGGAGATTTTAGGATTTAAGAATCTTAGAGAAAGAAATGCCTTTTTGGCTCCACATTGCTGCGGAAGGGGAACTGTCTCTAGCATAGTATGGTCATCATCGGTGTTCGCAGATCCATACCACCTTCACTGTATTAAACCATAAAAAAAGACTATGTCTAAGTGGCATGGACATATCAAAGCAGGACTTGTTAATACTAGAAGGATATGACACATAAGTCACTAATTTAAACATTTAGGAGTCATCCAGATTCTAGTACTGAATCATTAACTTTCCTCTGCACTATAACAGCACTATTGAAAAATACACATTCTCAAGCAACCCAGGAGAGACTTCAATGTTTATTCCCATTTGGAAGCAATCACTATCTTCTCCTTCCTCCTAGATGAGGATCTGCCAGCGAAGTAAACAAAGTTATTTGCAGTTGACCTAGCAGGTCTTGGCAACTTGCGCAGAAACACTGGCTTGTTTGGTTCTGGTTAATTTTAAGTGATTCTGTGTTCTCTCTTGTTCAGCCTCCTTTCTCAGCACAGTTAAGGAGTGACTAAGAACAGAAACTGAATTTATTGTTGAATTCAAGTCTTTTAACTTCATTTTATTAAAAAAGTTCCTTCCCTCCCCTTCTCTAGCTGTCACTCTTTTCCTTCAATGTTAGTGGCGGAGCCAGTAAATTTTCTTATTCATATGTTGGCAGCAAACAATACTTGCCTCTTCTTAGCTTCTGTATGATTTACTATGTTAATTACTAGACAGTTGTGCTGGTTTTGGCTGGGATGGGGTTAATTTTCTTCATAGTAGCTACTATAGGGCTGTGTTGGCAACACAGGGATGCTTTCATTGCTGCTGAGCTGGGCTTACACAGCGTCAAGGCCTTTTCTGCCCCTCACCCCACTCCACTGGTGAGGGGCTGGGGGGGGCACAAGGAATTCGGAAGGGACACGGCCGGGACAGCTGACCCCAACTGACCCCAGGGACGTCCCACACCATATGACGCCATGCTCAGTGTATAGAGCTGGGGGAAGAAGGAGGAAGGGGGTGATGTTGGGAACGATGGTGTTTGTCTTCCCAAGTCACCGTTACGTGTGACAGAGCCCTGCTCTCCTGGGGATGGCTGAGCACCTGCCTGCCCATGGGAAGTAGTGAACGAATTCCTTGTTTTGCTTTGCTTGCGGGTGCGGCTTTTGCTTTACCTGTTAAACTGTCTTTATCTCAACCCACAGGTTTTCTCATTTATATCCCTCCGATTCCCTCCCCCATCCCACTGGGGGTGGGGGCGTGAGTGAGCGGCTGTGCAGGGCTGAGTCGCTGGCCGGGGTTAAACCATGACAACAGCAGTGTAAAAGAAAGGAAGAAATACAAAATCAGCAGAAGCCATGGGATAACCTATATCCTGCTGGGTCTGACTTGTGATTTGGCGGGAGAGCAATGAACATTAATCATGTTGTCCCTTCCCCAGTGTGAACAACACTACGCTGCCAACTTTGCACACTGAGGCAGTCTCCCCATCAACTCATCTGCTATTTTTCCTAGATTTTGCATTATATCAAGACAGGTAAATAATGTGAAATTTACTGCATTTTTACAATATTTATATATCATGTAAACGTCAAAATTGACTTTTACTAGGGACTTGGTTGCATTTTCTTTTTAACCATTTCCTGGTAAACGAAGTTTCTGCTATTAGAAGTTTTCGCTCATACTTTCTTTTCTTGACATGAGAATCTTTCTGATTATCATAGAATCATTAAGGTTGGAAAAGACCTCTAAGATCACCAAGTCCAACCGTCAACCCGACACCCCCAGGCCTCCTAAACCATGTCACAAAGTGCCACATCTACATGTTTTTTGAACACCCCCAGGGATGGTGACTCCCCCACCTCTCTGGGCAGCCGGTTCCAATGCCTGACCACTCTTTCAGTAAAGAAATTTTTCCTTATATCCAATCTAAACCTCCCCTGGTGCAACTTGGGGCCATTCCCTCTCATCCTTTCACTGGTGACTTGGGAGAAGAGACCAGCCCCCACCTCACCACAACCTCCTTTCAGGCAGTTGCAGAGAGCCATAAGGTCTCCCCTCAGCCCCCTCTTCTCCAGGCTAAACACCCCCAGCTCCCTCAGCCGCTCCTCATCAGACCTGCTCTCCAGACCCTGCCCCAGCCCCGCTGCCCTTCTCTGGACACGCTCCAGCACCTCAAGGTCCTTCTTGTCCCGAGGGGCCCAAAACTGAGCTCAGCATTCGAGGTGCGGCCTCACCAGTGCCGAGCACAGGGGCCCCATCCCTGCCCGGCTCCTGCTGGCCACACCAGTGCTGATACAAGCCTGGGTGCTGTTGGCCTCCTTGGCCACCTGGGCACATGCTGGCTCATGCTCAGCCAGCATTATAACTGAGCTATCAAGGCATATAAGGCAGGCACAGTACTTGGGCTGACCATACTAAAGCTTCTCCTTGGAGGAAAATGTTTGTTATTGGTGTTGTAACCCAGCTTAAGGATACATCACAGAAAAAGGCAGCTAACCTTCAGCCCCCACTTCTCCTACTAGTTGTGGTAACAGCAGGTTAGAAAAATGTGCTACTTTGATCTCCGTGCTTACAGATCACCTCAAACTTAGTGAGATTACATTTCAAACACATGTTTTCAAGTAGCTTGTAAGATCTCATAGACTAGGATGAAATAGAGGGTCTTCCTTTCAAGGACAGCAAAGAACTCTTTAAGCTATTTTCCAAATTGTCATAATGTAATTTAAAATTGTGATGTTTAACAAGTTTTTTTTACAACAATAGCTTTAATTTTATAGTAATTTTATGAAAGTTTTTATATTTTTGTAATATTTTTTAAATATAATGTGCATATATAACACTTGCATAAATGATGGTTTCACCATGAAGTTCATCCACAGTGGTTATCTGGAATGTATTTCGTAAACATCATTTACCATCAGTAAGGAAAAGCGTGTTTCAGCTAAGATTTCAAAACATGATTATAAAGCACGTGGTGCTGGGTTTTGGAGCTGTGACTTAAAACGGTGTTGATACGGTGCTAGTGTTTTGCCTATTGCTGCGCACAGTGTCAAGGCCTTCTCTTCCACCCCCTGCGCCGCCTTCCCCCAGTGCGGGGGTGGGTAAGATCTGGGAGGGGACACGGCCAGGACAGCTGACCCCAACTGACCAAAGGGATGTCCCACACCATATGGCGGCATGCTCAGTAATAAGAACTGAGGTGTGAGGCAGGAGGTTGTTGGGGAGGTAGCCATTGCTCGGAAACTGGCTGGGCTTGGGGGAGGTGGTGAGTGATTGCCTTTGCATCGCTTGTTTTGTTTCTCTCTTCCTCTTTCCTTCGCTCATTAAACTATCTCTATCTTGACCCATGCATTTTCTCACTTTTGCTCTTCCTATTCTCTCCAGTGCTTAGCTGCCCAGCCGGGGTCAGCCCACCACACCTACACATACTTTCTTGCTTTCTTTGCTTGAACTATACGATTCCTTCAGTGGAAGAAAACACAGCTTTAAACGTACAGGCAATTAAGTTATTCGCACACAAGTAAACGTACATGATTTGATGATATAACCTCCTCCTCAAAACTGTTTGCAAAGAGACTCTGTCACCAAATCTAACTTAAAGTCTCACCTGATGCCACACATCCAATTATTTGTTCTGTGAAGCTCTGAAGGAGATGTCATATAATATATTCAAAATTTGCCTTAGCAGCTACCGAACCCAATTGTTTTTCCAGCGTATTTAAATGAAAGTGTAGGTGAAGCTGGTGCTGACGACAGAAAACTGTTTGATCTCTTAATAAGACAGCAGTTAAACACCTTCTAAGCCAAACAGTACCATACATCCTGACGTATATCATGCACTGGCATAAAGGAGTATAGTACGCTGAGGCATGTTTGGGTTTCAGAAAAATTCTGGTGCTCTTCAAAAGCAGAGTGATTAATTAGAGGTCAAAATGCCTTTTTCTGTTTTTTGTTCAAAACATTTGGATTTTATTGATTCGTACATTTTTGAAACAAACTTTAAAAAACAAAACCTTTCTTTAAAAAAGAAAAGAAAGCCATATACTACTTCTGGTAAGAGAATAATTGAAAAACGAGGAAATAAATCTCCCTCTCAAAAGGCAAACAACCGCCAGCAGTTCATTTCAAATACCGGTAAAAATCTCCACTCTGGTCAATGTGGCAATTACAGAACTTAGATGAGAAATTTCTGGTTTTTAACAAAAAAACAAAGCAGTGACTGAATTCTAATTCCCTCTCATTGCTTATTTTTACAAGTTAGCTGTGTGGCAATTAGGTATATATTTTTACCTACCTTTCATACTGAGGTAGGCAAAAAAGGAGTAGAGACTGTCAAAAGTTTAATTATCCATATTAATCTTCCATTACACTTTATGTGCTGGTTTCAATCACAAGCAGTCATTCAGGTTCCTAATTTAAAATGAAATTTTAAACAACCAGTTGACTCACCTTCTGCTGACAGCCCCTGTATGTTAATTCCCTTAGCAGCCAAGAAACTCAGGCATGCATCTATGTTTTCAATCTGTTCAAGAACAAACCAAAAAAAAAAGAGACAAAGTAAATGCATTGTATTCATCGTTTACTTTCATCTCTCATCACCCTTTATTGCACTCAGTCTTTGTATCACATAAAAAGTCGCTTTGCTCATTATGCGGAAACCATAATATGAAACCTCCTCAGTTATTAAGGTCCTAGATTGATCGAGTATTACGTGGGTCAGGACTTCCTGTTATCTGTACTTGCATGAAGCAAGTTATTTAACGCTCTAACCATGAAAGAGGATCACTACGTATCTTACTAAAGGGTCAAGGATGTTATGCCAGGATTTTTAACCAACAATAAGTATAACAAACATGAAACTGAAAATAAACACGGAGGCCACATTTGCTTGAGAAGGCAGATTGCCACTTGCTCTAGAGTTGACAGCTGGCAAAAGTTTCCAGCCACAAAAGCAGTCAAATATAAAAACTGTAACTGGAAACCTCAGCTGGAATCCAAAGAATGGTCACTCGCGACATCCTCCGTGTGTCAGAAACGACAGGCAGCTCTGGTAGCTCACTGCGGGGCAAACTCCTGCCCCTCAGAGAGGTGGTACAAGGGCATTAAACTGCACAGGATAACATGAATTTTGACGAGGTAAGGTCTTCTGCCCAATGACTCTGACTGTTGGTGACTACAGCTGCTATATGCAGACTGCATTCAAATACTACCTAGCAAAGTCAACTCCAGAAAGGTTGGACGAATTAGGCATTTTTTTCCCCTGTATCTCAACATCACAGCAGAGGTTTTGCAGTAGCTTCACACCTAGTTTCCCACCAAAGCTCTGCTGTCACATTCAGAAGATGCAGAGAGATGCCAGCCCCGCCAGACCACAGCACTTCTGTGCCAAAGCCTACTCTTAGATACCTTGAGAAGCTGCAAGGAAAAACATTTTAGGAAGTACCATGCGTTTCACGTGTGGTTACACGGAAGACTTTTGGGTAATACCA
The DNA here is from genome assembly GCF_949628215.1 of Phalacrocorax aristotelis. Classification (NCBI taxonomy): domain Eukaryota; kingdom Metazoa; phylum Chordata; class Aves; order Suliformes; family Phalacrocoracidae; genus Phalacrocorax; species Phalacrocorax aristotelis. Next base: position 66,783,673 of record NC_134280.1, read on the forward strand.
CTAAGCAATTTTTGCTTTTTTTCATGGTAATCAGTAAGTGATAAAATAGGGTCCCCATGTTTGAACATCTTGCAAAAGTTGACTTATTAATTCCCAAAATATTGCAAGCAAACACTGCTTTCACTTTACAGGTAAGAAAGCGGATGGACACCAAGGCCCACACTTGCTGTCACATAACTACCTTTCTTCTGTGAAGTTCGGAGACATGAAAAGTAAACATGAAAGATCCAGCTTCCCTGTCAGATCCTGCCTGCCCTCAAAAACATATACAAGCGAGGGCTGGATGGCATTCTGGGGGCTGAGCTCCCAGCACCTGACCTGTGCTTCCCGACCCTCTCAAGGTAATAAAAAAAGTACGTGGGAAGGTGCCAGAAAACCTCCAGTATGGATTGCTCACAAGGTATTTTCATTTATTGTCTATAACAATAAAAACATTCGCTTTTATTGGGGGGGTTGTGTAAGTTATGGGCATTACCTAATTGTGATTTCAACAATTATAAACACTAACATACTCGAAATTTTTATCAACCTTATTATACTTTGAGACATATTCCACCAAAATATAAAGAGTATATAGTATACTTTGAGGATACTATATACTTCCAAACCCAGGCAGACACCAAAGAATACATTTCTATAAACTTCAGACCTTAAAGCTTGTAATGGAGTACAGTTCAAAGGTTCATTTATCCACAGTTCAGTATGATATGACCGTCGGTATCTACCTGTTTCTTTCCTCAGTGCTCAACAACCCTTTCAAGTTTTCAACATGGCTCTTTTATTGAGGTGATTTGGGACTTTGCCGGGAAGCCAAAGTTTACCTTTTCAAAAATAAACACCACACAAGAGCTTCAATCCATTTCTACCACCTGCACTTAACAAGTCTTCATCATTTCAAGAACATTTCCAGTCTTCTGCAGCTGTGGACAGATTTCTCTTCTCCTAATAAGGATTACTTAGGTTAGTGAGTAAAGACAAGCAGTATCTCATCTCCAGATCTGCAGTTGTAGAAACTCAAAATAGCTCCTTCAATCCTGCCTCGCTTCTCTTCCCAGATCCCTCATCTTTGCTCAAACTCTCCTTTAGGACAGAGTGACCACAGGATTAAGGTTTACTGCTGGGTAGCAAGTTCCTCAATGGTGCCCTCATTCTTGGTGCTACACAGTTGTCCTTGCTGACTTCCTAATCTCATGCTCATTGCAGAGCTGATTCAGATTTAAGAAGCCCCCTTTAAAATCACAACCACCTCTTCCCTGGGACAAAGCCACAGTTTTTACAGAGCATTTTAGCCACCTAATTAAGACATATGGCTCCCACCCCCAGACTGGTGGATGACTCCCCAGCAGAGCACTAGTGTATCTGGAACACGGGTTGAGCGAACTGGACGTCGCTGCCTCAGGCTACCCTTGCCGTGTCAGTTGTAATGCCCGGCTAAAGGCTGTAAGAAGCAGGCACGTTTTGGTGCTGTACTGATACAAAAAAAAGAATGAGGGGGGGAAAAAATACACAGCAATATAAAATGCAAAGAAAAGATTGCAGGAAGTGGACTACCAAAAATCTATTCTTGTACAGAGATTTATATTATTACATATTATTATTTTACATATGATTTTGCAGTCAAGAATTCTTAAGAATCAAAACATTACAGAAACAGGAAAATGTCCTATTTCACTACTTAAAACCAAGTACGATAAAATAAAGAGGTAATAGCAAAGGCCTGCAAAAGCAAACAGCTTACATTCAGAAAATAAAGTACTACAGTAAGATCCTGTGGGGTTGCACAGCACTGCACGTACAAGGAACTCACTAAGAAAACAAAACTGAAAGACAAAAAAGCATCAGTGATTCTGTTAACATTGACGCAGTATCATCTGTGATACTAATAACGTTACATGGCAGAATGACAGGAATGTGAGCAATTGGTTGATTTTGAAGGAAATACAGAGCCCAAAAAAGGAAAACAGAAAGAAATCTGGGGAAATTCAAGAAGAAAGTGAAATGCAGAATTCAGGTCTATAGCTGAAATAATTAAAACTTAGTGTTGATAGAAATTCAGGGTGCTTCTCACATAAAAGTGATTTATGTGAAAAAAGTGATTTATGTGACAAAAGTGATTTAGTGAAACTACTGGAAAGCAGCTCTGCTGCAAAGGACCTGGGAGTGCTGGCAAACAGCAGGCTGACCCTGAGCCACCACTGTGCCCCTGTGGCCAAGAAGGCCAATGGTATCCTGGGCTGCATTAAAAGGAGTGTGGCCAGCAGGGCGAGAGAGGTTATCCTCCCCCTCTACTCTGCCCTAGTGAGACCACATCTGGAGTGCTGTGTCCAGTTTTGGACCCCCCAGTTTAAGAGGGATGTGGAACTGCTCCAGCAAGTCCAGCGGAGAGCTACCAAGATGGTCAGGGGGCTGGAGCATCTCCCTTGTGAGGAAAGGCTGAGAGACCTGGGTTTGTTCAGCCTGGGCAAGAGAAGACTGAGGGGGGATCCCATCAATACCTATAAATATCTGAAGGGTGGGTGTCAGGAGGGTGGGACTGGACTCTCTTCAGTGGTGCCCAACGCCAGGACAAGGGACAACGGGCACAAGCTGGAACACGGGAAGTTCCACTTACATATGAGGAAAAAAACCCCTTCCCTGTGCGGGTGCCAGAGCAGGGGCACAGGCTGCCCAGGGAGGCTGTGGGGTCCCTTTCCTGGGGACATTCAAACCCTGCCTGGACGCGGTCCTGTGCCCCTGCTCTGGGTGTGCCTGCTCACGCAGGGGGTGGGACGGGATGAGCTCCAGAGGTCCCTTCCAACCCCCACCATTCTGGGATTCTGTGATTTGTGCCCAGCTCCAGTGTGAAAGGGCTCACGCTCACTTGGCACTCTGGAGCCTCATAAAAGGCAAAAGCCTTGAATGCTCTACCAGGGACCTGTCTTCTGCCCCAATGAGTGCCGAGAATGAAAGCAGTGGGGTTCTGATGTGAGGGGTGCAATCGCTGGTTTTTCCTGTTGTAAAAACCCCAAAATAAGAAAGGTACTGAAATCTTCAGATGTCAAACAGCTTAAGGTGTGACTACTATTTTGTGGCCACTGACCTGAGTGAAGAACCTTAAGTTTAGTTGAAATGATCTAATGCATCACAAATCATGTTGCTTGTCTAGAGAATCGTTTCCAACAGTGTAACATTTAATGAATTTCACCTCTAATAGCTCCAAGGAAGGATCCTGTCTCTATCACTTGCTGCATTAACCTAAGAACTAGCTATTTATAATCTGCAAATATTGTTTCATGGAAAAAGGTCCCCCAGTACATATAGGGTTGGAGATAGCAAGCTATTCTGAAGTAGCAGCACGGTAGTTAGACCATTTAGATGTATGAACCTAGGATAGAAGTGAAGTTCGTGGACAGATCTCAGCTGAGGAAAGACCTAATGACCCTGCATCGTGGTAACTTCCGACACAAAGTACAGCTGCCTCCTTCAAAGTACAGTATGCAGCAGCAAATAGTCACTGAGACTCTACAGGCCCTTTCTTGGCCAAGTGCATGTATTGCTTAAACCCTTTAAGCAGATGTGAAAAGGCTGGATTTGCCAAAGGGGCGTGTATATTTTCTTTTTCACTGTGAGCTACAATTCTTTTTTGGCTGACAACTCTGATTTCTCATTTGCTTTGCCAGCAATGTTTAACGCAGCAGAAGAAGAGCAGGAAAGATGGCAGTTGGACGCTTTCATTTCCCACCTACCCAAAATAAGAGAAAGCTGTGCAAAAGGAGAAGGAAAACCTAGGACAGACATCCACAGTGATTATCTCACCCACACACATTACCAGTAGTGTCTAAAACCAAGCCTTGCCTTGTTACACTTCCTGGCCAAAAGCATCAAATGAATTTGCAATTTCAAACCGCCATGTATAAACTGTTTCAGGTATAGTCAACTATGGAAGCGCATTATCAGCCCCACACCCTATACGATAGGTATTCATTCTGAAATCTTGGTTGGCGTGCAGGGACGACGGCTGAACCCGCAACTCGAGGGGCTGCCCACCTCCAGGGGCTCCTCCTCCTTTCTTATAATTAGGAGGTGATATGAAAAAATAAAAACCCATAGAAATAACCTTCTGTTCAGACATAATATATCAAGTGCCACAGCTCCCATCCTCATGTTCATAGAAGCAAAATGCATTTTCAGTCAGCTACTTGAAAACTTCTTAACATGAATCTCTGGGTGGCATTTGTTACCTGACAAGACGAGAGCAGAAGGCGTCATGGCTAACGAGTATTGCACACGTGTAACTTCGAAACACCAGACCAGCCTGTGGAAGCAGCAGTTGCTTTGTTACACCTGTAAGACCATCAGCCTCTTGGTGGAAAAGCAGGATTAAAAACTAGTGGTCGCACATATTTAGTGATTTCTAAGTACTTTTGTGAAGGATGTCGTTGCACGTCATTGTTTTCATTCCCACCAGACCTGCACGCTTCTTGTTCCTTCCTAGCTTCTCCACACATGAAACTCAAGTACGCACAAATTTAACTGCTCCACTGAGTTTCTATGTGTGGACTAGAATACGTTTACTTAATTCTAATTTCACTGTAACATTCCCAGGTATATTACTCAGATTTCCCTCTATTCTTAAAAGTACCTTACAGTAATCACGCATTTCCGACAACTCTAGCTGCCAGACTTGGACGAGTTTTTGCATGTCATATAAGTGAAATCTCAATTTCTATTCTTGTCAGTGCTTGAAAGAAAAGGAGTCAGAAAACATGTCCTGGCCTGTATGAGCAGAATAGGACACACCGGAAAAAAACCACCCCAAAACCAAACAGGGCATGTAGCCTGTAAATGGAAACCCATACATGGGCAACAATATATGTTCAACGTTGAGTGTAATAGACAAAGGCTTGAATATGGAAACTGTCTACAGCCAAAGCTGTACATCCAACTATGCCAAGTCAAATACACAAAGTAAATTATAACTAGCGCTGCCCTTGTGGCAGATACAGCTGTTTTTCTCAACAAAAATCAGATTTAAACTTATTTTAGGTTCCTTCACTTAGAAACCACAGGAAGTTTCTCATGTTATGATGCAAAACCTCCGCTCCTGAATTTTACAGTGATAGACGTGACATTCTTATGAGCTTATGCAGAAAACCCACTGCTTATATTGAAACCAGTGCTTTCCATTGAACTTGAGGCTCCATGTTATGTCCAGTATATTAATTTTCGAAGATGGAAAAAGAAGATTGATTTAACATTAAATTTTTAAGTTCCACAAACCCCTACGCGATATTCCAGCAGACTTCAAATATAATGTAGAAACTAGGGAAGAGCCTAACACAAGCTGTTTACAGCAAGCTGTTTAAGACAAAATGTATTCCTTGTCTGTATTTTCAGATCAAGATTTTGTACTCAGTATTTTTATGTCAATGTGTAGGAAGAGCCTTAAAATCTTAAGTTATTGCATTGATAATCCTCAAAACCCTGGAGTTTTGGGGGAGGGAGGGTCCTCCCCTCAAATAACGTCAACGTTGGTACTATTCCCTAAACATAATTTTAGATATATATATATATAAAAGAAATGCCAAGGCAAAATTGCAAATTCAATTTTCCCCAGAAGGATATAACTACTAACTATTACTGGTTTGTTTAAAATACAACTTCATTTGCAGTTCTCCTAATCAAAATGTATCTTTTTTTAAAAGAAAATCATACATTGCTTCAAGTGTTCATACGCTGCTCCTGACTATTTGGATAAAATGTCTCTCAAATTTAAGTTTCAGGATTTCAACAGAACTTGGTGGATATCTCAGAAGAGAAGTAACAGATATAAGGTAAGGGCAAATGAAGTTAATCCATCTTCTGAAGCCAGGTTGTAACACATCTAGACACAGAAACAAAAATCTATTATCACAGGCACACAGTTTGCACATCTACGTGAAGCGTTGACCCTCTCTGTTACAATTACATTATTTTGGGTTTTTAAAGAAAAGGACTGTTTGGGCACTGACCTAAGGCTGGAGAACTAGCCTCAGCCTCACCTCTTGCACCCCCTTCTCTGTGACCCTGGGTAAAACCTTTGCTTCCCTGTGCCCCAGCTCTTCCTCTGGAAGTAATGGGACAAATACCACCTCTCTACTTTATGATATGCTGTTAATATTCAATATTCACTCACAAGATGCCCAATATAAACGGGGGCAGTAAGTACCACAGAGAAAGCTGCGATTTGTGATGGCCGAGATTGCTAATCGCATCGGAGCATCTAAAGGGCACTCTTTTATTGTAAACGGTTTCAGGCAATCCCGTGCGACTCTCAGGGCTTGCCAAAGCTCATCTGGTCTGGGAGAGGCAGATGGAAGGGTTGTAGAAATTTTCCTAGTTTATTTTGAAATTTAGCTTTTAATGGGTTTTTTTTAGGTTTATTTATACAAAACTGAAACTTTCCTATGAGGGAAAAAAAGTAAAGGGTAATTGCTCTGAAAAATATCCCAGGAAATATTATTTTTGGATCAGCTTTTCAGCATCAGGCCTTAAATATATTTGAAAAGTTGAAGTGGATAATTTGAAATCTTGAGACGTCCTAAATCACAATTTGTTCAGCAACACGTTCAACTTTGCAAAAGAGATATCAACAGAGTATCCTGCCTCTGGAGAATCATTCATTTAGGATATAGATGAAACTCTTCACTGGTCTCAATAGATACTTGACTAGATTTTAGTACATACCACACCAACTGTATGTTATTGGCACTAAATCTCTGCTTATGTATAACTGAAGACAGGAACAGATGGGGAGAAGCCATGGCTGTGCTCAGTAAATACATAACGAAGGAGGCAGCAGGTCCCATGAACGCTTCATTTCCACCTTCCCTGCTCACTGGGAACCCTTTTCCATCCAGGGCTTCCAGACTGAGAGTTATGTTTCTAGTGCTCTGCTGTTGGGATTAAATGTAAAATAAGATCGACAGCTAGTTAATGTGGATTTCTTCCCAAAACATCCTTGAATTCTACATAAACCAATATTTCTAAAGGAGCATAAATGCTTAAAAAGGACTGACATGAAAACCACTCATTTCAGTAAGCACTGGGTCTCGTACACAGCTGTATCTCCTCAAATACTACCTCGAGTGTTGAAGGCTCTGTGTATCATTAACCTGAACTTGCAGCAGTAATCCAGAATTTAATAAAACTTGTGTAGAAAGAACTACACAGAACATTTTATCACCAACAGAGCTTTTACCTCCGGTGAAAAGTTTCGTATTTATACTGCTGCACTCTATTAAATGATTAATTATAAAAATAAAATAACCTACCAATCAAAAACTGATTTTCAGTAATGCAAGTAAATTACAGGTGCTCAGTTACTGTGAGTGGGATGATAGTACACCAGCAAATGATCTGGTTTCGTTTATTCAAACACACACAACTTAAGAAGTAGTAATGGTCATCTCACAGCTGTGTCACGTGAAGGACCTCTTGCAATGTAGTCATTGACAGTTGTTCATTTCTAAAAAAGACCCCCGGGAAAGGAGCTACCAAGGCAGCCCGTTCCCAGGCGCAGCGTACCCTCTCCCTTTGGCCGACGTGCATACTTATGTCTCGGGACCCCAGGGTCACAGCTTCACCTGTTCCCAACGGATTTATTTTGGTGGCTGGAGGGACACCAACACATATGTGCCCTCTCCTTCCTTGCGCCTGGTTCCTGGATAACATCTCCTACTGAAATGCTCCTGCACAATTGCTTAGAACGAGAGCAATAGTGCTGTTTAGCTCAGGCATTAAATATATAAAAATAATCCTATGTAAAAAGCAAAAGAAGAAACTTTTCTGGATATGTATTACTTTCACAGACTACTTAATTAAAATAACAATTATCGCACAGTTACAGTGTATAAAGAATGGCTGAAATCAAAGATTTATGACAAGACACACGGACATGGACAAAAAGTTAATTTCTCTGGGCTGTGCAATCCTTTGTAAAAGCTACGATCTGTTCCAGACATTCAATAGTGAAGAGCTTAGTATTGCACGCCCTGTAAAAAGGAACAAAGACCTAGGCACTAGAAGAAACTGCCACACAAACAGCTTTAATTCTTACGTCACAAACCTGACAGAGAAATTTAAAACATTCTTGTTTAATGTGAAGTTTCACTGTACTGTTTTTAAGCAGTGCAGCAACCAGTGGGGTTTCTGTTGAGAAACAATGCACAACTCAGAAACCGGAGTTAATCTACGTAAGCACGTGTGGATACCTTTTGTTATCAACCTAAGCTTTAAACTTGGATTAGTGTGAATTTGCTGACATTTTGGAAGACTACAAAGTTTTCTTCACAGCCGAGGTTCAGAAAAAGAATTAATTTCCCAGAAAGGAGAATAATAATTGACTTTTCACTTCCACCTGTCCTCAAATCAACTTAGCCATTTTTTCCTTGGTTAGAAAAGGCTCAGATAAAGTTAATCCTCAATAAAAACCATAATTTATCTCTGACAGACTCCACGCAAAATTTAGTCTGAGCGCAGTTTTTGCTATTGGTACCGAATTCAACACCAACAGAGTCTTGGTGAAGTTAATACAATCCACTGCCCCTAACGCAGCCTCACCAAGAGTGCAGTTTCATACGTTGCATGTGCCCCAATACGCAAGTGTGGGAAGTTGAAGACTGTCATCCATAATTCCCATTTTTCCCCATTTATGCAAAACACAGCGAGAAACTATGTATTTGCAGAGTATTGCATAAAAGGTATGTTTGTACAATAATTTTACATATATCTTAAGCATGGCAAAAAATTAATTATTTTTCTAGGCTTTGGTGCAGCTGTAAATACATAAATGAAAGATGTGGAGATCTCCACATACGCATGCGAAATGACCCTGGCCCCTTAACGCATTTGCTGCTTCATATATGCAGTCCACACCGGGGGCAGAACCACAGGTATTCACAAAGCGTTAGTTCAGCTTAAATTAACAATTAAATAAATGATCAAATAGAATCTAATTCTGTCTTTATAGTTAAGCTCACATCTTCCAGTTTTTCCATAAAAGTTACTTTTTAAGTCAGCTCTCTGTTGCTCTTTAGCAAACCTCACGCTGTTTAAGAGACAGATGATGTCCAAGTCCTTGCATCGCTGTATAAGGCAAAAGAACCCTCAGGGACCACAAAGACGATCCCTTATGGGAATGACAGACTGTCATCAGCCATGTCTCCAAAGGTACCACATACATCCACCCAACGGACAGAATAGCACGCACATACTGCTTTATCTCCCATCTCCGCAAGTGCAAGAATTTTGGAAGCCTTTCTCTCCAGAAATTAAACAAATATCTGCTTAGTGACACTTGATCATGCCTTATGGCAGGGAGATGTATATATTGGCCTCTCCCAATCCAGCCTAGCTCTATTTATCATGTTATTTTCTACGGAGCGGGTAAGGGGGTGGCTTATGGTTTTATTTAGACTACAAGCTCTGCAACATAGAAAACTATGACCCAACCACGCCTGTCTCACTGATAACAATACACAAATGGTAAGCATAATAGCATAACAACAGTCTGGATCTCTGGAAAAAAATTGAGACACTAGAATGAATTTTATCTAGGAGCAACAGTCATCATGAAGTGAGGAGGAAGGACATCTAAGTACAAGCAGCCTGGCAGATCACCTCTGTAGTAAATCATTCTTGTCTATGTGACAACGCGGGTTCATACACGACCAAAAGAAACACAGGATGCTTAGAGAAAAGGCTTTAAACATGCCTAAACTCAATATTTGGCCAAGCGCCTCCAGAGGCAGCTGAAGGAGCTAAGCTGGTGCCTGCCACTGGCCAGTCTGGCAGGGCTCCGCGTAACGTCTTCCCCTCCAGCTAACCTTCAGCTGTGAGGAAACATACCACGGGTTAAGGCCAAGAGGTACCCATTTGTTACTGTAGTAACATTAAACCAGATTAAATTTCTAAACATAATACTGACAGCAAGATACAAACTCCCCAAGTGAGGCAAGGGGAAGGCTTACCAGAGGATGGACAAGTTTCCTTTACTACATTTCTCAGAACAAGCTCAGGGTAGGATAACTTGAAAGCATATGGCTATATTTAGCCACTGGGATACGTTTCCAAAAATCCTATGCCAGGAATTTGCGGGGCGGGGGGGAAATGCTTGTGATGCTTTTGATCTTCCTGGTGGAGCTGCTCCCCTGAATCAGCAGCACATGCCCAAGCAGCAGAGCCCTCCTGCTTTGGGGGACGGGCGGCCAATCAACCAGACTTCAGCCCCAGCAACCCGGAGGGGTTTGGAGCACCCGCCTTGCAGATTTACTGCGGCTACCTACAGCGATGGTTAGACAACACCCAACACCAACATATAGAAATGCTCAAAATGTTTAGAGGAGCAGGTTAAAGTGGACGCCTACTCCTTGAAGAGCAAAGATAAAATTATTTTTCATGAGAAAAATACAAGTAACTAAAAATTATTTTTTTTTATAGCAGTCCTACAAAACACATCAGCTCACCCGCTTCGTGGATATTACACACAGAGTTAGCTGCTCAGGTGATACAGATGGTTTCAGCTCATATTATTCCTGCCAGCTGATTCACTGATGTGTACCCAGCTACACCCTTTAAGTTTGGGCCATATCACAGCAGCATTCACATCTATTATCTCAATTCTTTGAAGAAGAAACCCACAGAAATATGTACAGCATGTGCCATACACACAAACAGTAATGAAGACTTCAACATCTCACGCTCTTTTCTCCAGTAAAAAAAGATTCATTAAGCAGGGAATAGAGCCAGCAAGAGTCACACTGAGGAGGGAAGTGGACACCTGGCTCTAACAACTTAATTCAAACTCCCAGCGCTGCTCATTTGAAAACCAGGGTCCCTACCAGGCTGGAGAATTTTCATACAAGCTGTTCTTTGACTTTGGGTGTCACATACATTACAGAACAGCTCATTTTCAGAATAAAAGAAATTGGTCAAATATTGATCTTGCAAACAAAGTGAACATATTGAAAACATGGCCTTCATCTCAACTTTCATACAGTCCTGGGGGAGAAATGCAGGCTTTGACCCATGCTGCACTGCAAGATTCTTCACATTTGCAAGACAAACAGTAGCAGAAAGACTAAATAGTATTATTTTACTAGTACAGCTGTTATCTGCATCAGAAAGGGATGATTCTTCAAAAACTTCTGGTCAACACATACAGACAAAAAACCCTCCTCTTTTGTTATTTGATAACACAGATACTTATATACACAAAGTGATCATCCTTAAAAATAATAAAACCCAACCACAAACCCGCACGAGAACCACAGTTATTTCCTACCCTATTTATGGGAGGGAACTGTGGCCTTGGTTCAGCCTACATTGCTTTCTTTTGCTCCAAATTCTTGTCTTGGATGTCCCACAACTTCCCCAGGCTTAGCATGGAAAGATGAGAGCCTGCTTTACCCACCTACAGATTCCCCCATCCTCTCTCCATCCGCACTGACAGCTTTGCTACCGCTCCACTCCTTCAGGCTTCAGCAACGAGGGTAACGCACTATTGCTTCTCAGACTTTCACACCTAACATTTTACTTCTTTCTAGAGTATCATAATCTGCGATTGTTGGTTGGTTGGGGTTTTTCTTAATATTTAACCTTGGAAAAAATAATTTTATTTTCTCATCAGTCCTTTTTCATACTTACATCCATACATAGATATGTCTTATCTCTTCCCACTGCCACATTCAGTATTTCTTACCTTTCCATTCAAGGTGGGAGAAAACCTCTACCTCTCCTGTCAGACACCTCGCTGCTACTTCTTCTATTCCTTCTTCCAGTCCCAACTCCAGTTGTGTTTCAGCTAATGCCTGTGTCTGCCATCACAGCCCTTCACTGGCAATATCTTCTCTCTTCTTTCTCTTTAAGCCCATGTTTTTAAAAATCAACTTTCTTCACTCGGTTGTCTCCCCAGTCACTTCTAGTTTAGCTGATATGGAAATTCTCTTTCGTTCACCTCGCTCTCCACTTCAATGCTCTGACCTTCCAAACATCTTGTCCTTTGCCTTCTTTTTGTATCATCTGATCTTTACCATTATCTCATCTGTTATGATTTATCACTTGCATGTAATAGGTAACACAACAACCTCCCTCTCTCCCCCTCGTTGCAGTGCTATGCAAAAAGCATACATTAATGTACAAGATAGTAAAATGCTCAGCTCTCGCACTTGTGCTGAAACGCTGCTGTGAAACTTCCTTCAAAAACTGTGAGCATTTTACACAACATATTTCCTCACAGACAGACCACAGCCCCTATAGGACAAGGCTTCTAGACTGCCATTACAGCCAGACCTGATATACAACTCTATTTTTTGTTTGTTTACTTTATAATTTTACAAATACAAGTGATATGAACCCTTTTACGATAAGTAACATTCAGCACTTGCAAAGGTACCCACATGAGTAAGAATCACCTACACTACCCAGAAGGGCATGGACTAAACAACCTCCTATATAGTCTAGAGTCCGCAGGATGCCAAATATTAATCATCCCCCAAACAAGAGGCAAATTCAAAGAAAGAAAGAAAGACAGAAAGAAAGAAAAAGATCCCCGTTTTCCTATAACCAAACAATATTAGCAGAGACAGATAGCCCTACTTGGGTTTATCAACCTCTGTCTTTTCTTCAGGAACATGTAGGAGAGGAAACCGGTCTTGGTTTACCCTCCTTTGTCCTGTTCTCAAGAAGCATGCCAATATTTTCTTGTGCTTCTTTCTATAAACCTAAACGCAGTTGTGGCGACAGACTCCAAACCTTCTTGGTCCCAGAGCCGGTGTTCCATACAACCATATCCTCTGCTAACCACAGGATTTTCTGCATGCCAGCTGGAACTAATCAGCACAATTACAGGCTTTTGTTTGGAGGAAATCTACAGTATAAAAACATAGAGGTTTGGAGAAAAAAAAACCACCCTGAAACAGGTCTTATGCACAGGACAAGATATAGAATAGTCTATAATTGATTGTACAAAAGCCAGCCAACTCTTATCTGGAGCAAAGGAAGAGAGGGATACTCCCCTCAGCAGAGAAACCCAGACAAGATGACGAGGGGGGATAGGTTCTCACCTAAGTAATTTTTCATGGAGCCAGTTGGAGGCTTTGTCATGTCATTTCTGGCACTGGGACTAGGTTGATAAGCACTGATGGTCCCAAATGGTTCTGCAGTACTAAACTTAATTTGACAAGGCTTATTAGCACTGGCTTTGAGCCTGACAGACCCAAGCTGTCTCTAATGCTTAATTTGGGCAAATTTGTATGATGCTCTCCAACACTGTAGCAATGGGAACAACAATGCAAAGAGACCTGATCTGGCTCTGTGTTGAGCTCTCTAAGGTTTGGTGGGCTTTACTGGCTTAGGACTGTGCCACATGGAAGCAAATATACTTGCTTTCACACCCCCTTTAATGGGCTTGGAAGACACGGATTTGCTCCAGCTTTCTAAGCTGATACATCTGGCTGGACGTGAGCTGGCTCTTCACAATCCAGCTTCAGAGACAATTCACATGTCTCTGCTCATGGCATCGTAAGTCTACAGATGAGGTAACTGCCACAGGGGGAAAAATGGTAGTAGAAAGCTTCCCTCTAAACTCTGTTGTATTTCTAGTTAATGAGCAAAGTTAAAAATCTTCATTTACGGTGCCTTCCCATCCACCCTGCCCCAAATCTACTCATCTGTGATGCCCACCTTACAGACACTATAATATACACGTGGACACCTGTAACTGAAAGATTCATTTGAAAAAATAAGACTAGACATCACCTGGTTGAGCGTTTGAACTGACTGGATAGCCTTGCAGCAGCCACCTCTCTGAAACAGAAGTACCAGACACAAAACACCAGTTCCCACATTCTGGAAAATGGTTGTAAGCTATACTAAGAGGAAAGTGCATTAAAACACAGAGGATGAAGACTGCCATATCTTTAAAAAACAAAACAAAAAACCAAACCCAACACCAAAAAAATCCCACTGTAACAAAAGCATTTTTCCTGGAACGCAGGAGCCCTGGAGAAGGGTTGTCTCCTTAAACACTACAAGTTATTGTGCGAACACATCCTCTGTCACGATACTTATGATACTTATCTTCTTGCCCTAGGATCTTTACTGTAAAATGATAAAGAGCTCTGTAAGCATGTGCACTCAATGACAGCAAGCTATAAGCATAATCCTAGTTTTTCTCATGTGAGGAAAACCGCTGGGGATGCCTAGCTATGACTGACGCACTACGTCTCATGAGCGGGGAACACGGTCCCACTCGCTCCACCCTCCTGAATGAGCAGCCAGAATAACACCAGAGCCTCAGAGGAGGCCGTACAGAGCAAACACTTCTTTCCAGCACTCTTCACAACTCCTGACCCAGCACATGCCCTCTGCATGCCTCTGGTTATAACCAGATCTGACTTCTATAAGCAACCTACAGCGTGCATCTGCCTATCCAACAGAAAACCGGTTCCTTCATTGAGAATAATGACTTAAAGTGACTTTTAGCTACAATGGCCTGGAATTTGTTACAGACTCCAGTCCTGAATGAAATTCAGTTTACGATACACTTGTGGAACATTAAATTATAGTAATTGTCAAAATTTCCTCAATTATTTATACTCTAGACAGCTGCTGTGGCTGCAGCAAGAATAGCAACCAACCTCTTCAAAGCAGTAAAAAGTAGCAATGATAAATCTTTTAGATGGCTTTCTTGTTACTGAGCGCTTGCTCCACGGGTTTAAGTAAGATTGCTAACTTCCAAGAAACCACAAAAAGCCAAAACAGAATAGCAGAACGCAGTCTGGTTTCTGACTTAAGATGGCAAACTCCCATCAAATCTTTAATCTTTCCTTTAACCACGTGAGTGGCTGTGCTCAAGTCGCAGTTGTGGAGGTAGGGGCAGTTGGGTCTTAAAAATCAAAACCATTGAAATAGCTTCACACCCCCCCCAGATATTCATGTATCCCAAAGACAGCATTTGCAATGCAAAGGGGAGAAAGGGGAGATTTAGAATTTATATTATATTTTTTCTCAAGATACAGAATAAGCTTCTTTAAAAAAATCATAAATCTAAACACTTCTAGGATGCATTTTAAAAATCAGTTTCTTCTCATCTGTGTTCTTAGCACAGTTCTGCCTATAATTTTAGCTTCACCAATACTCACAGAAGACATACTCTTGAGGTACTACATGCTTTTAACTTTACTGCACTAATATTTGGCACTTCAGTTTTAAATATTATGCACAAGCAAGATATAAAACAACTTTTAGAAACCAAAACCTATCAGTCAAAACCAAGTTGCGTATATAAAACTTCTTGAAGTCTGCAATTTGAAATTCGAAAAATCACGTTTAGTGCATTTTACTCATTTATTTGGTTGGTTTTTTTTTTAAGGATATAGGCATCCTCTGATTAGTCCAACTTTAAAATAAACATCTAATTCTGCTTTTGCAATACCACAGTCTATAGAGAGGAACAGAATTTTATTTTCATACATGCCTGTACCTATGTGACATTTCAGAAATATGAAATACCAATCTAAGAACAACATTGGTTTTAAGTATGTGATAAATTATAAGGCCTAATTCAACTACTGTGGAGTACAACAGGGCAAGAACTGCAATATTAATATTCTTCAGATTATACTTTTGCTCTCACTACTGTGAAAAACTCATTAAAAATTGTTATTAAAAGTCTCAGGCACTGAGTTCACACTCACTCAACTCGATAATCAGCCACGTACGCACAAACAACAGACCACTTTACTACTTACCATTTGAGACCTATTTTTTGGGCAGCCATTGATGTCTTCAATCTTTTCATTTGCTGAAAAGCAAAAAAAAAAAAAGAGGAGATAAAGCAAAAAACTATATCAAGGATGTTTATTCCAGTTATTTCCAGAGCACTTGCTGCTAGCTAAATGAAGAGGTTTCAGACTATAGTTGTCCAGTCAAAGTGAACATATGAAACACTGAGACCCATCAAAAAAAAGCAGCTGGAGTTTTCTAGTGGGTCATGCCTCCAGAGACAGCTGGGGGCAGAAAACAACTGGTGTGACAACATCTTGTACAGTGACGGGTAACTCCTTTAAACTACGAAAAAGATTTAAGCTCTGGAAACTGCATCGCAGCCAGGTGGAAAAGCGAACACTACATATGTATAGATGGTTGCATGTCAATTGATTTGCTTGTAGAATGAATATATATTTTAAATCTAGATGGGGAATTTATGATCAATAACTATTTTTTATTTTCTTTTTTCCTTAAAGCACAAAGCACAAGACTACTTTTCAAGCTTCTTGTCCATGGCTTAACGTGCAACGCAACTTGCAGAAAAAGATATAGTTTCAAGTTTTAAAGTCCCAAGTGAAATAATGAAGTTGTTGAGGTGGTTAAAAGTTTGCCTTAGAGTCTCAGTTTGCTCAGTTTCACATTCCAGTCTTGGACCCTGAAACAACTCATGTGCTAGACTGAAGAACCAGTTTGATATATATCCAAAATTTGGCTTCTCACAGTTTTTTCACTGTAATAAAGGTAGACGTTCACACGCCATTTGATGAATCAAACAGATTTGCCTCCCATCGATTCTTATATTAAAAGCTGTATTTTCTACCAGCCCCGTGTTCTCAGGGCGTCAGTCAGGACTCCATCTCATTTCATGTCTTTCTTCAGTTAGGAGTATCAGATTTGGCACCGTATCCCAACAGCAGTCATAACAACGACAAACAAAGTAGTAACATAACTTCACTCTTGGCTGGTATTCCCCCTTTTACACACCAAAGCGTCCCAGTACACCTTTATGCCACAACAATGCATTTAAGAATCGATGCTAATCTGAAAAAGATTGCAGCTAAATCCACTCTACTGATCCCCAGAGTGGTCTATCAGCCTCTACACACAAAGAGCACACATTTCTTTCAGGTGTGTGATCCCTGATTTGGTCATACAGAAACAAAAATTATTTCTTTATATCCCATTTACAAATCCTGTGCCCCCATCTTTTCATATTCACTATCTCTCAGTTTAGTGTCATGCAACACCTTTATGAACAAAAGTTACAATACTTTAAAAAGCTATAGTCCTATAAATTTGCACTGTTCGTAATTATTACTTGAAAGGAGACCAATTACCTTTTCAATGAGCTTCCTCTTGTCTGGGACACGTGTACAGAGATAACTCTGATAATCCAGGTAATTTTGTTTATCTTCCTTAAAAAACAGTAGGTTTTTCCCTGGTCCCGCAGAACTTTCGATATGTTACACGACGCATTTAAAACCAACGTTAGCAAACCATAAAGTTTATTACCTGCTGTTCTTAAGCTGTTGTATGCAAACTACCGAGACTCACCTGCTTGAAACTGCCTAAACTCTTAGAAATTTGTTTCCAAGATTCTGCTGCAATATAGCACCTGACTTTTTCTGAATTTCTTTTACTGTGCAAATATAGAACCAAAGTATTTCCTCAACACTTTGTGGGTATTGCTACAGGCTTGGAGGACAAGCTTGGGTCTAGCGGTGTACCCAAAGGTTACCCCCATAAACCCTATAAACTAACAAATACACCGTTCCGTAACATGGAAAAAATTAATGGCAAATGAAAACGTAAGCTGCCTCAAATTTTTCTGTCAGAAGAACTTTATATCCAACACACCAACTCTTTGGGATGTTCCCTCTTCATCCCCTTCCTCTTTTACACTGAGGTTATATTACCATTCCCACCTAAAAACCATTCCTTTTGTCCTCGTACCTTTCTATCAGCTTGCAAGATGTCATCAGCTATCCTTGTACTCTTCTGATCAACCTCCACTGATTTGTAGCTTCTTTATTTCAATACTATCAGTTTCCTGCATTTTCCAGCGCTCTAGAATTTTGATTTGTTTTTCAAGAGCTGTTTTTACTTCCTCTCAAAAGCTATGTTACACCAAGGCAACTTTCCCTCCCACTTGTGAGCTTGCAGTTTTTTGTCCACCAGTTGATGATTCTTCATCAGTTCCCAATTACCCATCACTTCCTTTCATGCTGTTGGCCTTCTCTGCCACAAGTGATTTAGGACATAGATGACCAGAAATAGTTGGTGGGAATCAGAAGAGCAACGAGAACTGGAGTTTCTGGTCCATCAGGTGCTATTTCTGCTTAGCCCTGGGCAATCACCTTTCCCTGAGCAGGTTTATGCCTCACCTTTTCACCTTCTAATCCACTCTCAATTCACCTATGGCTCTTGGTTACTCCTTTCACTAGATTAATGCAATTATCATCCCTTCCCTCCTGGTGCAAGTGCTATGAAAAGCAGGTGGAATAGAGAGCAACCAGAAAAGCCGGTGATGAGGCAAACTGGCAGCTGGGTTGAACTTTAACTCATACCTGTCTATTGAACCCAGCAAGGCAAGACCTCAGAGATTCAACGTAGGCTGGGAAGGTGCATCAAAGTGGCCCAACAGGCATATTTGGCACTTTGCAGGAATCTCCCTAATTCACCAGGCAACTGGATTGATGCTCCCATTCCTTGGCCATAAGCTGGACCCTATCTTTGACCCTTCCTCCGGGCTCCAAGGAGCAGTGCTTGAACAGGTAGAAGGTAAGTTGCCTGTCTTGTGGAGATGACTGGAAAGAAAGAGACAGCAGGGAAAGAGATGATAACGTGGTGTGCCCACGGGCAGCGCGATGCCACAGTTCACAGCACAAGTCACTGAATGCAAGGGGATCTTGGAAACGTGTCCAATTTCACAGCTGCAAAAGCACAGCTTTCTGGCTGAGAAAAACGGGCAACTCTCAGCCACTGTTTTATTTGCCACGTAGGAATGCTACATCAGTTAGCGTAAACTGCAAGTCACAGGCAATCATAAAGGCTTTCAATTCTATCTCAGCCTTGAGCAAGATGTAAATTCACAACCACGATGTGAAACGCAGAGGATTTTTCCCAAACTGACTGCAAGTCCAAAGAGCTGCCCCCCATCACCTTTTTCTTCCTTCACTGCAAATACAGCAGATTTAGTTCAAATGCTTTTAAGTGTTTGCAAACCTTTCCCATTTTAAGAGTTTGAGGGGTGTACTAAGGCAGACAGGAGAAACCAGCTGTGCTCTATAATGAAAAGCAGCAATGAGCGACATCGTGCTTTCGTTAGCTGGGTCTGAATCAAAGCTTGGAAAATGGTACCTGAAAGAATATTTGGGTTTATGTATTTTGACAAGAGGCATATTATGAAACTGCAAGCCAAAATTATATGAAAACACAAGTGAAAAGGAAACTCTAGCATCAAAAGTTACAAAGACTTCTTTAAACCCATCGGCCAGTCAGCTGTCAGTGTCCCATTTGTATAAGTACAGGTAGGCGTTCCTGGTGAAAAAAATTTCAGCAAAAGGCATTCCATCGAGGACGTGAAAAATTATAAACAGAGCAAATCAGAAGTGTTTCAATAAGCATTATATAGAACAAAACTGGCTATGTACGGATAGTTAAACCACCCATATAAAAAAAGTCCATGCACTTCTTGATAATGAATTACGCCTTCTGTCACAAGGTTAGCAGCTATTCTGCACCATTCAGTACTTTAGGCGTACCCTTGGACATCAGATTACTTTTTCTTGAACCTTGAATGAATATTGCTCAATATAATTCCTACGTTTGCATAGGAATTGTCACCTGCAGCACTCAAATATTAGTAAAATGAACTTTTGTGTAATGTCCCACCCAAAATATGATAGGAGTTATCACTAGAGAGTACTGCTAGGCTTGATCCCCAGAGTCTGCTTTGAAATATAAACCTGAAAACTTCCCCTGCCAGTGTAACAGTACAATTTTCATGACAGCAGACAAAAGCTATACTGAGATAAGTCACAGTATGAATTTGATCTGGAAGAGTTATCTGGAGTAATTGCAGATGACTTTTTAAATTAGAGCAAAGATCTACTCTGTTTAAGTCAATGCAATTAATTTCACGCAGACCACAAGTTACCCAGAATATTCAAATATACTTTTAAGACAGGCTGCCTTGGCAGATCCAAAGCATCTGCACTAAACAACGTGCCCATCGCCTCCTAAAATGGTGTACTGATTGCCCAGCATAACGCGCACAATATGATGTGCATATTTCACTTCTTACTGAAACTTTTATTCAGCTGAATAAGTATTTAACGCTAATGCAATGTCGGCATCCCCATTCATAAAGCCACAACTTTTGTACGTGATCTGACTTTGGTTGTATCCGATCAATTAAAATATTCCACAAAATATCACAGGCATCAGTAGGAGAAGTCCTATCAGACTGGGTTAAAGTTTCATTTTCGCATTGATTCTGTCTTGAAAATTGAAGGTTCTCACAGGGAACCAACTGACAATTTGATATATTACCCATTTCAGAGCATGCACAGACCCAGTATATCTGCATTCATGAATTTAAATATAGATACTATGTTTATAAGGCATTACTAAGGCATATATTACTTATGTATTCTTTTACGGACACATAAATTTTGAACTGAAATAAACCAGAATGCTATGAATGCATCTTAATTGACTTGCAGATAGAAAAAACTGTCACCATATAATGCTTCTATGTTAACATATAGCAGGTCTGAAGATTATATCCTCTAATGTAAAATACAGTGATGTTCGGTTTCATGTCTCTTAAAATTTGTTCCTGGTTTGGATGCTAAGGTAAAAGAACTACCTAGTTCTTACTAATTTTAAAATTTTATTTTCCTAAATATGCAGCTCTTTCACTGAAGAAAGGTAGGCAGAAAGGAGTGCGATCGCTGCCTCTGTATAACCATTAACTCTTATGCAGTCTTCATTTTAAAAAAAAAAATCCCATTTATTCTTTTTCCAGTTTTTGATATTAGGTAGTATTTGAAGAATCAGTATCTGCGATGTAAGGCTCAGACGGTGAACAAAAGAAAAATTGTATTACTATTAATTCAACCTGAATCAATTTCGATGACTTTGGAAAATCTCCAGATACTGCAGGGACATGACAAAAAGCAATAAGGATCTTCATGGCTGCTTTTACACATAGCACATGATAACATAAAAAAGAAAACCTCCTCCTACGGTGCACATAGAAGCTTTCCTAGTATGCAGCCTTGTCTGTGAGGGAAAAAAGCTTGTATTTTGCAGGCTACGGTTAAAGCTGCTCCTAGGTGTGAAAGTTATCACCATCTTTGTGACAACGAGATGCAGCACGCCTAGGCTGTACACAGCAGATATAAAAGCCTTTTCACTGTTAATTTGGAAGATTAAACTGAGAATGTTTAAATATGAACTTCATTTCACATGGAAAACATTATTTGAAAATTAAATCTTTCACCTTGTACTTTAACTTTTGAAAGTTTGCAGACCTAATCTCAAATATTAGCCAAAAGGCAGCTTGAAGAATAGCTGAAAGAAATGCAAAGGTGAATCAAAGCAAAATACAGTAAGCAACATTATTTCTGTGTATTTTAGAGTGAGTAATCTGAATTTCAGAAGAGTTTTCACAAATCAATACTTAAACCGCTTCCTTTAAATATTTGGTACAACACAGTTCACATCTGGTATTCTCACACACACGTTCTCACACAGCAGTTCTCTACCACAGTGTTAACGCAGGGTAGCTAGGCATGTACGAAAGGAATCAACACCTAGCTGTCCCTGGGCTCCCAAAAACTTTCCCTATTAAAGGAAACAGGTACAGGATGAAGCGTTGTTCACAGTGAATGCCTGTCAACACACAAGGAATTCATGGCCTGTTTTTATACATCTGTAGCTGCATGGCAGGCCTGCAGAACGCTACTGAGACGTAAAGTTGCTCTACAACACAGAGACAAAATCTTTTTTGATGTATTCCAGCGCAGCTCCAGTGGAGTCATTGGAATGATGCCTCGCAATTTCATCAGAAAACAGGGCTTGCAGATTTGTACCTTAATAAATCAAGGCACTAGCTCATTTACAGCATCTCAAGCACATATAAATATGCATGCACTGATGTCTTGTTACTTTCGCTGCTGTCTTCTTCATTTGCATCTCAAATCTGTCAGTTTGCTTCTAACAATAGTTGTCCTAATTCCCATTATCAGACTTTCGAATTCCATCAGTCTCCACTGGCCCCGCATGTGTTTTGTGGCATCCCAAGTACCAGATGGATGAGCCTCTGAAGGAACTAATGAAGGATCCAGGCCCAAGGGAAGAGGGAGAATATGCAGCTTTATTTGGGGCCAATGGAGAAAATTGTTTAGAACCTTCATTATTTACAAATATTAGTGCCGAGGGAACTAAAGGCTTTGCAGAACTGAGCCTATATTTGACATTTGTCCTAATGATAAATTATTTTCCTCATTTGAAAACTCATTACGAAAGATTTTTTTTTCCTGCCACATAAAAATTATACTCCTTTTTCTTTCCTAGCTGCATATATGGATTTTCCAAATCCAACTGAAAGCCGGTGGTTCAACACAGCAGGCCAGTATCACTGTGAATTATGTTCAGACCAATCCCCAAAAGGTATCCGAAACAGAGATATTGAATGCTAACAGCAGCCTAGCAGAAAAAAAAAATTCCCTCGTCAGTTGCTTTTTTAACATTCAGCTGTGTGGAGTGATATTGCCGTGTCAGGAGATCTTATCAGCAACATCAAATATTTTTCCAGTATGCTTTTAGACAAGGCTTTATCCAATTAATTAGCAACGTCTCTGAAGGAAAATTATCTGCATAATTCCATGCAGTTTGCTGGATTTCCTCCCCTGTGTTTATGTAAAAGATAAAGATGGTGAATTTCTGAGTGAGTTGGTAGATACCTGGTGCTAAGAGAGAAAGTCACTCACCTACAACCTGGATTATTTCAGCTAACAAGACTCCATCAGTCACATCTTGCTGTAGATCCTTTATCAACCTCTTGTGACCAGATTTTGCCAGATAGTGATTGGCCCAATCCGTATAAATCTGTTAGGAGAAAGATAAACAAAAAGAAATTGTTAGTTATAACTATCAGCCTTAAAAATGAGAGTTCTTTGTTTCTCTCAGTATCTGAAAGGCTGATTTAAGATCGCTCCTTTTTTGCTCTTTGAAACAAGTTGACAACATGGAAATTGAAGGCATTTTCCAGCTCAAGTATTCAGCCATACTATAGTATGGCTTTTCCTATTCACAAATCTGGCATCAAAGCTCGCAGAAGATGACAGTGAACTCCCAAACACGTTACGCCTTGAATGGATCATCAGGCGGTCAACTAAATATTCTATGGCAGTAACAAGTGTGTAGAAGAGGTTTCAATTTCCACCCAAGTGGGGTTTTTTGTATTTTCCCTTCGACATTCCTTCTCTATATCTGCTTTTGAGATATTTGGAAGATTCTTTTCCAAGAACCACTTCTGGTAGATATTAGCCATATAGTAATTCCATTTTGAGCAAACTCCTTTGTTATGTTACCCGATAGGCCTTTGAAGGTCTTAAAAATCTACCAATTCTGATAAATTCTACCTCACAGATTAAGTAGGCCTAATAAATTGATTTTAATCTCTCTCATGCAAACTTCTAACTATTGGTATTTATTCTAAAGCGTATTCTCTGAAAACTAAGCAAACAAAGCAGTTAAAATCTCTCTTCAATTTGCATTAAGCACTGCTCACCACATGCTAACACAACTTATCCAAGATCATCAGAAAACTTATAAAATCTTTTCAGGCTAGGTTATGAAAAAGAAGGAAAAATACACGATTAGGAATTTCTGCATATGAATTAAATAACGTTTCTTGTTCTTTGTACAGGACAAAATTTAAGGGAAGACTTTTCAACGAGATCTAGTTATATTCCAAAGAAATAAAGTAAAAACAACAAAATATCAGGATTTTATCTTTTAAATACCCAAACACGAAGGCTCATGAGTGTCTAGCATATTAGAAATACATTTACCCCACTTCAGTCTATCAGTAAGCAGGAATAGATTCAACGTGCTTTCTAGAGCACGACCCATGCCAATCCTCCACAGTCCCTATAAACCCCCATGTACTGGGTTTTTTTGTTTGGTTGGTTTTTTTAATTTAAAGCGCTATGCAGGTGACAAATGCCTCACACAAGTGGGTGAATTGCTGACCTGGAGGGAAACGTCTGCACAGGAGTACTCAGTCCCCAGAAGCACAGAGAAAGCTCTCCCTGTGCATGGTCCAGGCTGCATTGCCCAGGAACTGCTGTTTTCCTTCACACCTACTGAGAATTAGAAAGAAAAGAGGACAAGGAGAAGGGCCCTAGCGCTCAGGGCTGTGATCACTGGGCTAAGAGGATTCCTATCCTCAGCCTTAGGGAAGCAGATGTAAATGATGGCCACTAAAATCAGATTCTGTCTGCTGGCAAAACATTGTTGAAACAAACCATGGGTTTAGAACCATTCCCCCTCCACCACGCTGCTCCTGAGCTATGCAACCCCACCCCATATCATCCTGTATCAACATAGATCCTTCACATTACAGACTAATATCACTAGGCATAGCCATGGCTTCTAATTTCAGAAGCATCTTCAGCATCGCATTGAAAATGCAAGGCTTACGTCCTTCTCTTTCACGGGAGTCAAAAGCCAACTCCCAAGTCTAAGAGCCAAGTATTTGTCACACGGGACGGAGCAACCTGGAAATAATGTAAGGCTTGTAATTTCATGCTCCTTTTGTACTTCCCGATTCAATGTTAATATGATAAAATGAAGAACAGATATTTTGACTAGAGTCATTTTGGTTGTCAAGTCTTCACTTGTATCTTTTTAAAACCTGTAAAACACTACCGGTAGCAGCAATGAACAAATCACAATACCTGAAACATATGTCCCTATTTTCCATCATTTATCCTTTACTTATATCTTCAGAGCAGCGAGATGTGCATTTCCTACACCAACATCATCATGGACTTGAACAGAAAAACACCCTGGAACACCTCCATGAAAAAACAGCTGAAAAACTTCTCAGTGAAATAAAGGCTGAGTACACACGAGTGATTTGCCCAGCTGACCCAAAAAAAGAAAAGGGGGAAAAAAAACCCACACTCCGCACAAACCAGCTGTTGTGTTCCTTAGCCCCTTGAACGGGAAGATATTTTTAAAGATCCAACGACTTCAAGGAGCTGGGACTGACTTCACCTATTTTTCTGCCACACGGTTCTGGCTCGCTTATCTACAAGTAAAGACATATCAGGAAACAGGCTGAAAACTACTTACTTCACAAGCGCAAGGGTCCACGCACACTCCTACACCGCTACTGCGGTTCGGCTGACAAGCAACTTACCAAACACAGTAACTAAGTTTCATTTAATGGGAGGGCTGTGATGAATGTCCTAGTTTAATCACAGAAGAACTTTCAGCAAATAAAAGATTATACTTTGATGCATCAGTTCCAGCCTGGCTCATTTCCACGACGCAGATCATCATGCAATCAAACAAATGCTGGGATCAGCCCGAGGGTTGAGACAACACAGAACAGAGGCAGAGCAGACCCCTCCTGGCAAAGCCTGAAATTACAGCATCAGCAAGACCTTAAGAGCTAGTTAGGATTGATTTTTAAGTCAAATAACAGTGTGAGAGTGCATGGCTGGCATTGCAAAATTGCTATTTGGTAGCTGTTTCCTACTATACTAATTCCCACTGCATCCAAGAGCACTAAACCTTACATTCATACCCTGTAAATAAACAGAACTGCATGAAAGAAATTTATTGCTCCCGTAACAAATCCTCCTGGTAAAGGAAACAACTTGAAACACCCCCAAATACCAGCTGTCTGATTCACCGTCTCCAATAACACAAAGAAACTGCCTCTGTTGGGAAATTATTCTTTCAACTCCTACTTTGTGTGCTGAAGTCAATGTCTGTGATTGGTATCCGAATTGCACGTAGACCTTTTATGCTCATTATAAAATATTCAATTAAATGCATCAATAATGCATACCAGTATGGGGAAAGTATCTGTTTCTAGGGTATTTAAAGGTTGTGGAATATTATTTCATTCAAATAGTTGATCAGGAAAGCCCTTTGCAGGAAAATACTGATATAATAAATCTGCGCTTCTCTTTCAACAACTTTATTACACCACATTGCTTTGCAACATGCATAACATGCAAATGTTTTTCTTTTAAACTGACTGGGCTATATATTTACAAGCTCTGAAGCATTCTTATGGCTGCAATATTACCCAAGCATATCGCAGTAGCTCTTTATGGTCACTGCTCATTTTTATGGCATATATTAAGCTAATTATGGAAACTTTCCAGGATGTTTTCAAAACCTGTTTGTTGCAAGTCTTTGTAATGTACTACGCAAATATGATTCCTAATGTTTCTTTTCCTTTTCCATACAAACAAGTGAAAAAAATATAAGTGTACAATGGTTGCTATTTCTAGACACATGAAAAATGTTTCAAAGCACAGAGTGTTTTCAAATGTTCAAAAACAGGCAATTAATTGGGAAAACAATAATAAAAGAACAAGGAAAACACTGCTGAGAAACTTTCCATTCATATATGCCTATCTCTGCACATGAATTTTGAGTGTCCCTCAGGTATTTTCAGCAAGTAGGTTACAAAGTCACATGTTTGAATATTCACATGAAAATAAGCCGAACAGTCACCTAATTTAAAAATACACAGTCTTGCTATATGAAATATTTGACCCACTACAACCAAACAGATACTGCCTTATTACATTTCCCAGTATGGGCTTTTTAAACTTCTCACAGTCACATAGTGTGAAAATCATGGGAGGCAGCGTCACTATTTTAGTTACCAAAATCAAGCGAACAACATGATTTGGGCATTATCACCATAAGCAGGCCTTTGTGCCTGAGACCAGCCAGTTTAATGTTTAACTCGGGTCCAAGTTCTGACTTTTGTTAAAGGTGGACTCAGTTGTTTGGTAGCTTTTTTTCCCCCTCTGTAGTGTGTGATCTTAGGAATCCAATTATCTGGGAAAAAATTGAAAAGAAATGTGAAAGATTTTTTCTTCTCTTCCCCCCACCCCCAATCTACCAATCCATCAGGTTTGAATTAAGAGTGTTAGAGGTAAAGACTGATTCCACCAGGTTTGAATTAAGGGCATTACAGGTAAACATTGATTTTGGAAATATTCGGTACACTCTGAGTCATAGCTAAAACACTATTACACAAAGTAGCATGGTTTTGAGCAACAACCCCAAAATTCTAAGGCTTTTGGAAGTTGTCGGTAAAGAAAAAGCCCTGAAGATCACTAAGTCTTCAGTCAGCAAGAACACTGCGTTTTGGAATTTAGTGGGGTTTCTCCCTCCTCCCCTTTCCTTAGCATTATGCCAGCTTGTTTAAAGCACGTTTCAGATGAGAGAGAGAGAGGTCTGAAGGGCAGAGAAATCTTTCTTCCCAGCTGGGAGACTTCTGCACTTCCTTGTCACTTAGAGTCTCGAGTGACAATTCTGAGAGACCACATCAATCACACCCAGAGCACACCCCAGACCACCTGCACCATATTTGAATACTGAATCAGCAGAAAAGGTGCCTTTCACAGAACAGGTCATTTCTTCGAGACCACACAGCCTCCACTAAGCACTTGGGGAGGGCTGGGGAACACATCGACCAGTTAAAAGCAAAAACCCTGAAGCTTCTGTCCATTTAGAAGTAATTCATACAGTCTTTTTAGCCTTGGAAAAAATCAACCAGAAAGCCAAATAAACTAGAGCTTACCTAGCTGGCCATAACAGTCTGAAGTTGGCATCTCAGAACACAGACACCATTTTGGAGGCAATAGGCTGATACCTGGGTGCTCAGAGATGCCCATAAAGATGGGAGGGTTCTTCATCTGCTGGCAGATTAGGGCCAAGCACAGCATCTGTAGGACTATATTCCTCTGTTCCCATAGTCAGCCAAACCCAGGAAAGAGAGCGTGAATAAAGCCACGAGAGCAATGAATCCAGGAAGACCTTTTAGAGATCATAAAGGAGACCCACTACATCCATGGAGCTGCAATTAGATTAAGATGCCAGGTATTATCATGTACTCCAGGGTCTCCTTTAAATGGAATTCACACCCAAGTGGGAACACAAGAACTACCCAATGTTTTTTGCCTCCCCCTTGGTATTCTGAAATACTCTCATTATTTAAAGGAAAGGGTTCACACAAAACTACTTATAACTAATTTCCCTCTTCTACCTAAGTAAGTAGAAAATATGCCTGAACCTCGTTCCTTACTACTCATTTCCACTAAAACAAAAACACCCTACTTATAATAACTGCCCAAGTACATCCTCTAACTTTTCTTTCCCTCCCTCACCATGTCAGTTCCTAACTAATCACTCGCATTGTTTTCTTCCATAATTATCATGAATCAGGTTCTTGTGAATTTGCTAACAGCTGAAGAGCATCTTTCTGACATCATGTAGCATAATCAGAACAGAGCAAGGCTTTTTTCATGATTGAATAGCAGGGTTAGTCACACGGATGAACACCAGAACACCCATTACAATGCAATGCCTATGTTGCTGCTGATCAAACCACACTGCCCACTGAAGTTCACAGGGGAATGAAAACCCCCGAAACCTAAAAATAGACAAAATATGTTGAGATGATCCTAATGGGAATGCCTGCAGTTGTTACAATGCTATGGGGGGGAGGAGAGCCCGTCAGATACTCATCACTGCCCAGTGGAATGGGGTTTACACATGGAGAGTCATGAAATCACAATTTTTGACTGGTAACATTAATTGCAGTCTCATGCTGATCCACACTACGCTCCAACACAGTGATCTTATTAATAGATATCACAGTGCGAAGCCCAGAGGTAAAATAGCTAAAGCCAAAAGTTTAGCTGAAAAACTCATCCCTCGGAAGCATCTCTGCCTCCAAGGGAACACACTAAGGGTAACAGCTTTTTTGAAAGCACATAGATATTATGGCTCTGCCAATAATGTGGCTGATATTTTGCTGAGTTACTGGCAAAAGGACAACTAAGCAGCACACAATAAATAAAAAAATAAATTATAAAGTTTAACAGTTTAAAGTCACAGACCTCTTTTTCAGAGGTTTCTTACAATTTGTGGCCTTACTTGCCCCCAGGTGATTCTTAAATCCTGTAGGAAGTCTGTATCTGTACAGCTGTATCACAACACAAATCCCACTTAAAGGGCAGTACTGGCTCTTCTAGAATGAGTATCCAAAAGACTATTTGAGGGTTTCTCCCAATGTAACTTCTTGCAAAAGAAAAAACAATGCTGAAAAAGCAGGGCACAGAACAGATAACGCATGCCCACGCTTCTCCATGTTAAATAAAAGGTATTAGTGGGCTTTGAGGAAGGAGTTCTGCCTGCTCCTTTTCTGTAAGAATACAGATAAAGGTTTCACAGAATCCCAGAATCCCAGGTTGGAAGGGAAATCAGGGACCATCTAGTCCAACCTCTCTAGAAAGAGCACGGTCTGGACGAGACGGCCCAGCACCCTGTCCAGCCGACTCTTTAAGGTGCCCAACGTGGCTGAGGTACGTAGAGAGTAGGATGCAGAGTAAAACACTGTCGTTGGGGATGCCCACGAGCCCCCAGTGACCCCCAGCTCAGAGGGAGACGTGGACACACGGGGTAGGCAGTGAATGGTTAAACCCGTGTGAACGTTTCAGCCTTAGTTTACGTTTGTCTCCTCTCTGCTCAGAGATACTGGGAGCGCCCTGAAAGTGAGGATGGGAGTCCAGGGACTTGTTTACTCCATCCTGCCAGCATCTTGGCACCGGTACCAGCAAAAAGGGAGGAAACCACCAAAAACTCCAAGTCTGAGGTGGCGACGGGCTGGATTGCAGGTGGATTCCTTCTGATAGGCAGGTGAGATGGTAGAATGACCTTCCTGAAGCAAATGCATACATTTGTAATCCCCTAAAAATAGTTGTCATGATAATTAGCTACTAATTAGCATCGAATATGATGCCAATAAAATACCATCAATTATCTCAAAGTGCAGGAACTTTCCAGTTATCATCAACTATTGGGAATGCAGCTGTAACCCGCCGAGGGTTTGGTTCCCACTTCCCTGGGGAAACTATGCTTTTTATTATTTATTAACTGCAACGAAACAAAAATTATTTATTCTACTCACATGTGCAAGTGTTTGTTGGAACAGCTTTAAATTATTAGTCAGTTGGTGGGAGGTATTCCACTGAATTACGTTTTACTGGGCACTTACATACATTAACTACCCTTCGCAAGTTAAATAGAGAAATGGGTAATTTAAACAAACACCACCGGGACTATTTATTTCTTTCTCTTTAAAGCCTTATTCCCGACTGGGGAGAGCTATTCTCATGCATATGACTACTTTTCAAAAGCAATGGGCTGACTCACAGCACATGCAGCCAGGCATGTGTGTAAGATTTAGCATGCTTGCGAGCCTTTCCAGCAATAGAGCCTCAGACAGTGCCCACTTCAGGGCAGGCACTGCTGCCTCTCAGTTTGTGGAAAGCAAACCTTTGCTGGACACTAAACAAGTAATACACTTTAAATTGCCCAGCCAGCACCTTTCTTACTCTTATCCCACCAAATATTTTACTACATTTAATATAAAAGAGGAGAAAAGAGATATTTTCTTTTTTCCCCCCAATTGCCCGTTACTGACAGGCACTGCCTGTACAGAGGGGTAAAGATTTCATACGAAAGCAACATTTTCTTATGCACCAGCTAGAAGGTGAAGCGAGGCCAGAATTGTGCCGGTATCCGGCAAGCCCCGCTCTCAATGCTCCCATTATACACGTTTGCCATACACAAATCCCCTTCAAGCTGGAACCGCACACTAAGCCAAGCAGGTGGCCGCCCTCTTATTCCCCCTTGCAAAACATTTAAAGTCCTGAATAGAAATGAGATTTACATTCATGCCTGCATCAATTTCCTTGAATATCCAAAAGTGAAATAGAGTTTAGTTTTCTGAGCTGATCACCAAAACCCAAGTCATATCTGGCCACGGCGAATCAACCGATTTGATCTCACGGCAACAAAATATAATTGATCTCAGAGAACAAGAGAAGCAAATGTACTATTTTTTTTTTTCAGCATTTTCTAAAAAGCTACCTAAAGCGCACAGCAAATTATTTTCAAATATCACAGTTCTCATACATGAAATAAACCCATTTACATCTACTATCACACATGAATAGCAACGGAAAAGGGCTTATCTGACAAGATGATACATTTCTACTCCGGAGAGAAACCACAGAAAATCTTAAGAAGCTGCAAGCTGCAGAAAAATGGGGAAAACAACAGCAAAAAAAAAAAAAAAAAAATCACTTCTGAGGCTGAAGTTAGTTACTGTTCAACAGCACTGCTGCCATTATCAAGGAGCCAAGAGCCGCTTACTGTTTTATAATGGTCACAGGAAAATTTACTTCTCCCACGAGCAGGGACCTGAAAGGTCATACTACTTATTGGCATATTTAACGTGAACATATACTGCTCGACTCCAGCTTGCTCTTCCTTCTCAAGGCATCCACAGTTAAATGGTGATATATACGCTGGCATGTGAAGCTTGGACAGTTAATTTTAGCTGAAGTCACGCATGCACGGTGCTCAGATTTCTTACACTGTCACATTTTACAACTCCCACCCCCTCCTGCAGCTCTCGCTTACACACACACTGCTCCCTTCCCTTACTACTGTCTCTAACATCAAGTTTCAATATTTAACATCAATTTCGTACAGGATCAGTATTTTTATACAAGCTTTTAAATAACTAAGCTATTCACAGCAAGCAAAGTTTGGCAGGTCTTTTGTGTTAGACACTGTAGGCATTAAAAGACAATTACTTAAAAAATTGTTATTTTTTTCTTGTTGTTTTGGGCTTTGTTTTTTTTTTTTTACACAATCAGAAGACTTTCTACCTACCATAGAGGCAACACCCTTCACCAGAGTGCTCCCAATATCTGTGGAAATTCATGCTCTGAACAAAAACCCAAAATTTTGCATGCTGCCCCTATACTTCCAACAGGCCAAACAAAAATCCAGATCTATCCATTTTCAAAATTTGGAACATTCACAATATTGGTCAAATGTCTGAAGGGTGTCTCCATCGCAAACGCAAGCTAAGAAGCGTAAGGCTGAATTAGACCTCAGGCGGACACCTGCACAACCTGCCTATCCTCCCGAGCAAGGCCTGGTACAGACAGCAAGGGCTGCCTGTCCTCCGGCACGACCCCACCACATACAAGTCACCCAAATCCCTCGGTCTGACCACGTCACTGGCACTCCTTAAAAGTACAGAGCATTGGCCCTTGTAAGCTGCTTTGCTTCCATTTTTTATATTAAAAAAATAACGTTGCCAATGTTGAGAAGATGAGAAGCGATGACTGCTTCACCTCCCCCCTTGCCAAGCTGAAGGATTGATGCCTGACATTTTAACGGTTTATTTTTCAAAAGGCACACTTCTGCCAGAAAAAAAAAAAAATCTATACGGGCCTTTTAACTGCTCCATGAAAAGTAAATAACTCGGTAGCCACACAGTCTCCACATCAGCTCTCCCCTCCAGCAAAGCCCACTCACCGCCTGCCGAGGTGTGTGTTTGTTTTGGGGAGGTGGGGCACCAAGAGGGCTTTGATCAAGTTTGAAGAGAACATAACGTATCCTGACAATCAAAGCCACGAAGTAGCTGCTGTACCTACATAGCACTAGGTGCCGTGCCTCTGATGTGCCCAGGGACACCTGATGGCACTACGAGTGACAGCTCTGCTAATGCAAAGGCAGGTACCGGATTGAGTGTGAGAAGGGGGAGGTTTGCACATGTTCCCCCCCATCCCCTGCAAAACCCTGATGGCTGAGGAAAGAAGAGAAATCTAACTTCAGGCTGCTACAGTCTTAAATACAGCTTTCTGCACTACGCATCCAATGCTACAATACCCAACCCGGTCAGCTCCCAAAATCCAATGTAACTTTGGCACGTTTGGCTTGTGACACCAAATAATTCATCTGGATTTTCTATTAAATAGACTCTTTCTTTTTGGGAAAGGTGTAACAGCCTATTCCAAACTACTGCTACCATTTCATTGGCATTTTTCACCTGGGGGTCACAAATCTGTGTGATTTGCTTCAGTACCATCTCCTCTGGGCCGACAGCCACGGCCACAGGCGGGATCAAAAGAGAAACTATCACTGCTGCACTGGACTCTGAGAAAGAAAGGGTAAGGAAAATACTCCAAGAGGTAATAACAATCTGAAAAGGGCTGGAAATGAAACCCGACATGCCATGTAGCATCTTAAGTGCAAACTCTCTATTCCTTTTTTTCTTGATTGCTCAGAAGATTAATTCACCAAAACAACGTTCACAGTTGTGAAGCAACTCCAAATGAAAGTAAAACTGGTCTCAAAGGCATGAGATTCTGAACCATTTCAACTCCTAGTGATGTGTGAAGATGAAAGTTTTCAGATCCAAATAGTGAGGCCAGAAACATTACAAAGGCTTTTCCTAATTTTTAACAAAAGCAATTTGTTGTGGGGATTAGGGAATCACAGAAATTGGCCTTCGTCTCGCCCGAGACACCAAATCCTAGCCCTCTTCTAGCCAAGAAGGACAAGGCAGCGTTCCCTTTTGGGTCTGCTTAGTGATTGATTGAAAAAATTGAGTCTTCAAAACAGGGGCTGGGTAGGTTCAGTCCATACCAACACTCTGAAGTCACCAGCAAACTATCCTCCGCTCCCATGAACAAGATGTCGAATGCCACTCGAAAAACAATTAATCATCCGCGCTGCCTTTCTCACTCTGTAAAATGTAATTTAGTTCAGGGTCGAAGATTTTTCACAAGGGGCAATGCTTCTGAAATTGCCAAGAGTTGACAAGAGGCAGTGCTCTCTAAAACTTCGAAGGACATACAGCAATATGTAACCAAGCCATGGATGAAAAAAATCAGTGCAACCGAGTTATGAAGGCCAACAATCTATTCATCGCTCTACCTGCCACGCACGATGAATGCAAAATCTGGAGACGGAAGGAACAAAAGGAGGAGAAAACAAGACCCAAACTTGAGGATGTGTTTAACTACACACTCACTTCAAGCATGTACTCAAGTCTCAATTACTTAGAGAATTACATATTAATTCCATTATTTCTAAAGATTATTGGTGGTAAGAGTAAGAATAAGAAGGGGCCAATTATCCTTCTAAAAAGTTTTTTGTACATTTTACCCATGCTTCTATTTCTAACGCTCTTCTAATGCTCCTCCTGCTCTTGGGCACTGTCAGAAGTGGGACAGTTGGCTAGACAAATCTTAGGTGTGACCTACTTTCAAAAGACCTATTTTTATTTTAAGCTGCATTTTTAAGATAGTGAAAAATACCTTCTGACAGCTGAGCATTAATTTGCGTGGCAAAGACTCGATCCCAAAGATGCACAAAAAAGGCTAAGAATCTCGGAAGGGTTCAGCAACCCAATTAGAGCCAGATTACCACAAGAGCTCATCTTCCACGCAGCCATCAAATAGACAAATTTTCAGACGCTTTTTAAAAAATGGAAAAAGCACTAGATTTCCAGCATTTTACAATCGGATCTTCACTTTTTGATGAGTAAGAGGGGAAAAAGGAATATACGTGTGTATCTTTGCATTGACAGGTGGGGACACACAGTCCACGCAGGTGTCTGGCACAAAACGTTTTGCTAATGAAATCTTGAGACGAAATTTTTTGCATTTGAAAATCCTAATAACCATTTATCCATAGGTAGCAGCATTTCTGGTTTTGTTATGTCATTTACTATATTGCTACACATCCTAGAAATGAGGCTACAGCAAAAAGCTTTCTGCATACCCAGGGATCACCAGGGTTTTGCCATATTTTACAGAAAAGAATAAGGTGGTCTTCATAAATTGTTCCTGCTAAGCAGTTTCCAAATCATCCAAGTCGGGTTTTTTTTTTCCCCAAAAAAACCAAAACAAACAAATAAACAAGTGCTGAATTAATTTCCACAAACACAATGAACCTAATGTAATCATCTTGCAGTTGGCCATCTGTTTCACAGATATGAATCTAACTGGATCTTCTACTGCCTGATAACTTTCTAAATTAAATTGCCGCTGCTGACCCTGCTTTCAGCTTAGTTCCTCCCGCTTCCATTTTAAGGGTTTGGAGTGTTTTCTATATAATGATCTATGTGCCAATTACATAGTTACAAGACAATTGGGAAGGGTTAATGCTGCACATTTGGCACCAGATCAAAGTCAAACGTGCAGAGAAGGGCAACGTCCCCGCCTATGACGCAGACTAAGGGAATACAGGAAAAAGAAGTATTAAAGTACAGAGGTTATCCTGAAAACTCCTTAGTTTCCCTTTCTCCACTATAGTCTGTGTCACAAAACCAGAGACCTTTTAAGTCAAATGTATTTGTATATTTATGAAGAATTTAAGAAATACCCCTCCCCATGGGAGGCAGCTAGCCTCTGTAAGTAATTAGAGTTTACGGCTATATAAAAGGATGAGTATTTTTATCCCCAAAGGCCATTTACAGACATGCTGGCCAAGACCCCAGTTACCAATGCACTGTCTTTGGGATGAAGAATGATCCTCTGCATGATATAAGAGGAAAATTCTGCTTCTTCATTCCCTGCTGACCGTATGCATTTACTGGGGAAAAAGGGAGGGGGGAGGCATACGTGCATCAGGCAGCACAGCCAGCGTGGGCGCTGCTGGAGGCAAGATGCGAGACCCAGCAGACCATCGGCCTGATCGGCGATGGCAAAACCTATGCTCCTAATTAGAGTGGTTCACTAAAGTGACACCAGCCTATGCTTTTATTGATTTGGTGATTAAAAATCAGTGCTGTAGGGTTTTACTAAAATTTCTGATACTGAACCTCTGACATAGCCTTCTACAAAAAGAAAAAAAAAATCCAGTAAAGTGAAACGTATAGCAGGCTAATGATTAATAATTTAATCCAATATTTTATGGCTGATCAAGAAATGAAAGTACAGGCACAATTCCCACAGGCATAGGGGGTTCAGGCATCTCCTCCCGAGAGTTTCCTTCCATAGCCAGCAGCCACTTAAAGGCCTTCTGCACCTTCCTGAAAATAATCATTCAAGCAAAGGATATAATTTTTGCACTGCTTCTGAAGCTTTATTCAGAAATATATATAGACCAGTCCTTTAATCGTACTGTCATGAGGCAGATCAATTGTAGATTTCATCTATTTTCAGCTCAAAGGGTTTTAACATGAAGATGTTTAATGGGAATTGCTAAGTCTTGAACAGCATGACCTACCAGGCTAAGACTTTATTGATATAGTCCCTTATGATCTCTGTTGATACATACCTTTTTATAATGTGGACAGTTGAAATATTTCTGTTATTATTAATAGTCTTTTAACAATTATATGGCAGCAAGGAGCTTGATCAAAAGACCAGCAAGCTCGGGAAGATTCAGGAATCACAACGCAATGTCAGCAGACCATGCTCGCAGGGGCCTCCGTCACTCCGATTCCTGTGTCATTTTATGCACACCCACATAATCCCTTTCTCAGTTTGAGATCCTGCATTTAGGTTCCCACCTTAAATCCTGCTTCTGCCTGAACACCTACACCTCGGGAAGTGTTACTCCAGCAAACTTATGTTCCTAAAATTAGCCGACAGGTTTAACGAGAAGAAGAATAATATGGAATTTACAGGGAATAAACCCCTGTAACTAATCTGCTGTGGTCATTTTTCTGGGGTCCATAGATATTAAACATTTGATTTTTTTTTTTTTTTTCATTTTAAAACCTTTATGAAGTCTTCGTTTTCCTTCAGACAAAAATATTTACTTTGATCCATGCTATAGATGTGGGCAAATGTTCACACAGGATGTAGGTGAAAACTGAGTATGGTTTACAGTAACATCAGATAAGAATATTGGCTTCGCTGTAGATAAAATCAGAGCAATTTACGGGTAATCATTTGGGAGGACAGAGTGTACTGGCATAGAAACAAGGCTTATGGACATTGGCAAAATCAGTTATTCTTTTTTGCCTGGAGCAAGGGTTGGAGGAATGTAGAACAAAGAGCGTGCTGCTAGTTTAAAAAAAAAAAGAAAAAAAAAGGAGGGTGTGCATATATATGTATATCCTAAAATCTTAACTCAGAAATTAACCACAGAGATATCAATACTGGGGGGAAGCTATCAAGACTGGTTGTCTATTTTCCTGCTCAAACTTGACTCATAGCATTACTTTCTCCAATTCTTTGTCAACTACAGTTCAATCCGCATAATCATAAAGCTTTAAAAATAGGTAAGAAAAAAGAGAAAAGAAAGAGTAGCAATTGCTGTTGTAGCACAATGTTGGGATTTTAGGTCACAGGCCATTTTTTGCAAAAGTCATGCCAAGAGCCCTGTCTAAAACTGGGAATTGTAGCAAATAAATTAAACCATAGTGGGATGGTAGAGTTGTGAATGAAATCTAAACTTTCTATTAAATCAACCTAAAAGAAAAGGGCAGCTGGTTGTTTTTTTGTTTTGTTTAAAAAAACAGTGGCGATTCCACCGCAGAACTCCCTAGCGCTATCACTTCTGCACAGTCATTTTTAAACACCTTTGGCAACACTTTTGTTCCAAGTTTTTTTTTTTTTGTGCAATCTCTTAATCCCTAGGATGCTATGGATTATCCATTTTTATCTCTACAAATAACCTCCCAGATATCTCTAGCAGGGTTTCTCCTGAGCCATCACTGTTCTTGAAGAGCAAGACTGCTTGGCATTAGACTTTCACTCTTGATTGTATTGACCACTACAACATGTACGGCAGCCTCACCAAGATGACAAACACATTTCAAAGAATATAACCTGGTGACACGCAGTGACAACCAGAAAGATAACTTTGGGCAATTGATAATTAGTGTGTGGTTACGGGCCAGACCTGCTGCAACTCAGACATGGGCATCATTCTAAGGACCTCATCGAGGTGAGTGACACTTATAGGCATGCATTAAAGGAGCACATGCTTGTCCCTATCAGGGCCATTCTGACACAAAGACCAATAAAGAAAAGAAATGCCACTGAACTATATAAGAGCTGACAAAGGCAGCAGCTGCTCTGCTCCACAGGGCAAGTTTATATTTAGAGTAGGAGTTGGGAAAAATGGATCCTTACAGAAATTGGTTTCAGTTCACCCACTCTGGCCCCAACGCTATCTAGGAGACCTCAAAGATTCTAGAAGAAACCCTTAAGTAAATCAGAGCACAGTCTCATTTTTAAAATGTAAGAAGCATCTAAATCCAACAGCACTCTTAATGACTTCTTATATATAATGCCCTGCAAAATAGATTGGCCAAACTTCAGATTTCATTAAATAACTCAAAACACATCAACACTTTATCAGCTTTAGCAGTAATTCCGTTCAAGATATAAAGCAGCAAATCAATACAGGTTTTATGTTAAGTGCTCTCAAAATTTCATGAGACCACCAACCTTTCAGGTTAGTGCCGTAACACCAGGAGCAGCTGAAGGGCACCTTCATGCTCACTAGATGTTCCAGTACTCTGGTGAAACTGTCTTCTACAGGTTGACTAGGAAAACTAGCCTCCACCATTCAGATTGAAAAGGTACACTAAACAGCTCATTTGCAGTGATGATGACCAGGCTTTACTCCCTAAAGGACTATTTTTCTGCACTTAAATATGTTCATGCTGAAGTCCATAGCCAAATTCAGAGCAGGCACGCAGATGTAGTTCTGAAGAGCATGCAGCAACAGCATAAGTTAATATTTCCCAACATATGCTGTAAAGAATACTGATAAGCTGGTACAACAGTGCCTACAAAAGAAACAGATCTCTCTACTACAGTGATACGGGCTCTGTCCAAAAGTTCCTACAGGTTTTGAAGGATGGATACGTGTTTTGGCATGTGGCGTTAAGTCCTCAAACTTCATTTCATTAGTGTATAAGGCAAAAATTTACTGTTACTACAACACAGTTGACCTAAGAAACAATTATTGAATATAAACTATCTTAAGCAGCAACCGGTAAGATTAAAGTAACTGGGATTACTTTAAAAATCAAGCAATGCTGCGACTGTAGCCAGAAAATGAAAAAACCCAAGACTTTATGGGCTATAAAACATGGCATGGAATGATTACCCTAAATCAGACTTAACCCATCTCCATTAACTCATTAGCTAGTAAAGCCAGACCACAGCCTGAAGGAGAAGTTGTTAGTACTTGCCTGCTGTATAAGAGACAAGGTCTGTGCAGTTATATATGCTCACATTTCTCCAGTGTTTTGCAAACCAACACTGCAGAAAATGAGCTTTTATCAATACAATTCTGCATGAAGCATTTAGGTATGATATAACTGCATTTAGCACATCTGTTTCTGTATTTCTACATTATCACTTTTTCCTTTTTTAGTAGACCTAGTAGTAAATAGTACATTAAGGTAATTTGACGATCTACACGAGTTAGTCTTTGTAGTGTCTTTAACACATCTCGTCAGTATCATCCTTTACACTTTATAAACTATCATGTGACAACACTTGGGTAAGGGATAAGGATAAGGGAGGGCTTCGCAACTGCTTCGGGGACACCTGCTTCATGCTGCCGACATTTTATTTTTCCAACTCTTTGCAGATGCTTGTCTCAAAAAGCAAATAACCCAAAGATCAGATGAGCAGACTGGTATTTCCATGGGTGCAGCTAAGACTGATAGAACTCATAGAAGTATTTACTGGCCCTGGGACCAGCCTCCACCCCAGAGAAGGATTAAACACAATTAGCACCAGTTGTGTTTAACCAGTAAAGCAGATGTCTAACAAACTAATAAACCTACAACTTTTACACAGGATTAAAAAGGACCCTCTCCTTTCCAATATTTAGCAAATGATCCATTGGTCCCCAAAGTGTGTTGCATGTTGCTTTATGCTGTCTCGAGACTCCCTTATTCTCTAATCAGTCAATTCATAAGCAATCCCTTGTTAGCAAAAAGAAAAAAAAACACACAACAAAAAAGCTTGTTGAGCAAATGTCAGGGAACATTAAATTAACCAGTTGAAGATCAGCAATGAACAGCTGACACCAAATTGAACCCAACACATGGCCCCATTCACATTATTGTTAAACACATGTGGCCAATCCCCCAATCGCTTTACCTTCAAAATTACATTAAAGGATCTTTATTTTATAAAACAAAAAAATTTGCTTGAGAATGGACAGTAAACCTAATCTTAAGTATCATCATAAAAAATAGGCTATTGCTTTTATGTAGTTTGGATTCAAGGTACTGTTCTACCTCTGCCTACAAACTGTATTTATTAAGTATTTTCTCTTTAGCTCAAAGTGACCCTGAATATAGTTCTGTATAATTCTATTTGTGTACAAAATGTATAATTTTACAGGAAGGCCTCCCAAGCACCCACTCGAGTCTGTATTAAATTTCCTGGCTGCTTTGTAGGGTCAGGTTGTTTCCCTCGATGAGGAAATAAGTTACGTGTACAGTGGTACAGTGTTGTCCCCCCATTAATTCCAGTCTTCAAAATAGGTTATTTGTACACACATCTAAGGAACAACAGTTGAAGGTACCATCTTAGTCAGATCTTCTAATGCTGAAGCAGCCATCATTCCTCACCTGAAGAGCTACAGCTCAAAAGCACTAAATGGCCAAGAGCCACAACACACACATCACATACCTTGAAGAGCCCAAGGGAGGATGTGATCTCAGGTGCGAGATAAAGCAACTCTCCTCAGGTCCCACAACTCTCATGTGAAAATTAGCTGGGCTTAGAAGTATGGGTGGGTCCCAAAGTGACCTAATGACGTCAGGCTTAAAAGTATCTTTAAGCTTGCTTCTCCCCAAACAAAGATTTCAGATTGTCCCACCAACACCCATGTCAACATGCGCCTCCCCCAGGAGCTCACGCATTCCTCAGCCCTGCCATGGATCTCAGTGGAAACAGGATTGGGCCCAGCAACAGATGACTCCGGAGAAGAAGAATCGAAGACGATGCAATATAAATGCATTAAAAAAAGCAAGAAGCCTGATGGCTTTCTCTCCTGGAAGCAAAGGCTACTCAGTGCTGTAGCTGTTAATCAGTTAACAACAGGTTATCTGGGGACAAAGAGATGTAGTCGCATGCTGATGTGGGGGCAGGGTACCTAATTACATACAATCATTCTCTCTCAACAAAGGAAAAAGCCAACCAGGCAATATTTTCAATATTTTAAACGTAGCTTGTTGAAATGACAGGAAAAGAACCACATCTGCATGAGACTAATGTGCCCGGAGTGGCAGGTGTATTTCCACTTCTTATTCCTTGAAAATAAAGTTTTCAGCCCTGAGTAAATCTCTTTACTTCTCTATACACCTGTCACTGCCCCCGTCGCCTTGTCTGTCTTATTTAGATAATACTTCTTAGACATATTTATACTACATGCCTGCAGGACAAGAGCTGCCACTTTACATTTCAGTAGCACCTCGTACAACATGGCTGTGATCTTAGTAAATCAATCTGGCAATCTCAAGATTTAAATAATGTCCTGCAAAAGGCCAAAAATTTGCCTCCTAAATCCACTCTTAGTTATGAAAATAAAGTGTTTTTACAGAAGGCAAGAACAGACTCATTCCCAAGACATCACACCCTTAGAAATCTTGGTATCCTGTATTGTGGATCCTCTCCTCGTGTAAATTTTCCACAAGAATGGCTTAAACAAAAAAATCAAACAACAAATATTTCTACCTTCTAAATTCTAAAACACTTAGAGCTCAGGAGAACAAGGTAGCACCTGCGGAGTTTTGGAAACCTCTGCCAAAACCCAGCCAGAATTCAGATAATTCTTTGAAAATGCTGATCTTTTCATATGCCCTGTATTGAATCCAGTGGTAGACTGAGCCCAGATTATTTATTATTGTTTTGGTCCTTAAAAAAAAAAACTTCTAAAGGTTTTTTCTTTTTTAAACAAAAAAAAGGAAACAGCCATTAAAAAGAGTTTGGCAAATCTCTGAATGGCTGCCATGGGAAGCACAGAGCAGAAAACCAACGTGCTTTATAACACCCAGCTATTTCACAGGTGACTGTCGAGCACATTACAATGTAGGCATGATGGTATAAGATGCTCGAACCACGATACGCACCCAGCTAATTGAAATGGATACTCAGGAGCGCTCTTGAAGTTCTCTAGTACTTCCTTTAAAATGATACTGACAAAATAAGATACACAACTACTTCTTTCTTCAGAAGCCTCTTTGAAGTACAATGCCCTTCCACCCCAAAATCATCCTCCCTCCTTCACTTTCACAGTAATTACCCTGGAGAAATAGTTAACAAAAGTTATGTAGGGTCATTTTCCTTGGAGTACCAGATTAGGATCATTATTTAAAAAAATCTAGTAACTGCCCAGATAATCTATAAGGAATTTATGTTCGTCAAATAAAGCTGTGCACGTTTCAAAATTAAAAAGCAGATCCATTATGACAATAAATATGCTTATCGAAAGGGAATGGTGAATATTTGAAGTAAGACAGAAACATCTGAGCAGTCACAGCCTCACCATCATGACCCTAATCATGAACTACCTGCTAATAAAAAATGCACATATTGGTTGGCAGAAAGACTGAATGCTTACTCACATGTAAATATTTTATGAAAATTAAGACATATTAAAGGCCTCGTACAATGCCCTGGTAAGGCTTCACCTGAAAAATCCTGTACAGTTCTTGCCACCTACATTCATGGAGGAGGTTTTCAGGCCAGAAACGGCACACAAAAGGACTTGGGAAATTAAGAAACTGTCTTGCAAAAGAATAAGAATTGGGTTCAAGTTGTTCTTTGCCTAGGAACACTGGGGAAGAGGAACAGAACCACAGACAGACATGCTGGCACCCCCCCTCAAAAGCATATGAACAGGCTACGCGTATGTCAAAGCAGATGAGGCTGAAGGAAACTTTTGGGGCAGCCGGCCACAAAGAGTAACAGAATGCAAGCCAATTAGTTTTAAGATATTTTTTTTTAATCCATGAACATGGTGATGTCAATACGTTAATCAGTACATTGTAACAGTAAAGTCTGACATTGATAAACAAAAAAAATCCCTCTATCTCACAAGCTATTAAATAGTCACCATCTGCATCTATCCCTCCGTGCTCTACAATAGAGTTAGCACAAAACCCCATGCCATGGGGAGTAAAAGAAATAATAAGGTTTTTAGAACAGCGTATATAATTTTTAATCTTCCCTCAGCGTCCTGTGAGGGAGAGAAGTTAACTAAAATCAAGTTGCACTCCCAAAAGGCATCCTGTACCAGAACAGGAATGTTTTTTCAAAGACAGCCTACCTCAAATCCATTTCCAGTCACCATTTACCACCCTAAGGACAGAACAGAATTACATGAGGCTCAAATCTCGACACCTGAATTCTAAATTCAGGCAGATAGATTAATCTGGAATATTTCAGAAAGCCTAAAAACAGGAAACGTATAGCACCTACGTACATTTTTAGATTTGCACTTCTTAAGTTCCTTATAGAAGTGTATTTTTTATAATGATATCCGCACTGAAATGTCACATACAGCTTATAAAAGTTACAATACGGTGTTTATTTACACTGAGATACAAACGACTGAATACTCACGCTAAAGCATTTACACATTATTAAAATTCTTTACTAGTTTCTTTCATTTCTGTAATGACGTCAACTCCTTACTTAAAGATCTCTGCTTAATCCAATTTTAGATATTTAACATTTATACAATATTTAAACACCTATATATTGTCTAGGACAAATACACACTGTGGTGGGTTGACCCTGGGCAGCAGCTAGGCCCGCAGCTAGGCCCGTGGGTTGCTATGAAGAAAGTGAACTCGGCCCCAGCCAGTCCCAGCACACACACTCCAGTTACCGAATCCAGAGCTCCTGGAGTTCAAAGAGGAACACAGCCTAGAAAGTACCTGTGTCTAGCAATTTAACTAACTATATGATACAACTGCTGTCATAAATTGATCAAAGTCTCTCCATAAAAGGTATGTTAAAGTTTACCTCTTTGAGAAAGAGCCTGTTTCAGTACCTGCCTGCTGTGATTAGAAAAACTGCTGTATTTTGACGTCTTTACAGACAATACTCATATGCCCACATTATCCTTGTTTTCCTGGTTATGAGTGTCATAGAAACAGATTTTTCTTTCTCTCGGTCGACACAACAGACCTTGTTTCCTTTGAACTGATCTTTCATAAACTATACCACAACTGCGTCTAAGTTCTGTACAAGGTTTCTCCTGCCCCCGGTAGTTTCACTGCATTCATACTTCGTTTTCTCTACCTTTCCTGAAACCTCTCAGGAACAAATTTGCCTTTTTCACAGCCTTTCGATGCTGCATTTCACAGTCACCGTGTCCTCTCCTGACTGATC
This sequence comes from Phalacrocorax aristotelis, assembly GCF_949628215.1. NCBI lineage: Eukaryota > Metazoa > Chordata > Aves > Suliformes > Phalacrocoracidae > Phalacrocorax > Phalacrocorax aristotelis. The sequence continues at coordinate 66,827,940 of NC_134280.1, forward strand.
CTCCTCAGGAAAAAGACGCGTGCGCCCTTTTATCATGCTGCACGCTCACAGGCTTCTGTGTCAAAAGAACATTCCCTTAACTGTGATTAAATGGAAGGGTGGGAAATATATGATTATATGCAATAGCGTCTTTCAGAAGTTTCCTAACCTATGAAACACAGAATTGTACTTTGCTATTTATTTTAATCTTAGTAGAGTGCCGGCGACTAAGCCTTCGATCTAGACATCTAACAACTGGCTGAGATTCCAAACTTTTCGGCTTGGAAAAGCTCTGTAATAGGCCGTGATCCGATTTCAACATCAAGTCAATTATCAGCTGCAAGCTAATGCTGTGACAATTCAAATAAACTGCTTATAAGTCACTAATATAGATGGCAACAGCTTAGGGAACTGCCGTGATTCTTTCCCTTACTTAATGAAAAGTATAGCTAAGTCAGCTAACAAAAATAGGTCTATCAAACCATAACTTTTCAAAACCCTTATCATCCCAGTCAATCCTTCTGTTGCAGTTTTTAAGTTAAGCACTTGAAAAGCTCTTCCAGAATGAAGTGTTTCTTCCAAATATGTATGTTTTCTTTGCCATATGCTACACATCAGTCCAGCAGGCACACTGAGATAAGAGCATTAAAGGGAAATGTTTAATAGAAAGAGAAGCCATGTGTAAACCAGGACAGAAATTGTATATATAATGATAAATCTTTTAACACCCTCTTCACAAGGAAAATTCTGAATTAACTCACAATTTTACAAGAACAACTTTTTTGATATATGAAAGAACTTTCTTTTTTAAAAAATCCAGTGGTATGGCCTATTAACTTCTGCAAAACTGTACTGGTCTAGTTGGCACCATTCACCTGCTGGCACAGATTCGGACTGGTGCTGAGCTACACTGTATGAGCAGGAGACAGCATTCCTTCTTACCTAGCCCATACGGAGCAGCATTTTCTACCAGCCACAGGGGTACGGGATGAAGACACGGCCCGACTCCTTCCTGCGCCTCCTGACCCTCAGCGGTGATCTCAGCAGGACCAAGTCTCCCACTCCCTGCAGCTCAGGGTCTTTTCTGGTGCAAGAGCAAGGCTGGGAGAACCTCCCTCCCCCCTCATGCTTGAGCAAGTGCAAATAGTCCTTGCATCATTATCTTCACAATAAAGATGAGATTGTGGCTGGACGTACGCTAAGGCACATCCACACCAAGAGTCTGTTTGCTGCTATGAAAATGAGAATACGGGCCTATTCATAAGTTACAGGTGTCTATACATAAAGTGCTTATGCAAAGATGCACATTTATTCTCTCTCACATTCTTCAACATGGTAAAATCGAAACAGGAAAGAATTACAGGGAGAGAAAAATCAAACCAGAATTCTACACGCTTAATAGTAAGTACCATTCAAGTTTTAGAAACTGAAAACAGAAAGAATAGATGTGAACAGGGGAAGCTGGCAGCCTTCTGTTCAGTTTTCTCCGGCTGTTTTCCCTCCATAAGCCTAATTCCAACGAAGAAAAGACAAAAGCTACTCCTTTCCTAAAAAAAAAAGTTACACATTAAATAAAATCCTAACAAGCTGAAATGTTTGTGCATCTGAAAACTGTTTTTGAAACACTGTTGTTTGACACATTGCACAATAAAATGCTAGCTCCTGTTGACATCAATAGGGCTCTTCACTCTGGTTTATTTTATTCCATCTAAAGAATCAAAACTTTTAATACAGGGTTATCCTGGGGTCATTTATTATTCCATGTCAGACCCAGAATATTTCTTCTTGAGAAGACATACATACCATTTTCATTTATTAGTTGCTTGCAGCTCAAAAAAACCCACAACCCCAAACATACACACACACAAAAATCCAACTAAAGAGGTTATCTGCTGCCAGTTATATCCAGATAGGTTAGTTACTATGTTTCTATTGATATAATAGTAGGGAAAATGTTGTAAAAGGCTGAAGTCTCCTCTGATTTCACAGTTGTATCCACATGCTACAAGGCTGGGGGCTGCTCAAAACCAGGACAATTTAAAGCTTGCATGAAGAAAAAGGATGACATACTTTTCACAACAACCTTCAATCTTCACAAAAACAGTATGTTAGCCCTTGCAAATTCCCAAAGCCATAAAACGGTGAGAAAGTTCCTTGTTTTGATTACATTAAAAAAGGTGTTTGCATAAGGTGTGTAGCTGACTCGTAACAGTTAAATAAAAAAAAGGCGGGGGGAAGGTTTTACACTATTCGTTGAAATTTTGTTCTGCTAGACTCAAATGGAAAACAGAAAGCAATTCAGAATTAAACATTTGTTTTTAAAAGCCCAGGAATAAGGAACTCTGGTGTCAAACTAGGTAGGTTAACAGCCTTGCAAGTCACCCACAATGAAAAGGAGCAAGCTACTCAAACTCAGTGTTTTGCTCCTGAGAGTCAGCAATACCTTAGAAAGAAGGCACGGTCTGTTCGGCAGAAAAGGTATCTTGGTTACTGTCTGGCCGCTCCTCTGAATGCCCAGGAATAACAACAACGTGCTCCAGAAACACTGGCAAGCAGCCTGTCGTGGTTGCCCAGGATAAATATCTAACAATAAAAGCAACCTGTATCATACAGGTAATTCTGGATGACAAACAGATTTGTACAAACATTTTGTCCAGGCTTTTCCAGCTCTCCTAAACAGATGACTAACATCGAAACTAAGATTTTCAAACTTTTCCGGAATCAAGTCTAGAACGTTTCAGGAACTAGATGCCAGTTCTCGCTCGGTTACGAGCAGCGCAAGCAAGAGGGGAAAACTGCCAGGAGGAGAGGGAGCCGAGTTCGTTCAGCCTCTGAAACACAAGAGGCTAAGGTGGCAGCCTCCACCCCTGTCTTCAAACATCTAGGGAGGGTGGCTGAAGACAGCTGCGCACCAAGAGACGAGCAAGCATCACTGGTTGAACTGAGGGTAATATCTGGGTAGATATAAGGATTAAAATTATCTTCCAGTGGAAGTGGTGAAACACTGGGACAGAAGCCATGCCTTTTTGGAGCCTGGCAAAATCAGTTGGCCCACAGCAATCTCATGTTTCTTTGAAGTGAACTCTACTGTGAAGTGACTCTACTTGGAGCAAGGGATTGGCCTAGATCACTTCCAGAGGTCCCTTCCAACCCAAATTATTTTGTGAATCTAGTTAAAGTTTATCTTACGGACTCTGTAGGAATCAGACAGTCATCTCCAGATACTGGTTACACTTCCTTAACAAAAACATGACTTGCCTTCTAAGTTTGTCTTTCAGAAGACGTCATCAACTTGGTTACCAAGCTAAATTAACAGATAAAATGTCTAAAATTAAACTCTGGTTTGAAGATGACACGATTTACATGCAGCCTTACGTCTGGTTGGTTTACCCACAACTCAATAGTGTACAATACTATATCCAATATAGCAATGATTTTCAAATATTTCTGAAACAAATTGTTTCCAAATATTTAAAATTATTTTCTTAAGTCTTAAAGAGTGGTATGATAAGTACCTAACAGAAAAACACTGAAGTGGTGGAAAGTCTAACACAAGCATTAACAACCAAGCCACCAACACTCAAGACAATCGTACTACACGAGCGGCATCACTCCAAAATAAGACTAAAACCCCCTCATATAGATGCTGCAGTACAGTTTTGTATTATGCAAACCAGGCCCCCCAGAAATAAAAACAGTCAAAGGCTTATGGCAGTATCTCAACAAAGGACTCTTGCAGAAGTCACCTATACCCTCTTCACACTCTGTTTTTTATGCTGCTGTATTTAGAATCTATTTCTATGCCCACAGCAGTAGCAAACCCAAGCTTTCAATAGCCTAATCAGAGTTGGACCCATAGTAGACTTGCTAATCCGCTACAGCTGTATTCCTAAGTAGTTTATGTTAAGACCCCTTGGCTGCAAGTAATGACAACGTGCCTTAAACATCAGAATCTCCCTGACATATTTTTCATAAAGGGAAAGCAAACGCGCACACACAAAAAAACCCAATGGGTGCTAAATGGATAATATAGCGGTACGTGATAGAAATTAGGCTACTACCTCCCAAAAGTATTCAAGGGCAATATGCTGGAGGAGGTGCTACCAACACTGATTTGCACGCAAAGTTAGATGCCTATTTTTGCAGTGCACTTTTACAGCAACATCCTACTTTTTACAAACTTAACTGAGTAAGTCTTGCAGGACCTGATATTTGGCAATGCTGCAACAACAGCTGGCAAAGGCATTGATCCCTGGCCGCCTAAAAAGCCCTGTATTACAAATTAGAATAAACCTAAACTTCCACACTCAATCTTACCCTTTCAACCACAAAGTGATGCTTGCTGTCACCACCCAAAACTCTCAACACTATATACGTGGTTATTTTTGGTATATTAGCCTTAATCAGCTCACCCAAAGCAAACGCTGACAAGCATTTTCTCTTTCTTCCACAGAAACTTCGCTGGGCCAAAGGGAGAAGGAGGGAGAGAAAGCACTGGGGAGAGGAGGGAGAATCGGTAGGGCATGGTGCTTGGTGGGCATCCTTCAGGCCCTTTAAGTCCTCACCAGCTCCACTGATAACTCCAACACCCTCCACCTCCGACTCCAGCCCAGCACAATGTTGACTCAGCTCCTGCCCTCAGCTATTGCAAACGCCCTGTTGCCCGCTCCTAAATGTTGACAGAGCCCGTGCCTGCCTTTCCACGGTAAGGTGAGGCGATCTGACGTCTTTCTCAGTCACAGGGATCCAGTGGAAATTGTTTTAAGACGCTGGGAACTGCTGGTGAAGTACTTTGAAGTCCTTTAAAAAGTTATGCCAAAGAAAGAGGGACAACTGTAAGAAATTGTGTATTCTGTAGATTTATGTCATGTAAAACTTCACGGCCAGAGAAAAAACAGAGAAGTACGGCTTCACTGACTGTTGTAAAAGGCTAATTTTCATTTGCAGCTAAGTACCATGACAAACTGCTGAGCATGTCTCATTCCACCTTATTTCCTGCAAGATATGCTGTTATTTATTTATTTTCAATTGTTTATTCCGGTATTGAGTCCCTCTTTTTCATTGTTGCCAATTAAAACCGTCTTTTTTGTATTTTCAGATGCCTAAGAGATTTTCAGCAGGCATCATCTGGTCTATTTACCCTGATATTCACTTAGCTGAGGATTCTTTCTTTTTTTATATATTATGATTATTATAAAGCTGACTTCCTTTGATCCACTTTATCACTGCAGACCAGCCAAACCCTACAGAAGAGCTCTGCCCAAAGCTCAGCTCATGTGAGCGCCCTAGGCAGAACCCTGCCAGCCCCATGGAGCCTGGGGAGCACCCACAGCTCTGCCTGCCCCAGCACCCAGCAAACCACCGCCACGCAGGAGGCAGCCCCGCCACAGCAATCTCCACAATTTATGTCCACCTGTTTACAGGGAGAGAGAGTAAAGCCCAGGGTGAAGGTTTATGCTTTGCTCCTCCTGCCAAAGGAGCTGGTAAATCCAGCACTTTCCTAGCAGTCTGAGCGTTACTTGGTTAGATTTTGTCCTGCCTTGAATACTACCAGCTACTTCTCTGCTCAGCTCACACCTGCTTTTCCCTGCTTGATTTAATATGCTCGCTTCTTGCAGGTGCTTATTCTGTTTGTAAAGCCCATTCACAGGGTGGTTTAAAAGCCAATGTATATGCAAAGACTTTTTAATACACCTGTGTACATAGCTCCTTCTGCTTCCCAAAGAGACCTTTGCATATGAAAAGGGAGAGAGGGCTCACTTGTACCTCCCCTTCCCAAATACTTGGCTTCAGCTGGAACCACACTTGGGCAACCCCCACACTAAGCCGCCAGCTCACAAATTTATTATTCCAGCGGCTACTCATGCATGAAATATCCGAAACTATCTGATCCCACGTGAAGAGCTGCTTTTCTATCTAGAACAGAATACTCCTTAAATAACACGTGTTTATCACCTCATTCCTTGCGAGGAAAGTATGTAAAAACAGAGATTGTTAAATTACCAGACGCACTATAGATTTCTGTGATCACAGAGCCTGATACGAGGAGGTGCTGGGTACCTTTCACTCCCACATGGATTTCAACAAAGTTTTCACATATAAAGGCTAAAAGGAATAGACCCGTAGGAAATCGTTGGTTTGGATTACGACTTTCTCAGGAAAAGAAATCTTTCATGGAAAAACTGCATAGAAATGTAATTTTCTTTGTTTAAATAATCTGCCAGAGAGACAGAGAAAATAGATTTAAAGCTTTTCAGACAGCCGCTGTCTTGATATTCTTTACATCAAATAGCTTTAAGAAAAAAAAAATCAGAGACAGAAGAAGAAAGAAAAAAAGCTGCGCACGAGAAGTGTCTCTAAGTTTTGACCAGAGTTTAAATCTTGGTATGGACGGTAATTCAGACAGACAGGCAGATACGTGGGTTTGCCGATCTTATTTATGCTGGAGGAATGAAGCAGCCACACACTTACAAGGAACAGTGGGGTTTGTTTTTTTGTTTTTTTTTTTTTTTTTACTTTTCTGGGAAGGAAAAAAAAAAGGGGGGGGAGGATGAATTTAAAAACAAACTGTTGAGCAAACGAAACCCCAAAATGCTCCCAGCTGACAAAGTTATTCTAGCAAGCCTAAAAGAGAGAAAACGGTTTCCAAGAAGAGAAAGTGAGCGAGACAATAAATAAAAGGTAAGAAGCGAGCTATTCACATCCTCCCGGTTTCCAGTCTTACTTGTAACCGGGCTTAAGTACGGAGATGAAGCAGCACGCAGAACAAACTACAGCAGTCCAAAAGATGAACTAATGAGTAACAGATCCGGCTGAAATTCTGTTGCAAAACAGCATTCCACTCGGAGGGAACATCGTTCCAGCATCACCCCTTCCAGCCCACCGATTTCACTGTTTATTGGGTATTTCTGTCCCTCCTTCCGACAAAACCTCCCGTTCGCTCAAGAGAAACAGCGCAGGGAAAACAAAGCGCCGCGCAAACGCCTTTTCCATCCCTCAGCGCGACGCGGTTTTACCCAGGGTTTTTGCTGCGAAACCCCTACCAGCTTCATGGCGGTGTTGTTCTGCTCCCACCGCCACAGCATCACGCTCATGGTCCCCGCCGAGCACCTGCCGCCGCTACAAAGCCATGGCTGCCCGCTCCTCAGCCCGCCTGGCGGCGGCTCAGCCCGGGGGGCTCAGCCCGGGCCGCCGGCTTCGCCCTCGGCGGGGGGAGAAGGGCCGGGACGGCCCCCGAGCCCCGCGGCGGCAGGAGCGGGAGGCGGCGGGCGGGCTCCGCGCCCACGGCGGCTGCGGGGCGAGGACCGCCTTTAACCCCTTCGGGGGGCGGGGGGGGGGGGGTGTCCCTCCGCTCCCGCTGGACCGAGCGAGACAACACGGAGGGTTTTTAAAAGAAGCAGCAGGGGGAGGATAGGGACATAACCGGGGAGCGAAGGTGAAACGGAATACTTTGTAAAGAAATATTGGAAAATACAAATGGATAGAATTCCACCCGAGCCGTGGTTTAGGAAGATGCCAAGGGTACCGGGCGCGTTTTACAGCAAACCAGTAAATTACAGGGGGTTTCTCCCGGGTTTGACAACCCGTTAAGAGCTCAGCTTCTAAAGCTGGCTTGTTTTATCAGCATTTAGTGCAATCTAGGTGGCTTCCACTTCAGCTTTTCGTCCATACTTCAGTCCTCTGCCTGGGAAAGGACCAGACTTGCCCTCGCTGAAAGGGAAAGGGGAAAAGGGAGAAGAAAATACTGTCTCCAACGTGATTCAAGAGGTGGAACATCAGGGATCAGCTTCAGGAACATCAACTCTGCGTTTCAAGAGATTAGTAAGAGTATTTAGAATATCCAGAATGGCTGTATTTAATGGCAATAATGATCAGTTTGCCACATCGTCTGCATTCAACATACAGCTATTAAAGATCTATGTAAATGCCAGACTTCCACAGCTTCGCTCTTGTATCCTTCTGAAACCTCTCGTCTGTTCCCCTGAAGCATCCTGCCCTGTGTAGCAGTCCAGACAAGATACTCAACTGTGGGAAGATTCATGCCCGATCTTGCCCAAGGTCCCATGAAATCACCAGCGGGAAAGGAGCCTCACACCACGCACTTGGCTCCTGCTCTGGCGAAGGTGCTATACCTGATCAAGAGGGGCCCATGGGGTGGGCGAGAGACCGCAGCAGCTCCATGCACCCCAGCAGCTCGCAGCACACGTGCATCCCTGTCCAGCGCTCTCCAATTCCCGTCCTTCTCCCACCTTCTCCCCAAATATAAATTGTGAGTCACATAAAGATAACTTTGCTGGCTGGCTGCAGGAAGGGAGGCAAGAAATGACCACAGGCACAGCCCACGGCTAAAGGACCAGCAGCCCGTGAGCAGCTCCTGTCAGCTTGCCGTTATTTCCTAAGTGTTAACCACTTTAATATTCCTGTGGAAAGATAGTCATACAAAAGCACCCAGCGCTCCTTCTGCTACTGAAGCATTGGAGGTTCCAGCCTTAAACTTCTTAGCTAAAGCGCCCGAGTCTCTTTCTCAGGACGCGGTTTATGCCTGCAAAACTTGAATCTGTGATGCTTCTAAAAGGCCTGCAGCTGGCTTCGGGGGCCAAAAGGAGTAAATATAATGGATTTGTTCCCACAGTAGAGTTAAGCCATTTAAAAAAAAAAAAAGGGACCAAACTGTACCCAAACGGATCACTTTCTTAGCTAAAAACTCCCTATTGTATGATTTTACTGGCTAGGCTGTTTCACATACCCATTCAGTGTACAATAAATCAGTAAATCAGCATTTGAAATTCGGCATATAGACATTTCCATAAGAAAAAAAAATGCATGCATCTCCTTACTTCAGTCTTTTCCCTAAGTTATGATCCTATGACTTGGATTTTGTTCCTTAAGTCTTGTAATTTTTATCCTGTTCTAATTATTCCTTCTTATTACTTAAAAAAGTAATTGAAAGAAGCAATAATAATTTTCCTTTACTGTAAGAAGAATTCCCCTGCTGATTTTGGTAGTTTGAATAGCTACGCATAGAGCAAGAACTGCATTTAAAGATTTCATACATACAGGTTACATGTGAACCATAAAAATAAAATTTGAATCCCTTCCTGAGAATAAAGAACTCTTGTTCTTCTACTTCAGGCCAACGTGGACCAAAGCCCTAGCAGAGCCAAATCTTCCCAGTCAGCCCTCTACATAAGCAAGTGCCCTGCTGAAAGGTCACTCCTACAACATTCAAAAGAGGAGAAGGTCATAGCCCATTTGAGGGCTTGAACGTAAGATGTATGGTCTTCAGGAGGGTCACAGGCAGGCACAATAACCTGCTGACAGACCCATGAATGGACGAATGAATGAATGCACTCGGAGGGAGAAGCCTGGGTGTGACACCAAAAGGATTTGTAAGAGCATCTTACCAGCACCTCAGAGGAGCTGCCGGTGCCTGTAGTGCATGCTCCTCGCTGAGCTTAAATTTGTTCCTTCCCTGCTGCTGACACAGTGGAAACATCACAAGGCCTTCCCACCGACGTGCTGGCATCTGGCTAAATATCATGAGTCAAAGATTGTGCTCTGCTTCCAAAAAACACACCAACTTCAGACAAAAAAAACAAAGGAGCTGAGACACAAGGAGCTTTACAGTTGCAGGATTACAGCCCATACAAAGGGGCAAGACAACCCACAGCACAAGTCAGGGTAGCCTCAGACATCGCCTAAGCCTCTTAAAAGGTTGTTGATGATCTGCCCTGCCACTTTGAGCAGCCAAATGTTTTCATTCAACCCTCAACCTGGTGCCAAAACCAGGGATTGCGAGAAGCAAAGGAGAGGTCTCAGAAAATGGCAGGTTCTTGCCTACCACCGCAGGGGCAAACTCCGTCTTGGGGACCTTTTTGTGCTGCTTTAGTGCCCAGGGAACAGGGTAGAGCCAAACCCGCCCCTCAAAGAGGCAGATTAAAAGACCAGATATGGATGGAAGGACATCGGCTATAATTACTCTTCAGCCTACCAGTCTTATTTCTTTGAATGTAGTTTGCCGTCTCTTTTTACATTAACTGAAGCGTGGCTCAGATTTGGGGTATTTTCTCATCTTATCCCTTATGCGCCAACTCAGCATGCTGAACATGGGTAGAGACAGACGCACATAGTCCGTCTGAAATATTAATGAACCAAAGCTCCTGAGGTTAAAGTATAAGTTCTGTGCCTCCCAATCACTTTTAAAATTAATTAATATCCTTAATTAAAACCTGCGTTGCTTTTAGCAGCTTTTATTTAATAGATTTTTCCTAAGCCAGCCTTGATTAGCCATGAAGATCCCCAGAGTTCTGATACGGTTGCCAGGTGTAACCAGAATTTTTTTCTTCCATCAAAAAGCAAGACTTTGGAGCTGCCTTTCATCCTCCTATCTCTCTGTTAGGCTCCCTTGAGCGAGCGAAAGAGATAAGATTGGGATTGAAGTTGGTAAAATCCGTGCATGACCTCTTGCCCCCCCGGCAGCATCGCGGCGGGAGTTCTTCCCTGATTGCTGCGCCCCGGCTTTGCTGACAGATCCGGGAGATGCCTTTCACTTACAATGCCCAATTTCAGAAGAGAAAAAGGACAGCATATTTGTATTCGAATTCTTGAACCATAAAGCATTAGAGCTCTCTAGAAAGCATTATTATGAACTTTGACAACATGTACATGATGACATGGAGATGATATTAAGTTGAACCTGCAGAAAAGGACAGTATTTACAGCTCTAATGGGCATCTAAACATCCCTATTTGAGTGCTAAACAATACGCTTGTTATTCACCAGCAAGTCTTCAATGACAGAGAAACACGTGTGTCCCCAGCATACCCCGCACTCTAATGAGACATCATTCCAGTTCCCAACATTTTCCAGATAAAACTGTTGGAAAAACAGGAGGAAGCAGGTGTTGGAGACATTATGAATGAACTCAGCACATACAGTCATTGTCTGTGCAACATTTACTATAAAGAAAGCTTGGGGAAATCCGTTCACTAATAACCCATTGTTTGCCTATGAAAAATATGTGTGCTAACAGCTTGCTCCGCAGTCATTCAACAAAGTCATGCTCTTGTACTTCACCATTACTTTTGCTTTTTAATCACATAACACTTTGTTATGGTTTTTACTGGGAAAAGGGAGCATATTATTAGAAAATGTTATTACTGCTCTTCAATGCATTTTGGTCAAAAATACTAAAATTTTCTATTTACTGAAAGCTGGTTTTTTACTTATTTTTACTAAATGCCAAGAACCGATTAGGTTTCCCTTTCATGCTTTACAAAGTGGAAATATCTACAAAATTAAAAAACCGGTTTAGAATCTCGAAGTTGTCAATAACAATATTTTGCTATGCACGACGTGGAGAAATGGGGAAACTAGCTCACAGAACCATAAGAGATGCTAAACAATAGTTTTCATTCAAAAAAAGCTCTCAAAATGGTGTTGAACAGCAGCCTCTGAATTAAACACTTGCTAAAGCAGCAGATAAGACACCCTGTATTGAGTAGTGTTAGGGGACCCAACCAAGGAGCTACCCAAAGGGTTAATCTTGGTTTTCAGCAGTTGTTGGGAGGTTCTGGAGGTCAGAGAGACAGCTTGTACTGGGTACCAGAGTTCAAAGAGTGAGAATGAGGTGGCCTTGATAGTCACAGGCCTATCAGCCTCCCACCAGTCCCAGACAGAAGTACAAAATGAGGGATAGAAGCTCAATTAATCAACAGCTGAAGCAGATAGTATTATTACTGGCAAACGAGCATCCCCTCTGGAAAACATGTCTTGTTAAACTGGTATTTTCTGCTGAGTTTACAGAAGGTTACGAAAACGATAACGCAGATGTGATTCTGCGAGGAGGCTCTTGCCTTTGTGTCTCCCGACATGTTGAAAACCACAATAATGATATATCAACCTACCATATGTCAGCTGGTCTGAAAATGAGCTAACTGGTTTAAAAATACATGATAAATGGGAAATGATCATTGAGAAAATAAACAGCTTGATTGTGTTTCACAGGAATCATTTTCAGCCTTACTTTTCTGAGCAAGCCCTAGAAGAAGGCACGGAACAGGAGATTTGCAGATGGCACATCAGTAATGGGAGAAGTAAATGATAAGAAAGACTAAGATCAAAGTAAAAGAAGCTCATATATGCTGCCTAGAGCCATGAAAAGGTGTTTCAATACAGCAAATATAATCTTGTAACAGTGAGAAACCAGGGATGTCACAGGGCAAAGGACTCTCCATGAATTCGGTGAATCTGAAACACTTGGGGATCTGGAAAGAGCACCATCGACATGATGCACCATCACGATGCTGTGATGTTTGTTCTGTGGCTATGGGGTAATGCAATTCTTGTACATAAGAACCGGTGGTTATCATATAATAGGCTTTATTACCTGCTGTTTTTAATACTGGCTTGTGCGCAACAGTTCAACAGGTTTGTTAACCTTTGGAGAGGCTTCAGAGAAGAGCCACAAGGCTGACTTATGGACTGGAAAATGCCTATCACAGGACAAGAAAAAAAGATCCATTTCATTTGTCAGAGAAGGGTAAGGGCAAATATGAGATCATAACATGAACTAATTAAAATATGAAAGTAATTCAGGAGAAGTCATGTGGACTCTTCTACGGAGGAAGTTGGAGTGAATTATCACATTTATTGTTGACTTACTTTATCATCAAAGGCTATTTCTAAATTCCCAGTGGAAGTGCATCAGTTAGCTACAGATCTGTTCTGCCAATCTTTACGCATATTTGTAGCTCACCGGTTTCAGGAAGACTCAAGGTGGTGTAAGCACAAATAGTGTTACAGCACTAAGTCTTACTGGCAGAAGAAACCACTGACCCCATGATCAGTTAAGACTGAGATCACCTCTGAGAGGGAACACACAACGCAATAACCTACCTTGCAGCTCAATTTCTCATATGATAATATGTTTCAAAGCAAATTTTAAGCCCCTTGAGGAACAGGAGGCTTTACGAGAAAGCACTGCTACAACCGTAACTCCTGTAGAGAAGGGAAGCTAGAAAAAAGGATGCACTTCTCTGTATGCATTTAACAAACTCTGGAATATATCAGACCCTGCTCCCCCATACAAAGAAAAACATTTTTAAAATTAGGCGTCACCAATTTAGTTAGCTTTTGAGGTCTGCTTGAGAACTCTACACTATTAAGGCCAGATCACTAAATGTTTTTAACTAATTTTGCCCTCCCTTCCTACCCTTGCATGTACCACCAAAAGCTAAAGCAACATAAACACTGCTAGAACCTATACTATCACCTGGCTCCTGCCAGAAACCCAATCTAAGACCCAGCAGCCTTCAAGGATTAAACGGAACATAAAAGTAGTGGAAAGCTGCTCATGCTCCATCTCAAGTTCCAGCCTGATTGTACTCAACAAACCACCAGTGCACCAAGAAATAGGTGGGGTTTGTGGTTTAGTATTAATTTCTTGATTCAGTACACGATGTGATGGAAAAAGCTGCTAAATAAAGTAACAAAAATAACAGTACACTGAATAACCACCAGTTAAGCAACGCTGACATTATTAACTAGGCTGCCCAGTGATGGAAAGCAATAAATTCACAGATTCCCAGAATGGCAGGGGTTGAAAAGGACCTCTGGAGATCATCCCGTCCCACCCCCTGCTTGAGCAGGCACACCCAGAGCAGGGGCACAGGACCGCGTCCAGGCAGGGTTTGAATGTCCCCAGGGAAGGGACTCCACAGCCTCCCTGGGCAGCCTGTGCCCCTGCTCTGGCACCCGCACAGGGAAGGGTTTTTTTTCCTCATATGTAAGTGGAACTTCCTGTTTTCCAGCTTGTGCCCGTTGTCCTTTGTCCTGGCATTGGGCACTATTGAAAAGAGTCCAGTCCCATCATCCTGACATCCACCCTTCAGATATTTGTAAGCATTGATAAGATCCCCCCTCAGTCTTCTCTTCTCCAGGCTGAACAAACCCAGGTCTCTCAGCCTTTCCTCACAAGGGAGATGCTCCAGCCCCCTGACCATCTTGGCAGCTCTCTGCTGGACTTGCTCGAGCAGTTCCCTGTCCTTCTTGAACTGGGGGGCCCAAAACTGGACACAGCACTCCAGATGTGGCCTCACTAGGGCAAAGCAGAGTAGAGGGGGAGGATAACCTCTCTCGCCCTGCTGGCCACACTCCTTTTAATGTACCCCAGGATACTGTTGGCCTTCTTGGCCACAAGGGCCCGATGCTGGCTCAGGGTCACCTCGCTGCCCACCAGCACTCCCAGGTCCTTCTCACAGAGCCACTTCCCAGTAGTTCAGCCCCCAGCCTGTGCTGGTGCGGGGGGTTGTTCCTCCCCAGGGGCAGGACCTCGCACTTGCTCCCGTTGAATTCCATGAGGTTCCCCTCGGCCCAGCTCTCCAGCCTGTCCAGGTCTCGCTGGACGGCAGCACAGCCTTCTGGTGGATCAGCCACTCCTCCCAGCTTGGTATCATCAGTGAACTTGCTGAGGTTACACTCTATCCCATCATCCAGGTCACTGATGAATATGTTGAACAGGACTGGACCCAGCACAGACCCCTGGGGAACACCACTAGTGACAGGCCTCCATCCAGACTCTGCGCCATTGATCATGACCTTCTGAATTCTGTTGTTGAGCCAGTTCTCTGTCCACCTCACTGTCCACTCATCCAACCCACACTTCCTTAGCTTGAGGGATAGCACTCCCTTCCCAACGTGGTCTGAGGGAGCCAAGTGCCACAGGCACCACGAACGAGTCAGCGACTGAAAGGAGCCTCTTCCAACCATCCTCGTCTCATGGCCCTGGCTCTCCACATTCCCCTCTCTTCTGCTCACTACGCAAGAGGACAAGTGAAGACACGGTTTACAACAGCATTTGTCTACTTGTAGGAGTTTCCAGACAGGATATTTTGTTCACAGGATCTGCTCTCTGTCTCCAATATCACTCACACAATTCAGTCTCAGTGAGCATCCAGCAGGGCCCAGCCCCTGAGCAGGGGAGATAAATAAGCAGTTCAGGTTTACCAGCAGTGGTCAGGTATATGAGAGCAAAGGAGAAAACCTCTTACTCAACCACTAACATTGCTAAAGACCTTATGCTATTCTACAAATGTTAACAAATCCCTAAGGCCGCTCACTATTCATCCTTCAAGGGTTATTCCCTTTAATCAAGGCAGGTATTTGTTTCCTCACAACAGCTGAAGAAAAAACCAAATGTGATAAATGAAAAAGGGTAGCTTTGTTGCTAGCTTTTGCCGTAATGCAACACTGCTAGAGAAGCACAGCAACTGAAAAATACTGCCATTAGAAACTGATCTCATAATGGTCTGAAGAGGACAATAATCGAGGTGTCAGCTTTGCCAAGGAAACCTTCTATGGCTCCTACTCCAGAAAGTCTCTTAGGGCAGCGTTATCTTTGGATTATGACATTCTGAATGTAATCCCAGCTTATGCTCCCAGCTCTGTGACCTGAGATGCCCTGTAGCCGGTTTCCCAACATGTAAAAGCACAGAATAATTACCATATTTTAGAGATTTGATGAGGTTTCAACAATTGAAGGAATAGGATACTGAAGAACAGTATCAACAGGCAGCTCCTCCCAAAGACACTATTCTACAGGTGATATAATACACCAAAAACGTTTAGATCTCCTAATTCCTTGTCTTTTCATGAATCATATGCACAATACATCCATCCATCCATCCAACTACTGGCCTATAAAAAAAAAAAAGGCCAAGGACCTCTCCCCCTCCTCCTCTGGTAACTCCCTGTGGTCGCATCCAAAGGCCAGAGACCTGGCTATAAGAGGATGGGTTACTTACACAGGATTAAAAAACTTCAAGTATTTTGTGCGGCCACTTGAACTAGGTGAGATACAGAACTAAAACTCATCAGTGAAACTGTATTTATGAAGGAAGATGCAAAGACATAACTATCATGTACTCTAAAAAAGACCAGTGGGAAATCGTACTAGTGAAGCGCAATGTTGTTTGAGCTTTTTGCCATTTCACAAATGCAATGAAACCTCTGCTTTCCTTCTCAGATCAGGGATGGCAGAAGAAAAAAAATAATATTCTTGAAGATACAGACAGCATTTGTGAAGAGAACCTTGTCCAGCTGATAGACAGAGGCCCATCTGCTTTATGCGCGGTCACATCTATAATAGAACATTCTATATCCAGAAGCTGTACATACCATGACGTGCTACAGTGCACAGAAAGTCATTTAGTGACTAAGCGCTTTCTTCTATCCAGCTTTCTTTCCCAGCAGATAACGCTCAATTAAACTCACATGCAAGCATCCCTTTATAAAGTGTAAAAACTACTGGCAAACATTTCCATAGGAAAAAACAAAAAACCTCAATAATGATGTCAAGCAAAAATAGACTGACTTACTATATTTAAGACTAATTCTTGATTCAGGTTATTTTAATAGAAAGATTAAAATAGAGCCAGGAAAGGGTTATTTGCTCCATTTCTGCTGAGTTTTTGCCAAGTGCCCTTAACACTAACAATAATTTAAAATTAAATCAGCAATCCTTCCTAAGCAGATGCACAACAGTCTGAAAGAGCGTTTAAGTTACAGTCTGTAGATAAAGCCACTCAGTACTATCAAAAGATCCCTCACCTAAACTTCTGAAACCTGTCTCATGAAAGAATGCACACTGAGATGTCATTAAAAAATAGCTGTTCCTCCAAGCCTTGGTTAGCTACCTGGAACACTTGATAACAACTGGCACCCACCAGTTCCTCTTGCCAAAATCTTTCTCTTTATACTCTCCATTAACTTAAATGAAGCAGTTGATAACTCAAGAGCACAAAATTCTGTGAACAAAATGGCCTCTATGGTACATTTGAGCAGAAATGTATATTCTGAATTCTATATGCATACATATGTAGAAATACATATATCTGTAGTGACTTGTACTAACTAAAAGGCTGCATATAGAGTTGAATCCACAGAGTAGTTTGCCTGTAAATGTTGTAGCCAATTTACTATTGAAGGAAGTGCAATAATCACAGTCTTCCAAACTAATTTGATTTCAAAGTAGCATTACCAGTGTCCACAGAAGTTTCTGGGTGGAGCTGTATTCTTCACGCTTAAGTTTCCATCACTGCCTTCTGAACCTGCATCTTCAACACTAAACAATTAAGCACAATGCCCAGGCTTGTTCCAAACTTGTTGACGATGCCACGGAACAACATTAGTGGATGAATAAGGCCATCCCATTAAATTTTGGTTCTTCATTAGAGCATCATCTTTGAAAGCTCTGAGCATTATCCTGCTTTCCTCATTGCGTGGCTCAGAGTTGGCAGCTGACATCACCATGGGCAGCCTTGGACACTTCCCCTTGCCTCCCCTGCTCAGCTAAGAGATGGGGCAGAGCTGCTGCTAGCCCCACAGAATTGCCCTCCGTTCACCCTCTTCCCCAGCCTCTAAGGCACAGATGACATATCTTCAGGGATGCATCATCTCCGTTGCAGTCATTAGCCGTAATCAGTTCCCTGAAGACAATAATTTGGAGATATAAGCACAGGCTATGAAAAGCAGTCTGCATTTCAATGGAAAAATACTACTTCTTTGGAAGAGTGCTGGTCAAGGACCAACACTGTCAAGGACAGCAGAGTTGGGGTAGATCTCATCTCTTACCCAGAATGTCAAGTCACATGATGAGGGAAAGCTCTTGGTGCAGGCTCGTAACTAGAGGAAGGCACATTCCCAGCTGCCGCACAACATTTGGTTTCGAAAACCCACACATCATACATAACTGGACATATAGGAACAGATTAAAAACCCTGGTCCTGTGCCAGGGATGCTTAAATTGGCAACCAGGATGCTGTGGCCCTCCTCTCTCTCCTCAATAAATTCCCACTTCATCCAGCAGCCCAACCAAAAAGGATTTTAAAAAGTTCCCATAAGCTTTCTGTACCCTCAGAAAAACTTCTACCTGAGCTAAGAAATTAGACTATAGTGAGAAGCTGAGAAACACCTGGGGTTTTTTTTAATACATGGAATACTGTTGTGAAAAACACAATTACTTGATACGTTCACGCATAGCGGTAATGATTTCCTTGTCCTCCCCATACCCAGAGCATTCAGCGTTGAATGCACCGATTCTTTCTCTTTACACAGAGAAATACTAGTCGTGCATGTCATGGTGGTATGGCAGGCTGCAGTCAGACGTGTGTTAATTTGACATTACAAAACAAAGATACAAGGAATTAAATAAGTAGAGCCTTAATGACAGAGCACAATGCATGTCTCCTTCGATAATCTCTTGAACTCCAAAGATAAAAGTGGTGTTGAAACCTGCACGCAAGATGTGCAGTAACTGAAAGTTTCAAAGGGTAGTGAAACACATTATACTTCCATAGTATTTCAACATCCTAAAAGATTAGCCTGTTAAAGCAAAAGCTTCTCTCTTTAAGCATCTGGGATACTTCTGCTCTTTCACGTCTCCCTTCCAGCTGTTTTGCTCTCACCTCCTCTGCCAGCCTCCCCTTGGCTCACTGCTCTTCTAGGTAGCTGGAATTTTTCTCGCCGTACTACTGCTCACACGGAGGGGCAGCTTGATCACAGCAGAAGTGACAAGGAATTAGTACTTACTGCATGCTTTTCCCTATTCCTCAAGTTCATTTTTTGAGATTTTTTTTTTTTAAATACATCATAGATTAAGTCCAATGACTGGGAAACAGATTTTGCTTGATTTCCACACTTCTCTCTTTTCTGAGAATATTTGAAATTCATGCTTGCCACTTGCTTTCAACTTCTGTCTCAATTTTCATTCTGCGTACATACTGCCATATCCTCAAACTTGTCAATTAAGGAAATGTTGACATAGCTACAAGCTCAAAAAAGTTTGCAGAGACTACAAATCAACCAAAGACATTATTTGGCTGCTCTCTCTCTGCAGGCTGAATTGCGTACGTTTAGGGAACGGTATTGAGGACAGAAGCAGAAATGCTAATGGCAAAGAAAGAAATGAAGATGATGATATTTATCATGAAAAAGAGTGCTCTAGGCTATATCAAATAGAAATGCAAATTCTACTTCATGATGCTGGATGCATACATCCAAATCTCAACATATTCCTACTACTTTAAAAGGGGGAGATTTCTCTAAAGGGTAAACAAATGATGAGCTACCTAGGTAGGGGTCCTGAAAATAACTTTTATCTGAGCAAAGCTTTCCTAGTCACTGAAACTGATGCTGAATTAATGCTTCTCGTATTCCACAGGGATTATCACTTGCTTGAAAATAAACACAAAAATTCTACTGCAGAAGTTAATCAACGTGGTTTATGTTTTTGATGGATTATTAAAACAGCAGAGAGCTATGACTATAGGTTTTAAATATAATCTTATTTTCCCATCTATTATCAACATTAAGGATTACTCCCACGGCTTACTTGCATTGTTATTTTTCTGTGTCTCAAAATATGATGAAGTGAATAAATACGAAGTACAGCATGCCCCACTGTAAACAGCCAAAGCATTTTGCTGAGTTCATTTTATATTGCGCTTGTGAAGAGAGCATGTCCTGACCCCATGAATGCTGAAAGGAGTTTTATTACTGTTTTCAGCCTACTTCAAATCACTTTAAAATGAGTTGGCCTATACTGACATGACAGTGGCAAAGGAGGTGCTAATTACTTTAATCCACTCCCCACATCGGCCAAACCTAGACTACGATTTCCAGCCTAGCCTAATTTTAACAAAGTCATTAGCCTTTGCTGAGATAACTTATTTATCACACCCCACTGAGATACCTCTCCAAGAACGTAACATCAGCATTTTGTCTGGGGTTCACTTAAAGAGTTAAAAGGTTTTTAGTTATGAAGACACATTAGAATACAAGGCAATTTTTTTCCCACCTAATTACATCATTTCACATTGCTTGCATGTCTAATTAGCTATATCCTTTAGTATCAAAATTATTACTGGTCTGTTCTGAGTGTACCTTAATATGATGATTTTAAAAAACACCTACCAATTAAGATACATTGGATGTGACTCTTATTTGCCTTGAAGTCTGACCACGTAACTTAGCATTTGAACTTCAGATTCAACTTGTGTAACCAGCAATGACACAAGCTGCAAGGCAGAAAAGAATCACACCTGATTTATTACATAAAATTAAACATTTCTTATTTTTATTAAACATTCCTTCACTGATGTCCGGCCATGCCCTAAGGAGGAGATTCTAATACTACTTTTAAGGTATTTAAAAGATTTTAAACCAGCGTCAAACTGTGCTTTGATTATCCCAGAATGTGCCAGCTGTGACCACAATATTATTTTTTTAAGTTATATTTGAAGTCAGATAAATAATAAACCTTAAGCTCATTCCTGAGCCTTTTATGCTACAGCGGTGTTTATTGTGAGAGGAAGGAAGAAACAGATCTTTAGGCTTACACTAAGCAAACCTGTCTACCCAAAAGACACTATATTATGCCGGCAAAAGACTTGGCAAAACAACAAGGTCGGTGCCTGCAAATTCAAACACCAAGTTGGACCTAATTTCTGTAGTCATTTCTGCCTCAGTGAGAGGATGTTTCTTCGACTCAGTGTTTTTTCACCCAGCAAAGCTTTGTTTTCCATACAACATGAATCTTTCACCCACCCAAAAGACTAAGCAGAGGTAATATAAACTCCATGTAGGAATCACAAGACGAGCTCAGGTTCCCCACTCCTCAAGTGTTTTACTGTCAGGCACTCTTGCCTAGACAGTAACAAGGATGAAACTGAATGCAAGGAACCCAGTAAGCAGAATACAAATCAAGGAATGCAGGAATTTGTTCCTGCAAAGGCAAAAGTCTAATGCCGCAGCAGCACAGTTTAATATTTCCAACAAGAGGTGGCTTCATGTGATTGATGAGTTAACATTTAAGAGGCTGGTTCCCTGTTCTGATATTGAAAATAAAGAAAAAGCTTTAGCTCCCAACTTGAAGGCAACACATAGCTTTTTGGAGGGATCTCAGCATTATCTTTGTGCTCCAGTTTTTTTTAATGTTGACGTCACACCCGAGAACCTTGAAGGGTCTCAACACAATTGTCTAAATGAAAATAACCGAGATGAAACCTGACTGCCTAGCAGGAATATTCCCACTGAAATGTTTTCAGAATCCAACATTATTAAGACAAGGTTTACATCGATTTTAGTGGTGCCGCTCATCATTTACGCAATGCTGCTGGTAAAAATATACCTTCATAAAGTGCTCAGACACATTCCTCTTCTCTGGCACACTTCTTGCCGATAAACCCATTATGGTGATGGTACAGAATCAGGCCACTAATGAGGTATAAAAGAGACTAATTATTTGTTTGGTTAACTTTTTAAACTCAGAAAGTCCAAGTCAGCATTTACATTTTGTACCTCTCTCTTGGAAAAGGTCACCTGTGGAAATAAAACAAAGCAAATATTTCACCCAGCCCTGTGGGCTATGGCTTGAATGGTACATTCCTCATTCCCGTAAAAATATGACTGCAGCAGTTGACACTGAAAGCTAGCTTTATTACCAGAAAGGCTGGAAATATATTTTCCTTTCAGGTTTACTTCAGAGGGGAACATCAACCTGCCCAGAAAGAGCTTCACGAAGCACTGTGCGCCTGTAACCTTGAGCCTGCGATTCACTGTGACCAGGTTTTCATAAGTGACCGTGTAAAGTCACTGATGCAGCTGATGAGTCTCCTGGTGCTGCGTAACAGCACCTAAAATATTAGAGAATACTAAGCTAGTCATAAGTCTGATTTTAAGGGTGAGGTTTGAAGTACGTATTTTATGCCTGATTTATCCCTTTTCCTTTATCCTGCTTACGTTTGAGAAAAAGTTTTAACTCTGTATTTCTTCCCATTGAAGCAACAGGAACATCATCTGTGCTTGGGACGAAGGCTACATGTTGGTGACACAACAGATGCCTCACCCTGAAAGTTCTGGTGGGAAGAGGCCAAGTAGTCCACTCACAAGACACAGTTTGTTCACAAAATGAGCAGAAGTAATTTCTATTCGTGCGTTAACATCTCACGGATGTGAGACAAACCACATTAATGCGTACCTCTCGTGCTGTAAGTTAGCATGCTTCCTCTGCACAAGCTAGGAGCAGGCAACCAGCCTCTGAAAACAAGGTTAATTTCCAACCTTTAGGGTAGCTACAGAGGTCAAATTGTGGACCAACAGAAAACCAGGAAGATTTGCTGCTGTTACAGTTCAGCACTTCACTGGTGTGAGTAGTAAAAAGAAATGAACCTGAGAACAAGTATTATTATTTTCCTCTGCAGATAAATATTATTAATGGTGCTTGGTTTACTCTCTAAGTTCTTAGCCCAGAAGCAGCAGCATTCCACCAACCCTTGCTCAGCAACACAGAGCCCCTCTCTAGCACGACACAGCACAGCTCTCCCAAACCCACAGCTACATGGGAAGCATTCTTGCAAACAGCACCACAGCACTACCAAGGTTTTGGAAACCTTGAGTTGTGGTTCACTGAAGTCCAAGAACTGGAATGAGAGGAGTAGGGAAGAGAGCTAGGTAAAAAGGGACACCTGCCTCGGGATGCCTTCCAAAACTTAGGTGTTCTACTCTTACGGTTTGTCTATGGCTTCTCTCATAGACAAAGAGCATTCCTGGACAATAAAAAGTTAGGGTTCTCTTTGGGTAAACTGAAACGTGCAGGTAAGATTACATAGGCTAAGGAATCCAGGCTTTGTCATCCTGCTACCTTCAGTCTACATTTGAAACATTCCGGTCAGATATTGTTCCCTTAAGATTTCATTGAGTGGTCTTAAATCTAAAAGGCAAGCACAACAGAAGTGTCCTTAAATAAGTTCACTTCAACCTACTTTTACCTGTTACTAACAGACAGCTCAGCTAAACACTTCAGCTTGGGCTTCTGGCATCCTCTGAGCATGGCCTAATAGCACCAGGACAACTCTAACTCGCCCTGGGGGTGCCGGTACTCCACTCGCTGCCTGCCTTTCAACTGAGAAGCCACACGCTCACAGGGGCAGTAACAGCCACCTAAAAACCCAGGCTGCACCCAGCCACCTTCGTGCCACCACCTTTTGCCTGCTGCATCCAGCGGGAACAGAACCCGGGATGAAAGAGAGAAGGAAGGTGCTCACGGGAGGGTTGGGAAGGGCGATGCTCTTCAAAGGCCCTCTGGCACTCTAGCAGAACCACAGAACGGACTAGGAGCGTCCAGTAACAAAAAAAAATAATCTTTGCTAAAGAAAAGACAGTGCAAACTCAATATATTTCCTTTTGTCCATTTTTATTGCACGTTACAATCTAGGATCACTGTAAGCAGCGTGTGCCGTACCGCTGTGATCTAATTCATTTTCCAAGTACTGCAAGGATTAGGCACATACGAACCAGAGAGAAAAAAAACCCCAACCATCACACATGAGAAATAAGGTCTGGCTTCCATTTCAGGGAATATTAATAACTGAAATTGTTAACAACTGACAGACAAAAAGACTGTTCTGCTTCCTGCTGCTTTAACTGCTTCTAGGCCGAACTATGATTCCTGCTAATAAGCCTACAAATCAAATAAGCCTTAGTAACAATACAGAACAGCAAGTTACAAAATAACTCTGCTTTCTAGTCAGAATGGTCTCCTGCAGCTGAAAATACTTGAAAGCCGAAATCAAGCCAAAAATGCTTGAACGACCAGAGTGAAATCTGCATTTGACATTTGTGAGGCGAGCGACTTCGTACATGAGGCGAATCATTTAGGCATATTTCAGGTCCTGTAAAATCAGCTCACTCTGCCTTATTAACCGTATTGGTAAAAACAAAAGGGGAAAGGACTTGCTAATGGGAGAAGTAAAAATTACTACAAGTGGCCCATATAACTGTCTTGGGAGTCTATACATTAAGTCCGATTTCCTACATCTGGTCTGCTGCCAGCGGAGGTTTGCTCCGTGGCTACCGGGCAGCGCTCTGCTGGGGTGCCTTGGGCCGATCGTCTGGTACTCTCCGTTCCGCTATCGTTATGGACCTGATGCCTCTGAAACGTGGGGAGTCCTGGGATGCTTCTTTGGCAACCCAAAGATGGCACAAGGACAGTATAGTTGCTTCAAAAGCATTTCCCCCCCTATCTCAAATAGTTTTCTTTCATCCTGAAAGATCTAACAGCACATGGAATTTCTCAGCCAAAATCCTGAGGAAATGCTTGTGACTTCAATGGATTTACATTTTTCCCCAAAATAAAGGTTTTGTAGCATAGTAAATGGCAGCTACAGCAGAGGGAAAGACATTTAGGTCAGACCCGATTTCCATACACAACAAAGACGACCTTAACTCTTAAGTGCTGCCTGAAAGATTCATAGCAAATAACCTATGCCAGTACTTCACTGGGAAACATTACCAAGCTCTGAAACACTCCAGCAGATGCAGATGTTTTGCAGAGACAGGGAATCTACAGATTAAGCTACAGAGCGCAGCTTTGTCACCGAACACGAGGGGTTGAACGGGGATCTCCTTTTCCTTTGTAACTACAACTTAAACAGTGTTCCCCTACTAAAAGGATTGCGATAAAACGCTATATAATGAAAGGGCAATTAAGTCACAATGTTAAGTGAAAGAAGTCATAATTTGATAATGATCCTCTAATTTCGGCAAGATAAGACACTAATCACTTACGGAAATCAAATTTGCACTGGTAATGCAGTGACTGGACCATGCTGAAGCAATTCAGAGACATTCATTAACTCTGCTTCCATATGCCACCAAATTGCAGCATGTTTCTAACAGAGACGCTCGGAGGACATCACGTTACCTCCTGTTCGATGTCTGCCATGCCACCCGGTATTAGGAAAGGCACATTCCGGATTCACAAATCTTACTTATTTGATGGGTTTCCAGCCAGACAAGTGCTTGTGGCTGGCAATCCAAAGGAAACCAGGTGCTTGCTGAAGCCAACCACCAGCACTGAACTTGATACAATTAGGTGTGAGGATCAATTAAGAGAAATTCAGATTCTACCCACTGGCCTGCCGCTGCCTTAGCTGCACCAGAGCGACGGCAGCTATACATACTATATGTTACCCAGCCCATGTGAAAACCTATGGACCGGTAGCTACTGCCCACCTTGCTCGGAGCAAAGTGTCTCTGCACAAACAAGGCAGAGCTTCCCCCACCAAATACAGACGTGGGCAGCTCAGGTCCTACCAGGAGCAGATACTCTCCACCTGGAGGGCTACCCACACCAATCACCTCTCACACATTGCAACCAGCTCCCCCCAAACTTGCCGCTATTCAGAATTTGATGATGCTCAAAGAAAGGTTCAATTCTTTTTTTTTTTTTTTTTTTTATGTTACAGCATTGCCTATGCCCAAAATAAATGTTGTCCATAAAAATACAGGGGATTTTTTTTTTTCCTCATTGAAAGAATGATCTGTGGGTATCTACAATAATTCTAACTGATAACCAATAGCTACTTAATTCCCTTGCGACTAATCTGAGGACGCTGAAAAAAATGAGGTCTTGCTTGGTTTTGTTCACACCACCAGGTGGCAATAGCAGCCCAGCTAACCCGTCCGACAGCAAGCCTGCTGTAGGAACTGCTCATACGCTTTTTCTTTTCACTCAGCCCTATCCTAAGCTTTTTTTATTTGCCAGTAGATAAATTCAGTGTCAGACTAACCATGTATAATACAAAGAACGCCCACAGCTATGCCTATTTAATGAGAGAGTCCAAAGATTGGGTAAAACCTAAGTAGCTCTCAAGAATCCACCAACGATCACTTCCAACCTTGCAAATCCTGCTCTTTCTCACGGAAGGCAGAGCTGCCTCATGCAGGCTATCTGCCACATTCGCCTACCGCTGCAAATCCACCCCCTTTCAGGGAATTTCGGTTCAGGGAGGGAACGATGCAGCCCTGAATCACCCATTACCTGTAGTCCACTTATTTTCCGCTAGCACAGGGCACCATCGCTTCTGTTTTTGTTACTTCGTGGAACAGAAATACACCAGGCCTGTATTTGGACAGAAAGCTAAATCAAAAAGGGTGCTTATACTCCTCAGCTTTCAGTGAGTTTTCTGCATAAGTGGGTTAGGGCCTGATGGTCTTATTTTACCCGTTATTTTGTTTAAGTTTGACCAAGAGGCTGAGGTGGCTTGGTGTAGGGAAATTAATTCCCACTGCAAACACAAGTACAGTTGCAGGCACCACACTGGATTATGAGGCTGCAAGTCAAAAAGTGATCTGGGCTCCTCCAGTATCCCAGGACCACAGCTTCTAAACTTCTCGGGCTGTTTAATAAACAAATCTGTGGGTGGTTTGCTTTGGTTTTTTTTCTTTTGTTTTGGTTTCTTTTGGGGTGGTGGTGTTTGTGTTTTTTGTTTTAGTTTTTTTTTTTTTAAACTGAGTTGTAGGAAGAATATATTCCTAGGTAAATTCATATCCAAAGTTACATCTCTGATCTGACCTCACCAGTATCCCATTTAGAATTACAATAAGGTAGGCAAAAATCAGAGTCATTGATCTACACCTGCTTTTCAGGCTTACTTCCAGGCTGACCCCATGCCGAATGACTTCACACTACCAGTAACTCCCAACTCCAGCACCACAAAGATCAGCAGTGCACTCTTTCCCTTGCAGTCGCGCTTCTGGCCTGCATGGATGAACTCACTGACCGGACCAAAAGACATTTCATACAATCCTAAAGCAGACCCTGAATAATTTGCAGTGTAACCATTTGTTCTCTGTTAAGATTTTTCTGCTAAGTGAGCTGGATTAACACCCACATCTCTTTCTGCACCAACTATGGATCCTCACTAGAGGTTAGCAATCATTCCTGAGCTGAATTAGAGAAAGTGTTTTAACAAAACATGAGCCAATTTAAAATTATCATTTAATATCTGACCTACGCAATCTCTCTCCTGTGCGTTGTTTCACCTACAAGGTATTAACCAATATAGATGCATATGGCAAACCATAAAACCCTGCCAGTTCTGTCCAGCACAGAGATCTAGATCATACCTTGGTCCCCCTCTGGAAGCAACAGCTACCTGAAGCCTCCCAATTTTTCCAGCAGAAGCCCATGCTCTACTCTGACTTTCCCTGCTATGGCGATGCACTAGGAAGCAGAAGGGAAGCACCCAGCTCATGTGCAGCTTCTTAAGGCTCATTAGCAACAGCAGCCAGTTCCCCCCCAGCTTAATCAGGAAGGGCTGAGTTAAATGACTGGGAGGGGACGAGAAGCAGCCAGCTGCAAAATGTTAAGGCACATCCACTAACTGGGGGAGGGCTTGAAGCATTAACACTTTTGAAAAAGTCTTATCCCAAGACTGGGAAAGGAAATGTGACTGAAGACAACAGAAGGCGGAGGAAGAAAAGGAATCATATTTTCTTGGCTTCCACCCATCACTGTAGACTTCTAAAACTGAGCGCATTCATCCTTAGGGTGCAAAGGATTTATCTATGCAGCAGTAAAGCCACCAGAAAGATTATGTGCTGGCAGGCAAAACCCATTGCCACCTTCTCGTCAGAGGAACAGCTGTTCAAATGCAAGTCATGCACCAGGACTTCTTGTCCTGAGTTACTCTAGTCTTTAAAACCAGTTCCCATATTGTCTGCAACTTTATTCATAAAGCTAAATTATTACTTTAACTGCAAAATATATTCTAGCTCCTTCAGAATTTAAAACAAATCAGAATATGAAATTACCCACTGACTCCAGCTGCGACATGCTTGTTATTTCACACTTTCACCCCCACTCATTGGAAATTCAGTTGCAATATGACAACTTGACAATTGGTTTTAATCAAAACTAATACATGGAGGGTTTTTCCCCTCTCGTATATCCCACAAGCACCAAAACCGATGTTGTGTAGAGTGGCAGAAAGCGAGTCAAATACCTCCTGAAGGTACTCCAAAGCACCACACATCTGAGCGACAGGTGTCAAGCTCTGGAAAACAAAACCAGATACCAAGAAATCCAAAACATACTTTAATCTGAACTATTCTTCTGGGCGTTCAAGCCTCAGGCCTAATACTGCGGCTATTCACAGCATCCACTAGTACCTCTGTGCCATTTCTAAGCCAGAGGATAAACATTTTCCTTTCAGTCTCTCAAATGGAAGCGATGCAATGCGGTAGAACCGGCCAGACCTCCACAAGAAAAGACCACATAGGTAGGTTTTTTGCTCTGTGTTCAAGCTGGTAAGATTTGCAAAGCTAAAAGCAAAGTCAACCTGCTGCACACAGCAATACGGTAGCTCTAGTTCTCTAGAAACGAAGCTATTTTTAAACTGCAGTAGCAATGTGAACTGCATAAATTAGCATAATTCCAGCCCTCACAGATAGTTCTCAGCTGACCATGCTACATGCTATGAATTAACACCCTGCAGATTCCTTGCTTCTGCTAATGTGGTCAATCATGCAATTCATGGGGCTTAAAACCCCCTTTTTCAGTCCTCCAAAATCTCAACGGCCTTTTTTACATTCTTTTCCTTTTCACGGCAGCACTATCAAAGGCTTGGGTTTCATTACAAACCTCACAAGGTCTTCATGTGAAACTGGTGGTTATGTGGCTTCGTAATTGCAGGACATCCTACTATTTTCTCCGCTAGTGATTTTCTCCTTGTGGGCAGATGGCAAGGAAGCAGAGTGCAGATGGTAACCCACAGCCCACAAACTCCTCATTATAATTTGAAATAGTGTATACAGCTCTTTGATTCTTATCTTCTCTTTAAATTATTTTCAGCATTAAAGGGTAGATTGTTGTTTTCAGAAGACACAGCCAAAAGTAATGGTGTCTGTTTATAGTTGAGAACCTTCTCCTAACAAAGACGTAATGATGTGCCTTGTATCTTCACAAGTTTTATTAAAATCCATAAATCATTAGTGGAAAGGATTTTACATCAAGTATCTCTTGCTTTGATTCCAGTATTACCTTAAGGGAAAAAAAAAACCCAATGATAAGGAAAAAGCAGATCATACTGAAGCACGAAGGCTTGAGAGTCACGCTGCTATTTAAGGTAATTTCATGGCTCCAGGTATCGCTTTACCTGAGCTGCTTGGAATTATAATGGATTTATCTCTGCAGAACACCTGTGAGATAAGAAAGTTGCTGTTGACAAACTGCAGCAGGCAATAATGAGGTGACTCAGGTGACCAGTCTGAAGCTACACTGATGGCCTTGGGTCTTCAGGGCTCACACGCTCACCACTGCATCCTCCCTGCCCTTTAAGGACCGAAACCCTTCCTGGCAGGGAGGCACAGCTCAAACTGAAGGTGCCATAAAAACTAGTCTTATCGTTCTTTCAAGCTTTTTCACAGCACGTCCAGTCTGGTGGAACTGGCTTTCCTAACCTTTTGACCAGTTGGAAAAGTCCTAAAAACAGCAAGTTAAAAATATCTGCGGTGGAAAATAGTAAGGAATGAAATAGCATTAGAGGTCAAGCCTGGATCCCTGAAAAGTTTGTATTAACCAATGGAAAAGTATTAAAAGAAACAAATTTATCCCTTAGTTATAAATAGAAAACAAATAATACTTAAAACACCCAAGTGATATGGTTGGTGAGGACTTACTAACTCGCAGTCAGCTCTCATACACAGCGTAAATGAAAAGTTGACTAATTTGCTCCCGTTCCAGAACCCTAGAGTCAGACTTGAAAACCACAAATAGCATTATTTTTTTAAAGTTTTGACCTGGTCCCCGACAACCAGTTACTAAGCCGCACTATTTTACCTCAGCTATAATGGCACCTTCTAAACTGTCACAAAACGGTTTCTGTTTAAAGGATGGATATATGTTGCTTAACTAAACTCACTGCCTTTAGAAGTAACCATGAGCAAGCCTTTTCCTCAAACGGCTGAAATTATTTCCACGTTATACATCAAAAACATTCAGGGGTTCAACTGAGTTGTAGTATACATACACTACAACAGAAATAATTTGATTCCGTAATACAGGGCTATCATCTTCCACAGCATGCAGGCATGCTAATGATCTTACACATGGACAACATGAGATGAAATAATGAAGTATTTCATCACTGAGGGCAATTTATCTTGTCTACATTTATGGAAGAAGATTATAGGATGTCATCTTCTTAGTGGCTTCCCTTTCACAACAAAGACAACGATAATCAGTTTTCATTAGGGAAGACTTGTCCTTTCTGTTGTACCAACGTGACATTCATACCGTATACACCAAATACAGCCCTGATGGCAATTGAATAACTACGTGGTATCTTCTAACACAAAGGTTTAAAAAGCGTAATAGAAATGCTTAAGCTTCAGATGCAATATTGAAGGATTTATGGGTGTCAAAAGAACCTGACAGATATGTTTTCTCTCTAGCTTAATGACTTGTGCTTGAAACTAGTAAGGGTCTTCAGAACTGACCATTTGAAACTACTCTTCCCTGAGAAACCTCAGCTCAAGTCGTGACTTGAGAGAAATAAACAATTTCCAGCTCCATTGTAACTGCCTTAAGACAGCCGTGACTTCGTAAAGTCTTGTTTTCATCGCACAATATCTCGCAGTTTGTCCAAAGGCACATTCAGAGTTCTTCAGCACAAGAGGCTCATCGCCTATGGAAAGGCAAGAGAATTTTGGCAGAGGATGAAATCCTGTGCCAGCATTTCTGACGCAGTAAGAGTGACTCTATCACACATCTGTTCCTCTGCGAGAAGCTGAATCTGCCTGAGACAAGGTCAATTTTGAGAAGGGTTGGTATTAAAAGATTATGCTCCCTCCATCCTCTCACTGAGGCTGTGCTAATTATTTCAGGGGAGCAAAAGGATTCTTTGATCCTCCAACTCTTCTGTCCCTCACAAGGTGACTCTGGCTGCCGGCACAGCACCAAGAGGAACAGCACGGCACGTCCTAATTCCGTAATTGTGGAATTAGCCATTTTCAACCTTGAAATTTAACCCTAAGAAATTGAGTATGCAGTAATCCATGTAATCCAGGCCTCTACACCTGTCCCTCTTCCAACTAATCTCGCCATCCTTCATCATGTCACATCTTAATTCAGAGCCCTATCTGCTAAGGTCAGTGTAAGTGGATGCTCAGGAAGTTGCAACAAGCATTTGTCACATGGCAGGACCATTTTCTTCCTTTGTGAACTCTGTGAGATACAGAAATTTCAACAGAGAGCAAAGCCCTTCTCCAGCAATGCGTAGACAATCTCTACAAATGTTCTGGGAAGCAGCGAAGAGACAGAATAAATAAATAAATAAAAGTAGCGTAGCCCCGGATAATGCGATCTGCTGGTATTAAGTTTTCTCCTGAAGGAGTTAAGCATATACCAGCTGCTCTACATTAAACCGAGCTGGCATTTTAAATCATGCAAATTAGCCGAGCTACCATCCATTTCAGCCCAGCATTTAAAAGCATTGCTATAAATGATGCAAAGTACTGGCCAAACCAAGCCCTGCCATTTCAGCTGCTGTCAGAGAAGAAAGGAGGAGGGAGGGTAACGGCACCGAGCGATGCTGCAGCTATTCACAAGATGGTTTACAAGAGACTCCTTCCACCACAGGCACTGTTCATATGTCCAAAATGTGCACACATGCACAGAAAGCCCAAGGCTTTTATTTTTTGAAAATCCATTTATATAAGCTGCTAAGAACCACTGCAAAGTTATCTAAAATTAAATGATTTGCCAGTGGAACACTGAACTTTCAAATCTCTCTTTGCCTAATGCTGCATAATAAACACTGAGTGGATCTGATGGGCCATCGGCTCAGAAATGCTGACACAGCAGCCGAGGGTGGCATCGGTCCCCACCATAATGTCTCACACCAACGGACATTTCTCAGGCTGTGAAGACAGCAGATAAAAATTTGTGTTTGTTCAATGCAAACCCCTCTTCTGCTGAATCTCAGAGAGCTCAGGCAGCAATAAAAAGGACTAAATCTTATGTAGTTCACGTTGTGGTGGCCAACAGATTAAGTTTCAGCGCAAATCTGAACCTGTGTATAAGAGAGTGAAGAATCTGTTCCTAAGTAGTCTAGGAGCTTTGTCAACTGTTTTTTTGATTCCAGGTTCTTTCATATGCCTCTTTTCCCCCCTTTTATTTTCCTTCTTTCTTTTTTTCTCCCTTTTCAAGTGCCTACTGTGGCAAGTAACCTGATCAACGAGGGGAAGCTGGAGTTGATTCCTGTGTTAAAACTAAGATAGAGCCACCTCGCTATCCAACCTGATAAACCAAACCACCGGTGGGTATGACCCACGGGCATTACATCCCAGTGCCCAATACTGCACATGCACCACAACTCCATACACTTCCAACACGGTTGGTCTTCCAAGTCTCACCACCGTAATGCCTTTAAGCCAAAATACACCCACAAGAGGAACATCTTCTCCAGGATCCCAAAAGCAACCTGTGGCAGAGGCAGCTGAAAGCCCATCGCAGGACCCTCGCTGACCCCCAACACCCAAGGCTTGGAGAGCTGGTGGCAAGGACATGACACAGCAGCCAGGCCCAGCTCCCCTCACCTTGCAGGCCCTTTGGTACCTGCTCCTCCATCCAAAGGCAGCCGCACACAGGGCTGGCTGGGTTCCCTTCATGGCCTGGGGTGCCCAGAGAGTCTGGGGTCTCTCTGTGCTTTCCTCTGCTGCAGGCATCTACTACAGCTTGGCCAGTGGATCCCCAGAGGCAAACATCTCGCAGAGAGGCACTGAACCTCCAAATCTGTCCCAATATTCACAGTGTTTCCCACTGCCTGGGGGCACTGTGAGGAGTGACCACAGGGAAAGGAGGAAATCCTGGGTAAGTCTCACTTGCAGAAGGTGCTTCCATTATTAAAGTATGTGACATTTTCATTCACAAACAGATCCTCTTCCAAATATTTCTGCTCTGTACGGCAACTAGATTTCCATTCAGTGGTTTGGAATCTTAAGTATTAAATCCTCAAAACAAATCACTCCATGTGGCCCAAACCCTACCAGGTAAAAGGCCAAAAGGCTAAGTGTTACAGGCGACCGAAAGGAAAATTTCCAGTGCTGCAGGGAGGGAAGTTTGTATCTGACTGCTTGGAAACGGGATCCTAGGCAACCGCTGCTCTTCCCTCTTGAAAAGCAGAAGTGGTTTTGTTTTGTAAATTAAAGCAGATTCATTAGAATTCCCCTGGCACGGTCGTGTAGGGATAAATAGGACTCTGCTGCCTCCTCTTTCCAGCTCCATGCTAGAGGACAGGCACCTTTTTGCCTGCTTTCCTTGGCGGTGCTTGTTTGGCACATTACCTGGAGGATCAGACCCCTGGGTGCTCCAGAGCCCATCTCAGAGGAGTAAGATGTAGCAATGCTCCTTCCCAAAATAATCCGTCCCAGTTAAGCCACGGACAAGTTTGGAATATGGATGGCTGTCCTGAGAAGCAGACTGACCCACGATTATCGAGCAAAAAACAGAGAAGCCCGTTCCTAAGCTATTGCTTCAAATGGCCTACGCACATTTGATCTTGAAACACACGTGACATTTTAAAAATTCTTTCTGAAGACTTAAATATCCATAAGACTCTCTAAAATGAAGAATAATTTATAACAGAATCAAATTTGTCTTACCAGAACAATCCATTATTGTTTCCACCAGCTATATTCAACGTTGCACACTGATCTTTGTGGGTGCAAATGTGTCCTCTGCATCTGTTCCAGGTCTTTAACCTCCAACACACATGTACAAATACTGTTCTCACATCACATTTCTCTAGTAAAATACAACTTTGAATCATGTTACGTTGGCTAAGGACGATTTCTGACTCCAAAAAACACGACATGAACCTTTGTGTCTGCTTGACCTCACATTACTATGCCTGATAGTTGCCTATCTGCCAGAGAAGGCAAATTTGCTAGACCCCTTGCACAAGTTGATTAGAAATTTACTTCCCGGTAATTAATGTCATAATCTGAGAAACAACTAAAATAGATATGACGTGGAAAGACAGCTGTTGCAGTCTTTTAAAAATACTTGTACAAATCGAGTGTTTAGCTTATCAGTACTAAAGTTACCTGTCGTTTCTAACAGTGGACATGGTTCAAGTGGGCATGGCTGAAGAAAAAGCAATCCGCTTCTAAAGATTTGTTTCAAGATATACAGGTGTAACAAAGTCTCAGTATCCATGTTCACCGTAAAATGTCAGCACACAAGCTAGATCAACAACATGAAATCCTACCAGGGTATTAATTTTGTTCTACCAATGAGCAAGTACATGGAATTAATAGATGGCAGAGAAATAACATCTGGGCAGCACTTTCAGTAGATGATAGGTGATCCTATCAGGGAAGATTCACCTCATTAAGTGAAACAAAAAGATATTACTACAACAGTCTTTACAACTGAGAATGTCTCCCAGTTGTCCAAATGGCAGAGCATTCAAATGGATTATGAGGAGGCTCAGACTCTAGGAAATATTACAGACCCCCACATCTTGTGGCAATGAGACTACCGTATTCAATATCCCATTAGTTTGAAGAACAGCCTCCAAAGAGCTCTGTCAGAGACTTAAAACACACTGCAAAGTGCTGAATACAAAACCAATTACAATTCTAGACTATCATACACCTTTTCCTCTTCTCCCAAAAACAAAGCACGGGTATCCTCAGCCAGCCATCTTGGAGGTTTTCTTCCTATGCAACTCTGAAAAAAGTAGTTGCCCGTTAGCAAAAAGGCCTTGTCGGCTCTTACAGCATTATTAGGGAGAGGAAGAGGAACATGGAAAGGATTGAGAAAGTTAGTTGGGTCCTTTCATTTGAAGAAAGCCTGACCAAATCAACAAGATCCCAGCACTGAGAACAGGTACTTCTGCAGCTGTGTAAGTCAGCCAGCCTGTCAAGCGTTGGGTTTTCTGTTTGCATTTTGTTTTGTTTATATAACATGAGAAAGCCTGGCTGTGTATAATTAGATAACTTCCTTGTCAGGCAGGTGAAACAAACATCTCTGGGTTTCTCCAAGAAGGCTTTACAGCCCAGTCCCCTGTCCCTCCGGGACCATCGTGCCTAAGAACCTGTCCTTCCCCCACTCACGGCATGGAGGGAGCAGCAAGTCAAGTACCTTGGCCTCCACTCCTGTGAGCTCCCACAGCTTGAAGGAAGGACTAAGAGTATTTAGTACTTTTATGAATAGACCAACTTCCACTTTCAGAGAAAACACCAATGAAACTATCAACTTATTGCCCAAGAATTCATGTCTCAGAGACCTGACCATGTTTTCTTGTGAAGCATAGCACTATTGCTACCAAACCAATACCTGCCAATCCCTAGTTTCTAAGTTTTCTTTCTTGCTTGTGTAAAATTAAACCTCAATGCCTGCTATTGAAGAATAGCCCACGGACCCTCTTTACAGCTGCTAGTTCCTCCAATACAGCCTTGCTATGGTCTGCTACCTGCAGGCAGTCCTGAGGCCTACACCATGAACATTAATTCACCACTACACACTTTTGGATTATACCATGGTGGTCATTACGTAAAGGACAAGACAGAAGAAATGGACCAATATCAGTGACAGGACAGGAAAAATAAGGCAATTTAGGACTCCTTCCAGCTATGAGAGAGAGAATATGGCAACTTCTAGCCGTAACTGTAGAGGAAATAACCCCCACAAGCTGAGAATAGGGGAAGGACTTAAGGAAATATTCAAGACAAGCGATGAACACAGGGTAAAATTTAAGAAGAGGCCATGGGAGTAACAAGACGTTGTCAAAATATGATGATATTAGAGTCCAAAACTGAACATGCATAGGGGCAAAAGTCCTGGTAAAATTGTAGTTTGAAATCCAGAAGTTAGATATTTTTTCCTTTCATGTATTGTTTTCCCACACACTGCTTCCAATTCTAAAATAACCCCAAAGTAAAATGAAAAGTAATCCAAGGATAACACACCTAAAAATATTTTTGAGAGGAAAAAAAAGGTGGACTCAAAGTAACATTTCAGATGTCAGCCTACTTTAAAATAAGAAGTGACCTGTTTTCTCAATTATTTATTTTGATAAATGGTTTATTTGTTTTAAGTTTTAGCAGTTATTTCCATGCCTATGCTTCACAAAACTGAAGAAACTGAGAATGTTTCCACAAACTATTTCAGAAAGAACAATTTACAGATAAAATTAGAGGCATACAAGTGCCAAGTTTTTGACTGAATTCTTGGTGAATGGAAAACCCGCAGCTTCCTGTTACAAAATGTACCAACAGTTCATGTCTAATAATACACATTAAACCTGACCATTTATATACTTCAGATATAGAAGTTTCTAAAAATAATAGTCAAGAAGAGTATATTTAGCCAGGTAAACTTCTCAGGAGAATGAATCTGAGTTTGGCTGAGATTCTATAGTTTGCTGCAAGGGAAAAATAAATGAATGGGTTAAATTTTAAGACCACTCTCCTGATTTATACCAGAACGCAAGTAAAAAGTTTAGCCCCAAAGTTTAAATGAGCGGAAAGGATTGGAGAAAAAAATGGAAGGATGTGCTTTCTGTCCTTCCATTAAAGGCCCAGGTATCACTTTATTCAAAACGGTATCTTCTTAAACAGCACTTATAATATTCATTCCATGTTGCAAGCTTGCAGAGTTCCAATCAAATCGTTATTGATTTAAAACCCTCCTTAAGTTCTTCCACTTTGGGAGGATAAAGGGAGTTGTAGGCTAAAAGCATTAAAATACTCTAGAAATTAAACAGATTTAAATCTAGTGATGAGATAACCTGGAAACTGGAATTACAGAGTAGACAATGTTTCTCAAAGGACTCTTGAAAGGAAATCAAAAATAGCCAAAACCAGCCCTAAATTTCCAAAACCAAGAACTGAATCCACCCTTCCTATCTCAATAAAATAAAGGCTTTCTTTTCTGATGCCCTCTGACAAGACAAAAAGAGCACAGGTGGTGGTGGTGGTCTCACAATTTTCTTTCTTTTTGGTACTTGTCAGGTACTTGAAACTTAGGAAAGGTTCATGTTTTGTTTACCAGACCCCTTCGTTATAATTTTTTTTTCTTTGCCAGGACTTTTTAAAAGCAGTATCTGTTGTTCTCCTCTACTAATATGCTTGTATCTCTCTGCATGTCTGGGAGATTCCTTTAGGATACGTTTGATATTTCACACTGCCTGATTTTTGATAGGAGTATTTTGCAGAAGACTAGAGAATATTGCTTTATGATGAGCTCCATAAAGCATGCCAATATGCATCCTCAGTAAGTTTGCAGATGACATCAAATTGGGTGGGTGTGTTGATCTGCTCGAGGGCAGAAAGGCTCTGCAGAGGGATCTGGACAGGCTGGATCATAGGGCCAAGGCCAATTGTACGAGGTTTAACAAGGCCAAGTGCCGGGTCCTGCACTTGGGTCACACCAGTCCCAGGCAATGCTACAGGCTTGGGGCAGAGGGGCTGGGAAGTGCCCGGCGGAGAAGGCCCTGGGGGTGCTGGCTGACAGCCGGCTGGGCATGAGCCAGCAGTGCCCGGGTGGCCAAGGAGGCCAACAGCACCCGGGCTTGTGTCAGCACTGGGGTGGCCAGCAGGAGCAGGGCAGGGATGGTGCCCTGAAGGAGCTGGGGGTGTTTAGCCTGGAGAAGAGGAGGCTGAGAGGAGACCTTATCGCTCTCTGCAACTACCTGAGAGGAGGTTGTAGTGAGGTGGGTGTTGGTCTCTTCTCCCAGGTAAGAAGTGAGAGGAAATGGCCTGAAGTTGCACCACGGGAGGAAATATTACTTTACTGGAAGGGTTGTCAGGCATTGGAACAGGCTGCCCTGAGAGGTGGTTGAGTCACCATCCCTGGAGGCATTTAAAATGTGTATAGACGTGGTGCTTAGGGACATGGTTGAGTGGCAGACTTGGCAGTGTTCAGTCTACAGTTGGACTCGATGATTTTAAAGGACTTTTCCAACCTAAATGATTCCATGATTCTATCAGCTGGTGGTTGGATAGGTAGAAAGACTTAATGCTTCTCTGTTGAAGAGTGTGCACTGAAGAAAGAATTTTATGGAGTAAGCTAGCAGTTTCAAGGACGGAGGGAGAACACATGGACACCATATGCATAAGCATTTTGAACTGATTAACAAGTAGCAGCAAATGAGAAAGATAATATAATAGTCAGGGGACTAGCTAGTAATTTTCTATAGCGCTACAGACTTTATGACCTTGGGTAAGTCTCTTTGTGCCTTAGACATTAATTTATAAAACAAGAACAATATCCCTACCTCTAAGGAGTGCTCTTAGGTTAAGAATATTAAAATTTGGAAGCCCCTTAGATATTACCTATTATCAGAGACCAGAGAAATAGCATAAAAATTAAAATAAATTGGATGCAGGAAAAAAGGTCATATTAAATGAGTGTTTCAAATAACTAACCATGGGCAGTACAAGCTTGAGTGAATTTAACAGCAGCATTATTAACTCAACAACATCCCATCTTGAATATCCAATTCTTGGAAATCGCAGCCTGGACAATTCAACAGTGAAGGCACTGAACTCGGGAAGGAACATTACACGATGACCGAATGCTCTTTTATTCAAGAACTGTCACAAACTGAAATGAGATCAAAAAACATTTTCACTCTTTATCCAGTATAATTAATAAGTGAATGGAAGTTTGAATTCCAAGTGACCCTTTGCACACTCTAAAAGAAAACCCAATGATGAAAGAACCTCCTGTGTTTATAGTGCCATCTCACATCTTTTGTTCAAATGCAGGGCACTAAAACGAAGTAGCTTTTTATATTAAAAGACAGATCACTGAAAGCTCCATGTTAATAATCACAATAAAAAAACTCACGATTTGTTTTCTATCTGGTAACATTTCATTTGGAACAACCTCCTAACAAATTACTATTCACCCATATATACCTGTAAACATATTATCAAAACCATTGCAATCATAAATAGAAGAGGAATTTGGCTACTTAATTGCCTCAGATTGCTTACAGTGTGTCAAAAAAAATATAATCCATCAGAAAGCAAGATACAGCAATGGGTTTTTGGTAGGAATGTAGTTAAGTATGTAACT
The DNA here is from genome assembly GCF_949628215.1 of Phalacrocorax aristotelis. Taxonomy (NCBI): domain Eukaryota; kingdom Metazoa; phylum Chordata; class Aves; order Suliformes; family Phalacrocoracidae; genus Phalacrocorax; species Phalacrocorax aristotelis. The sequence continues at coordinate 66,866,851 of NC_134280.1, forward strand.
AAAATTACATAAGCAAGCTCATTAAAATTAATGCCAATTTAAAATTATTTTTGTATTATCTTTTTGATAGCCTGAAACTATAGTTTGACTTAGATTTTCCCAACTCTTCAGTAAAATGTCTCCTTTGTAGACATCCCAAATGTGACCTCATTTGGTTTCTTCCAACATTGCAAAATCTATTCTTCATGGTTATCAGTATTATTGGCCACATTTCTCATAATTTCTTCTATAATTAGCTAAGCAGTGGCAGCGAGACCCAATGTTATACCACTGAGGCAGCTCACATAATGGCACTGAGACCAGCTGATGTACATCTGACTTAAAATTGGGTCCAGATAAAGACTTGCTCAATTCCTATCCCTTCTGCAAGAAGGCTCTGTAGTAAAACTGTGAAGCCATAAAAATGGCTAATGCATGTAAGAAAGGAAGGCATAATTTCTCTGCAATATGCTTTATTAATCTTTCTCTCTATGAAGCTTCACATTAGCAAGACAGTGATATGGAGGTATAAACGACTTCTGATAAAGTTAATTAAAATATAGAAAAGTAATTACTAATATCTGAACTCCATGGCTTCATTTGGATTGCTAATGGCATGGGAACAGGCGTAGCGAGGCAGAGAAGGCTAGCCAATAGCCAGCCAACAGACTGCAAGTCACATGTGGCTCATGAAACAGTTGATGTGAGCCTAAATTTGAAGTGCAGAAAAATACTGGAGCAACTTATTAAGTAATCAATTTGTGAGCAGCTAGAGTACATCAAGGCAGCACACAACTGACTGAAAAACTCCCTGAATTTTTTTTCAGTAGCGTACTATCAACCATTAGCTATCCAATGGAATTTTTTTGCAGGGATCTGTAATGGAGCTCCTCCAGCAATCCCATTCCATACCATAGTCATTGACTTGGACTACAGAATGGCTAATGAGAAAAACCCAGGGACATTTCTAACCTCGATGGGTATCGCAAATGTTTTTGGAGTGTACCCCAGTTCAAGAAAACCCAGATGTAGATGATCTTCACAAATTAGGAAAGGACAACTACATCACCAGAAGAAAAATCTAGTGTAAGACTAGAAAATGGGGAGATCTCAAATGCCCCAGATGGTAGACGCCCCAGATCGTGGATGCCCTGCTCACCATGATCGTCACAAATTGGGAAAGCAATGTGAAGAAAAATATAGCTGAACAGGGTGGTTTTACTGCAGACAATAATATCTATCTAGTTTTGAACTGAATTCTTAAAACAAGGTCTAGGCAAACTGAAAAGAGTTCAGTAGATAGCACAAGGAGTTGTAAGAGTTCTAGAAATTCTGAGAGATAAGGCTAAAAGAATTAGGTTTGCCTAGCATAGAGGAAGAAAAGCGAGGGAGAACATGGTAACACCTAGTAAGCATCTGCCTTCCATGTCCACCAGGAGAGGATAAACTGCCTAACTTTCAGCAGACGAATACCGCAAAGACATTTGCAAAGAAATAACAAATCCCACCCCAACCCCTCCCAGCCAAACATTAAGGCCAGTTGTGGGTAATTGCTGAATACACATACTTTAAGACCAGGTTAAACAGATGCCTGTCAACTTGAAGTGTTTTAGTGGAAGGGTGGGACCAACGCCTTAGTAAGGTCCCAGTGCTTTTAGGACTGCTACAGTTACTTAAGATGCAAACAGTAATTATTTTTCAGGTTCTCCAGAGAATGAAAATCAAGAAGCTAAAGAATACAACATACCAGGAATAAACACAGTAATTAAATCCATCACCTCCTTCGGTGGCTTTCACAATAACACAGCAACAGACTATATTCCTGGAACGGTATCTTTCTTCTTGCACCCTGCATGAACAATTTTACCGTGCCCACGGACTTCTAATTGGCAATGGCTTCTGTCTTTAAAAAGTAATGCAAATTTAGTAGCCAAATACTTATTACTTTTTCAGAACAACTAATAAATACCATTTTGTGTATGAGAGGTAACTATCTTGTTATCTACTTGACGGAAGTTTCTCTGGTAACACAGTTAAATATTTCCAAAACAACGCTCTCTAAATACGGGTACAATTTATTGGCGGTGTTTTCAAATTAGACAAAATAAGCACCAGTGCAACAGTAGGATACTGTTGTGCACAACACAGGGAATTTAATATGGAAAAATGAATGGAGTGCGTATATCAGGAACAATAAAACAGGAATGATACTGCCGTGATTCATCGACTGCAGATTTCCGACTAGCATTTACAACGGGCTTGATGCTAAAACCCTCAGACCTTTCTTTGGAAAGCACCTCTGAACCACTCTGAAGAATGCTTTTTATAAATTGCACAGCATTTTAAACAACACACTGCCCTTATATGGCCTTAAGGCACAAAACTTCCAGTCACTGTAAAATCCAGCTTACACATGTAAAACCATATCAAGAAGAACAACCAAAATATTAAAAAAAAAAAGAAGAAAATATATAAAAATAAGTTTTCTCTGATACCACATTTCTCGAGTGGGACACCTTGATTTTCAGCTTTTTTTTTTTTTTGTTAAATGAGTACTTTAATGAAAACCATCTGCAGTGCCCATGTTCTCTGAAGAACCAGGCTCAAAATAGGTACCACCTGGCACCAAAAAAGCTCATGAACCTAGCACTGGTGGCTAGAAACATGGTAAAACAGCATTAGAACGTGGTCTGGTATCTTCACATTGTGACTTCTGCTCCATGCGCTAGACACAGCCTCTTCTCCAGAATAATCTAACTAAGCGCAGGGAAAAAGCTGCATAGAGATTCAAAGTGAAAGTATATATACACCATGATGAGAGAGAAAAATTCATATACACAAATACTTAAAGGTATGTAACCTATCTGCTTCATCCCTCCCACGATCTCTTTCCCTGTAAGCAGATGTCCTAAAGGTGAGGTCAAGTTGCTCTCGGTCCTTATCCTGTACACGCGACTGAATTTTGTGTTATACAGTGCAAAGAGGACCAACTTCAGCAGGATTAAGAGCGCCTCCCTAAAATACTCCCAGAACATCCTGTGGCTTGTTGATTATGAAACCCTCCAGAGATATGATAGGAATTTGAACTCCCTCGTGTTGAAATAGAAACCGAACTCAGATATCCCACCTTCTGAGTGAATGCTCTAACTGCTGAGCAGCTGTACAAAAGCAATGCTTCTCTGCCACTCATGTTGGAAGTCGCCTGATATCACCGTGGGTTTTGATGGAAATAGCTTACGCTTCTAACTCCAAGAGAGAGTTTGGGGCTGAAAATTCCAGGTCAAGCCTCAGCAAAGATTACAGCACAAGTTAAATAGATTCTGGTCATTTTTATTTCTCCTCCTCAGTTTTTGGTTCAAGCATCACAAGCTCTTTTTAATTCTCCCTCCACCCACACAGGAAGATACCATGTCCTTCCCTGTGGGCTGCAAACTCCATGTGGGGACCAAGGTCTACAAAAGACAGGCGTCAAAGCATTTGGTATCAGTCCTACTCGTGGATCTAAACTCTAAATGCCACAATAAGAACATAACTCCCCACCCTCGCAGGGGATGCCAGGTGCCTGCACAGTAAAATGGTGAGGGCCACATTGGTGCTTAAGATAAAATACCGAGAGAAGCAAGTGATCACCCTCATAGGGCTTGTCTATGATTCTTGAGATAGTCCTAGTGCAGTGTTTAAGACTAAACCTTACTAAGCTTATTATCAGAAAGCACTTCTATACCTGAATGTAGCTGAAGGTTTTCCAAGATAAAAATGCTTCAGCTGCTGCCATACCATCTGACAGCTGTCCATCCATCCGGTTCCTCCTCCCTTGGGAGGGAGGGATGGTAGAAAAAGAAAAGAACATTGCCCTTGATACAACTGTTCTGGAAACATCTCCCTTTAGATATAGGCTGACATTCCAAATTACTACCTTGAATGGCAAAAACCTGCGTGCTTATGCGGGCAGAGGGATCAAAGCTGGATCAATAAGAATAACAAAAAAGGTCTGTGTTTATTCAAGATAATGGATAGTAAAACAAGCCTCACTGCTTCACACCTTAAAAGGTGCTGGGCATCTGCTAAGACTGCTACCCAAATGAGGTTACTGAGAAAGACAAAGCTTAGGGTTTCTCCCACTGCTGAAGTTATTCAAAACTCAAAATTATCTGCAATTCCTTTGGCCAAAATCACTCCCTGTTTAAATACAAGAAGGTAGCATGAAGACCCTTTCATCATCAGGATATTAAAAAAATGGGGTTTGTTTCACATATGAATAAGGGTTAAAACCACCCTAGTATTCCCCTTCCTGCTGCAAACGGCTACCACTGGCAGGATCTCTCTGATTATAACCTATGATAAGACCAGAAAGTATTTATGAATAACAATCACTTTTGCAGGAATGTAAATTTCTATGCAGAAACCAAGGCGTGCCTGAGAGAAAGAACAGCACAGAATGAGATTTTGCTGAGATTTCATAATCACAAGGACAGATTCTAGTGCAAGGGAAAAAAAAAATAAGAGTACTTATTTCTCTCCCTTAAGAGCAAGATGTGCAGGTCAGTCTGTCTGCTGCCACCACCCTGCCACCAATACACGTCTGTCTCCTTTTCCTGCTCTCAGTCCCTCAGGAACTGCTACAGTTATATTCCTCTGGCCTGAGCAGCCCGATACGTCATCCCATCTACCAGCAACCAAAGTGCAGCAATATCCTAAAATTCAGGGCACGGGGCCAAACACGCCCAATCAGTAGTCGCACTTGTCTTAAGAGAGCAGGGTTACGAGGCCACAGATTTCAAAAGCTAGATGGTAGGGATGACCCATTATTCCTTGAGGAAGGAAAAGAGAAGAGAAAAGGTAAGTATCTGTCATCATTTCCATACGCCAGTACAACACTGTCGCCTTCTCCCGGGCTCAGGTATCCGTAGAAGCAGCTTGCAATGTATATGGCTGTTGCCAAAATACATCACACTGCTATACAGCAATCTCTATATAACGTTAATGAATTCTGCTTGCTGCAGCAGACCATCTGCTTTGCTCACACCGTCGCACGCTAACACATACTATCTGCTTACAGTGCTGTTGAGCACGCTGGGGCATCAGCAGTACGAGGCGATCCGAGCCGTCCTGAAAACGGCACTATGCCGACAAAAATTAAACGAGCTGAAGAACGTACATTGCTCTTCCCTATACAGGAAGCAGCATATATAAAAACACGTTACAAAACTGAAACATATTGAAGGGAAATCTAGAAGATGCATATTGATCATGTGCTGCGTCTATGAGATCGTGCACGTAGAGCATTAAAACAGACAATTCCACTTGACTATTTGTTTCCTGCATAATCTATTTAATTTAGCTGTACTGAGAATGACACGCATAATGTAATTTAGCATCATGCACTGCCTCCCATTCACTCCCCACACAACTACAAATACAAACCGTTCACACAGCTAACACTCCGGTACAGTACATGACCAAACACAAAACACATTCATGACACCCAGCAAGCTTTCCCCAACCCAGGCACCCAACCCAGCCATTACAATTAGCACCCACAGAAAGAACACAAAGAGCACACCCCATAAACAGCATCTCTACCATCTCCCTTCCACAAACCCCCCCGAGTTCAAGCAAAGGCACTAGAGGAGGGAACACAGGCAAACAGCACGCACCGCACCATCCCTCACCACCCCACCATCAGCTCTACCATGCTGACAGAATTACAAAGCCATCCTCGGTAACACATGCCACTATGCGGAATATAAAACATCCCACCACTGCAGACAGATGTCATTGCACACACACGCATACCTCCCTTCTCTCACTGCTGTTCGCGCCACTATCTACCTCAGAAAACCCGCTGCACACATTCAATACAGAAATAAATTCCCGCATACACCTCCCCAGCGTTCGGTGCCTTCTAACCTGTGTGTCAAATCCATTTTCTACTGAGCTACTCTTCCTTGGTGGGAGTCCATCTCCTGTGTTTTCTTGTCCATTAGGAGATTTGAGAGGAATCTGGCTGGAATATAATGGCTTCGTCACCTCCACCTTGTTCCCAAACTTCAGGTAACAGGGCTGTGGGATGGTCCTGGCTGTTGGGACATGCAGGATTGGAGCAGCGCTGTGTACGGGTTTAGGTAGTCCCGATTTCATTTTGGAGGCTACCAGGATGGCTGGCATTTTCTCTTTCTGCTTTCCTAACACGTTTCTGTCAGCAGCAGCAACAGCAGAGACAGCAGGCAGAGAGAGAGAAAAGGACACGTTGGGGAAGCTGCTCTACACTAAAGCAGCCTGGTTTACTGCAGGGATCTCCAAAACCAGCTTAGAATTTAAAACCAATAATAAAAAGAAGGAAAAAAACAAAAGGCAAGAGAAAAAGAAAAACACAACCCCAAGCCACTTTCAGCCTCAAAATATCTCTCAGCTTTATGCCAGCCTTCCACCTGTTTCCTCTAATTTTATTTTCAGTTCTTCACCACTGTCCTCCTTCCTATTTCTGCGGTTATTTAACTCGCTCCTTCCTTCCTCTGGCTGACTCCTGTAATTTTCTTCCCTGGAAATAGGAGACTTTCACTCCATTATCTTGTCACCGCATCTCCAAACTGAGGCAGCCTTTTGGAATAAAAAAAATAAAAAAGGAACCTGCTGCTGCATATGCTTCCCCTTCCGTCTGCACTAGAGAGCAGGCGAGCAAGCGAGCAGGATTTCCAGCTTAAGATGTCTTTCTTCAGTCTTAGCCAAGAAGCAGATGTAGCTCAGTGTGTTAATGACTGATGCCCTTGGATACGAGCCTTAGAGAATCAAGCTTCTTAAGCCTTAATAGCTGTGAACAGGATGACGATGCTGGAGGAGGAGGAGAAATGTCCACTGACAGCAATTGTAAATAAAAATATGCCAGCGGCCACAAAATTTCCTGGCTCCCCCAGTGCTGGTGATGAAAACCTGGAGGAAAATAAAATAAAATAAAATAAAAGGTCATTCAGCTGTCAGACGGAAAGGGAAAGCGGCCGCCAGCTCATCTTCCCCTCCCGCAGTGGAGCGGGCTCCCGCCCGGCGCTGCTCAGCGCATCCTCCCGGGCTGCTGCCGCGGGGGGACCGGGGGGGACCCGGGAGGGACCGGGGGGGACCGGGGGGGCCGGGGGCGGCGGCTGCCCGGCCGGCACGGTGCAGGCAGGGCGGCCCCCGGCTTGGCCCTGCCTGCTGGTAGCAGGAACAAAACAAAACGAAAAAAAAAAACCCACCAAAAAACAAACCCTCTTTCTGCAGGGGGAGGAGTGGCGTCGCGTCCTGCGGCGGGCAGGGGGCTCGGCGGGGGATGCGCCGCCCCGGGGCTCCGGGGGAGGAGGAGGAGGAGGAGGAGGAGAGATGCTCTCGGGGCGGCACGGAGGGAGTTTCGTACCGGTTTCTTTTTGAAATTTAAAAAAAAAAAAAAAAAAAAAAAAAAAAAGAAGCCAAACCACGCTTTCAAATAAAAACACCTGGAGATGACTCATTGTTCGTTGCTATTCGGGAAACCTCCCGCTGCCAGCATCAACAGGAATTTGAATAAGCACAGTGAGTAATCCAGCCCTATTATAGCAACACTTGGCACTTTGCTTTTAGGAGTCTGTCCTTCGGTGTCGCAGGTTCCTCCCCATGCTGCTCTGCAGATACCGAGGTCCGTCCCAGCCGCCAGATCCCTCGCTCCTGCTCAGCACGACACATTTCAGAGCTGCACAAATCCCTTTACAGGCCAGGAGCACCATCCTGGACCACAGAGGATGGCCAGCATGGAAACTCAAGGCACCGAGAGATGCCTTCAGACTCATAAGGGGGTCTTAGCACCAGGATTTACAGTGCCACAACACTTAATTTTCAGACAGCCAAAGGCTTTGAGTTACCACTTGGGCTCCTTACATTATACACAAGGAGGGGAAGGTGCCTCAGAATAATATTCACAAGGCCAACACAAGACATGGAAGAGTCAGGTGCATTTTAAAATCACATTCTCATCACAGCCCCAGGTATCGAATTTTTTCCCAAGCAGGGGCACTTCCTTGGCTCCTTATTCTCACCTCACCCATTGCCTGACGACCGAGTCCCTATACCACCCACCGCCTGGGTGGCAAGGACGAGAGCGATCCCAGCAAGCAGAGAGAAGCAATGAACCTACCCTTGAAATATTTGAAATACGCGCTGGGTTTGTGTCCAACCCATGGAGCTACTCGGCAGGACAGACGGAGCGCAGCCCCACCGCCCTGCCCCATTTAGGCTGCAGGGCGTGCTCAGAGACGGGAGGCTGAAGCACGCTCCGTGACCCATTTCAAGGGGAGCTTGGTCCTGCTTATCTGACACCCTGACTTTTGGGAAAGTTTCAAATGTGCAAAATCCAGGGTTTTATATCTGAGACTCTTTCAGATAGAAAAATGATGCATTTCTGGATTGTAGCTGTCTCCAGGATTAGGACAGCATTTTAGGAAATGGAAATGAAAGTCAGGTGAGACCTGCATGCTGGATCCTTCTATGGATGTCACCTTAAATGACTTAACCAGGGTTACATAGCAAGTAAGTGGCAGAACTGGAAATTAAAGTCAGAATTTGTGTTCCACTCATTATAGAGTACTGTTCTTCGTCAACATTACAATGTAAAACATTTGTCTCCATTAACAGAACACAGTTTCATTAGACGTTAGCTGTTCTGTGTGGATTTTTGTGGATTTTTTTATTTGCCTTTTTTTTTTTTTTTTTAGATATCTCACATTAACTAGGTTATTTAAAACCAAAAGCAAAGCCTGGACACGCTATCACTGCAGCTGCCATCTCCCCCGCCTAGCACTGCCCCCCGATTGCATAATTCAAGTTCCCACAGTACACATGTAGCTCACGTGTTAACTAGAGGTTTGGTTGTTGCTGGGATTTTTCAGCACATGAGTTTTCACATACACTGACTCTGCTGCTTTGTATTAAGTCAAAGAGGGCAATTTTCCGTTGTTGTTTTTATGAGTAACTTTCACTCTACTCTCTTTATCCACTAATCTCTGATTGGAAACCACACATCTCTCTTCGTTCATCTCACTGAGACAGGTCTTCTAATGTTTACTCCCCTGTCATAACCCAGGCACAGTGTCAGCTTAAACACAACTATCTATAAAATTTCAAAGCCCAACAGCTCGATGAAGAAAGTCAGATTTACCATATGAAAGGGCTGGTAGTTATGGGAGCAGAAACGTGTAAAATGCTCTGGTACCATTTCCATTGTTCAGTGCTGAAAACTCAGCCTTGCTAGCTAAAAGAAGGTTGGGCTGAAGTATGAAAAACTTGAAAAAGATCCAAGTCTGAAAACAAGGCTAATTTTAGATCTGTAATAAAATATAGTAATGTTTAAAAGCTATTAGAAGAGCTAATTGACAGCTTTATGTTCTGTTCTTCACTTACATGTTTTATGAGGTTCAGGCCACCAATCCCAGATGCACACAACTTGCCAGTTTTTGTTGTTCTGTTTTCATCTTGGAAAACTGGCGAGGTTACAGGATACCAAAACAGACACAAAGTTCATTTGAGCAAAAGAAAACGATTCCTTTCATTGCTCCTTTGACAATTACTGAGTCTGATCCTTTGATGATGGTGGACTGAATATTCCCCACAGCTAGAGGAAACTACTTTATTTCTTGGTGCGCAGTCCTGCCTACTGAAGTGAAGATGATGTCTTCTGAATACACTCAAAATATGCTCCTGCCAGTTATTTTGCCCAATCAATTACACAGACCCCTTCTCTACCAAGGCTTAACGTGAATTCCTGGTAATTCATTTGAAGAGTGGCCTAGAATTACTGTTTCTCTTATACATTCAGTAAAAAACAGGTATTTAAGAGACAAGTTTGCATTAATAATCCATTGTCATCTAATAGCTAGGGTTTTTTAATATTATGCGTATTTCCCTTTACACGTCCAAACACTACAGCATAATGCCACTGAAATGCAACGTGCTGTATCCAGTGGCAGTGCAGCCGTACCATGAGGTCATAAATTGTTAACACATCACATTACAGGCTACATCTGCAAAGATGAGCAACGCCGATTTTGTTCTGCCTTTGGAAGTGACTAGTTTGTTGTTTTGGGTTGTTCTTTTTTTAAAAATATAATTTATTTTACCTGTTTTTAAGGCTAGGATTTTTAAAAGAAACTACTTCTCTTAGGTTCTCAGATCACACTGACTGTCCATCTTCCTTATCTTCTTTGAAAAGCCCAACCAGTTTTCCCTTCCCCTGTTTTGAATAACCCGAATTTCTATCTCTAAGCTGCAAGATGAGTAAGTCATATTAAAAAGCAGGCAAATTATCTAAACAAAAAGCAAGAGCTTCATTCCTTCCTGCCACAAATGTCAGATGAGTCACTAACTAGGGGAACATTCCCTTGCAGCTTTAAGTCTGATGAGTATCTTTGCCTGACTGACCCCAACATCCTCCTTTATCTGCCCGTTGTCCAGCGAGCACCCACCTACTTCCCAAATGGGGGAATATGGAGGGAAAAATGCTACAAACAAGCACTTTACTTCCCTGTTAGGAAAAAAAAAAAAAAATGCACAAAAAACCAAAAACCCCTAGTGACTTGGCTTTTAGGACTGATTTTTAAGCTCAGGAGATGCCATTGCTCAGGATTCAAGCTGCGGCTATTTAGCACCAGGTAGCATCATCTCAAGCACCACAAATCTGGTGTTGAGAACTGGCTTAGTATTCTCTAATATAAAGAGATACATCTTAAAATAAAATTTTAGTGGGCAGACTCACGCAAACCAGAGACCTTAACACATCAGTGGAAACTATCTGAACACTCTGTAGTTGAAGAGCTTGTAGGCAAGTCAGCACATTGCCCAAAACAAAGCCAGTAAACAGAACAAAATCCAGGGTCAACTGCTCTTGAACAGATGATCTTTATGAATGAGATGAAAGTTTCTGGAACAGTAAAACTATTGAAGCTGCCTTCATTGCTCGTATACTATTGGTTAACAGCTGAACAGGCTCTCTAGACCCAAATAGAAAGAAAATGCCTGTATGGATTGCATGTGGGTATTGCAAGTAAAATTAAAAGCTTTATGAAATGTAGCAAAGGATCAGAGAATCAGACCTTCCTTTCAACTTGTGGTTAATACCCATCCTCGGTGAAGCCAAATGTTACATTAGTGTAAGTGGAAAAACTATGTAGAATTATTATATCAATTAGAACACCTTGTTAACTGGTCGGGTGATTCAGGACTGCTGATGGAACTAAACTCAAGGCTTGAAAATACCTTGATCAATGCTATCCTTGTCTTTTAGGCAATACAGATGTATCCAAAATCTCCCAGAAATTCGTTTCGAGCCAGGTGAACACTCCTGAAACATCACCATGTACTGTCAACATCGGAAGGCTTGATTGTTCGTACAAAAGCATCCTCATCGAACCTCACTACTGCCAGCCAGCTGTCCTATAGACTGTGGGCATATTCAGCCCTGGCACAACTTCATCAACTGAAGTGAATTATGACAGGAATAAAAATGGACCTATTTTTGGTACTGCCGACATTTGCACATTCACATCCATCTTTTGTCCCTGATCAGAGTATCAAATATGTAAAAGCCTGACCCTGTCTGCAGATTGCCGTTACCTTTTCACGGAAGGACCCATAAAGGTGTACATGGGATCAAGCTCCTAATTTTTTTGTTGTCTACCCACAAGCGGAATGGTAGCGATTAGAAAAGAGGAATGTGGGTAGAAGCGTTATATAATTTGGCATCCTCTCTCCACAGCAATTATAATCTGTACATGTGAGTTCTTTATATAGAGCAGTGAGAAAAGGAGGAAACCTTGGTTCTGTTCCCAGTTCTTTTCACAGAAATCTTGTCTGCATTACAGTAATTCTGATCTAAAATCCCCTTTGTAATCCCCTGACATGTTTCTAATTCACTGGGTTTAATTCCACCTCATTTTGTAACAGTGTCATGTTTTAACAAATACACAAGCTAAGTTCACCTGGACAAGAACACCCATTACACTCATTTTTAGAAGACCCACAGCGAGTTTCACTAGCCACACTAGCGATACAGGCAGACACTTTTGCATGGTGGCACCATTTTAAACGACCATCTTCTGAACAATGCTCATATTTAATCCTGTTTCTGTACCAGAACGTTTCATGGTTTTGTAACGTAAATATGCAGAGTAGGAGCTGGCATCGTGACTGCGCTGAAAGAGTTCGCGTACCTCCTTCCAGACTGTTTTTTTTTTTTAATTTCATGATGCATTTACCAATGGACTACATGGCCATTTTACATAAATCTAACTCTGGTAGTGCTTCACTCAAAAGCTACAGAAGTTTCTATTGCCATAGCAAATGCATTTTGATCAACATCCACATCTTTGATTTCATTATGTTTCCATTGCTTTCGGATCTGTGGCCATATCAGGTTTTTTTCAGAATCTAACAAAAATTGGGCTCAGCTGGCTGGAGACAAACATACTGAGAGGGGTTCTGTGATTGACTTTGAAAAGGTCCATCTCTCTGACTTTGCATGTTAAGTTCATTCCTTAGACTTAAACTCATCAGGAACAAGAGTGAAAGGGAGGAGGAATGCAAGAGCTTATTTCAGTTAATGCTTTCTGCAGTGCTGTAAGATTTAGCTGCATATTTTATGTCTATACTGTAGTCACAGCAGTGACCACTGTGTAATACATATACGCATGAATAATCGTTACGATCCTAAAAGACTAGCTTTGTCATGCCAACCTATAGCTCACCTCAACTTATTTCTCTCTTTACATCTGTGATCATAAGAAGACACATCATCATTCCATGACACTAACATCACCTGGAATAAATATTTCAATACTGTTTTAGATAGATCCTTGTAAATCGCGCCTTCCCAACAGAGATGCGCTTCTGGGTATTCTTAATCTATTCATGTGTCCTTTGTTTCCACAAGGTTAATAGTACTAGCTCCTATATTATTTTATGCCTGATTTGACATTGCCTATGGCTTCATGTATTGGGAAAGCTCAGAAAACATCTGTGACTGGAAAAACACTAATGGGAATATCACAGAAGGAAGGTGACGATGATCCAAATACCACAAACTACTCTCGACTTTAAGAACTGTGAAGTTAAGATGAAATATGAAGAGGATGACCTAAAAAAATGTTCTCTTCCCTGTGCCGCTCTTCTCCCTACCTTCTCAAGAAGTGTCAGGGAACAAAATCTGCTACTTAGCAGCTAACAATCTCACATCATCAGGTACTCACTTTCTGTAACCTTGCTGTCCCTTACTGGCACTTTTCCAACACACCTGCTCCGTCATCTGAAAGAGCTGTCAGCCTAAAGGTAGAAACCATCTGAGAAGCATATTGGAAGAAAAGGCTGTATTTCAAATTCTCTGTTTAAACTGTATCTGCTTAAGCATTCCAACCCAGCCTTAGCTGCCATCAATCTCTCCCACATCAGCAGTTCTAAACAAACACGAATTGGCCAAATTATCATTAAGCAACTTCAGCTATTTTGTGAAGGGCACAGCATCACTATTCAAACTAAATGGTGAAAGTCACGTTCTCACCTGCTCTCAATCAATGTAGGTTTTCTACAGCCAGCACCAGAATTTGACTTCCAAATTAGAAGTATTTATCAAAATCTTCTTTAGATAACTATTCCAATCCTTCCCTAACTCACATTATCTCCCTTCCCATCAGTACCCATTACCAATCAGTTTATATTAAAACAATCCTCTTGTATACTGAGCCCACGCATCCAGCTCAGTTGATGCACAGGGCGGTTCTGGAGCTGTGGAAGCGGTGCTTGTGGTGCTCGCCAACTGCCAACTAGAAACCAGAGAACAACAGATCTCACCCCACATTAGCAGGCTTTGCCAAGCACACTTCACAACCGAAGTCTGCAGGCAGCCGCTCTTCCCTAGAAGCCAAAAGAAAGAGAGCATTCCCACAGGGCAACCATTCAGGAGTGGTTTGCTGCTGGAGGTCACCTGCAATGCACCATAATGTCACAATGATTAATTGCAATGTTACAAACGCCAGCTATTTCTGAATGTGCTAGCAGAAAAAAAAATAAATATATAAACCTAGACCGTTCATAATGGTATGAAAGGAAACATGAAGTGCTTAACACAATGCCCCGATACGAATGTTGCCTACTTCCACAGATCCTTTGAAGAAAGACTAATCCTGATTTGATGTTTATGGAAAATAAAAGCACAACCTCAGAAGCTAAAATCTGGGGTACGCTAATGGTCCTACAGAAATTCTTAAGTCAAAAATCTCCGTGAAACTTCAGGTTTACACAGACATAACTGAAGTCAACCTTCAGCCCAACAGCCATGACCATTCTTGAGAGCCAACGTCCAAAAAAACCCTCAATTTGCCACCTCCGTCTCCAGTGTGATGATCTATCACAAGGCAACTGGAAGAGGATTACTCCATAACCCGCTGAAAAACAACAGGAAGTACTGATTAATTTTATGTTTAAAAATCACTTGTATATTTGAAGGAGAGGTTTATTTGCACCTGGCAAACATCACACTCAGTTTTAAACCAAAAGCTTCAAAGATCACTTTGCAAGGAAGCAGTTATTCTTTAATCTCCCTATTCATCTAACTCAGAATACTCGCCACTGACGTGCTGCAGGGCCACGACACAGCCTCATGCGTGGCAGTGTCAGGGTTCCCTTCTCAAATTTTCTTAAATTTCCTTTGTTCTCTCATTGTCCCATTAGCGAACTGACAACTAACGTTCCTACTGTTTTAATATGGATTTTCTCAAGCCTCTGTAATATCAGCCATCCAAAAATGACATGCAAAACCAGCTCAATGTTGTCCTAATATTTTGTTTTATAGCAAAACAAAGGAGGTTCCCAGTGTAATGATCAATGACATGTTTGTTGCCTTGAACAGCTTTGATACCCCAACATTTAATCAATTTTACTTTTTTTAAGGTGCCAGGATATTACTCCATCCTAAGGTTTCCTGCCATCCTGGATTTCACCCATGAATCTGTATAGAACTCACACTGTTTAAAGCTAAAACCATGACAAGTATAAAGAGCTGACAGCATTGCATTTATCTTACACGCCCCATCCTATGATTTTTAATAATGCTACTCTCAGTGTTTGGAATATTTTGGGAAGGTGGCAAAATACCACACAGCGCTAAACATGCTGCATCACCCCCAAGGAAGGTCTGGCTGATGCTTATCATTGGAAAACAAACACGAAACAGAAGGTGTAGCACTGAGAGATAATTTTTCTGTGTTTCATATTTCCTCTTGCCATTTCAGTAGTAAGATTATTGTAATATACAACCTTTTTTTTAAGATAGATGGACTCCAATTGATGGAATGACGTTCTGCGTTCTGGAGACACAATCACCTCCGGTATGAGAATTATCATGAGCTTTGTTTATTCCAGCTGTAAAAAAAAAACTGTATTCAAGGTAGTCCAAGATTGGAAAAAAAAATTAAATAAAGACAACTGCCTGGAAACTCAAATCACACTGCTGTAAAAGCAGTAGTAGTCAATCATTCCTGTCACAACATTAGTATATTATTGGCTGTTGGCAAACGGGTCAGCTTGTCATAGGCAAAGTACTTATCAGATGCTCTGCTTCCTTCTATCCCAGTTGGCACATGAAACGACGACGTTACAGATGCTGAAAGAGATGCTGCTGAGTATCAAAATGCATCCATCTGTTTAACTTCCTAAAATGACTTTAAAGAGTTGGATATAACAAACACATCTGCTACCTCAGCACATTAAAAAAGATCATCTGGAAAATAACTGTCAAATTATAAACCTTTTCAGATAGCAATCCACAACGAAGTTTCAATACACGTGTAACATCTGTTCCACCTTCAGTTATACCTCGAGGCTCTGCACCTCTGAAGAATCCTGCCAAGTGCTGACCTTAGTCATAACCACCTCTGTATCTCCTTACCTCACTGTCAGAGTTTGTCTAGGAAAACATCACTGGGCGCCTATCTATTCAACCTTGTCACCCCCCCCAAAAGAGCATATACTTCCCCACTCCCAAACACGATCCAGTATGGAGCCATACACGAAGCCCGTTTGATAACAGAAGGACGTCAGACAGACACCCCCACTGGCAGCACGGTGGCAAGGAGTTGTTAATGAGCCCGTCAAGTATAGGAGATGACAACTGTATTTCTAAGAAAGTGAAACAACGTTCATTTTAATTGAGAAGAAACTACTCTATTCTGCTTTCTCTATACCAACTGGAGTGAGCTCAGCGGAGGGCAGCAGGACGGCTGGGCCTGGAGCCCTTACCCTGGGAGAAGAGGCTGAGGAATGGGGCTCATCCAGGCTGGAGAAGAGATGGCTTCGGGGGCACGTAACAGCAGCCCCTGCTACCGGTGGAGAGGTTACCGAGAAGACAGAACCAGGCTTTACGCAGCAGTACCCGATGGGAGGGCAAGGGACAACAGGCATAAATTGCAACAAGAGGTTCGGACTGGACACGAGAAGAACCTTTCACTGCGAGGACAGTCAGGCGGTGGGACAGGTTGCCCAGAGAGGTTGTGCAGTCTCTGTCCTCCGAGGTCTTCAAGACCCAGCTGGAGAAAGCCTTGAGTAACATGGCCTGATCTCACAGCTGACCCTGCTTGGAGCAGAAGGTTAGACTGGAGACCTCCTGAGGGTCCTTCCAATCTGAATTATCCCAATGGTTCCTGAGTAAAATAAAAGGTAGAATAAAAGATAAAATAATAATTTTAAAAATCCATCAGGATCCACTGGAGGAACCTAAAGTGGAAATCAGATATGAACAATAATCTGGTCCATCACAAGAAAATGCTTAGGCAGGAGGCCCAGCAGAAGGTACCAGTAGATCAAATTGTAGGAGGAAAATTACAGCACATGCTTAAATGTGATTTCTCTTTCAGTTCTCCCACATCTCTCGCAAACACACATGCATTATCACTTTGAATTATGTGAACAGGTGCTTGCATTTGCAATTTACATTAACCCAGCCTGCACTAAAAGTGATTTTGACACAAAATGTGAACCACAACGTATTTTTTCACCCTAGGTTATAACATATGTGTAAACTGCAGCACCAGGACATCTCTGCTACCCGCTGCATTCTCAGCTGTATTCTTAAGGTATCCCAATTTCATCTGCAGAGTGCAGAGAGAGAGCTGGCACACCATGAGACAGGAAACACAGAAGTACCTTCCACAGATCGGTGGCCACCAGAGAAGCTGGCAAGAATGAAGCGAGGTACTAGAGATTGTACCCGAAGAGTCTGCCATATCCACTTGAGAGTCGAGGAGAACACAGAAGAGAGGTGCTCTGGCTAGATGCATATAAAGTACAGGCCGAGACAGACTTTCAGTAACAGAAATGAGTATTTGATACACAATATTAAAGGAAAGCCTTTGAAGTGCATCGCTTTGCAGCAGCGCTAACACTGTTCTATATGTATATAAATGAGAAACAAAATTTTCTTTGCTGTAAATAGCTTGTGCAATTAATAGCAGGTAGCTGTTCCTGTCTCTTTCCAATTACAGACTCAGGATAAAACGGTATATTAAGTTGCCTCATGCAACTCCGGACCACCTAGTGTTAGAAGAGCAATTTGAGGATGAGCTGCTACTGCTAATTATCAGAATTAAAAACTGAAATAGCAATGCTCACCTTTAAAAGTCAGATGATTTCCTATCTCAGGCATAACTTTCCTTTGTCCTCCCCTGCCAACAATTATCAGTTTCATCTGAGGATTCCTGGACTGAAACTTTGAACACAGAAATGCCATCATACAGAAAACCTTTGAAACCATTTTGAGTCACCATTTTGGGTGTTTCAAAATAAACTCGTGTATTTATCCTTGGCTAATTACCTCTCAGTCCCTCTGCACAGACACAGAAGACTCGAGTTTCTATTTTTTCATTTTCAGACAGCTACATCTGCTTCCAAAATCATCATCATGTTTCCACTGTGATGTTAGGAAAAAAAATTCTCCGGGACAGTATCACTGCTAGGACAACAATAAAAAAATTACAACTGTGTATGTATATACACGGGTGACCACGCACACGTATTGTGAGCTGAATAAAAATGCGGTGGTGTCTAATTTGGCCTGCGAAAACCTGAACAGCATTTCTACATAAACAGGAAAAGGCTCGACACGATTTGCAACACAGCATCCCGAAGCCGATTCCGATTTCTCTTACACTGTGCCGAGCAAGCATTTCCAATTCAAAAGAGTAATTAGCATACCGTATAAAAATTAGAGCACAAGCAAATACCAAAGCTTTAACCTCGCATTAGCAAAGATCAATGAGAATTCGTCACTGTAAGCCCACGACGAGCACTTGCTGCTCAAACACACTGGGAGCGCTGGGATAGGCAGCGCGGTGCCTCCACCACTCGTGCTGCTCGTAGGAAGCTTCAAACCCTGTCAGGCGATAATTAAATATCAGGTGTTGTTTTTATGAACGCCATCATGATTGTATTAAAGCTGACTGAGATTTGCCACTCTAATACCTCGTTCTCAGCTGCTGATCATTTTGTCAAACTTTAACAATCTGGTATGAAGTGCCCAGCACCAGAGCCCACCTCAGGCTGCAAGTTTTGGAACGTTTTAGCCAAAATGCCAGAACCAAGGTAGAACAATACCTCATGACTCAACCAGGTACAAAAGCACCAGTAACCTTTGCTTTAACAAGCTCTGGCGCTCCAGAGCTTTGAACAAGGAACTCGCAATTAGGCAAGACAGTGACGTTTGTGCCAGAAATAAGTTTAACGTGGTTCCTCTGAAAACTCACACAACACAGCCGATTTAAAGGTCACTTCATTTCACACATGCTCCATAAGAACATTTAAATTCAGCAGCTGAGATCAGCTGAGTCCATCCTCCTGAACGCTTCCCCCCTCTGCCCACAGGTGAGGGTGCTGCTCAGGTGCCGGAACCACAGCTGAACTGAGCGCTCCCCAGCCCAGAGGGACCAGAAGAAACACACTTCTCTGTAACTGGTATTTTGAGTAGCTGTATAGAAAAAACCCTCTCCTTCCAGTAGCGCCAGCGACATTCCTCTTAGTGGACAAGGGCTATGAAAGACAATACTACCTGTGTCTAAGTCAAAAGCTGAGCTGGACCACAGCAGAATGAGCAAGCTAGAGCAAAAGGAAGAATCTAATGAAAGGGGAACATAATGGAGGAAAGAAGTGGGGCTGAGAGCATGGACTATACTGGAAAAACACAGAGATGGAAACTGTTCCAAAGAGGAAGGTCCAAAGAGTGGAGCCAACAATGGGAATAGGACTGGGATGAACATCCAGGCATAGACAAGAGATAGGATTAGGATATGGAAATTCTGAACCTATAAAATACTACACAGCGTAGGCCACAAAATCAGGTTCATATTTTATGCACAAAAGTAGTAAAATAGTCACTTTTTACTTTCCCAGTGTTTCAGTCCCTTTATCTACATAGTAGAGGTTATACCATCCCCATAATCCACCGAATCTCATCCAGAAATGAGGTGAAGGTACATTACTGCCAGTTCAGTATTCAGGTATTATAGTGATCAGCACGCGTGTTCTTTTTTAATAAAACATACTATTAAATAACTGCTTGCTACCTCACTGCTGTATAAGGCAAACATAGAGAAAAAACAGTATATGAACACACCCTTAAAAACTGTGTCATCATGACAAAAAGACTTTATATCACAAAATGTAAAAAGTAGACGCCTAGGACATCTTGCTTCTGGCATTTCCTAAACTTAATCTTAGTATTTCAGCAACCCTAATATTCTTTTAACATGTCTTTTTTTGTTGTTTCATTCAAGGAATTTGATATTGTTTCCCAGTGTATATTAGATAGCATATCAAAGAACTTCAGACACTTGCACAGAAGATTCGCAGTGACTACTCGTTACCTGGGCAGTCATCAGAACAGCACAGAGCCCACGCGCCCCATCCCTGCGCCCCGCACAAACACCCCCGTAGCCTTTCAGCATAGACGAGATGCACACCCCACTCTGATAACCATCCCACCATAGCTGCACCAGCAACCCTAAGGTCATCATCTTACAGCGATGCTGGGATAAGTCCCTCACACCTCTCTTTCTCCAGGGAAGGAGCAGGCACAAGACCAACTCTCACAGCCATATATCTGAAGAGAGCGAGAACACATTATCAGCTCGGCTAGGATCACCACCCAGCGGTGCAAAGACACCAGCTGTAAAAGGCGCGCTCCAGCGACCATCACACCCTTCGCCGCAACTTCCCTCCGTCAACCGACAGTCAAGCCTTTTCCACACGTACGTACAATGTCACCTGCAAATGGGTCACCAAACCTCTGACCCAGTCCCAGCAGCAGCCAGGCGTGCTCCACATGACAGCCTGGCATCTAGTCAGCCAGGCTTGGCAGTCACGTCTGGCACCGGCTTTCTGAATAGCGAGCAGGCAGGGGGAACAAATAGCAGATGGCTTTCCCTATCTCCACAACAATTTAATCACAGTGGTCTTGACGACACTGACGTGCTCCATGCCATCTACAGTGCCTCCCCAGCCGTGCTGCAAGGTGAGCAAGCTGCTCTTGTCCAAGGGCAGCCCTTGCGATCGGCCAGGCTGCAGAGCTCAAGAAGTGTTTTAAGGCTCTGCAGCCAGGACACGAGCCACACTTACTCAACGTGAACTTCAAAATGAGGACGAGGCAAGACAGGTCTGACCAGTTCAGGAAAAAGGAAAAGCACTTTATATTGCAGGAGAGTTGTGATGCTGGAAGTCAAGAGCATGGGATGAGCGCCCAGCGCTGCCGCCGAGCTCCCCTGCAAACGTAGGCAAGTTGGCCTGACAGCTTGGCAAGGCCTCAAATTGGGCTCCCCAAAATAGAAACAAGTAAAATTAGTTGCTGCTTTGGAAATGTATTTCTTGGTTTTCTTTTTATGAACTGTAAAACCAGATAAAAAAAAGTCTTCACACTGTCCAGGGAAATGTGACAGCTCTGTTAGCAGGAGGCCCTCAGATATTGAGATGTTACCAGATAGAGATTTCATTTAAACATGGACGTCATCTCTACTGTGTAGTTAATGCTGATCTACATTTGTGTAACATTCCTAAAGCCAGGCTCCTCTGTGCTAAAGGGGACGTGGAGATGCCTTTCCTGATACGTGGGCAAACCCTAAAGGAAGGCAAAGGCAGCAAGCCTTCTCCCAGTTAACAACAGAGACTATTAAATTGTCATCTTTTACCAGCCTCAACTGGAATTAGGAAACAAACAGTAAAAGTTTAAACTGGTCATGTTTTGCGCTCCTTAGCAAGACAAAAACTAAAAAACCCACAGCACCGCAGTTCATTTTGTATTTCCTGAAGGGTACAGCTAACTTCAGTTCTCCAGGCTAGTCTACAAACAAGGGTTCTTTGACATATCTAGGGACTGACACATGTGGATGCAGCAGCAGTTAAACAAAACCGCTGGAATTATTTCCAAACCTGTATAAATCACAACAGGGGAGCAGTTGGAAGTGGGAATAGAGAGCCAAAATTTGTCAAGTGGAAAAGACATAACCATTGGAAAAAAACTTTGGGATTTGTAAGCAAGCTAGTGAAGAGTAGAAGTAAATAAATAAAGTATAACAAATAGGTTATAGATATAAATATATATATATAAAGCAATATAAAATAACAGCTTTCTCTTTTGATGTAAATATCTGCTTTGATTTCATGTTTATGGCACTACCAAGTCCCAAACAAATCAGATGAAAAGTGGAGAGGAACATTGCTGAGGGAAGGCAGAAATAAAGGAAGATACTGTTTATCTTTCCTTTTACTCTCAGTATTTTGATTTTCTGTCCCGTAAACAGGAAGGTGAGGGAACTCTAACGCTATTTGCAACTTGGAAAACTTAGTTCTGTTCCCCTGATCAAAAAAAACCCCCACAAACTGTTCATCCTCCTTTCCATATTACGCTTTACCACCTGGAGTCAGAGCACAAAGGGCAGCGGTTTCCACTACGTGTGTGTGGATACAGGCACACACGCACAAACCTTTGTGTGCCAGAGCTGTGCGAGAAGCAGATAATTATGGCAAATAAAAAGCATTTCTGAATATAACAATGTGGAAGCAAATTCAATTTCTAAGAACATCGGCTGAAAACAGACCTCGGAAACAAAGGACCAGCCACACTAGAGCAATCTTTCATACTTGTGTAAGTAATTGAGTCAAGGACAGGGTAAAGCCTGGGAGCACAAAGGAAGATCACAAGTCGAAGCTGGAAACTGTCCCAATGGTCCCATATTTCAGCTCCCTCTTTGCTTGCTATTCTTCCCACTCAGGGTTTAAGCATGGCACCAAAGCTCGTTACTAGTCTGTAATCAAGGCCGTTAGAGCTCTTGAATTCAACCTGAAGATGTACTCAGCAAAACCTGGCAAGGCAGCAATAATGGCCCCTTTTGAGTAATCAGAGTATTGCTTCATAAGATGCTGATAGGAAATGGGCCCTTTTTGCCAAGGGGCCTGCAAGAGGGCTCACTTGAGAGAAAACGTTATCTCGCACACTATAAATACATGAAAATAAGATTAGAGGCAACTGTTGTGATAGCAATTAGCTTACCCTGTCAATACACCCCCTCACACTCTGCCGGATTTTTAGCTCACCAGTGACTCAGAAGCAAGAGTGACATTGCCAAACCTCCTACTTCTGTGCATTTCCCGTCCACTTCTGTTATCCAAGGACTGCCCTCATCCTCACCTGACTTCACTTTTGCTACCAGATATACAATCAACCATCCCTCCAGTATTTGTGAACCAATGCAGACGAGGATAGATGTTTTCTGTCCTGGTTTAACTCTATGACATTGCAGCAAATGTTACTCAGTAGCAATGTTAACACGAAGCTAGGTGTTCAAAGCATATCCACTGAAAATTAAATGCTGTCACTTGTCAACGTTACCTCCGCCCCTATTACATATTATTAATAATCCAAAGCATTCTGTAAGAGAATTGTCTGCATTCGTTACTTCCAGTACGTAAGAAGCCACTGAGTGGGAGAGAAATAACCATTTTTTACATTACTCTGGGTTTGGATATTTTGATACGGTTATTTCCCACATAGCCCAGTGGTTATTTTAATTTATACTGTGTGGAGTTGCCTTAGCCATGAATGAACGTCCAAAACTGGTGCCAACTATCAAGTAGCTGCTACAATATGCCAGAAATGCATAAGGACACATGGCAAAATGTGACTACTAGCCATAAAGCTACTGATGGGCAAAGTATGGTCTACTTACGTCTTCAAGAAAAACAGAAAACGTTGGCATGCTAGCTTACCTCACAGGCCAAATGAGGCTGGGCAAATGAGACTGACTCTCAAGAGCTAGGGGAAATACATTTCCCCTGGGATAAAATATTTTAAAATATAAGTAACAGGAGACAAGATCCTTGGGTAGTAACTCGCAGATTTGAATGAGGATGTACAGGAAACCTAAATCGAGACAATTGTGCTTCCAGTAGTTCTTTCAGCTCAGTCTGTGGAAGCATTTCACCAGGATGGCTCAGTATCTGCAAAGTAATTGTTCTTCTCAGAGATGTCCTTCATGCAGTATAGCAAGTACTGAGTGATGGAGTGACAGAAGTCTTATATTCTGTGTACCTGTTATGAAGGGGTTGACCTCTGCTGAGATTCCTAAATTACAGTGACTAGAGAGTTCTAGCTGCTGCCGCCCTGGAGCAGCACCAAGCAGCCCAAGGTCGTGGCGAAAGGGAAGGAGGTGGCAATGCCACGACCAGATTGCATGCCCATGTCCCAGCCACCTGTGCAGAGCAGGGGTGGAAGGCTGTACCCTTCCAGGGGACAGCCCTGGCACCCTGCAAGTCCACTCCCACGCACGCTCCCACTCCCAGATGGCCTCCAAATGTCCCTTCCGACACAAATTATTTTAGGACCTTAGTAATTAAGTCACAGAGCCCAAATCTTTGCCTCCCAGTCAGGAGTGCAACTCTCTGTCTTCTTGTGAAAGACAGAGAAACCAAAAGAAAAGCACCTCTCCCAAAACAAAAATAATAATTATAAAATATGCCTATTCCTACAGCAAGTCATCTAAGCATTCAAAACACCACCCATGAGTTTGTTCTGCTGACAGCTCTGTGTTTACACCTGCTGCTTCTCCTTGCCCTCAGTTTGGCAGGCAACAAAAGCAGGAATAGAAATTGTCTGTGAGCAGACAAGCAGCTGAAATTAAGGGAAAGGCAAGAAGCAACAGTGCAACAAAAGGCATGGGCAATGTCACCGGCAAACTAAGAGCTAACATTTCCAGCTCATTGGACAACAAGCTCTCATCTTGGGATTTGCATTTTGTTGTTTTCTTATGATTTGGAAGATGGCACTGGGACTCCAGTAATTCAGTGGAGGCGAAAAGGCGAAAAGCTTCAACCCAGTTTAGCGACGAGTTCCATTAAACTTGAGAACCTATCATTCGGGACATTTTCTTTCCAAGATATTAATTTTAGGGTACGTCACCGTATCTAGCCTGCAGACCTATGTATTGAGGAGCTGTGCCGCTCCAAGCTGAACAAGCTGCTCTTAAGTGCAGTGGTCCAGCCTCTTCCTCTCTGCTCCAAGTCAGTCCTGCAGTCGCGACCCTCTGCTGCTCCCAGCATAAGTCACCCCATGAGTCACAACCCTCTGTTAGCTGGTACGTCCCCAAATCCGGCAAAACGTGACCTGCTGTTTTATGAGGCTGCCAGGTCACCGTGACGAGATACTGGAATAGCTGAATCACCCGTTTTCCAGCACGCTCGCTGCTGTCATTGTCCCAGGTCTGAAACTGTCCTTGCCTCAGCATCTCACCGTGTCAGTCTGTGCAGAGCCGGTGTTGAAGCTTTTGGCACCCATCAAGGTGACATTACTGAGGGGAAGGCATTTGGAGAAGGGTTGTGAGCAGAGCTTTATGGGCAGGGGGCATCACCTGCAGAATAAAAAGTCCCCCAGACTCTGCAGAAAAGCCAGCAGAAAGCCAAACTTTACTATGAGCACAGTACTCCTCTGAGTCTGTCAAAAGGAAATCCTTACCAATGGCTCTGTTAAATTTAATAATTAAACCCCTAGGCTGGGCTTTTGGGAAGGAGGTGAGTCACAATTATCATGCTTTCGCAGCAGTCTCACGGTACTGAGATGAGGAGCAAAAATAAATCTGATTCTGACTGACAAGCCCCTGATTCACATCTGAGACTGACATCTAGCTATATCATCAGGTAAGTGCAGGAACAACATGAGAGATACCAAAGGAGATGAGATATTGCACGGGACCAATTCTTTCCTCCTGCAAAGGCAAAAGGTATTTTAAAAAAGGCGCAAGAACCAAAGGACAAAAAAATCCAAGGTATAAGCTTTTTTTTTTTAAAAAAAATCATACTTTTAAATCAAATGTTATGCTGAGGAATAGTCTCACAGTACTGAAATGACTGAAAATGGCACAAGTAAGAAATATACACATAGCTCCCTTTCATACATTCAGCTCAACCCCACAGTACTCTACCAGAGCACACAGGTTTGTCTATTCCTACCTCTAGTCCTTTTGCTCTTACTTCATAATCCCCAGATAAATCTCTGATCCTCACCCCATGCTGTCATTAACAAATGGCATGAGGCTGGGTTAACATTTCTGGTTTTTTTCTGGCCTGCAATAATACAAATTACACCTTTACAGACTCCGTCACTACTTGTCCTTTTATTTCTCAGTGCATTTTCCCCAGGCTTGCCCAAAGGAAACAGGCTTCCCAGTTTCACTTCCTGGCAAACATGAATACTGAAGTGATTCAAACATCAGGCTGCAAATACTGTAAGGAAACGTTTCAATACCGGTAATTTTTGCACCCAAGCTGAAAGCAACAGCATGAAAACAACTTATTGCTAGAGTTTTACAAAAACTGTGTCTCCTCTCCACCACCCTCACTGCAGACCATATATTTTGGGCCTGGCCAGATATTTACGTTGCTCTCAGCAGGTACCTTCTACACCGTAACTCAACCTCTGCTGAGAAGCTAGCTGATCTTGTGCCCCGTGTCACAGCAGTACCTCTGTCAGTCGATTGCTCTCATCGACATGACACGACAAAACCAGGAC
Organism: Phalacrocorax aristotelis; assembly: GCF_949628215.1. NCBI lineage: Eukaryota > Metazoa > Chordata > Aves > Suliformes > Phalacrocoracidae > Phalacrocorax > Phalacrocorax aristotelis. Next base: position 66,892,916 of record NC_134280.1, read on the forward strand.
TTCTCCTTCCTCCCCAACAGCCACACGAGCAAAGCTTCCCCGCATCGCGCTCCTCCGAGCCAGGCTTGGAGCACGCTCCTTCCAGGGGAAGAGCAATGCCCTAGTTTCTACAACTTAGGAAAGCATGACTTCTAAACATTAAAAACAAACAAACAAAAAAAGACTATGCCATTATAAATAGCCATTTTGGGGCATAAGCTGGAGTTGGGCACATCTTATCTTCATTAGCAACATAAACATTCTAGAGAAAATCCGCAAGAGAGATACGAGTCTGGCCAAAAGTAGGGAGGGCCTTTGCTAGGATGACAGGATGAGGCGCTTAAGCGAATGTATTTGGAGATGAGAAGGCTACAGGGGGGATCTTCTTGTGCTGTATAAGTACCTTAAGGGGGATCACAAGGATCTGGGGGATGGATAAATTTGAACTAAGCAGCAACAGAAAAACATGTGGACAATCCTAGACTTTAAAATAGAAGTAATTTATATATAACAAAACTGTGGTGATTTATCCCAAGTGGGTTGCTATCTAGCCAAATGGAATTAATTGTCCAGGAGACCTCTGCAGCATATAAATAATGCAAGAGCCAAGAAAATAAAAACAGATTCCTTGGATACCAGTGATATCTATGGATATGTATGGGATTAGATGCTTAAACATGATAATTTTGCTTATGCACAGGGCTTATGTTTAGCATCAGTAAGGAATATTTTTTTTCATCTTCTCAGGTTACTACAGGGAGTTGGAGAGATGGTGACTTCGCAGAGACTAAGAAAAAAAATGGATATAGCCTTGATAAATAGATTGTGTTGAATATTTTTTCTAGCACCCAACAGTACACAATAATTTCTAACACATACAGAAACATCAAGGACATACTTATTGCACCACTCTTAAATGACAGAATGGGAGAGCAAGAAGTTAAAGCGTCTCTTGCCGGCCTGTCAACGTCTAACCTAAGGTCAGCTCAATGTAATGGGAACTTGCAAGTCCAGCTATGCAGGTGAATGGTACAAAAGTGCCATTACACTGAGAGCCTATTTCAGTTATAAAGGCTTTAAAGAAATTTCTTCACCAAAAGCCGATTCCACCAAGGAGGCAGGATGGGGAAAATGCCCATTTCATAATACGACGCTATGTAAAGTTACCCCGTGTTAGTGCTCGGTGATGCCAGCTCCTGTTGATGCCCTTGGACAGCGCTGGGCACCCGAGCTAAGGCATCCTGCCAGGTGTAGGCACCCCTCCTAGTTCCTGACCCTTGCAACCACCTCTGTGCTTTGGGCCCTGCCCAAAAATCCCCCGATTCTGTCCCCAACACACTCTAAAAGTTATAGCAGCTCCGCTTAAGCGCCTCAAATTCCAGATTTCCTCTTGGTCAGAAAAGGGAGCACAGGAGAGCGCTGACAGGCATCTCACAGGGGTTGGGATTCATTCACCTAGAAGCGCTTGTATTTCTCTTTTACTGGCAAGTTTGTACATGACCTAAAGAATACATTTTAAAGGGAACGGGTAGATTTCAGATGGTGAGTTTCCACGTAAAATGTCTCATATGAAAAGAGCCAAAACGAAATCACATCTTAAAAAAAAAAAAAAAACCACAGACCCCACAGAAAGTATAAACTGGTGCCAAATTCAGTCAGGCCCCCAGGTTCCCTCTCCTCAGTGCAACCATTTGCCACGAGTAACCATCGCTGAAGTACACGTAAAGCCACGCTCAGAGCACAGCAGAAAACATCCATCCATCCCCATTTCCACTACCTCAGCTGCCGACTGCCAGCAGAGACAGAGCTGAGCCGACACAGAGGACTGCTGAAGGTTATGCCCACCCACCAGAAAATGATAAACGATCCTGCCTCAAACCATTGGACTCTAAGTACACGAAACAAATAGGGTAAAGGAGAGAGAGAATGGCATAATCCACCAGAAAGCAACTGCGCCAGGATTTTGTACACAGTCTGTACGGGGCGTCCCTGGTGAGGTGCTGGCAGCGGGGGTCTCTGTGAGGAGCGGCCGAGTACGGCCGGTATCCCCCCTGGATGTTTAATGGCGAGCTGAAAACTAACCCTCTTTCAGAGAATTGAGAAATTCACTGAATTTATAGAGTTATAATCCAAAACTACACTTACCTGCATCAGAGCACATCCCACACAGTGAACTGCACATGACAGAATATTGCCCCAGAGACGCTCGTTTCTTCAAGAAATGATCTTCATTTTTCACTCCAATTTTCCAGACTGAAGTGCCACGCACATCTTGGGATACAGAACATGTCGATCTTGTTACTGCTGCACAGGATCAGCCACCTTTAAACATTATGCTCCGTATTTGATTTATTTGATGGAAATGTGCTACTAACTGAACACCAGATGCAAAGTCCGCAGTGGTAGCGACAGGAGAAGTGATACACAGAGTCGTGTGAAACACGTGTCTTCTTACTCTTCCTACCTCTAGGAAAAGCTGTATCCCTCAGATGTGCTAAACCCTGCCTGTTGGCCTCAGCTCTGCCTGCTTTTCATCTCCTCAGAGATGCCTTCTGGCCTGGCTCGCCACAGCCACCGCCCCGGGGCTCGGGGTGCAGGGACGCAGCGCCACGCGAAGCCGCCCCACAGGTGACAACGGAGAGGCCAGGCATCGGCATCAGGCACAAGCTTCTCGCCAAGTGCTGCTCTCTCATCTCTGCATGCTTAACATCACCGCTTCATCAAAACACCCCGACCTCTGTTTAACTGCACCTTGCAAATGTTCTTAACACGTTTTTACTCAACACTAAATGTCCCACCTGTGCTGTTAAGTAAAAGCAGAAGAAATCTTTAAGCCTATCATTTTCCCTCTCAGAAACCCCAATAGGCTGAAAATATTACATGCCATGTAAAGAGCAGCTCGCCAGATACCTTTCTTAAGAGAAACTCTTGCCAGTGGCCACAAGCTGGTGTTTTATTTTTGTTGGATTGGGAGTTCTGTGTTGGCTCCTTACACCCGTCGAGATGAAATTTGGATCTTCTGCTGCTGTTTAATCTTGGGTGCCTCGACTTTCCTGTACTAAACAGGAAGCCCTTGTCAATACAATCCTATTTAAGCACCAGCCTAGCTAGCCTGTGCTGCGTCTAGATAATTCAGCCTAATGAGGGATTATTTCCTGTGTTCGTGGCAGACAATACCCGAAGACATTCTGGGATTGTGCGGTGATAAAAACTGAGCTATATTAAGCCAATAGCGTGGAGCTATTAATTTTAAATAGAGAGCAGAAGAGAGAATGGATACTGCCCTCCACCCTCCAAAAGTCACCGAGGTTTGTGTCTGAGCCAGGAAAAAAAAAATATACAGGTTTTCTGAGTTTAGGACTGACAGCTTCTCTACATCCACTGAGCTCCATAATGCTACCTACATGTTGAAACGCAGAGGGGTATCTGAAGCAACTAGCATTTAAGAGTGATTACAGGCTAAAGGGAGTTCTGCTTTTGTCATCAGTAAATGCAGCTGGACTAAAACTAATCCTATTCAAAATACACAACAGCAAAAGTCAGTCCAAACAAAAGATAAAGATCAAATCTCAGGCAAAACTAACAGTAGCTCCTTGGTAGTTTCACCCCTGGGGAGCTGCTGGGCTCTGGTAGGAGCAGGTATGTCAAAGGAGTGACATACACTCTTGCAGTCACCTGGTGGGTATGAGGTAAGGTATGGTGTTTCCTTGCTCCGCCAAAGGGAGCTGAGCCCAGACCCGAGCCAATAGATTATTAAGATCACTGTTTAATTTCTTTTCCAGTTTCAGAATACAGGTCACAGCCTTACTCCTTCAGTTATCCAGAGTCTTATGTGGACATCAGGGATGACTGACTTGCTTACCAGCAACTAAATCAAGGCTTAAGCCAATATGCTGTAGACTGTAGCATATTTATAGCCTTTGGGATATAACAATGAACTATCCCTCTATGGAGAAGAAACACTGATGTCCACTGTGTTTGAAGAAGAAACATGTTCCTGCATAAACATGTCTGCATGTTCCAGATGAAGAAAATGAAGAGTGGCGATGCAGCACATCCAACGATTCTCAGCCAGCTGTCAGTCTCGCTAGGAAAGCAACAGATCAAAAGCAAACCATTTTTTTCCTTGCACATTCATGCAGAGAAGACATTTTCTTATCATCATTCTTTCCATTTTATGATATCAGCATTTAGATATGCAGATTATTAAAGCCAAACCAAACACTTCAGTTATTCTGAGACCACAAAGCCTCTTCACTCATCTTTACTAGGCAGAGTTAGAAGCCTGCCTATCATTTCTAGCTGTATAGATGTTCACTTCTACAAAGAAACAAATGGAGAGCTCCATGAGACATGGATTTGAAAAAAAAAAAACCAACCCACCATCAAAACCCAACCTAAGTTTTGCAATACAATCTAAACAGCCTTATCGGGCCACCGCTTTGTACCAATTACAGTGTTTTTCAGAGTTTTATGGGCATGATAAGATCTTCTGGTCTACTTAGACGAGTGTCAGAGAGACTCTGATGGCCCAGCCTACAGGGAAGCAGCTGGGCAGCCCTATTTAAAAATATACTGTTTCCTTGAGGAGAATCTAGCAGGTTAATTAAGACAGGAAATCCGCAACAGCCCAGGCAGACACCTGATTTCATCTCACCTACCATCAGCTGTTACTAGGCAAAACTGACACTAAAAATGAAAAAGCACCATAGATGCTTAATTTCTTCCCGTATTTTTGATTGGCATGACTACTACTTTCAACCGCTCAAGACATTTTCCTCTACATATTTTCTGCAGTTTCTACACATCATTCTCTATCTGCTATTTCCAAGGCAACCCCACACTAGAATTTCAGTGGTTTGAAGGAACTGGCAGGGTTCAGTCATACAAAGCAGACTGAGCTGGTCTATAATCCTCCTATTGCTGAAGGAGAATACAAGTGTGAAAAGCAGAAAAGTAATAAAAAGTATTAAAAGAAGAAAAATAGCACAGTCTTAACTGTATTTGCAAGCACAATAGATGCTCAAGATGTTTGAAGGCTGTGTCAGTCAAGAAGTTAGCTTGACAAAAGATCACCTTGCACGTTACAGAAATCCATATGAGACATATGCTGTACACAGAAAGAACGACGATGATATGCTGAAAGCCAGGACCAGCCAGAACCCACTCTGCCATCAAAGGGGAGAAACAGCACTGCTACAACATACTTGAGCTCATCCCACAGTGTATACCTAAAACGGTTCAGGTGAATCACATCCTAAAAACACTTATTTCTGCCCTTCAGCTATAAAAGGAGCCTAAGGCAATCGGTTCAAATGTATATGTCTACACTAAAGAAAGATGAATTAATTTCTCATTAAAAGAGATTCTATGCAGAACCACAGAATGTTCCTTAAAATCATGCAGTGGTGAGAGATCTGAGGAAATTACTACCCTGAGACTGGAAACGGGGTCCACTTTTTTGATAATACAAATAGCTATCCAGTCCCTCCCTCCATGTTTAAAAAAATTAAGTTATCACAGCATTACTGTACAAAAAGGGCAATGGCCAATATACAAGGAACCAGATGACTCGATTCTAGCAAAGGGAAATTCTCACAGAGAAGTTACCATTTTCACTCTCCCAAAATAAATAACAAATAGAAGTCTTAAAGGAGAAAATAAGACAACATTCTAGAAAGCTGTTGACTATTTCTTCAAGAAAAATTCAGTTCTTAATGAAAAACTGCCCACCTCACAATAATTACAGACTGATTAAAGCGTAAGAAGTGAACAGAACCCAACTTGAGGCACTTTGCTCTACAGCAAGGCCAAGGAACATGAAGAGAACATTGCTGCTGCTTGTGCTGCATATTTCAAACCAGTTTGCAGAGCTTCCAAGCCTGGTAACTCTCACAAGCATTAAATTTCCTAAGTACCAGCATAATTAAAAAATACTACTAGGAAGAAAAAAAAATATACTGCATTGACTGCATGTGCTTGGTTAATTCCCAGCAACTCTGCCCCTCTCTACTACTTCTTGGATGCTAAAGCATATTCCTGTAATTCAAAAGTAAACAATTATTCAGGAAGGCTATTGAGACAGAAACTGAACTGGAAACATCTGAGAAGCACGCACTCGGTTTGTCAGTTAACCAGCAAATCCTCTGACTCATCGAGGAGTCACCGCGCCGACAGGCAGCGCATGCTTTCGTTTTCATCAAACGCACAGGACTTGTCATGCTGCACGAGGGAAAAGCATCCAGCCTCTGCAGATCAAAAGCATTAACCTTGAAATGATGAATGGCCACCAGCAGCCTTCTGACAAGTCAGCCTACAGATATCAAGTCAGGCTTGCTAACTAAGCTCGGCCTGGGGATCTGCTCAAATCTCCACCATGAGCAAGGACTTTTCCCTTCTATGGACCTGTCTCACCTTAAGCAGTTTGCTTTAAGCTTTTCCTACTCGGGGGAGGAAGGAAAAGGTGGAAGAGGCTTGCATTCCCTCAAAACAATAGACTATGAACTGACCAGGATATCTTCTCTTTTACCAGCGTTAAAAATTATGTCACACACAGACAAATGGAAAGTCCAGCTCTCTCATTGCAGGGTCTGACAGAGGAGAGACAGGGACATTTTGCTGTACCGGGCAGTCAGGATTTGGGGAGCCTCTGCCAAGTTCAGTCACATCACACAAAGCCCCTGTTCCCAGGAATTCCCAGGCAGCGGCTAGCAGGAGAGCACACCGACACTAGGCAAGGAAACAGAGGTGAGATTTCCCTGACATCATGTGCATGGGCTACAAAGCAATAAGCTCCTATTTCTATTTTGAGCTCTTCCAAACCCAGCTTGCCGTGGGCTGCTCGTAGAAATCACTGCCAACCCTCCAAAATGGTGTGAACTTCTGTTGTGGTAGAACATGATTTGGAAAAAGCCGTGACTGTCGCTGCCGTGCAAAGGGCCACGGTGGAAGCGTGGAAGCCCGGACTGCAACGCAGGGATTGAAGGTCAGTGCCCAGCATTAGTGACCAGCACTCAGCAATGCTGCATTTTTAAGTACCGATGAACTTCCATGTTGAGCAGAAATTGCCCATTCACTTTAAGCTGCTTTCTGTTTCCCTGGGGACGAGGGAAAACCAGATCCTGCCAGCTTTATCTCCACTCATGAATCATGGCCCAATCCTTCTAGTCTCCTTGACTACAGTTAAATAAAACAGGGCCAGGAATCATTCGCTGGCCGTTAAGTGCCTGAAATAACGCGATGACTGCATTGCAGCCAGTAAGTTTTATGGCAGGGAATTTCGGGATGTGTGTTTCGTGCCCTGGCATAAAGGGCATCAGGGGCTGCCTGAGATTTCAAACCGCATCGAGATAGTGCTAGACGACAGTGCGGAACGACGGGAGCCAAGGAAGAACGGTCCCTGGCGTATGTTGCCCCAGCACGTGGGAGGAATAAACTGCCCCAGGACCTGCTAACAGAGGGGATGGACAATCGGCAGTACCATAGCTGAGCTCACTCCCTTAATCTTATTTAGCAGTATAAACGTAGCCTAAATGAGCGCAAAAAACCAGACCGTTTCCCCAGAGTACTGTGTCTGAAGATAAGAGCTGGTGGATGTGGGGACACCAAGTCCCACAAGCGAAAAGGTGACAGTCAGCCATGAAAACCTGGCTTCTGATTCAACACCTTGCACCCCAAACCCCAAAGTTACTTTTGCTTGCTGGGTTAAGTAAGTAGCTCCCATTGTAGAGAAAGCCTCACCCGATGCCTCAGTTTAATTTCAGTTACAGGGTCTCATTCAGCTACTTAAAGACACATCAAGAACAGTCTCAAAAACATGAGGTGACAACAACCCCTCCCTGCAAGAAATAATCAACTGAATCAGCTTTCATATCATAAAAGGGAAAAAATTACTGACTGTATTTCCTCCTGTTCTGAAGCTGACTAGTTTATTCCTATTTCAAATAAAGCCAGAAGGGAAAACTGTGTTTTTGCTTAACTCCTAGGTTTCAGTGAACGTGAACTGAAAGAGAAAGAAAAAAACCTACTGATGCATTCTCCTAACCGTTCACATCAGTAAGTCTTTTTATGCAGACTAAAAGGAGTATGTAAAGCCTTAGAGCAGGAAAGCAGTATTATAATGGGATTTTGGAGGAAAACGAATTCCTAAGAGCAAGTCACACACAGCTTCCCTACACTGCTCTCGCCTAATTAATTCTGTATCTGTAGAAAACTAGTACTGCATGAATGAAGCATTCTCTCGAGAATCAGCTACATGAGAACTAATAAAACAGGACATGTTGAAATTATTGCCAGGAAATCTCTAAATCTTTGCCATGTATTTTTACAGCGTGCTTGCCTATGTTTGACCTCAGTGCAATATTTATAAAATGCAACTGTCGGAGAAGGAGAGCGCTTCCTTTCAACAATCCCAAGGTGGTATGCAAACTGTTTTCTTTCAGCTCAGCGTTCAATCTTGGGACTTCAAACAGAGAATGGAGTTGACCCGCAACCAAAACAGTAGAGATATATAAAAAAAAGCCTCCAGCAGTAACAACTGCCTCCCCAGGAACACTTGCAAGTTTTCAAACTTAGACCTAAGACTGTCAGTGCTGTACTTTGATCAGCCATCACTCCACTGCGAAGAGGCTGACACAATAATTTTGAATACTAATTGATTCCTCTCTTTTTTAACATGAGTTTAAATCCACCCACTCTAGAAGCAAGAGGTCACGCGGTAACATACTGAATTAGTCACTCTCAGCCAAGCACCTAACTATAAAGAAAAACAATCCTGCTTAAATGTCACGGGGACCTATTTGAGACCGGAGCATATTGCAATTACGCAGGTGCATGGAAGTTAACTTGCTCCTGAAAACCACCCCAGAGCGCGTGGTGGGTGACAGCCACGTTTGGCACTTGAGATGCTCAGGAGACATGTACTGCCTATATAAACCAAGCACTGCTTCTGGATCACAGTGCTTGTACAAGTGGGAGCAGTACACGTTCACCAGAAGGAGCTCACTGTTTTATGTGCTGCAAACTAAATTAACCAAAATCTCCCCATGTAAACATGGGCTCCATCAAGTAAAAGACTCCAAAACTGTTGCAGTACAAGTATTACCTGCAATGAGAGAAATGTGAAAGTCTTTTCTTGCAACATCAAGAGAGAAAATCTTCTAGGACATCATCCAGACTGTTCGGAGTGATCATGTATTCAGATTACATGGAGGAGGAGTGAGCGTAACTTTGCCAACTGTAGAAGACCAACCACAAAGCTCAACTCAAATCTCTGTACTGGACTGAGAGGTCTGTAATTGGGCATCTTCTTGCATCTTGCTGTTCAACTGCTTGAGCACTGTGACAGCGAGAGTGCCTCACACAATATTCTCTCCAGTGTGTCTTTCCTTGTTGGTTCAATCAGGCAGTTAACTTTTAACTTCACGGTAAGCCATCCAGTGCCAACACTTTACCTGAGAATTATCTTTATAACACTCTCCTTCCAAAGACCAAACTCTTCTTCAACTGATATTTTCCAAAATCCACTTCATGTTATGAACTCATTTTCCACACTGCACTGTGCAATTCTGCTGTTTGTTGGGAGATCATAAACACAACAGCTATAGCTATAAAAATAGCTATGTATAATAGCTGTATCATAGCTCTCTAGACCTGGTTAAGAAAATGCAGCCTGAGGGTCTCTGTTCTATCAAAAGCACACTTGCAAGGTGCACATTGCTGAAATATTTTTGGAAAGAATTATTTGGATTATCAGACTGTCGTCTCTGTTTCTTCTGTGGATTTGATTGCCACTTATCCCACAGAATATGAGAAAATCATCATCCATCCTGTAAGTGAGAAAACCACGACTCTTGCAGGTTCATAATGCCCCCCCCCCCCCCCCCCCCTTCTGTGGTTCACACAGGCAGGCTGAGGCATCCTCCCAGACGGCTGCACCTTTATTTCAGCCAGTGCCTACAACGGCTGAATTACATACCTTCACAAAGTCCTTAAGATTGTCTGAATGGCAGTAACTGTATTAAGCTGAGCCTGTTTTCAGCGGTACTAAGTGTGAAATTTAGTCACCCGATTAATACCTCCCTTTGCCACAGGCGCGAACAGCAGAGCAAGCGAACACGCTTCCTAAAGAGCGGGCACGCTGTCGCAGCTGCACACTTCACTCCCTCCATCCGCAGCGCCAGAAATAGGACATGTTTTCTCATGGAGCGACGGGGACTTCTGAACACATTGTTAGCCAGGTCGTCTGAGGGCAAGTCCATTTCAATCACTTTTTATTTAAAAACCCCAAAGCCCTTTGCTGTACAGTGCTGTACTTGCTGACTTTGTCAAAGGATAGCGGCTACAATTTCTAGGTCACTAGGTCTCCAGTACTGCCCTTCGGGTATATTTTCACAAGACTCAATACAGTTAACGTGTCAGACATCCCCACAATAAACCTCTCCTGTCGTCTGTTGCTTTAGAGAACCATTGGTTTCACATAAAGATATAACTACTTCTAATAAAAAGTGTATTGATAGATTTTTTTTTTTTTAATAAAACCTCACATAGATTTACATATTCTATATGGGTCTGTAAATGTTTGTTCATACCCTGAACCATATCCCCCTTGCTCTGACAATGAGAAACTAAGAAATTAGTGGCCCGTGTTATAGTGCCCGCTTGACACTGTCCTCGTGCAAGCAAGCCAGGCCGACAGACCACCAAAGCAACAGTGCTGGCGCAGAACAAGGTGAAAATGCCAGTTCCTCAGCACTGCCTTCAACAGACACTACATCCACCCCTACAGCTGAACTGACAGCATGACAGATATAAACAACATAGTATTTACGATATTGCCATAATTTTTATTTTCCCTTCTCTTCCTTTTAAAGTAGATTAAACTAATGGGCAAAAGCCCTCATTGTAGGTGTCATGCCTAATGATGCGATTCCCACAGTAGCATCGGACTTGTCCTCCCTGAAGAGAAAAAAACAACACTATGTGCAGGATTTAGAGATAATTCCTTTGTTCATTTTTTAAATTGGACTTCCCTTTTAGCTACTTCATTAATTTATCATAATCAGTGCATGGCACCAGACTCCAGTCAGTTTAGATAATCATTCCAGTTCTCCACAAAGCACAAATTCCCAAATCCCAAAGAAGAAAATTAACATTTCATGTCTTTTGCTGAGCCACCTGGAAATATTAGGAGATTGTTTCTTAAAAGCTAGGACATTTCTCAAGTGTTTCGCATCATTTCTTTCTGTCCATTATTGCCTCTCACCTGCTAAGTCCGAAGATTTGAAAATGCTGAAGAACAGACTCTTCCTTTAGTGGAGTTTAATATGATGATATATTTAGAGGTTTGGATCATTATGATCATCCTACACATGCAAAGAACACCAGAGACAACCTTGTCAGAGCTAAATATCAGTTTCAAGGGAGGCTGATCTCTTGATAGGGAGAGCTCAGACAGTATTTCGTGTCAGGGTTGATTTTACTCAGGCTTCTGTTTGGAAACATGGGAATTATTAATCACCTCACGTACAAAGAGCAATAAAAATACTCACTAATACATGAGCACTGTCAAAGATCTTTTGGTAGGAGACAAAGTCAGTCACATTCTACTAGGAAGGGAAGAATAGCTATTAAAAATTTATTTTACTTTCTGATTCAAAAGACTAGCCAAAGATATTTTGTTAGTATCTTAGTCCTTTAGAACTGGCACGTGAGATTTTAGAGAAGAAATTCTAACAATTGTTTGGTTTCCCTTCTCTCTCCTTAGCTCTCCATTCACTCCCAGAAACGCCCTAAGTGATACAGGACCATTTCCAGAATGATGTGCAACAGCTGTGTAATAATCCACGTCTCCATCGAGGGTTCCACAACTTGAAATGCAAAGTAAAGAGAAATACTGTACCTGGTCAGAACTGATGCTCTAGGAAAGCAAAATGTCACTGTCTCTATTTCCAGCTGTGATATTGGTTCCCTTCATATCTTAAGAAGAACAGACCATGGTTAAGCACTTGCCCCACTTCCAGCAGCCACTGAAAGCTTTGGGCTTTCATCCTGTCCAGCCTGCTAACGGCAACACGATGAAACCCAGAGTGACATGTTTGCAGGTGTGCAGTTGAGTTATTAAACAGCTAAATTTCTTTAGCTCAGTTTAAGTCAGTTCTTTCACAGAATCTCATTTTTACTTTGAAACTGAGGAGCACTATGTACTAATTCAGTAAATCACCTGCGGTTCAGATGTACGCTGCTTTCTGGTTCATAAAGCTGCAGTTTTATACTGCAATACCTCGTGATAAACTGCTGATCTGTAATGCACGGTTAGGTGGGAAGACAGGCCATAGGTGGAAATCCCCAGCTGCCAGTCTTTCTATGCATACTGAAGTAGAAAGGATGAATTCCTGATGCAAACTGATCAAATATGCATGTGTTTTGCTAGAAGAGAAAGAGAGCTGACATCCTAGAGTTGCGAAATGAGCAATAAGGAACCACAAGCAAATCTAAGACACTACCCCTGCACCATGCAGTACGCCCACAGCAGGCTCCGCGTCGTGCTTTTGATCTTTAGATGTCTCCACCTGCGTTTTAGGGAAATGTCAATAGAATGGTAAAATAAAAGACTTCACGAAGAAATAATTTTCTGGTCTGTTACAACAACTACATCAAAGCATCAGATCGTTTCAGCACACACGTACGCATATCACATTCTCTCTCCACTCACACGAGATATATATATATATATAATGTATATATTTACATACTTAGAGTTAGGTTTATTATATACACGTTAAAAGGGGAAAATGTGCCTCGTATGCTGAATCGGTTGACTTCAGCTAAAGCTGTTGAAGACTGTGGTTCCTATTTAATGACTGCAAGAGATTTGGATAGCCAAGTCTTTGGATGAGGAAGCAACGGTGTTTGAGACTAACAAATATTTGGGTTCATCTAGCTTTAAAATGATTACAGTCGGACAAAATAGAGGAGTCAAATGGGCAACCAACAGCAACAACAAACAAAGCTTTCACAATTCAAGCTCTAATTACGTGGAATGCAATGGCTAGAGAGGACGACCCACAATTTCACTAAATATTATATCACTCTTTCTATTCCATGTCAAAAAGGTTATTTCTGCGACTTGACATACAGTAGTGCCAGTTATCTTCTGATTACTCCAAGATAGAAATTTACTGAACCTGACTGATGTTCAGCTTTTCAGTTTTTTTTTTTTCCTCCAAGACGTTTCATATTTACTTTCCTTATTCATCAGTAGCTTCCTTACACACTGACTAGATTATAAACTGGAGAATGGTAAAGCAAATAAAAAGAGATCAACTAAAGCTGCAGCAGAGTTGCATCTTTCAAGAATTAAATCCAACCCCTAAACTGCAGAGGCAACTCTTCAAAAGTCATGTTAAGTAGAGTACATTTGCAGTCCAACTTCCATTTAAAGTGGATGACAAGTTTAGCAAGGATAATACCCTTCAAATACTAGCTGACTGGAGAGGCAAGGACGTTTGCTCAATTTACCAATAGTATTATCCTCCTGGCTTGCTGGGAGTTGATCCCCCGCTGTGAGCTAACAATAAGAGTTTTCCTTCTGAAGTCCCTCATGTGGGAGAATTTTTCTTCAAGATCATGGGAAAGTTTGGGGTTTTTATTTTAAACCACTCAGCAAAAAGTGAAGATTAATTGGCTTTGCTGCACAATTCCTCTCACTGGTTTTGGCTAATCCACAGTCAGCATAGCCTAGAATATAGTTTCAAAATCTCAGACATTTCTGAGTTAAAAATTATTATAGTATATAATAAAAGACAAACATTTAGGGTGTTGAGAAAGAGAGACATAGTATTTTAGCCTATATATGCAAAAAATGCTTTTTTCGGAAGACTAATATTAATCTACCTGCAAACCTGCATCCAAAAATAAAATATCCCACTATTTTTCCTTCTGCTTCCTAACTACTTAACGATCAAGACGCACAGCAACGTGTTGATCTGATCTAGTACCATTTCAAGTGTAAAATTCCCCTTGCAGCAGAAGGTTTCAAGCAGATGGTGCTTGGATACAGCCAACTGATACACAAGTAAATTGGGGCACCCTGACAGCTATGGTCAACAGGCTGCATCACAACTCATGGAGAGCTTATAAGGCAAAGCTCAGTCTTACAGAAAGGCTAACGCTTTCCAGGGAACTTGTTAGGACTGACGTGATTGTGGTATTAAAAGCCCACACCATGACTGGCAAAACACAAAAGGTTTTTTGAATGTGAGCCATCAAAAACTTTCCTGCAATTAATAATTAGGCATTTCACTGCATGGCAGTGACAGAGATCAGATATTTGACTTTCCTGACCGGTTACAAAACAGGTTAGTAATTTTTAAAAATTCCTAATGCAACACAGGAATACATTATTATTATTACCTCCATCATCTCTATTTACTACAGTTTTTTCTATGTATAGTATTTACTATTTTATTGCTCTACATCTTATATTAACAATATCATTTTCTTCTTTTTATAGCTGAAATAATTACATGCTGGTTTTCAGCAGAACATGATTCTTCACTGTAAAAGCAAGTGGTAGGAGAAAAGCGGGGCAGCCTTCAGGCACGGTGCTGCTGCCGCGACCGTAGCACCTGCAGCACGCCGGCCGTCTCAGCCATTCCCTGGGAAAGCTGCATTAACCCACTTCTCTGGCTCAGGCTGCCTCTTCCTCCCACACCTCACCTCCACAACCATCCAGCTCCTCCGCCGCAGACCCTGGGAAGGGAGGTCACCAGGGGCCACTGCCTTACTGGGGTGGGGATGAGGTTTGTTGTGCTGAGCTGCTTTTTCTGCTGTGAAAAGGGAGAGAGCATTACTCTAACAAGGAAAGGAGCAGGGGTTGCTCTTCACACATGGGAGCAGAGAAATGGCCCACAGCCCAAGCCCAGCTTGAACGCCTACCCCCCGCAAGGTGCTGAGGCAGGACTAGCCTGGCACGGAGGTCCTCCCGACATCCTCAGCAGGGTACGAAAACTAAAAATTGGGAGCACATTTATTGCATTAGTCTGAACAATCTGCACTCTGCAGTACAGTCGTTAAATATTTTATCACTTCTGATTAATTGATGCATTTTTAATTTTTAAGTATGCTCACATATAATTCTTAATTCTTGCCAACAAACAAACAAGCGTGGTAGTGCAGTAACCTACTTGATGAAAGTACTGTACCTATCTCTCCTTACGATCAAGACCATCACCTTCCAAACCACACGAACAATTTCAATTAATTTAAATTTTCATTGAAATACTGTAAGATGTTCGGCATTTCTGAGGCGTAATTTGCCCAAGATTTCTATGCATTACAAACATTAAAGAATGTCTGCAACACCTGCCACATACTGTAGATTGGGGCTCTTTCAGTCCACAGCATGGGGAAGGCAAGATACAAAAACACTGCTTGTATATCCTTAGACTGCACAATTAATGAGCTGAGACTAGAGCGCCTCTTAATCCCCAGTTTCCCGTATGTTGGGGACAACTCTTTTTTTTCCCCCTACATTTGTTAGTACATAAAATTAGGATGTATCTTTTTTGAAAAAAAGAACAAAACCAAAGAAACCCCACAAAGTAGCACATGGGATTCAGTTTCCTCCTGTTCAGCATCTCACTGTGTTCCAGAAGGACTGGAATTTATTTATAAATAATTTATTTATGGGTTGGGGGAACTGGAGTTGGCTGTTTGTCCATAACCGTATTTGTGTTGACAGCTATTCGGAACTCTCTGTCCGGTCTTCTGAAAAGGAACCAAAACTGATAAATAACCACATTTACATTTTTGGGCATCATCTTTCGCAGGGGTTTGCCTGTTTTTACTAAGACAGTCCAGTTTCTTTATAGAAAGCAGACTTTCAAAGGGGAATTCACATGATCCCAGCCTCAACCCTAAGTATAGAAATGGTTGTGCTCTGCCCTTTTAGTAGTGTTCAGCAGCATCTCCAGGCCCCAGTCACACCTGGAGATCCAGGTGGGTCTTGCACATACTCACAAGAGATTGCATCTGCCACAAACAGCATGCCATATAGACAGATACAAGAGACAAGGGATGGAAATGCAAGATACACGTCCCTGTTATACAGACAAGGAACTGAGACACTGAGAAATACAGTGACTTGAGATGTGCAGAAAAGCCATCTGAAAACCATTGACCTTGAAAAGTTCACGTCAATGGAAGAACCAACCATTCATGCTAGTGTTTGCCAGAAAGCAAGCATGACCCAAAACACCATCCAAAAGAACTTGCATTTTATATGTCCAGTACCGTAACTTCCAGATATTTACACCCAAGTTCATCCTCTGAACACTTTTACCGTGTTGTTACTGAGAGGAGACCCAGGGCGACTCCCCCCACCCAGTGGTTGGCACCAACCCACATCGCGTGCTGAACAAAAGCATTCCTCCACAGCACACTCTCATACTGTCATGAATACCCAGGCTGATTTAAAGCGGACCCCCTGGGTTGCAGCCACTCTGATCTATACTACATGAATAGAGAAATATCCTTTGACTGATAAACGAAAGCTGACAGTCAGTCAGACTCCTCCTGTACTCAGCTGCACGAGCTTTCACATCCAATACTACTTCAAATGCAGGAATTTAACTACAGGGCTCTTCACTTGCATTTGGAAAATAACGCCGCAGCTCTGTATCTGTGTTCTTTATTTGGAGGCCAGGTTTGTCAGAGGGTTTTTTTGTTGTTGTTTTCTTTTACAATAGTACTCAGGGCCTCCGCAGCCTACTCTTGCTTAACCGTTACAGATACAACAGCCTAGACTAAGCAGGTGATTTAGTTACTGCAGTACATGCTGGTATGGTGGAGATCAGTGCTTTCATCTCTCCGAGTTTATAGCGGAAGATTTTAGAGGCAATTTGTCTTGTCCCTGAGGGTGGATGAAAATTATTCTCTTTGCACAAGTACCACTATCCCACTACTACTACTACTGTGTTCTTATTTGGCTACTATTTGATGCTTGGAGCAGTGCTAACGAATGCTGGAACGAGATATGTTCACCTGTCCCTTGGGCAGGAGAGCTGGAAAAAGGTCACTGAATGGAAAGGCGTATGAGGGGCACAAGAACTGTGAACAAAGTAATGCACCCAAGCAAAGAATACCTTTGTGGTCTCCTCACCTGATGCAGAAACACTCAGATATTCAAAAGAATGCTCACACCAAAGAGAACTGTGAACAGCTAAGAGGTTTCCATCAGGTAATATAACGAGTCCTTGGGCAGGACACCCTGCTGAGATACCAGTGAGACACATCCAGCTGCTAGGAAACAAGTACGGTTTGCTACACGCTTAAGCAAAGGAGATAGGGAGCAGAAACATATGCTTCATCAAAACCAGATTCACAGCAGGACTCAGAAGTAACCATATGGCAACTACTTTTAAATACAAACTGAAGGACATTCTATTAGTACTAATGTAATGCTGTAATCTCTAGTTTGTACCCTTACGGAGCTTGGATGCTCACAAAAATAATTTAAGTAACGCTGAATATATTTCCAATTTTGCTTATTCAGTTCTGTTTCATGGTTCTTTGTAGGCAGGCTCAGTTTCTAGGCATATATTATTTATCAGATATATGCTTTTCCCATTTGTCCATCAATTATGTGCACCGACTACTTAATGACTTGCAGCTTGAAATCTGCAAGTCCTGTTTGCCCTATTTTTGCTTTTGACTGACAAAGTCAACGAAAGAAGCTTCAAAGTAGTAGCATTAATAAAGATTTATCAAATCTGCAAGATTAAATTATTTAAGCCATCACCAAATGATACTTTTTTTACTGCACTATGAAACGAAGTGAGCACATTCTAGAGATATGTACTGCAGCACGGTTAGTCTGTAAAGGTAGGTTGACTGAGCACGGCCACCTTCACTTCATACAGTTAAGCTTAATTATACTTAATTTTTGCATACAGAAGATTCGCTGGCAGCTCACCTTCATGTCGAAAAGCTTTAATCAATATTTAGCAGCCAAAGCAGCCACTGCCATGAAAACATAAATAGAAATGGAATTGTACAACCTATGAGGATGATGCAGTACCTGAAATAAATCCAGGGAAAAATGTATTTATTTTAGAAATCTTCCATCCTAAAAACAGCTATGTCCAAACCCTTTTTTCTTTGTGGCAGTGAACTGTTTAGGGAGAGAAATAATTTCTTGATTCGCCAACATAATGCTTTTGTACGAGTGCAGCCGCAGGCTGACCTGCAGTGAAAAAGTCAGCACAAGTTCACTTACCATCCTTTGAAAAGCAGACCTACTTGCACAGCAAAACTGCTGGCTTGAATTCACAAATGGCAGCCAGACACATGCTAACACAGCAGTTTTATGAGATAGGAATATATTAACATTTATCAAACAGAAACACAATTAATTGGGTGCCACCAGAAAAAAGTTCTCCTGCCCACGCTGGAACAAGAAAGCGTCTCCTGTGGGTTTGTGCCCTACATCCCGTACCCGCACCTCCATCCATCATGAACAGCCCGCGCTCCTTGCCCTTCTCAGTGACATATTCCCAGTAATCACTCGCACCACCACGTACCCCATTTCCCCCCAAGTCCCCGAACACTTACGCTTCGCTACTACCTTTCTAACTCCTGTTGCCATCCCCCTCTCTGGCAGTATCTTTATTTCCCCTAAACTATACAGAGTTTCTTCCATATGCTCTCGAACAACCTCCCGTGTCCTCACCACAGCTTGAGGTTGCATTTCCCTCCATGAGGAGATGAGTTTGAATGCCTTCCCTCTAGACAGCTAGCCATCTTCATTAATCTCACCAAGCCATTTAGAGAGATTCAATGCATCTGCTGTTCCTTCGGATGGATTTGAATTTGGTAAATGGGTTCAAAAGGCACTGGAAGGAGCTGGAGGAGAAAAGGTGAACTAGCAGACAAAAGGACCAACAGAATTATTAAAAACATTTCAGTTCCTTAGGAAAGTAGCTTAAATACACAAAGGGAGAGCGAGGCAGTAACACAGCACTTCCCAGTATAAGAAAAACACAACAGGAGAAGGGGGACTCCCTGGGTGCAGGCCTAGGAAGAACTGAGATGATCTCAGAAACAATATTTTCTGATATTTCAAATCAACTGCCCAAACACTATGGTTCCCACCTTATTCTGCCAGATTTAGCAAGGTGTTGCTGTACTTCCATGCATGCAAAACCCAGAAACACTCAATATCAGTATTTGCAATGACTAACTTTGCAGGTTTTTCCCAAGAAATATTCAGCTTGTTCTGCCGCTTTTTTGTCGTTGAAGCCTCTCTGTTCTGCAACAGTGGACTGGGCCTATCTTACATGTTTTTTTTTAGTCTTTACAATTGCGCCTATGAATTGAGGAGAGGATTTTTACCTGAGGAGAGGGCTCATGACATCCCACAACCCGGCATCCCGTAAATCTTTGCCAAAGTGCCGTATTAGTAGGAAGTCGAGCTCTTGAACCTGTTTCACATCACAAAATGCAACTGCCGATAAGAGAAGGGCAAGAGTGCCATTTCCATTCTTTGCTTACTGGCAAGTAAAATACAAGGGCTTATCTGCTACTTGTCTGTCTGTGTGATTCTGTGCACTAGCAGATACCTCGGTTGTGGGATCCAAAGGCAGTACTGGAGTCACCTCAGGAAACAATTCAGCCTTTGCCGGCATTGAAAACCGAAACCCATTAAAACAATGGGAACGTTTTTGGGCGTTCACAGCAGTACAGGAAAGGGAAATGAAATTCAAAAATTAAGCAGAGTCTCTCCTGGAGCGCTCGTCGCTTTCCCCGTCCGTTTGACTTCAGAGCACAGGCGTTCAGGCTTTGAACTCCAAGGCAGAAAACCACAGCAGAAATTCTTCCCTGTTAATGGCAGGAAGCCATTACTGATGTTCGATAACTGCTGTCTGGGATTAAAGCTGGGGTCCTGCACATCTTTCTTAAAACTAACTACCTATGGTTTAGATCTACATCTAACATCAAATGCAGCAGCAAACTGAACATCATGCCTTAGAACACAATAAACTTACTACTTTAAATGTATCCCCAGATTGCATCAACTGTTTACTTCTCACTTTGATCCCCAGCTCTGCCTCTTAAATTAAGAATTTATATAGGTAAAAATGATCCCACCATATTGACTTACATAATACAGGAATTCACGTGAATCCGCTCTACCTTTAGGGTGCACTAAACTTGGTTATAAGCCTGCGGTCTGTATATATCCCTATATAGCACCACAAGTTCCCCAACAGCAGCTTGTTTTGCTAGGCAGGCTATATCAAGCTATTTTCAATCTGATCATTGAACAGTCATCAGCCAGAAGAGATGGGAGACTTCTGTGAGCACAGAAGTGAGACTGGTGGCTTCATCCAGGTGGTATCACCAGTTTAACACGCTAACCTAAAGGAAGGAGTGTATTCTTTCTGAGGGTTGAGTTTCTAAAATGCCTGCTTCTGAAAAGCAGGAAGGCTATTGATGTGGCTGGGGTTGTGGGGGAGAGAGGGCTGTCAGAGGCAAGAGTCCAAGCTCCGTCTTCATTCCATGGGGATGCACTCTTCAGATGCCATCCCGGGAGGTGGCTTTCCCTGTTGCATTCGCAGCTGCTAAATACAGCCCTGGAAACGGCTACGTTCTGGCAACAGATGAAAACACTGTTCCTTCAAAACACATTTTTGTCAACCTTCTGCTCAGCCTCTGCAGACGTACTCTTGCTCTTGATTCTTGCTCCTTGCTGTTGCTACAGTAGCATGGTTAAATTGATTCTTAGCATTATTACCTCAATACATCCACAGGTTTATATGATGGGGGGGGGGAGTGAAAAAGAGGCAAGGTAGGAATTATGGAGAAAAAAATAAAAGTCTTCCCATTGATTGGATTGTTAGCTTACTGTGAAGGTAAAATATGCACATTCTGTATTATGCCTTTGTTGGCCACTCACAGAGCACAAAGAACCAAATTATCGCTGATTACCAGGAGCGAAGATTAGTCTCTCCTAGCCTGTCGAAAATACAAAGGTGAGTTTTAATAGCAGAGCAAGGAGATTAAGCAACATGAATTCTGACAAAAGCCAAAAGAAAAGGGCAAGTAAATTATCCCTTGCGATCTAAAAATATAAAATTAAGTACCAGAATTCATTATGTCTTTCCTTGAAAAAGCCACAGCTCCTTTCTTTACAAAAATTCAGTGTAGGACAAAGGGGCACTATCACATATATTCTGCAGTTGTAAACTACAGACAGATCTCCAAAATTCCTGAGTCCTATTTACTTGTGACCAGGAAAGGCACTTGTTAAGTATTAGCATTGCTGCCTAAATCAATACCCACTGGAGCTTATAATGTATATTTTCTTTACATACCTGTCACCAGCTGCCGTATAATCAAACAAAAATACCATACAAGAGGAAAGCACGTGGCCCACTTTGGAACATTTTCTTTCTAAACACTTGTTTAAATTGAAAGAACTCGATCACACAAACGAAATATAGCTAAGAACAACCATAAATATGCAAGGGTCTTAGCAGGGGGAAAAAAGCGCCATGTTATGTGCCTATCCAACGGTTCTGGTATAAGCTATATATATATATAAACATATATATATAAAAATATTTTCAACTCAAAAGAACGTCTTGCTCATACTGATTACCACGTATGACAAACTTCAGCAGTTTCACAGAGTTTGAATTGTGCTAACGTCGCCTAAAAGCAGATGGAAGCAGGCTCAGCAGGGCAGAAGAGAAGAGAAGCAATGAAGCAGGTTGCGGAAGGGGAATATTCTAATTTTCCAGTAGCAGAAACATGTTATAATATCTTCGCAGATGTTGGCCAATTTAAGCAGCTCATGAGAAATACAAGTTAGAAAATAATCTGGAGCATTTGAACAGTATTCACATCTTGTGTATAGTGCTCATTTCCCTTTGAGTCTGTTCAGTAAAGCTAATGAAGCACTAATGAAGCTGGTTTCCTATAGATTTTTGTCTAGTGGTTGGAATCACTGGAGTTTAGTAAAACATGAGCTTCCTCTGACTTTTTTATTTTTTGTGTGTGTGGTAGAGGCATTGACAGCATTTATTCCTTTGCAGGTTTAGGAGAGAATGGGCTCCTACTGTAAATTTTTTGTTGGCGAAAGAACTAATCCAATTTCTCTCTTCCATCTGGGTGGCAATATTCACAAAACTTCCAAGAACCTTACAGCCCACCACCAAGATAATGGTTGAAATAGGTCAGAAGATCCAGAAGCTGTGAAGAGGACTGGGGCAATGAGGCTGGAAAGGGTAGGCAAGCAGGGGAAAAGACCACCGGACTGAAATAAATCGTGCAAGTCCCACTTTCCTAGATTAAAATGCATGTCTTCAGAAGGAAGAAAAGGCTGTCATGGAGAAAGCTAAAGGAGACATATCAAAACCATGTGTCACTGATGACTACAATCCATAAAGAGTACAAGAAAATGTCTTCTAAATCATGATTATTAATAGGCTGGACTAATTTCTCTCTCAAAATTTGTCAGTTGGCATACTGCTTCTTGGAACTGGGATGTCACTCAACAGAGCAGCATATTAAATGTTAGCCTCCAAGCTTTGAGTTGTAAAGCTTTCCTTCATGTGGCTACAAGAACTGAAGAGGATTCAATACTCCTATGGTCTCTCCATGGCTTTGCTACTGAATTCCAGTATAAGACAACAGAAGTTAAATCCTTTCTCTCTAGGGTTCCCAAAGCAGTTCTCTTGTCTAAGTCTAATCAGCCTCCTTTAAAAAAAACCCGTTGGCTTTGCTTCACTTTCATTCCCACCAACAAGAGGTTCCTCCGAGGCAGCACACAAAAGCAGAATGCATCTACTCGAGGCAGAATATTAAGAAGTAATAAAAGACCTCAGCCTGAACCTGACCTAAATGTTTATGCCTTTGTTACCATTTCAAGTTGAATGCAAAAGGCAATAAACACGCTACTTAAGAAATACCAAAAAAACCCCAAAATACCATCCAGCTCAACAGCCAGCAGGCCACAGGACAACTGGCATCTGGAAATGAATGGAAGAAAATCTCTTTGGGACAAAGTTACGTCTCTCTCATGGAAAATAGAATTAAATTTTAAAAAACCCAAAACAACAAAAACAAGTTTCGGTTTTCTCAAATATATACCAATAATGCTTTTCTATATCCTCCCTCCTTAAATGGAGTGTCTTTGATATGCACTCACATTATTGATGTCCTGCAAATCATCTCCTTCCTACAGCAGATTCCTGCTTCCACTTCTCTCCCCCACCTGTATTCACTGTAAAAACTCACCACCTGCAGGCCGTGAACCTCACAGGCTTGAGACAAAACTGTCTCTGCGCAGTTTTCCACCGTGCCTACCAGAAAAGATGCCAATCAAATATTTGCCAGGCCAGACACACCCATTTCTTCAGTAACTTTAACCATCACCTGAAATTAACTGTCTTGCAGGTTATTTCCAATCGGAAGTAAATTAGTGGGATCAAAGCTCCATTTAAGTTACTTTCTCAGTTCACCGAGATGTTTTTGATGTTCACAGGTAACTGTGCAAGTTGGTTTTACTTCTGCACCACTTTACACCCATAATTTTCCAAAGCACGTGTATACTGAAGTGAATTATTTTCCATACATTAACAGGTGTCCGCTAGAGAGTATTCTGCATCCATGAAATTGATTTATTAGAACCCACTTTTGGCATTTTAATATAAGAAAGATGCATTCATGGCACTAATAGAAGAAGCAAATAAGAGCAGAATAATTCTGCCTCATCTTCATCATACCTTTCAAAAAAGCCATAGGATTCATCATACAAAGAACGTGTCTTTCCAGTGATGGCCCATTCTTCATACATATGCACACTTATTCCAGACTACAGTCAATTACGTCCACAGTAGAATTATTTCCATAGAAATTTCAATAGTGTTCACAGCGTAGTTAAACAGAACACATGCACAACAAAACTGTAGTCCCAGATGTCCGGACCAGATACTTACATTTTCATTTGGTATGAGAAAAATTGAAAGTTTATTGCAGAGAAGCTGTTAGAGAGAAGGGCACCATCTGCACAACCTCCACCACAGGGTGGGTCCTGAACTCTGCCTCTGTGCCTCCACCGTGTGACCCTGCCCAAAGGGCTTCACCTCTGGTACCAACCCTGACACCACCAACACCTGGGTTCAGACCTCAAGGACATCAGAAGAGGCTAAGCAGTACCAGCCCCGGGACTTAGAAGTTATTGTGCTGTATGTTTTGTGAGGAAAAAACACTCTCACTGTCTTTATCTTGAGTTTCCCTAAGATATCTAGGCTCGAGATAAAAGCTAGATGTCGGCATGGGACTGTAACTGCTCATACAAATAAAGCCAGTATTAGGAATGCGAAGATCCATTTATATATCTCTACGACTGACCAGATACAGAAAGTCTGTAACGACATAACTAAAAATTTAAAAAAAAATTAAATTAAACCATGTTTTAATGAGGTATTTGAAGGCGATGCCCCCAGTACTAATAACAAACATAAACCCCAGGTCCTCCTCGCTCCTGAAAATCCCACTGCAAATGTAAACCTGTCGTGGTTTAGCGGCAGCTCAGCCCCACACAGTCGCTCGCTCACTCCCCCACCGGTAGATGGGGGAGACAATCAGAAGGGTAACGCTCGTGGGTTGGGATAAGAACAGTTTAATAATTAAAATTAAAAGAAACAACAGTAGAAATGCAATGTAAAGGAGAACAACGAGAGGCGCAAAGCCCCGGGGGAGGGGGAAGGGAGGGGAGAGGGGGAACGAACCGCCGGAACAAACCGCACGCGCCGCAGCCGCTCGCCGCTCGCCGACCCGCCGCCGCGCCGCCCCCGCGCTGCCACTGCCCGCCCTCAATATATTGGTCATGGTGTCACGTGGTATGGAATGAACCTGCCATTGGCCAGTCGGGGTCAGCCGCCCCCACCATGGCCCCGCCCCTCCCAGGCCCCCCTGCCACGCCACGCGGCAGAGCGCGGGAAGCTGGAAAGGTAGCCGACCCCCACAGTGAGGAGAATTAACCCCTTCTCAGCCAAAACCAGCACAAAACCTCAAAGAAATGACATAGTAGAAGGGCAGCACCTCAAATTATGTTTAACATTTTTTTCTTGTACATCTCCTTCATAGAGGTGGCCACAGTTTCACTGTGGTAAGTGTAGCCTACGTTAGAAAACACCAATGATGGTTGTTTAAATATATGTTCTTACAGCAACTGCAATAGGGGAATGTAAAGACAGAGTTCTTCAAGTGATTTATGAGTCATTTTTGAATCAGCACTGAAAAGCTTCAATCCTCATCCTTCTCAAGAAATGTGAATTTGATGCATAAATGAATATTCAGACGATAAAAGTCCTTTGAGTGAACAAAGGCATCTTAGAGAAATACCAGACTGTAAATCCTGCTCCATTCTGTGAACCAGAGAGCGGAAGATAATGACTGTCTTTTTCAGTTTGTCATCGCCGGGGAGCACGGAGAAGGCGGGAGACGACACAATGCCCATGCCAGCAGCTACCCCATGGCAAATAATGCCTTACAGTTCAAAATGCCATCGCATTACATACCACTGCATCAGTTATGTGTGACAGTGCCAGCCACACACAAAGATGTGCGTTTAACTCAGCACTTCCGATGACAAAATGTTAATTTTTAGCTAATACCATAGTGACTTGGCAAAAGTAGCAACCATCCTGACGTTACCCCTACAAGGCGATTTCTGCCTGACTGCAAAATAATGGTTTTTAAACAAAAGTCTGACTAGAGATACCAAAATTCTTCATGATGTACAGTTATACACAGTATTTACACCTAAGAATTGAGTACACGGCAGATACACGGTGCAGGTAAGGAAAAAGTAGAAAGTGATCTTTTGCCAAGAGGCTTAAGAAAAAAAAATTGCTCTAGCTGCTGAAACAGGATTTAATTTTATTTCTGTCATGGTGCACTGCATTGATGGGCTTGGATGTGTATATATCACAAGGTTGAAACAGAAAAAGCCTGCCCAGGACGGTTTGGCTTCAGTTCTTTGACAGTGTCAGTTACGAAACTGGGAACAATCTCGTCCCATCAACTCTTCTCCATATTGTGTCCTTTGTCTTGAGGAATCCCCCAGGATACCCCCCACCGATGAGCAAAGCATTTGGAAGGATTCCTTCATTTCGTGTTGAAAACCAGCAACGCCTTGAATTCTAAGGGCATCTCGCGTACCTTAGGGGACAACATAATTAACGAAGTATGGTTCCTTCTGGTTCTGATTTTTCAGCTTGAAATACCTTGAAAATGCAGTTCCAGGCCACACGTAGAGCGCACTCTTGATATTATGACTTTTAAAAGCATCTCAGATTAGACACTCAGAAATGAAAACATCCAACATTATTAGACATTATTAGAGTTTTGGACTGACAAAATACGATTACATTTTATTAGGCTGGTCCAATACATGAGGACCAGTATCGCAGCCTGTACTAGTGTTATGTGGATCTTTTAACGGTTTCAGAGTGACTAGGTAATTATTTTTATTAACATTCTCTAGAGAGCCAAAAAGTCTATTTTTCAGAAGCATAAAGGCAAAGTTAATTTATCTGAACTCACTACTGCTAGATCTAGCTTATTCATCCACCACAAATGAATGAACCTTTGGCTGCTAAGTGATAATATTGATATTAAAAAAAAAAAAAAGAAGAAGAAATAAATCAAGCTTTGGTCTAAATCCTTGGAGTTATTTAGCTGCCTAACTTTCCATGAATTTCTTAAATGGTGTAATTGCCATTAACCTTCCCTGTCTTTTAGGCTCTTTAAACATGCAGGGAAGGTCAGAGCCAGCAAATTGCCAGCACCCTTGACTGAAGTACATCGATCAAGGCCAGGTTAGTACTTGCTTAGTTTAGCAGATAAAACGTGGAAGTCAGCATTTCTAAATAAATTATGTGATTTCTAGGCAGTGATGTATGATTTTGATAAACATGATGACTCATCATCTGAGAGAGGGGAAAACAGAAGAAAATCTCAGGAGTTTTACGACAACCCAGAGCATAATTCAGCCCATCTTTTTAGTACGCTGAAAATTCCCTATAGAACTGGGTAAGTACCCCTTGAAAGAGCACTGCTAACAGGATTCTTTTGGGGTACCTTTTTTTTTGGATCCCAGCTGCCTCAGCTGTAATGGAAGATGACCGAAGGAGGAGAAATTTAAGGTAAGTGTGCGGAATTCATATTGTAATCATGTTGTTGGTGGGCTACAGTCACCTCTATCTTCTACACAACGTAGAAGAGCCCTGGCAGTAACCCAGGGCTGACTACAAATGCTCTATTTTCATTCCCTAATTAGTCTTAAGGCAGTTATCAGCTAAAAACACGTCCCCTCCATTTCAGCGTTTCCCATTCTCTAAAGTGAGAACTGCATGTAATACAGAGCTAGCATACCACGTTAGAGCACGGGTCACTTCAGTCCCATCTCCTGTCCCAAACGGTGCCACGCGCAGCTGCCCAGAGAAGACTCTAAGAGCAGGACAAGCACAGTCACACCTCCCCGGCTCACCAGGATTTGTAGCTCACGGAGGTATTTGCTACTCACATAATAATCCTGAAGAGTTTTCTGCTGCATCATCTGGCAAGGAGTTCCTGAGTTTAACCACATATTGTGGCTAAAAATCATCTCCTCATTATTTTAAAACTCTTATCTGCTGACTTCATAATTTCACATCCCCTAGATTTTTTTTTTACTGTTTTCCTTTTAAATTACTTAATATGTAATTAAATGCTAGTATTTGCATTCAGAAACATTTGCACCCTTATGAAACTAGTGAGTTCTGAGACAAAAGCTATTAAAACGTACAATCCTATGCAGAAAATTCTGGTTTTAAACATCAGCCTCCACCTTCTGGTACATCTCCCCACCCCATTATCCCTGTTTTGGTAATAACATCCACAGACTGTGCCAACGACGCTGTACCTGGAGGACGGTTTAAACAATTTGCCAACAATCAAGACTAACGGTAGTTTATCCGCAGAGCCTGCAATACTCCATGAGCCGCATCTTTTACTGCAGCACCTGGAAAAACGAGATTATAATTTGATACCAATGGAGCCAAACGACCAGCCTGAAGAACATCTCATAAATAAAAAGCATTGTTATTAGTAACACGTTTTGCACAGACCAAAAACACAGGTTGTATGAAGGAACAGGAGGCTGAAGTTTGCAACACCGCTGTGGAACACAAATGCTCTGCTCGAGTATTTGTGTGATGCTATATTTAGAAGCTATTCATTAAAAGGTAAAGGTCTGATAAAGACATTTTAAGACTCACTTTGTTTACAAGTGGTGGTGTGTTTTTCTTTTGAATAGATGAACTTTAGGATCACGTGGATTATCAGAAAGGACTATTGTTTCTGGTTTTATTAGGAGTATTTTTTGTTGGTGTTTCCAGTAGATATATCTTCTGTTATCTGGCACGGTGGGGTAGCACACTCTGCTATTTGTTATGATAGCCTGACCCCAAGTGATCTGTATCTAAAATTCAACATTTTTTCCTTAAATTTATATAAAAACAAAACTTGCTGTAACTTTTGAAAACAGCTGTGTTAGCGCTGGTACCAGCCTGGCTGGGACCAGTATTCCCCAATATACACAGCGGTTTGCCAGATCCTGAATGTCTGCCTCAATTAAGAAGAAAAAAAAAAAGCGAATCTTATCACTCACTCTGTGTATTTCTTTCCTCTCTAACAACTTTGAACACCATCAGCTAGGCTTAGCTGCTGTATTAGCAAAGTCTCAAACATACCAAGTTCCAACAGGGTTCATGGACCAGAGTAACACTCCCACCGAGGACAGGGCTGCCGCTGGAGCCACCGGTACCCGCCACCCTCACCAGTTGTGAAGGCTTCAAAAACAGCAAAGCTGAAACCGATGGCTTATTTGGCACCAGAAAATCCAAACACAAGGTGAATCCAGGGGGAACCAGGCTTTCATTGCTCTGCTGCTCACAGAAGGGCTTGTTTTCAAAGGATATTTGAGCTATTCAGATCCTGTATCCCTTTTCACCTTCCTACCAGACTAGCCACAAATCAGAGGACGTTGGGAACACGATGTCCCAGCGTTCCTTCACCAAAGGAAGGGCACTGCAGCAGGGATGGCAACAGAGCACACTAATAAGACTTTATTGATTTGCCCATCAGAAGCAGCAGTTTTACAGTTAGGCATTACAGCCATTTCAGAGGAACAGAAGCCAGCTAGGAAAAAAGATTTTACTGAGAACTGAATCTGAGAAAAGCAAAAATATTTTACTCCTTTGTATAAAACTACCTAAGTTATAGATGAGAATTGTTAACTAAGAAAATGGTAAATTCATGTTCTTTGCATTGACTGTATGCTAGTCATACACAGATGAATTCAGTAGAAATTGTTTCTCGGTAGCTCCTCATAATCCTAATATCTCCTCATTTCTGTGGCAACTACAGCCATTCACTTTGCAAAATCCAGTACTTCCCAGCTCGTTTTACTTGTTCATATGAAACAAAATGCAACTGTTACTATTCAGGTAAAGGGACAGTAACCCAGACAGAGAATTTAATTTTTCACTGTGTTTCATACTGAATTGGGGAGGCTCAACTTGAATCCTACTAACCTAATGACATATTATTCCTATCCATCTGCAAATGATTTACTAACATTTCCAAAGCTTACTACAAAGTATTACGCAGTTCAAATAGCAGTTACATAGGAAAACTGAAGCTAAGATAGCTGGGCTACTTGGGTCACCAGACCGCTGTGTTTCTACATAACTTGTCTTTGATGTAAAAAATACTGCCTCATGTTTTTTTTACTGACTTGTTCTGTTCCTACTCATTTGTAGTTTCTCCATCAAATCCTTCTAATAGTGTCCTCCACCAGCTGTATTTGCAGTAAGAGTTAATACATGACCAATAACAGCATGTAACATTAGGAAAAGAGTAAGAAAAAGTAGATCTTGCTTACAGCTGGATAAATTACGCAAACATTTTGCAACACAGTCGTGTCTCAAGAATAGCGTGTCCAACTGGATGTCTGGCCAAACATACGGGCTCCGGGCTCCGCCTCATCCCACTGTTCTCCAAAACAGCTTCTCCAAGAAATACCTTTAAGATTCACCTGCCTGCCAGGCAGAAAAGCCAAATATTGCTTTTTCAGAGTTAGGTGTAGCATTTCTGCGATGGTTAGAAAGGTCGATAGGCAAGAAGAGAGCACGCTCCTCTTTCTGAAGCAGAGGTGAGGCCACGATTCAGGAATGTATTTGAGCACATGCTTACTTTTAAGTATATACTCAAATACCAATTCAGTCAAGAGGAAGCAAAGGGCGCAGGCACGTGCTTCATCAAGCATGGGTAATATTTCCTCCCCAGGTTCAGCCAACCTGACAAAGGTCAGGTTTGGTCCTTTTCATGCTCTTTTGCTACACTGGTACCAAATATTTTTTCAGGAAATTGCACTTAAAAATTTAATAAAGTGAAGAGCTGGAATACAAACTTAGCATACCTGCAAACTTCTGTAAGGTGCCATTGCCATTGTAATTGCAGATATATTTCAGATATTAGTCTAATATCATAAGATTCAGATATAGTAATCTGAAAAATAACGTTAGTGTTATTAAGACACATACAACATATGCTGGTAGCACGGAGGGGTGTAAGCAGAGCACTGCCATGACAGGCCCTGTATCATCCCAGAACATGGAAGGATAATCCTGCCCTCAGAGAGTTTTAAACCCAATGGTTCTCAGGTTTCACATGCATTTTAAGTCTACATCAGTGCAGGTTGTCATGAAAAGACAAATCCTGTGATCCCAGCCCCTCTTTAGGGCTTTTACCAAGAACTGGGCATCACATGCAATGAGCACTAAAGGGCACTACATCCAGCTGAAATGCAGCCTAGCAAGGGGAGGTTTTTCTTCAGTTTGCTCACACTATCACCAGAGGTAGCACAAGCATCTCACCGGGGACCAGATGACCTTTTTCAAAGGCAACCCATGCACTTAGCCTGGCTCACCCCAACTATGAAACCACAGACCTAGGGACTGATGCTGGATGGCCAAGCTTTTCCTCCTGAGAAGCAGGCAACATCACGTAGCATCCCGTTATCGAACCACCACCCCCAAACACTTCGCAGCATGTTTGAAATGCATTACCAAATTAAATTCAGCATATAAAACAGAAATTGAGAAACAGTTACTGCACAAACATGCTAAGCATTGTTAATGTAACTTCTAAATCTTTCAAAGTTTATCTGATTTTGAATTTACTGTAACATTAAAGCACAGACTTACTGGCACAGAACAGGTAACGACTTTAAGCAGAAAAGCATGTCAACATCGATTAGGGGGTTTCTGATAAGAAACATTTATTTAGATGCTGCAAGATTTATCTCCTTACCACTGATGGATTTGAATTAAATGATTGTTAAATTTAAAAAATAAAAATCATTAAACCAAGACATTTGTCTCAAAGATTGTACTTCTGTCTTCACTGTCATTTGATGGGACGTTCCCTGGTAGATGATTAAAATCAAAAGGGTTTATACCAGATACTCAACGTTAAGAATTTCTCCCATACTAAGTCTTAGGAATGGGAATAAACCTAAGAATGAAAAACATGACCAGAAATTTACCAAATGATGAACTTTTGGTTACAATATTTGAAGGAGATGTTTGCTTTTACAAAAATCTATTTAAATCAAATCTAGATGCAAATCATTAATGTTGAAGTTTCGCAAAATTTGGGTTTTCTTCAGACACAGGTTTTAATCACCGTCTTTGATCAGCCATGGAATTTACATACTGGAAGATGACATTTTTAAGGACCACCTACTAACTATCATAAGTGGATTTTGCCTACAAGTCAACATCTCACTTGCAATTTAGAAAAGAGTCATCTGGACAGGGTGCTGGGCCATCTTGTCTAGACTGCGCTCTTCCTAGAAAGGTTGGACTAGGTGATCCCTGAGGTCCCTTCCAACCCAGGATTCCGTGATTCTGTGTGAATAGTTCAATCAGAGCAAGCAATAAAGCCTAAATTTTAAACAATAAAGATTTCCCTAACCTAGTAGAGGGAAAAACGGTATCGTTTTTCCCTTGTGGAGGACAGAGCGTTAGTTATCGTAACGAATGTCACTGCCTCCTGTTCTGAAGAACCTAAGAGCTATAGCTTTCCATCCAGCAAGCGATGGACTTCAGGAGAACCCCAACCCTTCAGAAAAAGTTATAATTTACCAAAATGACAGCAACAGTCTCATTCAGAGATGAAAGAGGCTCAATACCCAAGTTGGCACCTCAAACCTGTGGCAACCCATCACTTCAAATAGATCACTGGTCGAGCTGCCAGTTCTCTCATTGTCAACATCCGGTACGTGGATGCTTGGGGATTCCAGATAAGCTGTGGGGAACATCAAGATAAGAAAACGGCTGTTTTTCCCCCTAGGAAACCTGCTGTCATTTTGACCACAAAAGAAAAGCTTCTGCACGGACACACGAATATAAACCTTTAACCAGTTAGCAAAATGAAAATTTAACAAACAGATTTGGATATTTACATTGTGATATATACACCCAGCGTATATGTATCTTGGAACAGATTTGTAAATGTTTCCACTGTGTACTGCTTGTAAAATTTCAGAGTTTGGAAAAGTGCCCTGAATGCTACGTCACTGTATTCACTGCCAGAGTAAGAAGGGGGCTAATAAAATAAGCATTAGCAGGAGAACACAATGAGAGAAGCAAATTTTTAGAAGGGAGGCCTTCTTCAGGTTTATGCTTTTCAGTATCAGCCTCAAAAGGAAAGGAGTGGGTAAGAGAAGAGAAAAAGAAAGGCAGGTGGCTCGCCAAATGATGTGTTCAGATCGACGACAACTTTTCACAACAAAGACATCTCAAGTAGAAATGTAGATGTTGAAAGCCCAGCTTATATTTTATTGAACATCTGCTGTGAGAGAAGATGCTTCCAGTACAGTTAAGATCAATTTTTAACAGTTAATTTTAAATTAAACGGACATAAACCACAAAAAGATCTCAAACCTTGATTTTTCTCAAGTTACAGACTAAGACTCATTCTGTGTTTTGATTTTTGTTGCGTTTATCCTCATAACTGTTTAGAAAATTTATTGTCGATGTAGGCAGTTCTGCAGATGCAGGAGCAGGCACTGGGAGTTACCTCCATTCCAGAGAGGATTATGGCTGGGAAGAAGCCATGAGCATCTCTTTAGCCCCCCCAGAACCCAACTTAGCATTCTCTTTTTCCAGTAACGTTACAAACCACAGTTCCTGAGCTGTAACACTCGCACTGACTGTGCGGAGCACTGCAACGTGCTCTGCTTGTGCTGGGTGGAAGTTGTAGCAACCCCTGACTCTCAGCTGGGCAATGAGGTTAAAACAGGCATTAAGAGTTGACTGGCCGTAGCTTATTCCTGCAAATAAGAGGAATTCCCAGCTCCAAGGTTCCCTCGCTGTTTTCCAAAGTGTCTGCCAAAACTAGGTAATGGCCCGACTGACTCTTCCAACACTGGTCAAAGAAATTAAATAAAGTCTCTTGGAGATAAGGAGATCAGAGCTGGTAACACAGCAGATGTTGGAGGACCCAACGGGTGAGGCTGGGACCCCAGTTTGTGAGAGTGGGATGATTTATCTTCTTTTTTCCTATTAAGAAACTGCTCCTCCACACCCCACAAAACATCCCTCCAACTCTATTCCCCATCTTTCCTTCCTGTTCTTGCTTCTGCAAAGCAGCTCTGGCAGAAGAAGGGGATCACAAGAGCAGCAGTGAGGAGGGACGAGGCACCCTGGAGAGGTGCACAGAGTCCGGGGCTGCTGCCAAGAGACCCAGAGCTGTTGTGAGAGGGGCTGCAGGGGACCCAGAGACCCCACAATATTTTGCCTCCAGATGGAAAAGGAGGTTGCACCAGCCCCTTTAGGAAGGCTGTGCCCAGGACGTCAGAAGAAAGAAGGAAAAAGGATGAAGACGAGCATCCTTCTGCATACATGGGATGTCCAGGAACAGGGCAGAAGCTGCCACCATCATCAACAGTAGGAACTGAAGACAGGAGCACCTCTACTAATTAATATTTTACCAATGCATTTCTTTTTAATGCTGTTGAGAAAAACCAGAGGGTGGGTTCATAAGGACAATAAAGCTGCATTTTCCATTCGTCCTAAATGTGTTGAAAGACATTTTTGTCCTCAATTCAGCTGCATAAGCAGATTATGACACCATGTATTGAAGACCGCACAGTTGTTTATGAGAGGATACTTAATTCAAATAGATGACAGATAGAAAAGAGATTTTAAAGCTTCTAAGTTGTTTTTGATAAATAAATATATGCCTGTACAAGTTCACTGCATGATTAAAAAAATTGGATGAGAGTCAGTAGGGTTGCACAAGGAGGCAAACATCATCCAACACATATACAGGGGCCTATCAGAAAGTTCTCCGTAGCTTCTCTACACCCACTCACACATAATTCACTTTGTTTTCTCTTTGACCAAGGAGAAAACAGCTTCAGAGATAGTATTACTCTTTGCTCGACTAAATCAAGATCTTTAGATGACATCTGTACATATTTGCAGTTAAAAGTAGCACATCAACTACTTTGCAGAAGCATTTAAAAAAGTACTTTTACAGAGAATTATACACCAACATAAAACCAGAAGAAACCTGTGGAAAAAAAACCCTCTATAAAACAGAGAAGTTTTACTGAGTTTGCAGTATAATAGGATCCCACGTACACCACCTACCCAGAAGCGGGACATTAAAGGCTGTTTCATACAATGATAAGTTACAAGACCTTTGTGGAGCATTATAACGTCATTGAGAGCTGACGACTCAAATACAGAAAAAAAATAATGCTTCGCTCCCTTGCACCACGGCAGTTTGTGCATTGGTCGCTACTACCCTTCACTGTCCTGTGAAACATGAGACTTAAAAGGTGACAAATCCAGGAACTTCACCTTTTAATTCTTTATTCTCCCCTCACTTAGGCCAGCACAACCCTCCTGTGGTGCCACACTGTCATCAAAGAGCAGAACTTGCTCTTCTCTGTCCCTTGCTCCTGCCCTGTGCTGTTCCTCCCATTGCACCGGCACACGCGGAGCCAGGCGGCAAGCTGGAGCAGCTAACTCATCTGAGATAAAACCAAAAAACAAAAATGCAGCAATTTCTCTTAGATTAACGTTACCTTGTGCCGGTTCCTCAGCCCATGTCAATGCACGGCTGCGCATACCCTCGCGCTGGCACAGAGGAGGAGGCAACAGTGGAAGAATGTGAACAGGCTGCCAGGGGAAGGTGGGACTGTTTCTCTTGGCAACAACGCCAACTTATGCCAGTTAAAAGCAACTATCATTCAGGGCCATAATAATTGCAAGTTGAAGTATTATTTGTTATGTGTCTGTTTGCTTTTCTACTATTATTTTAGCCAAAAGAATATAGAAGTCAAAGTTTAATAAAAAATAACCCATTGGAGTCCTCCTCCCTTGAGTTACTCTAAAGTCAGATGTGCCATCATCGTCAGTCTTATGTTCCATACAACTTCCTCGGTAGGATGCTTTGAGGATGAACAGCAAATTTTCCCAGCTACTTTTTAAATTACTTCCAATACCGAAAGGGACCCTTCATACCGTATTAAGCATGAAAGCAGCATCTCAGAGCTGTTAGCTAACTGTTCAAAAGGATTAATCTGGCATCAGAGTAGCAGCAGAAACTGATCCCAGCCTTACCCTGGATAGGACTACAAAACAGATTAACAAGGTTCTTTGTGTCTCATCTACATTTTATTCTGGGTGTTGCCATACTCTATCATTGCAATCACTGGTAGCTGCCTATCTCTAGCTGAATCAGTGGCATTTTGGAAGTAAAGAAATTCATGTCTTTCACAGGCCAAAAATTCTTACCATTTTCCTCAGCGACATAATACAGAGTCATTTTTAAAGCTATATATCAGTTCAAATAAGGATTTACTCAGCTTCCTGACACTAGTATTTCCTATGCAGATATGTACGCAAGAGCCACTCCCCTGCAGCCGTACTGACACCGTGACCTCAACCTGCCATGATGTAGCTAGATGCCCACAGAAATAGGCACATTTGCTGAACTGCCATAGCAATGAGTGTAAACCTTGTGCTGCAACAGCGAAGACACATTTTTTGTTTCCTCAGATTGACGTAAGCTTTTTTAGGTGGCAGAAACAGGAAGGCAAGGTCATCATCTAGTCTCAGTTGCAGTCGAGAGTGACATTTGCAGCTTCAAAAAAACGCCAAATTACACTGGACATGAACAAAACCAGGATCCACCAAACATTTTCCCTTTCTAATTCTTTTTCTTACCAAAGTTTTCCAAGGATCCAAGTCAAAGGTCACACGTTATTTGTACAAAATAACAGTTTCTCATGCATAAAGAGGCAAATACTCATCTCTTGCAGTGCTAATGTTGCATACCAGTGAGCCACAGCCATGAAAAACAAGAAAGGACTGGAAGTTTGCAGCCAAAGTGTCAAAGAAGAGGATGGGCGGGCTGTGGGAGGTCTCTTCTGACACCAGAGCCCTAGAGATCTCAGTGACCTTTACCTTCCTTTACTTGTGACCCAAATTCTTCTCATTAGAAAGATCTTTTGTGACCCACTTTCAACAAGACCGAAACTCTAGCGTTAGCCAGCCGTGTGAAGAACACGGGTTTGATGCTAGCATGCCAAGTACTACCAGCAGCCACAGCTTGTCCCAGGCCAAGGCCGAGCGCTCAGTGTGCATTTAGCCGCACTAAAACCCTTGCGTACAACAACGCATTAGGCTCTGACATGAAATACATGCCTCGATCCCTGGCAAAAAGGCAACGGGTAGGGCCAAACCCTAAAAAATAAAGAAGCAATACAGAAATTCAGAAAGAAATTACTAAATTCATTTCTGCCTCCACAACACTGCTACCCACAAAGCAAACACGTTTCCTGCACGAGTGCTCTCCGCTGTTTGCGTGACCCCAGCACCTCACCCAAAACATTTTGGAGCTAACGGGAATCTGGAAAATCATGCCCTACATATCTACGATATATAGATATGGCACAGCATGTGGAGAGGTCAGATAACTGCAGCAACTCTAGTGTTTACATTTTGTTTTGCTTTTAAAAACCATTTGAGTCTTCCATTAGATAATTACAGGTTTCATATTCTCACTTTCAAGGTTTATTTTCAAAACACTTCTATCACTAAAGCAATTTCTTTCTAAGTTACCTACTTGCCAAAAGCAATTTAAGGACTTTCACATGACAAAGCGAAGCATACGTAGTCTCTCCTTGCATATAAAAGTGGTATTTAACTATTTTTTCTCTCACTGTTATAAAAATAAACATGCAAATCGACCTGCCATTTTAGAACTAGTGTGGAAGTGCCTTAGTACTATCATGATAATCACCTAACATAAGCTCAGTGTAAATAAGCGTTTTCGCACAGTACAAGGAAAATCGGGGCTTCCCTATACATGAAAACATGCTGGATGCTGACAAAAGTAGGTAACAAGATGCAGAGCTATTAAAATCAAAGTCTAGAATAATAAAAAAAAGCATCAGAGGCACAGGACAAATGCTGCAATTTTATTCTTCTCATGATATTTAAGGAGTAAGGCTGAGATACTTGGCTAGGTTTTTCCCCCTCTCATCCCTTACCACAGGAATATTAGGTATTGGAAGTCTAGCCCACCTACTTTTTCCCTTGAAACCTTCTTAACAGAAACTTTTCCTGAAAAGCCTTGAGGCAAGTTACCAAATACAAACTGAACTGCCTCCATACTCATCCAACCTTTAGCAAAGTGTTCTTCAGATGCTAATACTAAATAGGAGAAAATCCCTCAATTAAAACAGCTATCAAAATAAGGACCCTATCAACTCTCAGATAATTTTATTTCCATCATTTTTAGAACAAATTTGGAACCGACTCATGTCTGAAATACACCCTATTTGGTTTAGGTCATGGTGCACACAATCAATCTGATCAGGTAATCAATATTAAAATGGTATTACTAAAAGAAAAAGCAGTAGTTTCATACTTGATATGATGCTTGCCTGCAGACCTCCAAGCAAGGTGTGTGAAACATAGGAGAAGTTCAGCTTTTGATGACAGTGAGAGCGGTTCATTAGTCTTTTTTAATAGAAGACAAATGCTACCTTAGGATTCAGATATTAGCAATGGCAAGACTTGTTAAAACCCATATTCGGATAACAATAAGGCTTAACATTTCTTAACAGGACAGAGAGGATAACTGAAGATGTTCCAAGTCAACAACTGGTTTTAAAAATAAAAACCAGGGTATTTCTAAAAGGCGCACCTCACGTAGGAAGTCACGTTTAGGTTGATCAGTTATACTATGTGAACACAAAACCCCAGTGGGTGCGTATTTGGTGTGTGTGTGTGTGCGTGTCTAGCATTATCCTGCTGACATCTGCTCCATTAGGGCAAGGCAAAAATCGCCAGCTCATGGCTTTGGTGTTGGACTCGGAACAAGGGCTTACATGTGAATGCCTACGAGCCCACCTCAAGAAGATTAGGTTACACAAGTTCAACAATGATGAGATACAATCTCTGATCCAGCTGAACAGCATAGCTCTACCTGGGAACCATTATATTTCAAGAATTGTACTGTTTTTTCCCCTCTTTTGCATTTCTACTCTGGAAAGCAATTTTCTAGCAAGCTTAATGCACATGCTGGTATGTCTTTTGGGTATGATGAAGACTAAGCATTTGGGAAGAGTATCTGGTAGGCAGCTGAGAAGTCATCTCCTGCTCCATCTGTGAGTCTAAAGGCAAGTTTATTTCTGGGAGGAGGAGGCAGCACAAGCCAAGAGGCACTAGCAGCAGTGGAGGGATGGCAGCTGCTCCTAACACAGGCACGGCTGGGAGAGGAGCAGAAAGCCTGAGTGGGCTCTCCTTGAGCTGAAGTTGGTCCTGCTCCGGACAGGCTCTCTGCACACAAGTCACAGGGCAGCTGAGCGTCCCTGAAATGCAGGGAAGATGGGCAACTGCTGTAACTTATATCGGCTGGGTACGATGCCCTAGCAGCCCTCCGACAGCTGTGCTCCAATAGAAATGGAGACCGTGCAAACCCTACGTAAACCCGAGCACAAGAGGGATGCGGTGAGCAGCCACCCTGTGAACTGCCTGATGAGCAGGCACAGACCTCAGAAGATGGAGAACCTCCCCTCCCAAGCACGAACATTGCCCTTCGCTAAATAAGGTGGTGAGGACCGAAGACCATAGGTGTAGGTAAACGCTGCTGCCCCAACCCAGCCTGCCACTACTCCCACTGAAATTAAAGGTAATGGCTGCGACAGCAGGAAGGGACCCGTCTCCGACAAACACCCTAGCTGAGTGGAAATGGTGAATCACGGAGTCTGTATTTTTAAGTGATATTTGTTTCTTATTCTGAAATTATTTACTTAAAGCCATTCTGCAGCCTAAACTTTTCCAGATATTACACTAAAAAAAAATTGCTATTCTTTTTATAGTGTACATCAGAATATCTTTTTTTGTTATCTTGTTTTTAAAAAGCCATGAAACGATTAGTTTTTGAAGTGATGCATAACTAAACCTGCTGCTCTGAAAAGCCCGTAATTAAGGCGGCTGTAATCATTTTTCACTATCTGGCTCCTTTTCAAAACGTACGTCATTCTTTTGTTCCTCCTGCAGTATATTCTCATGGCAGCAGCAACCATGCTGATCCTAGGCACTAATTACTGTTTAGGAGAATGGAAAGGAGGAGGGCAAACAGAATGGAGAGAGCAAAGAAAACTACAGTATACAATTCCCCAAAACCCCTCACTGTGATATTTGAAAAAGTAGCTTACAAATACCTACCCGACACAGCACTTAGAGGATTTATCTACTCCTTTTAAGGACCTAACCTTGTAAATAAGATCTTTAGTTCCTCAGTCTGAGAAAGATATTGACATCAAAATCTATTTTTAGTTAACAAAAAAAAAAAAAATCATTGCTAGAGAAAGAGAAAAATATATTTATGGGAACTGTTTGGGTTATTTTGAAAGTGTCCCGGAGAGATCTAGTATAAATCTCAACTAACATTTCTTTCTACACAGTAGAGAATAAGCAAAGTTAGCCTGGGTATCAGTGAGGTTCTAATGGAGCCTCTTCAGGTGCCAGTGACAGCTTCTAGACATCTAACAACAAGGTGTCGAACATGTAGAACAAGGAGATCCACAGACTCCTACCACTCTTTTCTAACTATAAGCTACCCGCTAGAGATTTTCACAAGAAAATCTGTAGAGTTGTCTTCTGTTAAAGATATTAATAAATCCGTAATTATTAGTGCAGAACAGCAATTACTCAATCATTCAATAATTCCGTTTCAAAAGACAAGCTCAACAACCAATGTTTCCTATTCTACTTCACGGTCAGAACTACTGTTTAACTTGTATTTGGTAATATTCTTTTTGAGGTGAAGGTTGGAATCAGGGCTGGTTAAAAAAGGATTTTTTGAAGGACATAAAAATGTTGTGTGCTTGGCACTTAAAAGAGCGATCCGAGGTCCCACAGGGTGAGATTTATACTATCAGTGTTTGCATTTCATATTCAGCTTATGTTTAGAGCCATATCTGCCTGTGCCAGCTGAATTTCAAAGCTAGGAGCCTTGGCTAACTAGCTCAGGTACAATAATATGCCTATGCAGCTATATGTAAGTTTTGGGTTGCATGCTTAATCAGCCTCATGCTTAATCAGCTCAGAGCTGGGGTAAAGCAAGCCAAAGGTTATCTCTGAAAAATCACGAAATACGTAACTAAATAAGTAATTTATACAGACGGTTGGCAATGAAGATTTGATGACCTTTTTTATTGGAAGAGAATTGAAATTTTAGTGACCATATTAAAAGATCAAGGTGGAGCACAGCCTTTAGTTTTCTGAACAACACAAATATATCCTTGTGGATATTTTATATATATCTCTCTCCATCCTGTGATTCTGTGATTCTATCGCTTGACTAGCAGTAATGAGAGAGACCGTTGGCATGAGAAGAAACTGAGGAATCCAGAGCATCCAGGAAAAAAATCTGAAGGAAATACCATCCAAAATTCTCTCACTGTCTCCAGCTGCTTTCCAAGGGACACTATATTCCAGAATCTGGACTGAAAAAGAAACACAGATGTTGCATAGTGTGTATGTATGTATATATCTCAGAATTTATTCTTGTGTATAGTATCCTAGATAGCACCCAAACCCTCACATATTGTATGCATATATTTACGAGATCATGTACAGCCTTTAGGTTGAGAGTTAAACAGAAGCTTTGTACCCTTCTACAGCCCTGCTTGTTCATGATCTTGAGTTTCAAACATCCTGGTGTTAAGCATAAGGATGCCTGAGCTCTTGGTGTCTTTTGAACTCTGATGCCTCTTGGACTTGCAGGCTCCTTAATTTTCAGCTTAATCATGCCTGTAGATAATATTATGGTAACAAAGTTTGCAAGGCAGATGACAGCAGTTTGTGAATTTATATCACAAGTCCGCAGAAGGATTTTTTTGCCCTTCTTGATGTTTAGATATACATGCATCTCTCAGTACTTTTAATCTGAAACTGATTCTAACCCAACATCACCACAGCATAAAGCAACGCCTGATTTACAAGCTGAGGTATTACTGTGGTGTGACATCCATCAAGAAAAAGAAAAAGACACATTTCCTAGGATCAACAGAACAGTTAATAAGAGCATAAATTGTAAAAACATTTAACTAAGCACACAAATCTATCATGCTAATCTTGAAGCGTTAAGAGTAAAAAACAACACTTAACAGGCCAAGAATGCCAAACATGCAAACTGATAATCGTTTAAACTAGCCTAGCTATGCCAGATCTAGCTCTGCCAGTTTTCCATCAACCATAAAACACTGACAGAAACTTCAATAATGATGGTGTGAAAAAATATCGTATTATTTGTGTACCAATAGATTATAGATTAGCATAGGAATAGCTTTAAGGTATAAAAATTTCTGATGGAAAGATACTCAGATTCAAAACAATTCATATCTGCTCTAGACTTCTAAATCAATTCCGTCTGGTAAATACTATCACCAGCAGTTAAAAAATACCATTAGGCTTTGTTCTGAGGCAGTGAAACCTGCTGTTGTGTGAGAACACATGGTAA
This sequence comes from Phalacrocorax aristotelis, assembly GCF_949628215.1. Classification (NCBI taxonomy): domain Eukaryota; kingdom Metazoa; phylum Chordata; class Aves; order Suliformes; family Phalacrocoracidae; genus Phalacrocorax; species Phalacrocorax aristotelis. The sequence continues at coordinate 66,935,069 of NC_134280.1, forward strand.
AGTTCATCCAAGAATACAGACTTTCAAAAACAAAGAAAAAGTCAACATTTACCTTCACGAGATGCAAAATCCTAGAAGGGATATGGAGTAGCCTGATACTGTGTCGTAAACTGAGTTTTTAAAATGGGCTTTAATTCCAAGTCTTCCTCTATAAAGGATGCAATGTATCCTCTCGCTCATATTTCTCTTCCTCCTTGATTCAGACAGAAAATTCTCTTCTTACTGCAGAAAACTCTAGGCTAGGCTAGTCCACCTCATCACTTACAGCTTCCAGCAGTTTTCTGACCATTTATTGCATCCAGACTCTCATTAAGTCTGGGTATGAATCAGCACTTTAAGGAAGGCACAAAGTGAACATCATTTTAATGATCATTTCCTGAAAATTCAGACCTTCTCGTAGATAAAATGACATTAAAAAAAAAAAAACAACCGCACAAAAACAGTATTCTTGGAATATCTCTGAAGTCATTGCTGTTGAGAAAAGTTTGTTATTCCCACTAAAAGTGGAATCACTGTCTTAGTCACCAACGTAGGGTAAGAATGAAGGGGCCAGACAATGCAGAAAACTGTATTCAGATTAAAGGCCAATCTGAACCCATTTGCCTGTCAGGGTTTGGTCTTATGAGTCAAAATATCACCTTCATTTCTTGCAATGGAAGTTACTAATATTGGAACAGATTATCATAAAACCCATAATTACTGTTCTCTAAGAGACGCTTCAAAGGGCTCAGTGGGATGGATTTTCAGATTAAGGCTCACAAGAAACAAAATGAAAGAAAGGAAAGGCTGCTATAGTGGGGGAACTAAAACCAAAAAAGCTCTGTGGTTTTGTGGGTTGTTTTTTTTTTTTTTGGGGGGGGAAGGGTAATAGAGGGAAAGGGCAGCCAGTAAGACTGCAAGAACTTACTTTAGGTACATATATACAGTGAAAAATATGATTGGAGACTTAAGAAAGGTATCCAGCTCTGTGGTGGACTCTGTCCCTCTGCATCCCTTTTTCTCATTCTGGGTTTTTCTCATTCATGGTACATCAGACTTCAATATGCTGTCTCTTAACATTTTAGCCATATACTCTATTAAAAAACACAATAAGAATCAACAACATCCTCTTGATTCTCGTTCCTGTGATTGCTTCCTTGGTGTAATAAGTTGAACTCCACAAGATCTTCAAAAGGCTGAAGGTCCTTTCCAGAAGCTGTACACATGGAGACTAGGGCTCTGCTCAGCCACAAGCAAGCAGAGAACAGACTGAAGGTGTCCTTAACAGCTTGACACTGCTCCTCTAGATGAGTTTTACGGGTGCATTACAGATAAAAACAGATCACACCCCACTTTTTTGCTCAGCAAAGCACTTCATGTAACAAGGGAAGCACAACTTCCAGGGATTATTTCAAAGGACTCTGTGAGCTGAAGTTGCTCATAGAGCTCATCAGTACAAGACCACAGTGACAGACATAAAACCTTCACTGACAGAGCTGCCCTTTTATTTCAGAGAAATTAAATCAAAGGAATGCGTGTGCATTAGACGCAGCTGCTGAATCAGAGCATCAGGAGGGTAGTTTCTCCATTAGAAGAAGTCAACATGGTGATTTAACAAAGATCTACTATCAATCAATAGCTTGGAAACGATTCAAGTTGTTGGGGTAGTGGAAATAAAAAGGCCTCTTGGTCTTTCGATTAAAACATTTCCCTGCTTTGGGTACACGTAAACTTAATACAAAAAGGTCTAAAAAAGAAAATGGAAGTTTCGTTTTATAACTCAGGCCATTATAACAGCGAATTGAACAACACGTCCTTGAGGTTTGTTTCATCATAATTTGATGTTTAAGAGGAAGCAACTGAGTATTGCTTATGGATGGAAACATTCCTATCACAACTGAACGTTTACTCCAAATGAACTATGTACATTCCTCAGGTACTCGACAGACCTTGTTCTTCAACTATTTTATGTCGACTCTAACCCCCATCAGAAAACAAAATCAAAATTTAATATTATCCTTAAATTATTTTCAGACAGTAAAATTAAACTTGACCTCAAAATCTTTAGAAGACTCTGCATTTAGTGAGTCATGTGAAAAGAAAGCTATAGAAAAATAAACCAGCTTTGCAAATGGCTTGAGGATGATTTAAACTGAAAGTATCATACCTCAGCTGTTATTTTATAAATTTAAGTATTAGAAATATTGATTTGCCTTTTTTTTTTCTCAGTATATGCAACAGTATACACACCTGCCAAGTTAAACAGGGAATTACGTACAACGTCTGTCTTGGCAATCAGCTGTGACGACAGCTCATGCAGACGTGCCCAAACTGGCTTTAAACCAGCGTGGTAGCGATCAGCAGCACAAAGATAAGCTTGGGCCACCATATTCACCCCAGCAGCGGCAGAGATGCTGTGAGCCTTCTGCTGGCAGTGCTCTTCATGAAGCAGTGGGAGAGCTACAGAGCATCAGGTTAGGCTGGGGTATGTCTACATGAATCTACGTGTCTGCAAGGAATAGAAAGTCTGTTTACATATTTCCATTTAAATTCATAAAGACGAAGTGTTGGGTAGTCACTGCTACACTAATTGAAGTGCTTCCTTCCATCTTTCTGTCATTTCTTGTATTTAAATCAGAGCTAGCAGAAGATTCTCTATAAAATCCCTTACAAGTTATCATAAAACACATGATATATTGCTAGGCATCAGGTAGCTAAGAAATTCATACATTTTCATGCCTGATGAATAAACAAGAGGAAAATGCAGTAATGAATCGAAACATGTAAATGACAATTATCTCAAAGGTCACTGTATTTATGGTGCGCGTTATATATTAATGAAATATGCTTAATGAACATGCTTCCAATTACGACTGCATGATGCCCCAGAGCAAACGCAGCAATCACAAATGTGTGAATAGGAATAAGCCTCTTCATAACTTCCCAAATTAAGCACGTGTGTGAAGATTATATCAGATCCAGGCCAGAGCATTTAACACTACGTAAGTACGCTCAAGTCAACATTACAAAATACTAAAGGAGTCAATAGTACCTATGGGTCATAACTCAGAGCTATTAACTTATCCTTTCTTAAATCCTTAGTAAAATGTGACACTAATAAATGTCTCAATGCCTTTGCAAACAATAATTGACTCATGATGTTTGTTATTAATTACACTTGAGGAATACTCTGAATGTATATTTTTCTTTAAACTTACATCTGCAGACCTGATTTGAAATGTATGTGGCTTGTTAAGCACGAAGAAAACAGAAAAAGAGAAGAGATTTTCATCCCTTCTTCCTTCACACTCACCTGGAAGCCTGGTAAAGCCAACATACGCCTCTGAAAGTATTAATAATGCGGCTCTATCCCATCGGGAATTATTGTCCCAAGAACGAAAAAATCCCCAAGTAAATCTGAACTACTCACAGAAAATTTAACCTGTGATAAATTTACAAAACATTCACCAGAGCCCACAGCATATCTTTTGAACCTATATCATTTAAGGTTACTGAAAAAAAGCTCTCAACAGCAGCCAGATTTTTGTGCTTAACAAGATCTCCCCAGTTTAGTGGCAGAGGGGTGTCGTTTTCCAGTTGCCTTGTTGGGTCTTTTAAATACAATTCATTTTTCTAAATGTTTGCTTTTCTGCCAAGTGAAAAACCTTTCTAGAGCCATGTTTCATTTGCTGTGAACTGCACAAAATATCAGTATCTGTCTGTGAAACGGAATCACAGAAACCAGTTACAGAATCACAGAATGGCAGGGGCTGGAAGGGACCTCTGGAGATCATCCCGTCCAACCCCCTGCTTCAGCAGGCACACCCAGAGCAGGGGCACAGGGCCGCGTCCAGGCGGGGTGTGAATGTCCCCAGGGAAGGGACCCCACAGCCTCCCTGGGCAGCCTGTGCCCCTGCTCTGGCACCCACACAGGGAAGGGGTTTGTCCTCATGTTCAGGTGGAACCTCCCATGTTCCAGCTTGTGCCCGTTGCCCCTTGGCCTGTTGCTGGGCACCACTGAAAAGAGTCCAGTCCCATCGTCCTGACACCCACCCTTCAGATATTTATCGGTATTGATGAAATCCCCCCTCAGTCTTCTCTTGCCCAGGCTGAACAAACCCAGGTCTCTCCGCCTTTCCTCACAAGGGAGATGCTCCAGCCCCCTGACCATCTTGGCAGCTCTCTGCTGGACTTGCTCGAGCAGTTCCCTGTCCTTCTTGAACTGGGGGACCCAAAACACAGCACTCCAAATGTGGTCTCACTAGGGCAGAGTAGAGGGGGAGGATAACCTCTCTCTCAATCTGTTGGCCACACTCCTTTTAATGCAAATAAATTGGAAAGGGCTCTTTTGTGAATTTAGTTAAAATATTAGTGGCCACACTGTCATCCTTGACTCAGCCAGTGACTTTTTTTCCTCATACAGTATATCCCATTCTAAGAATTTGCTACTTAAGATCATAGAGGACCGCCTTACAATCTTTAACAGATATTTATCGTGTGTGAGATTTCTGTTCAAGTCATCCATGCGTAGGTCATGGACGGTTCAGGACAAAACTATACCAATGAAACAATTCACAAGTGTTTACTTAATAGGAAAGGACCTGAAATTCAGATGCGGTTTCAGCTTAACCTGAATCAAAAAGAGCTCCACAGGAAATCTTTCCCTCATTTGAGACAGGAATTAAATAACTAAGAAAAGACTCTTATTCACCTGGTCAATTGAATTAATCAATAAAATTTCACAGTGAAATATATTAATAAAATTACCCTCATTATAATGGGAAATAGTAGTTCCTTTAAAAAAAGCCAGTACTTGCTGTAACTTTTTAAAACTGGGGGTTATATAGTTAAAAGATGTGGTCTAATCTTGCAGAGTTTTCTTCCCCAAGACAAAATATTACATAGTGAAACTCAAGAAACAAGTTCTTAATATACATATTTGTTTCTTAAGGTCACATTTTTTTAAACAAAAAATGCATTAGCTTGAGATAATTTAAAAAAATATACATACTATATCGCTAAGTTTATTACCTCTTTGAAAGAATACTTAATAAAACAAAACACTTTGGTATAAATAAAATGACAGGGACTTGTTTGAATGCTGCAATAACAATTGAAAAAATAAAACATTCACTGTCTGAACACCAATTCATTTTTCCTTTGCGCACCAGTGACACTGAGGAACTGGCTATAAATTAGGCTAAGCAAAATGCACATATACTTTGTCAGGGATGGCCGTTTAGGAATCGTACTGGAGGAAAGAGGCCAAACTCTGAGGGGACTAAATGGCAATTTAATTGTATAGACAAGTCCTCTAATCCCAAGGACATGTAATTAGCTGCTTTTAAGCTTGCACCTCACCGCTGTCAAAGAAAAGCTGAAGTGCCCACCAATTCAAACTGTATTGAAGGGAGTCTCTCAGCTAAAAGAAAATAGAACAAAATTACATGACTGGAAAAATAACCCACTGTATGCAAGGCATAAAATGCATAAACCCCTCCTCATGGGGCTGACCCTCTCCCACACCTACCCTGTGAGGGCCCACCGCCTGGGCTTTGGTGGAAGGAGGCATGGGTACAAAGCAGCAGATGAAACGGGCCATCACTCAGAGCTGTCAACACACAACTCACCGGTTTCCCGTCCCTGCTCGTGCGGAACATCACAGATTCATAAATTACATATTTTAAGTTATCTCTTACCGTGGCAAGACCCACGTATGCTCCTACCACTGAACATCGTGCAGCAAGAGTTAGTTGTGGTGGCAACAGGAGCTCTGCATGACTTCATGCACCCACCAGGTCTGCCAAGTATACAGCAAACATCTCGCCTACGCTGGCCTCCATGTGTCAAGCCGGGCGTATCGGACAGCACGCTGGGTGTATGGTTTCCTCACACTTTTTTTAGTAGAATAATATATATAAAACAGTTATTTGGCTCTACCCATCGCCCCTTTCCCCTGCCACGAAGGAAGCAAACCAAGAGGGCCACATACAGTGAACTGCCAAGGCGCAGCTACGGCAAATGCCCGCGTCTTCAGCGGTGAGCCGCATGCCGGAGCGACACGAGAAATACACAACCATCCCTGCCTCTCGCCTCGAACCCTGCAGCTAGCCGAGACAGCCTCAAAAGCTAAAAGACAGAGCAAGTTAAAAACGTGACAGGTAGGGTTCCCTCGGCCTTGAACTTCACTTCAAGACAGGCACTTATTGGTCTCCATGTGTCATGGCCTTTTATCAATGACAGGTTTACTCAAAAAGGTAGGTAGCGTTACCAGCTAATTACACGCCTCCTTGTGCTTAAATTAGAGATACGCAAATACACTAGAGCTGACCGCTGCCACATGAAAAGCGGACATTGCTGTTTAAACTACCAAGTACTGCAGAATGCCTCCAGGTGGAGTGTGCTGAAAACATGCATCTGGTATGTTATATTGATAAATGCAAAAGGATGGGATGTTTCTTAAACAAATTATTTTTTTCTCTTCCTCCCATCCCTATATATTTTAAGCAGTACCCTGTTCCCACTCCCATTATCTGGCAAAGTCCACAACTGGCAAACAAGCCGCATATTTTATGACCCCTAATCTGGCTCCATCTCAAAAGGCAACCATACAAATCCAACACGAGACCTGCCTGGGGTATTATCAAGCAGCAAACACCCCACAGCGCTTCCCCCTGTTCTTTATGCTGCCTTTACACGCACGGTTCTGTCCTCCTCGCACACCCATTGCTCCCATTAATGGTAAAAGCATTTGTTATTTGGTGGTGATTGATTGACTCTAATGGAAATAATTCTATGTGTTGTGCAAAGAACACATACCAAAGCTTTTAAAACAAAACAAAAACACAGACCTAGAGCGAGGTCTTCTCAGGACATCATGATGGGAAACAGACTAAGAGACCTACTTTGAAAATAAATACACTGATGGCAACCAGGAACTTTAACAACTTGTTTGTCATCTTTCTTGTTAGATTGTACCTGGGATTAAACACTGCTAATATATTCCAAATCAAATGAGAGTTGTCAATTAAGTGTTGAAAACACATACTGGAGGATCACCATTTCCATTTTTAATATTACAGCACATTTGTGTAAGTCCTCTATTACTCCCTTTGGTCTGGTACGGAACCTTCAGAACCTCTATCACGTAACTGTAATGCTTCCTTTACACGGTATTTTGCTTGGAAGTCACACAGGAGATTGAAATCACTCATAATAACTTGGCTAAAATTACTATTCTTTACCTACCTACTTCCAAACTAATTTCTTATCCAAAGCAGAATTCTTGCTTATTTGATTTTCCACAATTTGCTGCCAATAAACAAAGGCAAAAGAACCCCACTCAGTGCTTCTGTAGTAGCTTCATAACAATATCACTCATTTGGCTACAAAGGGAGATCATAGGATGTACAGATAATTTTTGCTTGCAAATCAGCAGTTTGGTCTTGAACCACAAAACTTTGGCTCTTCGTAATGTTAAATACTAAATATAGCAATTCAGGTACTGGCAGACATTCTTCTACTAAACACTGATATTCTTTTCTGTAGCGTTTCCTGGAGGGCTAAGAAGTTAAGAACACCGGATACACCAACATGCTCCATTTACAACAGGATTTTCTAGTTATCCATGCTTTCTTGACAAGTTTTTAATAGAAAGACTCGAGTTGCAAACCTCGTACACAGTGCTGCTCTTTCACCCCACAGCTGTGATACATGCAGATTTTCTGATAAGTGCAAAAACATTAGCAAACATCAGTGCCAGAAAGACAAACTGTCATTGCACAGACCTTCTCATTGCCACAAACATGTTACCTCATAATCACTGGAAAATTCCAATTATCAAAGCTGCATGATATTTTCAGCAAATAAATTATCCATTAAAACCTGATTTTGCTTAAGCCATCCCTGGTAATGAGTTTGAATTGAATATACTAAATCACATAAATTAAAACCCATGTTTTTTCACGGGCAAATCTAGAAAAGGAAAAGTGAGGCAGAGGCAGTTTGGGACTTCACAGCAGCATCGTGGTTCAAATTCTCTGATGACCCCATCCCAAGCCGTTATTCGAACCGAGTCCTTGCACAAGCCTGCTGAACACTGCAACCATGAGCTCTTACAGCAAGCCAAGGCGGCTCCTCTTCTGTTGGCAGTATTTCATTTTGTACACAATTCCTACCCAGGCCTTGGGCAGAAGGCAGCGAGTGACTCGCGCGTCCGCTGGCTATGGCATTCACCCAGAGGCGAGGCGGTAAGTTCTCGTGCCAAGGAGCACCTCGGATTTTTGTTTGTTTTACAGGGCTGTAGAGGAGAAGAGGCTGAGGTAACCCAATGCTAAATACTGCATCTGAATGCTCTTGGGCCATTCCAGTACGAGATGTGGGTTCATACCTGATCACCTGAGGATGGGGCGCCAAACCAGCTTCTCTCGCATGTTGGGTAAGCATCTTAACTGCTAGAGTGGTGACTGGCAATCTCCTGTTCCACCTCACTGCTTTTTTACAAAAAACGGTGGTTATACCACCATTTATTTAGATCTCTGAGGTGGAGTTAAGGCACTGTATTTAACAAAGAGAAAGCTGAATCTTGTTTTCTCTTTGTCCCCTGCCCTCCCTCACTTGACACAAAGCAGTTCTAAAAGAATCTGCTTTATTTGATACCCCACGGTACAAAGAAGGTCAGCTTTCTTCCAAACAAGCGTTGTTTTTCACGCTCTAAATAAGAGACACGTGCTAGTGCAAAACAGTGATAAAGTTGGCAAGTGAGCCTCCATTAGACTCAAGCACTGGCATAATTAGAGTTTTGGAGTAGGATTAATGCCAAAATTAAAATAAAAAGCATAGAAACATCCAGTTTCCTCAAAGTTTTGCTAATTAATTTGATTCTTACCACACTTCAGCTTGGCGTGTTTGGTGATGTCAAAACGTGGGTGACCGCTGTGAGTTGTAGGATGCATTTTAAGGTGTAACAGCTCCCTTTAGTAACGCTTTCAGGTCAAATATCATTTGTAGAGATTTTTTTGTGGTATGAGATACAAACTAGTCCACATGACAAAGCATCAGAGTATCAGTAAAAAGGTAAAAATATAAGCAAAGCTTTTAGTCACCTGACAGAAGAAAACCACTGATATTTGAAGGTTAGTCATACTGAACAAGGGGCAGACCTTCAGATGCAGCGTACACAACAGCATTTCAAAATCATTTTTTATTTCACCCAGGGCTAGGATGTGCGTGGCGACCTGGTACTCAATGCAATGAGAAGCCCTACAATATCCAAAATTCTTGCTACAGATTGAAGCTCATTCAGTGGTTGGTTCAAATTTGTCTAAAATTGATTTGTCCTGCTTGAGAAAGAGGGGGAAAGTCTTAACTAAAAGCAATTTGAACAACCCTGCTGTGGTTTCTTGCCATTGAGTATCACACATGTGATTTGAAGACCCATAATATCCTACAGGCTTGATCTAAGAAGAGTATAGCAGTACCTGCTTAAGGATTTAAAATAAAAGCTTTGAGTTCCCAAAGCAGTTACGTGCTGCTGAAGCCGTAAGAGGCAGCAAAAGACAAGGAAGCCTTCATTTTCCTTACCAGTACTTGCACTAAGAAGAGATCAATAGGGAAAACAGACTTGCCCCTAACCTACCTGAAGAGGTTTTGTGAACCGAACACGACGGTACAGACCGAGGATCCTCCTACTTCGAACGCTCGTTATTAATTAATAGCAACTGCCAATTAGAGCAGCCTAACTTTACAAGTAATAATCCTTCAAAGCCATAATCCTGTTGCAATCAAAAACAGGCAAGGACAACTCTATGGCTTGTATTTCTAACATATTAATACTGGAATGCCACATACCCACCCCCCCCCCGCCCCCCCCCCCAAAAAAGGCACCGAATGTTAGTGAGCCTAAAGGCAAAGAAGTGATACCTAGACATTTCCACTGCAGAGTTATTTTTAGGTAATGTTCATTATTTCATTAAGTCAAGCCAGGTAATCCATGCTATTATATCTAGAAGAATAGAAGACAAAATTAGTAAGTGAAACCTATTGTTAAAAATCCAATTAAAAAAGAAGCACAAAATGGATATGAGGATGTTGCGATCAAAGATAAAAGGGAGCTTTTAGTCTTAATTTTGAATAGTAAAAGCATGGCATAACTCAAAGGCATGAATCAAGGGGAAGAAATTAAAAACGAACAGCAACGGATTTTTTTGCACTGTGGGGATAGATCAGGCTGAACCCTGAAAATGGGGGAACTCTACCCAGCGCTTGTCAGGCCACACCTGGAGCACTGTGTGCAGTTCTGGTCCCCGCTGTACAAGAAGGATGTGGCCAGGCTGGAAGGGGTCCAGAGAAGGGCCACCAAGACGACCAAAGGCCTGGGAAGCTGCCGTATGTAGGTAGGCTGGGAGAGCTGGGTTTGTTCAGCCTTGAGAAAAGGAGGCTCAGGGGGGATCTCATCACCACGTACCAGTACTTAAGGGGCAGCTGCGAAGAAGACGGAGACCCCCTTTTTACAAGGAGTCACACGGAGAGGACAAGGGGGAACGGACACAAGTTACTCTCGGGGAGATTCCGATTGGACACGAGAGGGAAATTTTTCACAGTGAGGACAGTCACCATTGGAATAATCTCCCCAGGGAAGGAGTTGACTCGGCCACGTTGGACACCTTCAAGAGCCATCTGGACAGGGTGCTGGGCCATCTTGTCCAGACTGTGCTCTGCCTAGAAAGGTTGGGCTAGATGGTCCCTGAGGTCCCTTCCAAGCTGGGATTCTGTGTGAACTGCAGTGACATCATACCAGCTCCTTAGGTTAATGACGTAACATTTCCAAAGTTAACGTCAAGTTACAAATTAAAGTAGTAACAAAACGGAAGTTGCAGTTTAAATATGGATACAGTTGACTATTGTCATGGAGAAGCAATATCTCACTACCACACTAGTGCAGCCACGTTTTGCTGAATAACAAAACTCTCACTGAAGTTTAATATATATTAGAGATCTAATTTTCAATTTCTCTCAAGAGTAACTTTATCTGCGGTCAGGTTATTTCAAATGACCTTCAAACACTACCACAATCAAGTTAACTTCTGTCAGATTCACACCACCACTCCTAGCTCCTGTGATCTCACTCGGATTCATGTCTTCTAGTTTGGAAACTCATTTCTCACAGACAGCACTTAATAACAAATATGATGTATCTTGCAGCTCCAAGGAAGTTACCAGGCAAGTTCGAGAAAGCATTTGCCTCATCTGTTTTTCAATTGGCCAAGGACGTTTTCTTTCTTTTTTTTTTTTTTTTTTTTTTTGCTAGAAACATAGGGGGTGAAAAAAAGAAATATCAAGATTGGTTGAATAACCACAAGACTGATTCAAAACACAACAAAGGTTGGATTTCTAATTCAACAATTTTAACGCCTGTATTATGTAGGAGTCTATAGTCACTTCAAGGCAACCCTTTTCAACAACAGACAACCTAAAAAACTTGCTTCTGTCTTAAGGAAGCTTATCAGTAAGTATTTCTTCGGGTCATCTCCTGTGTGTTTAAGGAAGTCAAGAAGTTTTTTTAATATTTTAAATTTAAAATTTTTAATATAGCTCACACAAGAAATGATCCAGTAACCGAAGTGAGTAAAATGTCTTTAACTGAATGCTAAGAAGTCATACAGCTAACGCATTTCTGTGCTACCTTAAGCCTTAACAAAGTGAGGGTTTTTTTTAAGACACTAAAAAAGTGCTTATCTATTTTTCTTCCCTTTGAATAGTAGTTTGACACATGATATGCATTCTTTTAAATCAGTACCCTGCTCTGCTACTACTTAATGTACTGAGTTTGGATAAAATCTAGGGAAAAAAATGATGGCATTTTCTAGAAAAAGCTGTCAAGGCTTCAAGAACTGCTCATTCCAGTGATGTGCAGAGACACATGTAATTCTCTCCTCCACGCCCCTACTAAATTTCGAGGGATTATAAATTCAGTAAACATCAGTAAGAACACAGAACAAATGCTCCCAGGGAATCTTGATAAAAATCCCCCAGAAAAGGTACGTGGGAAGAGAACTACTTTTCTTCTGGATGAGACAGCATGCAAGAACCCTCAAAAGAATTAAACTGAAAAAGGCCACGTCAGAATACGCTCATGACAAACAGCACATAAAAAGGCACTTACAGGGATCACATGCTTTAAGAGCTTGAACAACAGGTGCCATGTTTCTGTGCTCCTGCTGCGCATAGTGCAGATTTTCGAGCCCCACTTGTTTACACAGATTTGTTTTTTAGACAAAATACCAGGATCTCTAAATATAGTAATCAAAGGTCCATGCTACCGCCTCCACCCATGCCCTGCAACCTTCTCCCTCCAGGTACTTAGATAAGAGGCACTGTCACTCTAAATCAACTGCGGGGGGGAAATATACCTAAAAACCAGCAAAGAGCACACAGTTGATTGCACACCCAGGCAAACTAGAAAAATTAGTTATTCTGCCTTTTGACTCCTTGAATATATTTTACATCCATAAAATTTAATAGGTCTTCTGGGTTTGGGTTGGGTTTGGGGGGTTTGTTGTTTGTTTTGGGATTTTTTTTTCTTTTTTTTCCCTATTTTTTTCCTTTTTCCTTCCTTCAAGGCACCATGCTGCTGACGTGGGAGCCGTTTTATTTGAAGCAGGCACAAAAAGAAAAGGATTGCTGTAGCGCTGCCTCTCACCTCCCACACAGCCCGTACCTACTGTACCACAACGCACGTTCCAGCTCCCGGCAGCATACTCCAGCAGCAACGCCAGGAAACTATTTACCCAAGGAAATAACTATGATAAGAGGACAAAAATAGCCTGAAATGATGGAAAGCATTTTGTTGATAGATATGTTGAAAAGAAAGGAAATGAAGCTGTTAAGAAGATAGAACATGGAGCAAGGCACAGAAGAGGGGAAATATTCCTCTCGGTGCAGCAGGAGATCTGGCAGAGGCGACGCATTTTTTCCTCTGCTGCACTCACATACTGCAGTTTATACTGATGGCTGGTCCAGCTCCAAAGCAAGCGAACTCCCCTTGACAGAGGCCTATTGCTGAGACTTTGCCTTACATAGCTCTCCCATTCACTTTGCTCCCAGAACGAGCAGGTCAAAATAAACTACACGTATACCTACCTTTGAGATGCACAATAAAACCCATGTATGTGCTCTGGTCTCTGTTACAGCCCAAGAGCTTCGTTAGGCAAACTTATGCATTTCAAATAAAACACATTTGTGGCTATGATAGCTTATGAAGAACATTAATACCCTTTTAGGCTACTTTTGTTGGCAGTCAGGCCCTCTGAGGGGAAAGAATTAAAACAGGAAAAGAAACCCAACCCAGCAGTACAGGGACAGAGAAACAGGTGCTTACTTTATCTGAAACTAAATTACTTATTTTGCCGATTAAATAATATCCATGCCCATATCAGGCAACCAAAAGAGATTATTTTTGCCTCTCTTTTTTTAACATTGACTTTTTAAAGGTAAAAATGAAAATGGTGAATCCAGTACGCCTTCCATGAGCAACAGCAAGATCCATTTACTTCTGTGGAAGAGAAATGGCAAGGTGCCTTCATATTGCAAGAGAAAATTAAGTGCATAAAATATACCACCTACTGACTGTGAAAGTACTGTATGCAGACATGCACAAGAAAATAGGTAATATTTTAAGAGGCAGTCATTCTGAGTATTTGTTTTGAGATTCTGTGAAAACAGATTCCATGAGTTTCACTTACATCTGCATCAATAAACACTGTCTGAAATAAAATATTTTTTTGGAGAGGCCCAGCATTATGAATGAGACGTTTTGTATTATACAACGTACGCCACGTGCTGTGGTCAGACACAAAAGTGGCCTTTGCTAGTTTTCCATCCCAGATGAAGATAGTTGCTTCTTTCAAGAAGAGACTGTGCCAACTCATCAGAAGCTGTTAAACGAAGCTGTGGAAACATCCCTCCCAACCCTTCAGCCTATCCAGTTTGCCCACAGACTGAGATCAACCCTACTAAGTTATTCCTAAACCTCAATGTATTTTCTCATAAAATCCTAGGTGCAGAGAGCCACAGCTTCCAACATGCCACTGCAGAAAGACCAAGGAAATAACTAATGAAATGGCATCCAAGTCATAAGGAAGGTAAAAATTGTTTAGCTTAAGAGTATGTGGAAGGAAAATTGGTAAGAAAAAAGCTCAGGCTCAATTTTGGTAAAGATTTCATAATGATGACATCAATTTTTTGCAGTTACACATAGCGTCAATCCTTTTTCGTGTGCGTGTGTCTCTGCAAGGCATCTGCTCCGTTCTGTTCAGGGGCATGATGGGCCCAAGGGCCACTCAAACACCGTGACACAACACTGCCATCTCATTTGCTTGTTTTCAGGTCAGTATCATCCAGATTCAGCTGCGTCTTCACAAGACAATGCAATAACAAAATGCATATGAAGCCCAGAGGAGTTTTACTCATTTACCAGCCACGCACAGTAACCAGCACAGCAAGTTGTGCATCCACTTAAAACTCACAAATACATGACCAGGTCTTACCAAAACCATGGGCAATTGACTTCACCTGTGACTCTGTTGGCCCTTCATTTTTTCAAACTACCCCAACATGGAATCAGAATCATTAAGGTTGGAAAAGACCTCTAGGATCATCAAGTCCAACTGTGAACGCGACACCCCCAGGCCTCCTAAACCATGTCACAAAGTGCCACATCTACATGTTTTTTGAACACTCCCAGGGATGGTGACTCCCCCACCTATCTGGGAAGCCTGTGCCAATGCCTGACCACTCTGTCAGTAAGGAAACCTTTCCTAATATCCAGCCTAAACCTCCCCTGACACAGCTTGAGGCCATTTCCTCTCGTCCTGTCGCTAGTAACTTGGGAGAAGAGACCAGCCCCCACCTCACCACAACCTCCTTTCAGGTAGTTGCAGAGAGTGATAAGGTCTCCCCTCAGCTTCCTCTTCTCCAGATTAAACCCCCCCAGCTCCCTCAGCCGCTCCTCATCAGACCTGCTCTCCAGACCCTTCACCAGCTTCTCTGGACACGCTCCAGCACCTCAACGTCCCTCTCGCTTCAAATCATAACATGAGGTTATGAGACACAACCAAATCTATGACTATAGTTATTACGAGATCAACAGCAGAAACAAAAGCTACCGTCGCCCAGTCCTGCTACAACTTGCTGAGAACTCTTCTAGTCTTCCTCAGAAGGAAGCTTGTGAGCAGCAGCACTGTGCATCTAGAAATAAAGCCATCCTTTTCCTCTAGTTGCATTTGGCATTTCTATTTCAAAAGTCAAAAAAGACATTGCATTTCTAAATTGTTTGGAAAGGCACACATTCAAAATTCACAGCTAAGCCCGTTAATATTTGGTGAGAAATTAATAAGAAACCTTTTCACCTAGCACTGTCTTTGAATTAAAAACAGAGCTGAATGCACGCCCGTCAAAGATACAAGCTAATGGCTATGGCCCTATAGAACCAATTCTGACAATTTAAGCTTACAGTGTAATACAGTATATATCTTTAAGCCACATTTGAATTTTCACTGTGTCAGTGCATCAGTAAAACAGTATAAAACTGGAAAGCATTTCCTGGACAAAATTAATATTGGAGTGAAAGCTGAAAGAGAACTGCGGGACAAGCAGCTCTTACCTAGGCATTGAATAGCCAGGGTGGCTTTGCTCGTCTGTAGCCACTTCAGCTCTAGCCTAGATATTGCTGTCCCTTACATGATAACTTTGCCTACTTTAGAGAAGCGTTCCTATCCAGGGAAATCCTTAAGCACATACTAAGTCATGCCAAAGTCAGTGACACTTCAGCATATATTTATTTCAAATACTTCAGCGGGTTTTTTTGCGTATCTGAGCTGCAGGAGCCGGTCCAACTGCTCAAATCAATGCATGTTGCACTGATTTAACAAAGGTTCATGTGGGATCTGAAGTACCTGGGTACATCGGTGATGTGAAATGCAGAAAGGCGGCCATCTCATAACATGGGAAACGGAGAGCTGGATACTTGACGGTTAAATAAAGAGATTCCACATTTGGACAGTGCATGCGGTAGGTAAGGGGCATACGCTGTTTCCATTTCTCCTTTAAAGCGAGAAGGAAATATCAAGACTATAATCTAGACTAAATTATTTACATCACAGTTGTAAATATTACAGAAAGAGCATTCTGTTGCCCTGCCTTTGCTTTCCTTTCATCCCCAAAAGCAACTGTACGATAAATAGTTTTAGAATAGATTTTTTCGATCACGTGTCCGTAAGCACAAATGACAAAGATGTTTGCCATTTTTATTTGCAGTCATTTGAAACAGTAAAACTTATTTTGGGAAACACTGTGTCTCCGCTGCTACACAGAGACCATGCAAAAGTTTATGCATTAGATGAATATTGTCTTCGGGAATTTATTATTAGTAGCAGTATTTTTAACAGCTACTACACACGCTATCACCGTTTCGAAGTGATTTCCCTGTGGTTTTTGCAACACGTAGCTAAACCTGTGGATTTTAGTTACAATTTCTAAGGGATAGATTGGTCTGTTCAGAACATGTAGGTAATTTGTCTCTCTCCCAGTTCAAAAAATGAGCTCTGAGGCATTCAAATGTGGGAGCTAAACATCCTACTGGGGGTAGGTAGCTATGCGATACAATCTCCCCTTAAAAGGCAGGAAATGAAAGGACATTTCACATGTGGTTCAATATTTATAAATATATATTTTTAATATGTATATACATACACGCACACACGCTGCTTACCACCATTAAAACACTTCATCCATTGTCTGGCATGATGCATTGTATGGAGAGACTGTCCAGATGAAAAAGAGTTGCTTTACAAAGCAGAAGTTTATATTGTATAAACATTTCCATATAAAGAACGTACATGGAATTTCCAATGTCTTATTCTAAATGGAGACTGCCCTTAGCCATTGGCTTAACAATGCCCCTAATAATTCGCTTGGGGTCAGCTCAAAACAAAGTCTAAGTTCTGACTGTACGTCAGGTGTATCGAGAAACCCAATTGCAACATGAAGAGAAAGAAAACTCAAGACCATGTACTATTAAGTACTGAGTTACCTGTGAGCTGTTATTCACAGCTCTGATGGGACCCGCAAATACCTTCCGTAGGCGATAGTTCATATAGGTATTAATATGAAACTCGGGTCAATAGCACTGACTCCACAGTAAACAACTAACAATTTCAGAAAAAGCCTTAAAATATGCAGTTAGGATTGCAGTCTGTTCCTGAAGCTACCTTGTCAGATAACTACAGCCATTTGAAAAATATTACAACTCTACCCTCAAAGCTCCGCTTTACTACCTTAAATAAAAGAAAGCAGTAATTGCAAAGACCATTTAGGATGCTTTTGTGCCTTTCTTTATGGGCAACAGAAGTCAGGTTGCCACTTCTTCAGCATCAAAGTCCAAATTAGATCAAGGCGTGCGGAGGTAATAACGGCAGCAACAGATTCCCTTCCTACTCCTTTCATGGTTAAGTGAAGTTTGTTCCTTTTTTATTTTCTAAGTATGGTTAGGCGCCTCAAGCATGCTTGTTAGGATGGAAAAAGCGTGCAAATCCCAGACCTAAGACCCTGCCAAAAGTCTCTTTAGACAGTCAAGGCAGCCAGAAGTATGCTGAGAGCTTGCCAGAGCCATATTGGGTGGCTAAAATTAAATAAACAGTTAATAAAAAAGATTTTGAATCAACCTAAATAAATACAAACTTATAGATTAACTGCCTTATCTGCTTTATAAAAGAGAATCTAAGACAGCAACCGAACCCTTGAAATGCTTAGGCATCCACAAGTTCTGCACAGCAGATTTAAACAAAGTACTTGCTATTATCTCTTTCAATAAGATGACGCTTACATTTGAGGGAAAGAAAAAAAATCATTGACCCCTCTGACAGTGATTTCTCTTCCTTTAAAACATAAACTCACTCTGCCCCCTGTTGTCAGCAAATTACAACTCGTACCCTGCAGCAACAGGCAAACAGCAGGATCCGAATGACTGAAATATCAAGAATTATTTAAAACAAAAGGCAGCATGCCACCAAGGTATTTTAGGAATATGTTGCCACATAGTGAAAAACATTCCTGAATTATTATCTGCATGCCTGAGGCAGTTTATTTTCTCTGCTCAGTATATTATTGTTTTTGGAAAATATTACCTGGAATATAAAACCAAATGTATACAAATGGACAGTGTTTTGGATATTAAAAAAGACTAGCTGCTCCAGGAAGGGAACAAAAAAATGTTTGAAGGAATTAAAAAGAAGTTTCATCAAGGTTGAGAAGCCTTTTCTTTTCATTTACCTCTGAATGCTTATACCGAATAAGGCAAAGACCGATACTATGAGTTCAGCCATTTAGTTCCTTAGCTACAACGTGAGCTTATATCCCAGTTTCAATAAGTGAAATCAATGCAACAATCTGTGGCTGATATTGTCCATATCACAAAATCATGCAAATTTGCTGTAGCCAACTTGTGGTGAGGAGATTAAAGAGAGATCTGCACCCATCAGTACAACGCGGGAAGCTTCCCAGGCTTCTCTTGCCTGCGGAGCTTCTGAGCTACTTCAACCTTCCCCAGCACCTGGGGGAGAAGATGATAACCAAGAGGGAAAATAAGGCTTTTTGGCAATAAAAATGGTCCAACAGAAAAGGAAAAACCAAAATCTTAGTTCACAGCAGCCGTAAGGCACTCCTGACCAACACGTTGCTATCCCTTCAAAACCGAAGTGGCTGACCAAACACACCCGCCAGCAACAGAAACACACAGTTTCTACCTCCAAGTACAGTTAACAATAATATTTGCACTCCCGTGTCCTTCTTAGAATAAAATTTTATAAATAGCCAGAAAGAATGGCTTAGTGGTCTAATCTTGAGTAAAATGTTCCTTAACTCCACAGGTTTAAATGCCAGTGGGGTCAATGTGCCCTTCTCCTCTCCAGGACAGAGCAGATGAATTGCAAGCAGCTTACACTACGTGGTTCGGGGATAGCTGTGGCTTTCAGGTGGTGCAAACGGAGAGAGACTTTATAGCCCACTTGAGCCTTCAAAAATCAGTTATATCTATCTTAAAAATCAAGGCTTGTTTGTGGCCCCAGAATCTATATTGCAGGTGGTTTTTTTTTTCCCCCTCAGCTACTGTTCCTCCACCTTGGAAGCGGTTGCAAGTTATTTTACTTTCAGTATTCAACCTCCATTCTCTGCAAACACTTCTAAATTTTACCAATATATTATTTTAAAGCCACTGGAATTCCTTGCTGTGAAATCCTGCGCGTGCTCCAGAGCGGGACTAATATCTCCGTATATTTATTTACAAACACCCTCACTAGTTGCCCTTTGACCAGTGACTTTTGATTTTGTTTGTGAAACTGTACCTAGCAAAAAAAAGAAACACCACAATCCTAGAAAATTAAACAAAATGAAATCACATTGGAGGAGTTACCAATACCTACTTTCTATTCATCTATGAATATCTGCTTTTAAACAACTTATTCTGAGTTTTAATGTTTTCTAACGTGAGAACAGAAGTAATCTGAAGTATCATCAAGAAGCATATTTTGGCTTTGCCTGTTCTATTAAAGGGTTCATAAATATGAAAACTATTGTTCTAAGCCTTGCATATAATTTTTCCCTTCTGAACATCCGGAATTCAGTAGCAGTTGTGGTGTTTATTTCCCCATCTCGAATAAACCCTGGCAGGAGACAGAGGCGAAGCACCTTCCAGTTCACTGACCAGAAAAGAGAGTGGAGATGGGATCTGTACATTTATGTTCGAGTCCACTGTTTGAATAAGGACTGAGGATTCTTCTCCTCTATACGTTTTTAGCTAATATACTCTTTTCCATGCACATTTAGGAAACATCCACAGCGTAACAGGCAAGAGCTCCTCAATAATCCCGCTCTGTCGCATTGCTCGTTTGCCTATTGTAAAACATGCATTTAGCAAACTGTGCCTGATACCAGTAATAAACATTAACCTTTCCGTATAAGCTTAACTTTGGGAAGCTGCTGCAGAGGAAGAGGAGGGTTTATGAAGGAGGAGGATTTAGCAGATATTCCTTAATTACAGGCAATCCTTACCTTTAATTGCAAAATACCTGAATTGCTGTAAAATCTGCATTGCCCTAAAATCTGCATTATGAATCTGGCAAGAAAGCATTCACACAAGTCCCTGCCTGGGTTTTCTTTTTTCAGACACTCGGACTGAAAAGGTGAACGACAACACCGTTAAGTAGGGAATGAGAAAGAGACACCTCTGATTTTGTTTGCTGAAAACCAATTCGTTGGCTGCATTCATTTGCACATTGTTAGAGGAAAAAAAATAAGTTTTGAAATTGTGTGGCTGGTTCCTATAAGGTTTCTCATGCATCACATACGTTGACATTAAGACCACCGCTACCACTCTTTTAACTTAGTTTAACACACCACCGCTAACACATGCAAATCAGGACTTGAAGAAATCTCTGTTTCCACACCAGTTAAAGCCAAAAAAGTGACATTTTAACACTTTGGCAGCAGTTTTACAACCCAACTAAGCCGAGTTAACAGTTTCCAGAGGCAGCACTGGCCCAGCGGCTGCCTCTGGCCCAGCCTCAAGCTCCCGCTCCCGCAGCTGCATTTTGCAGCTCATTTTCTGCCTGTTTAACGTCCTATGCTGTGTTGGACAAGCAAAAGTGTCTCTGCAAGGAGTGTGCGGATGGACAAAGAGTTACCATTTCCTTCGAGACTAGTGATGAGGGTGGCTCAGTCGTGAAGGAGCTGCATTCCCTCCTGCCTGCCTCCCTCCCAGAGGCAAGGCCCCAGAGCTACAATGCACACTTACGCCCGGTTCCATTAGCAGATACATTGACTCACCATAGGTTTCACTCAAATTCACTGTAGGCAAGCAAAGCACACGTTACAGCTTCCAGGACGGGGAGCGTACAGGAACCATAATGTAAAATCAAAATAGATTTTAAAGCTGGTTCCAAACCTCCTGTTATTACACTTTGTGACCTATGTCTACCACTCCAGTAATCCTGTGAGTCCAGGACAAAATCTAACCATTTCAGAAATCTAACCATCGGGTATTTCCAGGTGATAGGTTGGTTTTGATTAGAAGTATATTAACCCAATATATTTATTCATTTACTTGTTCAAAACCTTCCCTCAATGTTTTCATCCATACTTCGATATTCTTTTTAAATATTTCTAACGCCAGCTTGCCTGGCACAGGCCCTTCAATCGCGTTTCTGAGCCGCTTCAGTAAAGGGAAAGGAAACCAGACCGAGGGCACATTTTTGCTCCTGTAGCCACCAAAGACAGACAAAGAGTCAAACCCAGCTCGTTGTGTGTTACGCAGAGGCATTAACTATACTGTAATTTCCCAACTGTAATTTCCTAAAGTATTTATGAAATTAACTCAACAGAATAGCTTTAGATGGGATTCCCAACAGATACACAGAGGCAGGACTTCTACATTCCCTTTCCCCCGCAATGCTGTTTGCTAGTCATTAACTTCTGTCCTGGGAATAACACAGAAGCAAGCGGAGGAAATGACTGCCTCGTTATTATCTCTCCCCACAGCTAGATACAAGAAACATTTGTGCTGCTATTAGCAAATGCTGCCTCAGTCCTGCAGAGACGAGCATTCATCCTCAACAGGTATCGCCAGTCAAACATCTGCGTGGACCAGTGCAAAGATTGAGGCATCTAACCATAAAGATGCAGGGTCAGAAGTACATAAACAGTGCACATACATTTAAAGTAATTATAATGGCGTTGTAAAGAGACACTGATGTAATGAATTGCTTAGATGATCTCTTCCAAGATCAGCTGAACTAAAACTAAAAACAAACAGTGCTGTTCGGGGAGCAGAAAAAGTTACCATGCATTCAGGAAAGCCCCTAATTCTTCCCATCATCTATGTAAATAGAAGTCTTAATATGTGATACCATAAGTCACACAGCTAGCCACAGACATCAGCCGGTTGTGTAGCACTGTTTGCTTGGTTGTTTTCCCTCTAGTAATACACAAGGGGGGGGAAAAAAACCCTGAAAATTCTTAGCATCCAGCACCACTGGGATTTCAAGTCTTCGTAAAAATCTATGGTTGAGTTTGAACAATTGCAATTCACCTCAGATGTGATGTGACCCGTGACACGCAATTAAATCACTGAGGAAACCCGTTACATCCTGGCATCCCTGACCAGTCACCTGCCTCCCACCACAATCCTCCAGCCACCCATAACCTTCTGTAACTCTCCAGGAGCTTAAATTTACCACATTTCACAACCAAAGCTGTCTTCTCTAAGGTGCCACATCTTCTGACCCGTCAAGAGGATCACACAAGGACATGCTTAAGCTTTGCCATACAGAGGTCCTCGGGTTTAGCTAGACCACAGCCAGAGCACTCATCTTTTGGATAAAGCCCTGGGTCGCTTCCCAGGATTTCTGTTGAACAAGCACTATCGAGCTCATTTATGAAAGGCCAAGGAGGGCAACATTGTGTATGAGGTTATAGAAGCCATTTAAAAATTGTTTTATTGATTTGAGTTAAAATTTTCATATATGATGTAGCAGAGGAGGAAGATTCAAGCTCTGCATCACTCTGCCAAGTGGCATGCCTCGAGAGCTATCCTATACTGATGATACTATATCAAACCAGGCCGGATTTAGCAGCCAAAAGTTATTTCTTCTGTTTGACTTTAAAAGGTCAAAGATTTCTGCTTAGAAGCCAAGTGAGCAATGTGAATCAGCCACCTCTGGAAAAGCAGCACTCAAGGAGACAGGGGAGCCACGCCCAGGTTTCTTCCTGAAGAGAAAACCTCTTTCCCATAGAGAATATTTGCTATTCAAGCCTTTGGCCAGTCTTCCCCTTTTAACCCCTTTTCACTTTTCAACGGCCTCTGTGGCTTTCAGCAATGAGCCTAACCCAACTTTTCATGTAATAAATAGAAGCCTGCTCACACAAACGCCTTACTGGTCAGATAACGCCGCAGGATGGGACAATCACCAGATCTACTTCCAACTGGCTCTTTGCTCCTAACGCTTCATTTGTATGTCAGGCTCTGCATATCCACTCCTTTGGTTTGGTTTTGGTTTGTATAAATTCTTAAGAGACTCTTAACTCCAGCTTTATACAACACCTTTCAATCCAAAACCACATTAAAAGCTCACCACTGACTGCTCTCTCAAGTTGCCACCAACGCATTCTAGTTAAAACTCAAATATCCGGGTTTAATCTTCAATTTATAAGAGCTTTGAGGCACATGGTCCCTTTATTTTGCCTGCTTATATTCAGTGAGGTAGTTTAATACGTTTTTAAAAGAGTCAGCGTGCTGAAACACAGGAGGAACAACTTGGTAGCTTTGGGACAGACTAGCAAAAGTGTATTAAAGCTCCAAATTCAATTTACTGGCCTTATGTGAGGATCTGTAAATTATCAGCTTCTTAATACTTGCACAACCCAGCAGAGGGCAGGTTCTGTCCTTCCAAACAGCAACGAAATCCTATTGAGCACCGTCTCCTGTGATTCAGATAGAAAATGTCCTCACCACGCAGATCAGCATACACACACCTCAGCAGGGACTGCAAAAAAAGCTAGCAATTTAAAATTTCCTTTTATAGCTCAATATCCACCCGGAGCTACGTTCTAACCAATTTACAAGACAACTGCTTATCATCAACCCACTTCAATGGGCTTGTGAGTCAAACCAAGCAAATAGCTACAAATGCAGTTAACCATACGATTTAGCTCTGATACACGGACAAACGATACATCCAAATACTAACTGTAAATACATTCGCTAATTATCCTTTTCAACAAGAATGCTGGAGGGGGAGAGGACGGAGGATATACACGCTTCCCTGCCCCATCACCTTTAGCAAGAAGGGATCATCTTTGACATACACAACCACAGTTAAAGCATTTTTAGCATTCATTAGGCAGCTAACGTATTTTATAGGAAAGACAACCTCTGGTTAGATACGCATAGGGTGAGTACATGGTGACAGCAAAGAGAATCAATGCTTTAAAGGGCCCTGCTTATCTCCTCACAGCCACCTTTGCGGCATTCATCTGTCTAAGGAGGCATCCACCTATCTCAGCAATGCCTCATATGCTACAGCCTGTGTACTACGACACGAGGAAAGCAAATACACCAAGAGGGGCGACTTCATCCAGCTTGTTCGAGTTACTTGTCATGTACCTTCCCTCTGACACACGCTGCTCACTACGCTTTGCCTTTATTGAGCCGTTTTGCGTGTATAAAAGCACTGAACATCCTGAAAACAGTGTTATCGAGAAAAAGCGTCGCACAGAAAATACAAAGGTGTTTTACAAATCCACTGGATCAAATTTGCCACTCTAGAACTCTCTGTTTTGGGTGCCTGGGTCATCCTCCCAGCGTCAGTACCATGCAGCGAGCACCCTCTTCCTGAGCTAATATTTATTCTACAATTTCAAATGCAGTTTCTAAACTTTAAAGTTTCTAAACTTTAATTTGACAAAAAAAGTTTTGTAAAAATGCTCAGGTAAGTCTTTGCATACAAATTCCAAAAAGAAATAACTTGCTTTTTTTTTTAACAAAATAAAAATAAATTTAATTTAAAAAAAAAAAAAAAGATGCCAAAGTATCTGCAAATACCTGCAGCGTTACTGAAACACAGCCACTACCAGGGCTGGGGGAGAAACGGATAGCACATGCTTCAGCAGACAAGTCAGAACATTTTGACTCCAGCTTCGAGAAGCCTTGGGAAGCACGCCAAGACAGTCGCAATAATTATGTTGAGCAAACAAAAATCTTAGTTTCAATACTGAGAATAAAACCCTATTGTGGTGGCATACCCTCTGGGGTATCTTGCCTTGGAAGAAAGAAGAGCTGAGTCAACCTTCCTGGGCACATTTCTTCCTGAATCAGTATATTTCAGAAAAAGAAGCAGCTCTAACCTGAGATTACGCCTTTTAGCTATGACTTACTGCCGACTGTTTTATTCCCCTCCCCATGTAATAGCCAAAATGACCAGAGATTCCGTGCTAGCACCTACAAGAGATGAGGGAGGAAAAAAGCCTCCCCTCCCCTTTCCTAGTAGATTGCATGATATGCTATGACACTTTTAGACTAATACCACCCTTCAAACACATTATCAAATCTTATCAGCTTACCAAAAAGGTCTATAAATTTATAAGACCCCTACAGCATTAAATAATTCAGTAAGCACTGTCACCCTCTCTCTAAAAAAAAAAAAGAAAATACAAAAAAATACGTAGTGAATATTGGTGTTTGTTGCAGCTGCGTCTCTCATACATGAGAGATTTCTCGAGGGTTTTATGGCAAATGAGCAAGCTGAGGATTCTGCCAAAGGCTGTGTTTATCACTTTTGGGCGGGTGGAAAGAGACCTGTCTCTAGATTACCTCATCATTACTCATGAATCACAGAGAACGGTGCATGTCAATAAAAGACATTAGCACTACACAGCATCTAAACTAGCATGCAAGCATTAAACAGTAGATGTGTTTCCCCACTGCTTTTCTATTAATTTTCTATGGGGAGACTCCAAATAACATTTTAAACCATCTTCTGGAGCTTAAGTAAGAATAAAAAGATTATGAATGCTAAGCTACCGATATCAATAAAGTGTGAATTCTCACTGCCACAAGCTCTTCTCACATATTCCATCCATCTGTTTTCTTTCCGTCATTGCTGTTGGAAAGTACCCTTTTGTCCTGCCCTCAGGCAGAAAAAAAAAGAAAAAGAAAATCAACGTGGGGAAACCTGGTGGTCACTGAACTGTGTGTTCCTACCATCTGCACCCCACGACAGCTGCCTGGGGCTCCCCCAACTTCCCCCTGCCCATCTCTTCCTACCAGCAACCCCATTCGCTCCGCCTGACCACCCCGCTCCCCTTTAGCGGCTTCATTAATAATTTACCAGCTGCAAGAGACAAAGAAAACAGTCTAGTAACACTACATTGGGGCTGATAAGATTTTTGCCAGGATTGTAAAGGTGGTGGTGGTGGTGGTATTAAAAAAGAAATTAAAAAAAGAAAATTAAAAAAAACCCAAAACCAAAACATCAACACAGAGCTTATGAATTTGATACACAGGAAATAGTAAAAATACAAAATTAGGAGAAGACACAATCATTTAGTCGGCACTAGAGATCAGGAGAATAGATATGAGCAACCGGCCCTGAAACAGATACGTACTTCGGAGCGCAGCTTGTCACAGCTGTCAGGATAAAATAAATTTACAGGGTATATTTTTTTTGAAGCAAATTACTGTAATATAATTTACTACTTCGAATGCCTTAGTGCTGGGAATTTGAAAGATTCGCAAAGAGCAGATTGCTTTGTGGTTGTTATTTTGACAGTAAGTCTGTTATATTATTATTTATAACCAATTAGAGCCCTAATTACTGTTTTTACTGCTTTGTTAAGTTCTGGAAAATACCAGATAAAGAAATGAGAACAAGCTATGGAAAGGGAAGCAGCAGTTTTGATTATTTAATTAGGCTGGCTAGGACATTCTTCCAAACTGCCAGAGATGACAGTCCAGGGAAAAGGAAAATGTGACACCTCAGTTGCGACTAGACACTACAGACAACACAAATGTTTAGTTTTTAATTACATGGGTTTGGAAGATTGCTACAGGCTATGACCTGCAGATCCCATTAGATCTGCTGTACTAAGTAGAGTTGGACTCAACTATTACGTGCATGAGAGACCATCAAGAAAACCTGGAGAAAGTGTTTTTGCTTCAGCAGATGGCACGCTTCCCTCCGAGCAGTGACCGAACGTCCACGCATGACGTCAGTATGTGTTGCATCCTTGAGTCAAACATCTTTAAGACATGAATTACGAAGAGCTATAAGGAAGCTTTTACAGTAGTATATCCACGTAGGCATACCAGCAAATCCTTCAAGATAAAATTATCCTCTAACCTCTACAGCAGTCAAATCTTTCAGCTCTTGCAGACAGAACTAATTCAGTCAAGAAGCAGTTTTCCATAGGAAATGGCTTGCTGCAAAAGAGCAATGCTGCGTAAAACTGACAGGCGAGCAAATCATATAGTCAGTCTGATTTTATTTGATAAACCCAAAATCTGTCCCCACCATGTAATATCCTCTAAAATGCCTATGTACTGATAGCATGGATGGAGACAGATATTCTTTCAGATTCCTTACTACCTAGGCCTTTCAAAAGGTTAGGCAGCTTTCTGAAATAACCCATGTTGCAAGGCAGACGACAGACACAGCATTGTACTGCAACGAGATGTTCCTCACACCACCCTCAAATTAGTCAAGTAGTCAATACCTGACCTTTAGGATTTTAACAGATTTAGGACTTAAAAATTGTACTGCAATACAACATCCAGAGTGCATAAAACTAATCTACCTTTGGTAGCAGTACCAGATTTCACACATTACTTCCTCCAGCCAGGGACCCATGCCAGACACATCCACTAGCTGCCTTTGGTCACACAGCTTTTAATAGAATCAGAGTGGTTCTGGTTGGAAGGGACCTTTAGAGGTCTAGTCCAACCCCCCTGCAATGAACAGGGACACCTTCACAGGATCCCAGAAAGGTGGGGGTTGGCAGGAACCTCTGGAGATCATCCCATCCAACCCCCTGCTTCAGCAGGCGCACCCAGAGCAGGGGCACAGGACCGCATCCAGGCGGGGTGTGAATGTCCCCAGGGAAGGGACTCCACACCCTCTCTGGGCAGCCTGTGCCCCTGCTCGGGCATCCGCACAGCAAAGGAGTTTTTTTCTCATGTTCAGGTGGAACTTCCTGTGTTCTCCAGCTTGTGCCTGTTGCCCCTTGGCCTGTCATTGGGCACCACTGAAGAGTCCAGTCCCATTGTCCTGACACCCACTCTTCAGATATTTATAGGTATTGTTGAGATCCCCCCTCAGTCTTCTCTTGCCCAGGCTAAACATACCCAGGTGCCTCAGCCTTTCCTCACAAGGGAGATGCTCCAGCCCCCGATCATCTTGGTAGCTCCCTGCTGGACTTGCTCGAGCAGTTCCCCGTCCTTCTTAAACTGGGGGGCCCAAAACTGGACACAGCGCTCCAGATGTGGTCTCACTAGGGCAGAGTAGAGGGGGACGATAATCTCCCATGACCTGCTGGCCACACTCCTTTTAATGCAGCCCAGGATACTGTTGGCCTTCTTGGCCACAAGGGCACAGTGGTGGCTCATGGTCAGCTTGTTGTCCACCACATTCCAGTCATGCGAGCTGTCCCACCATGTCTCTGTGATTGCAATGAGATCATGGCCCTGCCACCGCACACAGACCTCTAGTTCCTCCTGTTTATTCCCCATGCTGCGTACGTTGGTGTACAGGCATTTCAGAAAGGTGTTTGAGCACACAGGTTTCCCCAGAGATGTGTACAAGGACCCACTACAGCCATGCACACCCTTGAGGTGGGTGGTCTCCTGGTTGCCATCGCATGAGGCTGCCACGGCACCTTTATCACTGCTCAGGTTGTCCTGTCTTATTCCCCCATTGTGTGTGATGGCATTAGCATTGCCAGTTTGTCCCCCTCCCCCCGAGTTCCTCGGTTTAAAGCCCTCCTCACCAAGTTTGCCAGTCTTCTGCCAAAGCTGCCCTTCCCCCTTGCTGACCGGTGGAGTCCATCCCTCCCTAGAAGCATATGGTTGTTGAAGAAGATCCTGTTGTCATAAAAGCCAAAACCCTCACGTTGACACCAGCCACGTAACCAGGAGTTGATCTGTATTATTTGTTAGCAACTAGACCAAGCTGCTCAGAGCCCCGTCTAGCCAGACCTTGAATGTTCCCAAGGACGGGGCATCGACGACCTCTCTGGGGAACCTGGGCCAGTGTTTCACCACCCTCATCATAAAAATATTTCTTCCTTATGTCTAGTCCGAATCTACACTCTTTTAGTTTAAAATCATAATTCCTTGTCCTATCACAGAAAACCCTGCTAAAAAGTCTGTTCCCATCTTTCCTATAGTCCCCCTTTAAGTATTGAAAGGCCACAATAAGGTCTCCCCGCAGCCTTCTCTTCTCGAGGCTGAACAACTTAACTCTCTGGTCATTTTTTGTTCCTTTTATAAGGAACCCAGTCCAATTTAACCCTTCGGAATTGATAATTAATTCACTCTGCTGTGGAAAGGAAAACAGAGCGCCCGGGGCTGAGGCTGGAGGTCTCTATGAAGGTAGTCTGCACAAGGACCTAGGGCAGTAAGCAGCTCTCTAGTCCCCTGACTCACTCTGGCCAGCACCCCAGGCAAGGACACCCACACGTGCACCCAGCACAGGAGGCAGGGGTAGGCAGAGATAAGCACCCACTGCTCTTGTCACCTCGTCCTTCCCTTTGAAAAGAGCCACAGTTAGGAACTGCTGTACACATACAAAACCCCAAAACCCCATGGTGGGAACTGGATCTTCCCAACCACACCAGGATAAAGCTCCCTGGAAAGCTTTACTCTGAGTTGGCCAGTGCCTCAGGCATTTTACTGGCCAGGCTCTGGATCTTCAGTCTCCCTGCAAAATATCTCATGCCTGACTTGTTCTGAGGGGCCTCGGTCTCTGAGGAACCAGGTAAAACACTCCCTGGGAGGTTTTAAATAGGTTAGCCCTCTCCTGCTGGCAGAGCATCAGGTCAGGAGAATGATCTCGGCCTTGCGTATCTGAGGTCATTAAACAGGTATTTTTAAAAAGATGCAGGGCACTTTTAATTAAGTCTGTCTTCACCAATTTCCAGGTACCTTGAAAAATTAACGTTACTAACATAAATTAGTCTGGCACCATCAACTGCTTGGTTTTGTTCTTTGTATACCGTGGTGCTGTGTATATTGTTAAACAGATGATTGCTATCAGAATGGTAAACAATAGACAGATAACTACTGAATTAGTCAGTGACTGTTTCTTTATGCATCCGTTTTTCCACAATATGTATTGGGTTTGCATTCAACTAGCTCAGGAAAAGTAAAATGGAATGGAAATTGCATAGGGTACTCCTTGGCAGGAGATAAGCATGTGAACTAATATTGATTGCATCGGTTTCGAAAGCCCATTAACATCAAATGAATGCAGCTGACCTTGAAAGCCTGCAGGAGCCACAGGAAGGAGTCGCTTTAAGTATAAGATTGGGTAAGTGCCATGTCTCAGCTCAGCAAAATGCCTAGACAATTTTATAATTATATTTCTTTTACTTTGTCGCACACCAGAAGTGACAAAGCTTTTGGTTTGTGCTACACAAAACAAAACCAGTAATTCCTTTTGGTGCTGCTCACAGGGGTTTCTATTTCAGTGACCGAACACTGCTTCATGCCATACACACGTTAAAAGAGAACACCTGTAAAAGGAATATGTTTGTTTCTTGCCTTTTAAATTTTATTTCTTTATATTTCCTGAAATTATTGCACGAGATGAAATAAAAAAAAAGAAAAGCAAAGAGAAAAATCCTCTAATCCATGTGCACGTTTGGGTCATCAACTCTTGCCTCTATGTTGGAAATCCATAAATAAGGATTTATCACACAAAGAGAAGCGCTGGTTGCTGCAGCACGGACTTGAAGGCAGGGAAACTGTAGTTTAGCTCATTTCTGGAAGTTCATTTCACAGCTGAATTCCTTTTTATTATTAAGTTTTCATTTGGCCATATCTGAAATTGTTTAGATCCACATAAATCTGGCAACTCGACTGCCACAACAGCTACCCAACTAGTCAGCTGTTAGAGAGAGATCTGTGGCTGTCCACTGCTTCAGCCTACATACATTAATCCTACTCTTCATCAATTAAAAAAATGTTTTAAAAATGTACCATGCTGTTTTTCATAAGCAGCATGAAGCCAACCTTTTGGTGACTTACTAAGTCTTTCTGTGATTAATAAGTATGACGGCTTGTTAATTAGCTGGCTAATCACTTTCCACATCTATCATCATAGTTTCAAAGAGCAAGTCATTTATTGGTCTACAGATCAAATCAAGTGAGGCGACATGCATTTCATTCCATGACAAAATCCACTGATTTCAGTATTTCTTTAAATTCTTTATTTCTACTCTTTTTCAGAAAAAGGGTAATGTGCAAGGATAAACTAAAGAGGCCTGATATCTGTGGAGAAAGTGTTCGACCAGCGTAAGCCATATTAATTTCTCACAGACCTTTAATATGAGGACAGGTTTTTTTTTCTTTTAATATTCTATTACAGCAAGAATAGTATTTCTGTGTAGAGGGAAAACATTCCAAGAATGACTAAAGCCATACAGTTTATATTTTTTATATAAGACAATTTTGTTAGGAGAACACTAAGCTGCAAAGGCATTTTATATAAGCAATGCTTTCTCGCATAAGCTAACCAGCTGACTTTCAGGAGTCAGCCCAAATGGGAAGGATTGTGTCATCTAAGACAGTAAACGTGGTCCTTAAGTAAGATACCAGGTGGCTTGCAGCTCAAATCAATGATAGCATCCAATTATTACAAAATAAAATGACCCACTGAAGAAAATGGCTCCCATGGGCACCACAAATCAGAGGGACATGTTTTCTTCCGGCATGTTCTGCATTTTAAGTCCGTACAAATGTTACTATGAACCTGCCATCCCGTTCCTGCATGAGAACAGATGATACTCATCTGCTGAAAGCACCTACAATTTGCGAGTAAACGTATTACGCATATTTTTTATGGCTTCTTTTCGCCATCTCCAAACAAATGACCAAACTGGACGTTTAACAAATTTCTTCCATCATTACAGCATGTCTGCTTTTTAATTTCATTTACAAATATGAAAAAAGCTGACAACTGCCCTTCCTGTGTACCAGCTGAAATTCTCAGAGATACAATATATACATCACGTGCTTAAATTCCCAGGATACTTACATATACAGGCACATTTCATAGTTTGCCCCTCTACTTTCCAGGAAAGTAGATGATCCTTCAATAATGTAGTTCTCTCTTGATTCCGTGGCTATGAAATCCCTCTTTGCTGGAGGCACGTAATATGAAATGCTTCAAAGTTTTATGTCTCTCTGCTATAAAGCGATGGGCAGTTGCTCAAATAGCCTGAAAAATTTCATGCGTATCTACAAATTGAAAAATTCATGCCAAGGCACAGCACAAATAAGTCAAACTGAAAGGGTCTTAAAGCCCTTTCCAGAAATTTTAAGGTTGGTAGAAGCTGACTGAGAATCAGATAAAGAAAAAAAAATATCATAGGCCACAATTTACCTTTGCACCAATATCCAGAGCTAATGATCAGGGTATTACATCCCTCACTTTGCGGGGGTCAACCGGCTCGTCACTGGTGTAGGTAACGGCTGCTGGCACTACTAAGATTTTCCTGATACAGACTGGAAAGAACAGATATAGAATTTGATGTAAAGAGGAAAAAAAAGCAGACTTACTCCTTAATTTTAAAAAATTATTAAATCAGTACAGAAAGAGGGTCATCTTGCTACGTGGCAGGGCAGCAAGGCCTGGTTTGGAGCAAATTTCAGTACCTTAGTTCTACCAGTGACTCACACTCATACTGTCTCCAAAGGGGAACTTTCTATCACCAGATAATTTGTTTCCTTAAGTAGTCCCAGTGAAATCAGACTGAGGAAAAAAAGCCCTGAATTGATTGCTATTGAAAAAAAGGTCATTATTTGGAGATTATACATGCTAGTCACTATTTTAATTTTGTTATTCCCTGACAATAAATCCATTAAATAGCTAACAGAAGTTCTGAGAGCTAGTTCCTGTTTAGAAAATAATATTGCAATTGTACTGAACTTTCTCAGTATGCAGAGTCAAGCTAATCTTTTTCTACTCAAGAACACATCAGCTCTTATTGCATTTTATGGCAACGAACACCAACAGTTCAATGATACAAACAAGTCTTATCTCAGAACCATTGCCACTGCCACTGGGAATGAGTTAATTGCAAGAACAAATTAAACATTAATCATTTAAGTGATTTAAATTTAAGTTGTTCATACTGCTCCATTGCTCGTTTTAGCATTAACATATGAAGCTGCTCAAAGCCATTAAAATACAGGCAGCAACGAGGGAAGGAGATTAAAACAAGGCTGCACTATTTCTTTTGTTCCTGCTCAGCTAAAGATATTACAAAACCTTCTCCTTGCACAGAATGTGCTATTCAGTGATTTTAAACGTGAATTTGATGAACTGTACAAATCGCATTACCTGCTCGGATTTGTGCTAAACATGCCCTTGCCTTTTCACCTTGTCTTCCTTGTGTCCTCCAACGGGCACCATCATCTGCAGCTACACACACGTGTCATTACAGGCGAGCCCAAACCCTTGCTTTCTGCTCCATCAGTACAGACAAAATGAATGGCAGCTGCACTCTCCCTGCCTTTCTTCAACAGAAGGGCTGATTTGGGTCTACTTCTTCTGTCAAGCCACCAATGTACAGAACTTGCATAAACTTAATTGAAATTTGATGTTTCTCCCACCCCTCCAGCCGTGGCTATGACTGGCTCATGGGGATGCAGAAGTTAAGAGGGATGGTAAGCACAACTGCCTACATTTTGCTGCTGAAGTCAGACGACAGAGCCTTGCAATAACTCTATGGGAGACATCACTTTGCAGATATTCTCCTGGCTTTCAGGTTACCCAATTTGCACAAAAATCAGACAGCACAGTCTCAGAATAAGGAAGAAGCAGGCTTCATTTCTGCTTACTGCCCTAATCCCTTGATAAACCTTAGCTGCCACACTGAAAATGTAAAATGCAGCCCCCGCCTGTTGAGAATATTTGTACCCAGGGTTTTAGGCACCCGGATACAGTTACAGGGTTTGTGAACTTGTTTGCAGAAAATAGGTTTGACATAGAACACGTAACACGAAAGGCACGTCCTGTGTGTCCGCACATACAAACCATTCTGCACTTGTTTCAGGCCTTTTCTTTGATCAACATCTCTTTCAGAAGTATTTTTATTTCAAATTCTTTCAGAAAAACACCTACTTCAAAGCCGATTTTATACCATTGAACCCTAATGAGCTAGAACATCTTTGTTCACCTATTATATTTAGGCTCAGTCCATAGGATTAAGTATATTATACTACAATGTATATGTAACTTTACTTCTCCTTCATGTATGCAATATATAAGCGACTAGCAGCTTGCAGTTCTACTGTCTTCCCTTTAGGGATCTAAAAATGTTTTATAATGGGGAATTTAACTTCAAAGTGCTTCCATGAATGAGATGCAGCACTTGACATTTTTCCCTATTCCACATATGATGAAGCTATAGCAAAGAAAGATTACATCAAAGGTCAGGCAGAAGTTCATTGATGTAGCTGAGAGAGGCCTACATGTTCCTCCTGCCTCAAGTGCAAGTGTTATGAAGCAATTCTTATTAAGTATGGAGTATATTCAGATAAACGAACCTGACCCCTAAAGGATTTACAGGCCTTAAACTCCTTCAAGCTACAGAGACCTTTTGACTGGAGCCATTCCTTCCAGTAGTAGTGGTGGTAGTTGAATCTAAGGAAAAGAAAAGAATTCATTTCTACTGCCGTTATCGCAGTATGCTTACTGAGAAGATGGGCCCCTCTGCCTACAGCAGAAGGGAGGGATGTTTCAACCATGTACCTGGCATTTCTGTGGGACCAAAACGGATAGCAAAGGAACTTGCAGTAGTATGAGGCATCCTATTTCCACTGCAACCAGTTCTCTTCAGAGGAGGTTTCAATCCTACCCTCTGCAGACGACAAGAAGCACCTCAGGTCAGCTAACCTTAAGGAGAGAAGATGGGTCCAAAAGAAGAGGCTGAAATTTCAGTGCTCACGTACATACCTAGAAAAAAGTCAAAGCCTATGTCAACTTATTCAACAATAATCGATGTTTCTCATTAAGTTCTTTGATTCTCATTAATTCCCTGTTTGGTTTTTTTTTTTATTTTTCCCTCATTAGAAAAGCACCTCCCAAATTGCAGTTTCCTAGAAGCAAAATGTTTGTTTCCTTCTTCTTTGGTTGAAACATCTTTCCTGGAGTTCAATAAATAAATAACTGGTAACAGATGCCATAAAGCACTGATATCCACCGCCAGAGTTCTACCAGGAGGTCATGCCACCAGGGATTTGCCAACTAATGACCTCACCTCGCTCACTTAATGAACAACCACATATGAACAGGAGCGAGTCATTCATTAGGATGTTACGATACGCAGAATTGCTAATTCTTCAAACTGTAGCCACGCGTGCTTGTTCGCATTGCCACAACGCTGCATTTTAAATGCCAACAGGGAATGAAACTGTTTGTGAATCACCAGACACTGCGATCAAAGTAGTCGGCTGAAACCGCTGAACCATGATTTATTAATAAGGAATAAAGAGAATGCAAATAAACTAATTATAAAATGGGGCTTGTAAGAGCCAAATTCCCAAAATAAAACTTTCAGCAATGTTCAAATGATTATCTATATAATTAGGAACACATAGCCAAACACAAATGGCCTGATCGGCAGCTTCAGTGCAGTTAACATTTAAAATACCACCTGCATGCTTGATTTGTCAGCAGCAGAGTCGTCAGGTGGCTTGTGCTGAACCTAAAAATACAAAGCATATACAGCAGTTCAGACAATTCCATACTATCCATGGAGAATACTAGCAGAGCCCATTTGACACGTTGCCCTCGCACACACACTAACTTCTCTCCACTGGGCTCTTTGTGGATCTCACACAACGGTGCATGATGTCTATTTTTTCAGCTGTATCACTTCTATCCTTTTTGATAGATCAGACAACAATTTATTCTGCATTCACATATTCTACTTATGGTCAAAAAATCATTAATTCATGAAAGAATCTGCTTCCAAAAGCAGCAAAATTATTTAAAATAATTATGTGTTTTCATTATGGAAACTGGAAAAATTTCTCAGAAGTTGATGAAGCTGTACGCTTAGGGCATGCCAGCAGTGCTAAATGGTCAGAAGACCACATCGCTGTGTTGTCTACGTGTAGAAGAAAGTTTTGTCTACAAGAGCAATATAGAAGTGATTTACATTAGAGATTTCAACAACGCCCATTTTTCCATCCTGAAGTAGAAAGGTTCACAGAGCCAGCTCTTTAATTGCTGCAAACTTGCTAAGACCTACTGAAGTCTCTTCTCCATTTTTGTGGCATCCAGACTGCCAACTCAGGAAAGTTTGTAGTTGGGCACCTAGTTTTACAGGATAAATCCCTCCAATTTCAGCAGCACTTGTCAGTGATTAACAAGGGCACTACGTGCATTCAGAGCAGCAGCAGATATCTCAATATTCACTGAAACATAGTACTTTGAGGGGAAAACAAGTTCAACCACATATACTGCCTATTTCAGGAAAAATTTATGTATTGATTTGAATTCCACCAACCAGGTATTGACTGACTGAGACATTAGGCCTGCATCTAATTTTAAGCGCTATGCTACTTTGTAAAGGCAATTGTTCGTCTGGTCAGTCTTAACACTCCTCCACAGAAACCAAGATGGGCATCTTGTACGTTGATTTCATGTTAAGGTATTTCCATGGAGACACTGAGCCCCAACAATTCAGAACAAAGTTGGGAAAAAAAAATCATCAATACACAATAAAAAAAAAAACAACAAACAAAAACACCAGAACCCAAAGAAATTCCCTGACAATTGCAGTGAGCTCTCTCTCAGCCCAGGATGGTTTAAAAACCACATGGGTACCCATAGGTGTTTTGAAACACTTCAGTGGAACCAAGTAGACCAAAAAAGCATACATAGTGGACTAATATTAAGTTTCTTTCCCTCGTATTGGAACTAATTACATAAAGAATTCTGCAGCAGGACATACTTTTAACAAAAACACTAGCCCCCAGCAGACTTTGCCTTCTGCTGAATTAGAGACTAATCACCAAACCACCACACCACCACTGCTGTGCCTCTTTGCAGCTCACACTGAAAATGCCACGGCTCATATAGATGATAATATTTCTTAGTTGAGGGGCATAGAATCATTGCTAGATAGCCAATATTAGCCTATATACAGAGGATACATGTTTAAAAAAATAATCTTTAAACAGAGTAAGTTTAGTGGAAACACAAACAGTATTTACCAGCTTCTAAAACTGTTCACTGAATTCTTATTTACAAAAAGATAATGGGGATCTTCAGGGTTACAACACACAAGAGCTGTCTCTACAGAAGTGCCAGCCTTGGCATTAACAAGATGATAAATTGATTGATTAGTGTTTAAGTAGTATTGAAGTTGAATTGAATTATACCATGATTCAGACCTAGTTTTCATCAGTTCTCTTACTATTGAGTAGAGCAATTGGGCCAGAAAGTGAGGAGAAACAATGACAACCTCCTGTACTTGAGAGAATTTATTCTTCTTAAAAAAAAAAAACAAGCGCACAAATATATGATGTTACGATGACATTTCAACACTGACTTCATACTCAACCCAATACCAACAACGTGTGTGGGCTTTATTTTCACGGAAAGAAACTTGCCACTCACATTTTTCATGTGGCTGACAGAACAAGCTGTGCGAACCGCTTGGAAGAATCTTCCTCTTCAAACCGATGGACAGCAGTAGGGAGGAGGTGAAGGGCACAGGCCAGTGCAGCAAACCTTCTGAGGGGCAAAATAAAGGAAGTCCTATGGGTGATGGATGGGAAACATACCCTTATGCTTGATAAGGAACTGCCTGGCTAATGGGACACCTGCCCGTGCCTGCAGGGCAGCTGTAAAACGCAGCTGGAAGTAGAAGAGACCTGCACTGTGACCACCGCTGATCGCCAGGACCTCATGACAGTGCAAGATTTGGAAATTATTGAAAACAAGACATTTTTCAAATAAGACAAGAAAGCCAAGACTGGTCATACCGTACCCAGTTGATATATAGATCTGCAGTAATGACGACATGTCATGTCCATGTCTACAAGTTTTCCTTGCAGAGAAAAGTTACTTTAAGACATACATTGGGTTTGTGCGACAGGTTTTGGTAGTGAGGGGGATACTGGGGTGACTTCTGTGCAAAGCTGCTAGCCGCCTCCTCTATGTCTGATAGAGCAAACGCCAGCCGGCTCCAAGATGGACCCGCCACTGGCCAAGGCCGGGCCCATCAGCAGTGGTGGCAGCGCCTCTGGGTTAACATATTTGAGAAGGGGGCAAAAAAACCTGTTTACCCCAGCAGCAGTCAAAAGAGAGAAATGAGAACACGTGAGAGGAACAGCCTTGCAGACACCACGGTCAGTGAAGAAGGAGGGGGAGGAGGTGCTCCAGGTGCTGGAGCAGAGATTCCCCTGCAGCCCGTGGTGAAGACCATGGTGAGGCAGGCTGTGCCCCTGCAGCCCAGGGAGGTTAAACGGTGGAGCAGATATCCACCTGCAGCCCGTGGGGGGGGCCACACCAGAGCAGGCGGGTGCCTGAAGGAGGCTGTGACTCCCAACTTCAGGAGTGAAGTTGGGCCTGGGAAGAAGGGACGGGTTGGGGGAAAGGTGTTTTAAGATTTGGTTTTATTCCTCATTACCCTACTCCCATTCGATTCGTAATAAAGAAAACTAAATTTCCTCAAGTCGGGTCTGTTTTGCCCGTGACAGTAGTTGGTGAGTGATCTCTCCTTGCCCTTATCTCAACCCCCAAGCCTTCCGTTATACTTTCCCTCCCCCGTCCAGCTGAGGAGGGGAGGGACAAAACAGCTTGGGTGGGCACCTGGTGTCCAGCCAGGGCCAACCCACCACAGATAGTACAGCATGCTTGGCTGCGTAGGCATTAACATCCAACTGGGCTCTGCTAGAACTGCGGACAACAAAACATGATCAATGGAAAACAAC
The DNA here is from genome assembly GCF_949628215.1 of Phalacrocorax aristotelis. NCBI lineage: Eukaryota > Metazoa > Chordata > Aves > Suliformes > Phalacrocoracidae > Phalacrocorax > Phalacrocorax aristotelis. Next base: position 66,973,821 of record NC_134280.1, read on the forward strand.
CTGCTTTATTAATATTGAACAAGCTATATAAATTTAACATTTATGCTTCATTTTTAAAATGCCTGAAATATCGTAGATGTAAAAGTCATTATATTTGACATTTATAATTGACTAGAGTCACATTTACAGCTTTATTGGCAATATTGCCTACCCTGGAGTAGAGGTAAGCAGTAATTTTGTACCTATTTAACGCTTCAACAACACAGAAATAATAAGGGTGCCAACACATGATAAAATTGTTCGACAGCTTTATTTTTAATTAAAGCACAGTACAGCTGACTTCTGTGCAACAATATCCATCTTCCCAAACTATCCAGTCTTGCTTATTTTACTAGCAAAAATGCCCATTAATTTAAGGCCATTTGGCTCTAAGAGATTCATATTACATAACATAATGGCATTAGACTCCTTTTGCAGCACCCTTTTGCTGGGAGAGACACTTTTTTTCTTTCCTTCTGTAAAGACAGCACGTACAACTATACTGCATCATAGCATAAACTGAAATTACAAGAAAAGGTTGCATATAAAACTGTGTTTTGCCCTGGAATTTGCTGTCACGCATAGCGGAGGCATACCTCCCATACAACCAGCTAAGCTGGGCTTCCAAAGCCTGACTAAATCATCAGCCTTGCAGAGTAATGACAGAATGAAAAAATATTTGCATAAGCCTGTAACTTGAGCAAGCATAATATGGGTAAAGCATGGGAATACAAAGCAGTTCTCAGCGAGACAGTTCTTCTAAAACACAAAGCTACATATTAATTATAAAAAGACGATACGTGTCCTGAGAAGTCATTTAAGCTGACAGAGTTTAAAAAAAAAATATATAAGCCTGCTAGACGCTTTGAAATAATAGTCCTCACCTTCCAAAACACAACAATCCCACAAGGCAGTCCTAGTGCAGTTGGTGTTGGGAATGGAATGCTAATCCTGGAAGCACAGTGTCTGCATATGAATGAGCCCCTCTTTGGGTCCCTAACATTTAATAATCTTTGATAAATGCAACGAGCAAGAGCATTTTGTCCAACGCTGCTGAAGTCTAAAACACATTTTCTCAAATGTCAGCAGTTTATGCAATAAAAATTTATTTTGCAAAAAGCACTGTAGAAATGGATATTATTTGTCTTTCTCATTACGGGCTGGAAATTTGAAAGTGTGGGTCTTCGTCTTTTCCATATTAAAGAAATTCATTTTGCAGCTCCACACATCACTAGTTTGTGCAAGAATTAGGTTGTCTCTGTCTGGCCATGTAGTAATATCAATCAGTAACAACACTGAAGTTTATCCCTATATATTCCAGATCACTACCAAAAATACCCCACCACACTGCAGCATCTTTCTTCTACTTTCCACTGCAATCAAGTCCATCATCCAGGCTGCTTGTACATAGTAATCTGTTCCTGAGAACTGTAATTGCGCAGTGGGAAACTCAATAAACCTATATCTTATCTGAAAGAGAAGCCGGTAATTGCCTGAAAGAAATGGATCTTGTTGCGGAAGGACATAAGACAGTGTCAGATGTATTGTTAGCCGCTCTGATAACTGATGCTTTTGTGGTTTGGGGTTTTTTGGTGGGTTTTTGTTTGGTTTGTTTTTTGAAGATGAGCATGTAGCAAAGATTTAAGAACTGCAATTTTTCTACAAAAATGCCAGCCTTTTTTTCTTTTCTTGTAAAAATAAAAATCTATTTTTAAAGTTGTTAAATATTTTGGAAGCTCAACACTGCAGAAAATGCTGGCAGATCAATACATACTCTCACTATCAAACTAATCTTCACTGGCTTCTGAATAATTCAGGCTCATTAGACTTCCAAGCTGTCTGGCCTAAAGGTTACGTGAGACATGCATCAATCTGTCAGAAAGGTGGCAAACATTTTTTCATCCCTTTTCCATCCACACACTCTGGATTTGTACAGAAATAATAATAATTTCAAACCCTTCAGTTAAGTCACAATTAGCCTGCAACCCCCTGTTCCAGGTATTGAATATGTTTGTTAAAACAAAAAACCAAGCCCCTAACGCACACAGGGGGAGTATAAGCAAAAGATTCCTAAATGTCATTTTGTGTAAGGCTACAGGCTTCTTTTTCTTTTAAAAAACCCAAACCTCACCACACTAATTAAATGAGGTAAGGATATATTCAGAGAAACATTAAAAGAGAACAGACACACGGATGCAACTGTACTTGATTAAACCAACTGTATTACTTAAACCTTGCATTTAGCAGGGGGCTTTAGCTATTCTCTCCTTCTGTTTCATCGCCATCTTGCCAGCGCTGCCAAAGATTCAATTGTCAATTAAACAACCACAAGACATCATTGTTTCGTCTCCTTGAGCTAATAGCAACGACGGCTGTCAGGTAGACACCTCCTCTGCTATTTTTAGGTCATCCTATATGACACCCCAGTAACCTTATCTTCTGTAATATAAGGACACATCACTAAGGAACTACTAACAGATCAACGTATTTTTATTATTCAAAATGACGGCACATCTAAACCAAAAATAAGTCAGAGTATGTGCACGATGGTGTCCAAGCTACAGCTGTGGTTCAGCAGTAGGAATTTCAGCCCTGATCACTCCAAAACCCTGGTTGCATATCACAGTTGGGCGCGCACTTGATGTTTTCCCTAACTTATCATAGCATTGTATATGTAAAGTCAATTTTCCAAAACTGTTTCTGAAAGAGTGAACTTCCTTATGAGAAACAGAAAATAAAGAAGCGAACGATGAGAACATACAGAGCATCTTGTGTACAGAATGTAGTGCCACCATTCACCCTCTTATAATATACAGAGGGACATTTAGTAAAGTTCAAAGACCATAAAAGTGAAAATTAACCCGAGATTTTAAACAACAGATCCCACCTACAGTACTGTGCTCCACAGTGGGTCACCAAGATCAAAAACTTGATATACAGTGCCAAATTTTATCATCTCCCAAGCTCGATTCAGTAGATTTACCTCTATTAAGAAAAAAAAAAAGCATTTATGGCACATAATTAATTAGCTAACTTGAACCAGTAGGAATACTATATGACAGAATTCCTTGAATTGTGCTTAGTAGGACATTTATAACTGGAAATTAGGTTCCTGAAGTGTTTTGTATTATCAAGTTCTGGTAACATGGGTGTAAGGAAGTACATAAGCAACAGAAACACGGGTTTTCAGAGATTTATCACGCAGGAACCTAGGTGCCTGTTCAGCAGAGTTTTCTTTACAGAAGGCTAATTCGGTTACCACAGCCTCCAGCTAATGTGGAAGATGACCACTTTTCCCATTTTAGCGTGATCTCCTATTTGATATTGAAAAATCAATCCAATCTGGAGCAATTTTAAAAAGAGCACTGGCCTTGGAAAGCAGATACCTTGTGTCTCCAGTGGAGAAAAATTGCACGTGGTTTCAAGCTATGATTCAAGTAGAATACAATAAATCACTTGAAAAATTGAACCTCACATTGTCAGTTACCCAAAGAGAACTGACAGCGACAGGTTCCTTCAAAATCATGTAAGCACCTCCCTGAATGAGGATACCCATGGTATTTTAGCATCTATTAAGCTTATAATACCAACCAACAAGGATACGGGCCAGTAACAAACTCAGTCCATGCCAGATAGTCCAAAGGAGAAAACAGAGAAGAATAAGGAAGGTTAACAGCTGTTAACAGGAATTAGGGCATGTATGCACGTATCTCCTAAGTGTTCACATTTTCAACAGACTGAGGCCTCTAACAGCTCAAAATATTTTAAAATACTTTATTTTTTCTCCTACTGGTCATAACATTGACCATTGCCAAGTACAGAAGGCGACATCTATTTCCCTTTGCAAGGTCTCCTCCACACTGCAATTGTCCATCTTTCTCCTGGGTTAGGATGTATAATCTCACACGTGTTTTATCATCTGGCTGATGCTGTTCGGTTCCAGGCACAATTAAAGGTGTCTATCCAGACAGTCAAAAAGTCTACCAGTTCTTCCACATCCCACCATCTGGACCATGTTCAGAAACCGTGAATTTTAGTTCTTCACGGTGCTTGAAAACCTGGCCCCTACACCATTTCCTCCTTTTCTCTTAAAATTCAGTCCAGTCAGACACATTTGGGATTACTGCAAGTGCAGGGTTAGATTAAAAGGAGTTTCACCTCCCGTTTTCAAGGCTTTTTCTGCCCCACTCAAATCTTTCCAGAGAAAGGGCCTGTACATGGTGCATATATTTTGGTGATTAATTTTTTCTTGGTTAACTGCGTTTAGTTATGGTCTAGTTGTAGGAATAAACTTTTTTATTTTACTACAAATGTTTAGCAATTACAAAGGTGAAAGCGGGATAATATATCATTACCACGGACCTTCTCCAAAACATTACTGTATGACATTTCACATTCTCACACTTGATGAGAAAACAGAACTTCATAGGACAGGCTTTTTTTAAATTAAGCATTTATATCAAAGCGTTTCTGCTAAGGTCCATGTAACCCCCTGAATGAAGGGCTCGGCTTCCGATTCTACTTGTATTTCTACTTCTCAGGCTTTAAAAGCTCTGGGCTTCCTGCCTCCGTACAGCCCCCTGATTCAAGGCAAGGCTATGACCACAAGGCTGAACTTGCTCAACCCTATAAATCTTCCTTTCAAAATCCTCTACAGCTGTCTTTTCATTCAAGAAGTATCTTCCAATCCCATTACTACTTAATCCCTTTATAATCCAATCAACCTCAGCAGCATCATGTCAGCTCCCTCTGTCAACACGGTAACCCTGTAATATTTCATTCTGGCGAAGAGCGGCACTACTTCCCACTTCAGGAAAAATTTTAATTCCTACCCTTGACCCAGGTTTTTTTCCAGATTCACCTTCAATTGTCTTAACCACGTTAGACAGACCAACTGTATCTTCCACATACCTTCATCTTACATGGGGTAAAAAGAGAAACTCAACTTATCCAGCTGTTTCTAAGGAAATAAAATACCTGGTGTAATTAAGACAGTAATGTAGTTTGGTTGACACCTCTAATTTAGCTGAGAAAAAAAAATTCAGTTGGGTTATAATGGAGGAAACTGTAAAGATACTCCCCAGAGCCAGAGACCTGCAACTGGGTTTCTTTTTATAGCTGTTTTTTCTTCTTTCCTCCTCCACGTCCTATTTTTATGGAAGCAGTAAATAGCCCATAAAGCAAATAGCCCGTGGTACAGTTTCCCAGCTACACAGCTGTTGACGCATTACTACTGTTTGTGCATAATCCTGGTAATTTTGAAGGAAATCATCTATGGATTTGTGCTGTGAGGTCGCCTTCTTTACCTGAACCACGCTTGGGCAGGGCAAGACACAGCTTTAAGTAGGCACGACACCAGATTCTCTGAATTTCTGCTACGTGGACACAGCAGCTACCCAAACCCTCCTGAACCAGGTTACGCCGCTAACGTCGTCATCTGCACCAGGCTGCCATCCAACCAACCTTCCCTCAGAGCATTACAGGACTGGGTACCCACACACAGTGTTACGCTGTTTGTGACTCTATCTTATGACATTTAAGTGTCCCGGCTCTAATCCTGTTGTTCCAAGCCAAATGGAAAAAGTATATATTCAAGCGGTGAACTCTATCGTTGGCAAGACTTCATTAATGGGAAGCTTAACAAATAACATTTGAATTTCAGGCATGAAAAATTAGCTAATGTATTGTGCAGAGCTAATTGATGGACTGTACCTGACCGGAACATGCAACAGTGTATTCCCAAGCCCTGAAACATTGCAGCCACCAAGCAGAAATCAAAATAAAAAGCTTTAACTGCTAATTCCTTCTGCCACTCCCAGAAGGAAGAAAGAAGAAAAAAGGGCATTAAGTAGACTGCAGCCAATACATTCATCTTTGGAAGGCTAAGAAACCAGTACAAGATATATGAAGGAGGTAAACTTAAGTTTTCCAAGGTTTTGATCACATTTCCATCATTTTTTCTAGTGATTTTTCTTAATTTCACTTAAGCTAATAGCAAACAAAATAACCTCAACTTTTTTTATTTAGTTACCAAAACTGTAACCTTTTAGAAAGAATGCATTTATTAGCTTTTTCTATTTATGTGGGTTTTTTTTCTAGTTATTTACATCCTTTATGAAAAACCTCGTACTTTAAAGTAGTCCAGGAACAGCAGGGAGGGCTAAAGGTGCTCCCTGGTCCAAGGCACCCAGGATTTTGTAAACCCATGACACGTTCCAGCTTCCCTTATGGCATTTCAGGTGTCGTACTGGATCATCATATTCATTTATCATCATCCTTACAGTCCGCAAGAGGACACAATCCTGTAACCATAGAAACATGGATATTCCTGTGGACATTTTCTGCCTATTATATATATAAAAAAAAAAGAACTGACCCTTGTTTGCTCGCTGCACAATACTGTCTCAACACTACTTGAAAAGATAAATCCCACGTCCATTTTAAACCAGTGCGGTAGCTCGCAGCCCCTTGCCTTCTCTCTCCTCTGAGATGAATACAGGAATACAGCATGGCTTGGCTTTGCATCCGAGCCCCTTCCTCATGGGCCACTGATCATATTTACCACCCATCCAGTCAAAGAGTAGGCAGTGTTCACCGTCACGTTCAACAGCATTTGCGACTCAAAGAAGTGAGCAGGGTTTTTCCTAAAGAGTTGGGGCGTACCTATTTCTTTCTCCCAACACAAGACGTTTCTTCGGATCTTCTGTTTTCCGTCTATGTGCTGGTACTTCATAAAGCAGGTACCCTGGGATCTATAAAATTGTCCTTTGGCCACAATCAACAGATGAGCAATGAAACAGAGAGACTGCGGCCGCTGCCGCTTGAGCCGCCCACCCCTGTAGTTAGCGGCCAGACATAGCCCATGAGTGACCGGGAACACTGTACCCATCTTGGTCAACTGGCTTTTCTCTTCAAGAATTGCCTTATCACGATAAGGAAAGTTCAGCTGGATAACATTATTATTGGCAGGATTAAGCCCTAAGACATACGGTAGGTATGATCACCATGTATGACAATTCTCAAAAAATTAGATTGTAAATCACTGTTTGAAGATATGTATTGATTTAACCACAAAAAGCTAGCACATGTAAAAAACAAAAATATTTTCATACTATCCGTGGCCAAGCAGTAACAGCCAAAACATTTTGACAGACTCCTCAGTTCACACTGACATAGACAGAGGTTTAGCTACTATTAAAAAAAAAAAAAGAACATATCAAATTAGGTCTGGGAAAATTAGCAGTAACAGTTATTTTGTGTATTTCCAGAAAAGACATCTACTCATGCAATGCATTCTGAAATATTCTCAGCACCCTAAATGCTGCACAGTCCCTTGAAATCTCTGAAAATTCAAGGTATTCCCTCGGCAAAGGATCAAGTGCTCCACTCCACACACAATTGCACATTTACTGAAGTCAGATGTTGAGAAGAATGGAAACCTTCTCCTCCCCTGGCAGCATCATTTAATAATTGTAAATCAGTAAAGCATTATAAACAACTGCAGCATTTACAATGCAAGCTTTACTGATTTACATAATACTTCAAGACAAAGATAATGATTGGTACAAACCTCTTGTCACAGGTACTTACAAAATAACGTACATTAGTCAACGTTAACATGAAGAAATTAGGCACAGAGAAGTTAAAACATTAGAACTGTGAAGCTCTTGGAGGAACTTTAATCATGCCTATTATATACCTGATGCACTATGCCATGCAACTTAATTTTCCCATAATTTCCTGAATGTGCATGCAACATAGACAATGATAAAACTTACTAGAGGAACACTGGTATATCACAAGCTTTGCAGTTTCTCATATTTTCCTGTTAAGTTTTTACACTGGTGTACATTGCAGTTAACTTCCTTTTTTATATACAAATAAAACACACAAAAACCCTCTTTGGCACTGACGAACCATTTAGGTCTTAAATCAAAAGCTATCCACTGCAATTCAGCCTCTTCTATTGTTTATTTCATCTTCCAGAAAATTTTGTACCTATTCATTCCCAAAGCACCTAATCAGTAATTATTAAAAAAAAATATAGTTATCCATCCCCGATGAAGGAAATTCTTATGCTTCCAGTGACTGATTCTGCACACTGAGACAAGGGTGAAATTTTATTTTTACTTTTTATTTTAGCTCTGCCCATTAGCTGCAAGCTCTTAGGTATGAAACCAAGCGAAATACCAAATAGGTAGTTTAAATTGCTCAATAAAGCACTGAATTGTAATAAAGCATAAAATGCTCACTTATGAAGTTGCCACCTACGGATTTCAGGATAGCTCCTCACAGGCAGCTGCTGCCTAACAGGCAAATTCCACATGTTTAAAAAGGTTTTTGGCTGCCCGTGTAAATTGTCTCTCAGCTAGACAAACAGGTGCCACTGGTTAACTGAAAATCAACGGGGACAACATCTAATTAAGATTACAGTGGAACTGTGAGTGCCATAAAGGGAGAAAGATCCTCCAAAGTCAAAAGCCTATAATGCATGGAACCGAACCTTAAGGCGCCCACACTGCCAAGCAGTAGCATTTCTCCTTTAAAGTATTACGTCAGTGTTTTATTGCTTCTAAAATGCCAAATAAATTACTTTTTTGTTTGTTTTGGTTTGATATTATTCATGGGATTAAAGCTGATGAGCAAAGTGTTTTACAGAGGTGCTGGTAAGTAGTTAAGCAGGACGTTTGTCAACTTCTTGTCCAGAAATTAAAGTTGAGGAGAATGCTACATAAATAGACTGCTGCTGCATGAACCCCACCTGCCATCAGATGGCCTTGCTCCTCAGCCATAAGGAAGCCCCATTTTCTCTAGAAGCTCTGGGTTATACTCAAAGAAAAGACTCTCCGGTGGTGTCGATCATCCATCACAAGTATTTAAGACAGTGCTATAGACTGATGATGCTACATTACACCTTACAGACTTCACAGCTGATTGTGAATTTTTTTTTTTTTTAAATTGAAACACTATTCCCTAACTTAATAGAAGGCATTTAATACTCAAACTTGTTGAGTGGTCTCAACGAAATTAATCTAAGAAAGAATAGGAAAAAAAAAAAAAAAAAAAGGTCAGTGATTTTGGCTTTTCATCTACCTTACCAAAATAAAGTTAGAACTCTGCATTACAGCTTGTGTCTCAAATATATGTTTCATGGTGTTGTGTTATCCCAGAATTCCTTTAGTGCTAGGGTAGGTATCGAGAAGTTATGACCTCAAACAATTGTGCTTTTTGAGGCAAAAGCCCCCACACCAGCGTAATAGCCATGAGTCAGGACGTAAATACGTTATCAAGAACGTCACCAACTGCAAGCAGTTGCATCCCAGGAGACAACAGTAACTTCTCCCACTCGATTTTGGCCTTAGCATTTGTAGCATGATTATTTTGCTCATTTTCATAGGCTTCATTACAGGGGTTTGGGGTGGTTTTTTTGGTTTGTTTGTTTTTAAATAGCACCAAGCACTTCCTGTTTCACAAGCATGTAGTGAACACCATCTTTACAATATTTGAGCAACAACCTCCTGTGAGTAGTTGCTCCCCTTTCTGAAGGGAACGAAGCTCAGCACAGTTTCCCTCCATCGTTTAGAAACAGGATGCCAGCAGATGCCGAAAGCATGAATTTCAGCAGAAAAGAGCGTACTCCGTACTGAGCAAAAACCTAAAGCTCAAAACCATGCTGTGACTCTCAGTATGGGGCATGAAATTGAAATGAGAGGGGGCTGCCCAGAGTTAAAGGACAGAAGGGATCACTGGCCTTTCTGTTTCCCCTCTCAAACATTGGCCACTAAGTTTCAAGCTGAGACCAGTAACTTCTAATTGATTAAAGCTAACTCTCTCAAAACCAACCAAGTATTGAATTAAGAGCACCAAGAGAGTGCTGCAAATTTTGACAAGACTTTGCCATGTTTAACACCCTCGCTTTTGAAAACATTCTTCATTTCACACTTGGATTACCTGGCTTCAGCTTCCAGGGGTTGATATTTGTTATAGCTTTTCTGCTATTCAGTGCTTTCTCACAGTGAAGTTATTAGTATACTGTAATCAAGCCACCTTTATTTATTCATTTTGATAGGCAGAACATCAAACCATACCTGTCAAAACAATCCACAACCATCACTTCATCCCCAGCATCAACTGAAAACTTCACAGGTTAGATAGAGAAGAATAGTTTATCTCCTCATCTCACTCAACAGAGATAACCACTGTGTTATTTGCATAACTTAAATCTGAAGGTCTACATATTTTGGCCTAAAATTAACATTTTCTTTTTTATCGTGATCACACTGAAGCTTTTACCAACTCCACGGTAAACCAGTATCTCTGACATTGCTGTTCACATAAAATATTTAACATTACTCATAATGATAAATAAAGGTTAACTGGTTACAATCAAACGTTCATTCACACCTTGGATTGCACAGGAACACAAGCTGTGGGGGACAAGAACTGGGTACAGTAATATTTTATTAGACCTGTAAGCTTCCCAGCTCCAATTCAGATAAATATAAATCTTAGTCTTTTTATTAGCCATTTATACAAGGTGACATACCAAATGTCTCAGATGCTAAGGAGTCTGATGGAGCTATGAAAACCACCTTCGTGGAAACAGTTCTTCATCCCAGGCACAGGTGGGACACACCTGGGAGAGCAGCAGCAATGCTGACGGTGGGATCACAGCACTACAGCAGCTCTAAGCAATGCTTCCACTCACACTGCAGCACAGGAGACTAAAACCGCACCAAGCCACCTAACATCAGGGTAATGTGCAAAGGTGACAAGATCAGTACAAGACAGACATAGACCTGTTGGAGCAGGTCCAGAGGAGGCCACAAAGATGATCAGAGGGATGGAAGACCTCTCCTGTGAGGACAGGCTGAGAGAGTTGGCGCTGTTCAGCCTCGAGAAGAGAAGGCTGCGGGGTGACCTTATTGTGGCCTCTTAATACTGATAAGAAAGATGGGGACAGGCTTTTAGTAGGGCCTGCTATGATAGGTCAAGGGATAACGGTTTTAAACTAAAAGAGGGTAGATTCAGGCTAGGTATAAGGAAGAAATGTTTTACAGTGAGGATGGTGAAGCGCTGGCCCAGGTTGCCCCGAGAGGTGGTCGATGCCCCGTCCCTGGAAATGTTCCAGGTCAGGCTGGACGGGGCTCTGAGCAGCCTGACCTAGCTGGGGATGTCCCTGCTCACTGCAGGGGGGTTGGGCTGGATGGGCTCTAAAGGTCCCTCCAACCCAAACCATTCTGTGATTCCATGATCCCCTTGACCTCCTCTCCTGTTCAGCAGCCTCACTAACACAGGTTATTCCAGAAGTCATCACACTGATGGCTGTTCACCTCTGTCATGAATCACAGGAAAGTAACCCATCTAGCTTTTGCAGCCCTGCTTCTGGATGCCTCTTAACACATCAAGCAAGGTACACAGTTTTGTTTCATCCTGAAGCCTAAGCAAGCATTGGGTATCAGTAGTACTTGGCTAAGAAGTCACTCAGGACTTCCACACACTGTAATAGCGAAGAAGCCATGACGCAATATATAACAACCTTTGTAAAACAGCTAGAAAGAAATCCTGCTGAGATGACAAGGAGGCACAACAGTAATCTGTTTATTGGTTTAGCCTGTCCTGCAAGTCTAGATTTCATAAATGAACTCATAACTTCAAACATCTACGTGCTAGCTGGGACATCCAGCTTAAACTGCTCCTCTCACCATTAGATGATGTCATTCATTAATTAAAGCACAGGCAAGATAGAAGCGGGCATCTGGTGTTTCCATTGACAGGACAGTGATGACCAAAACTTATTACCAAATAGCACTGCAGATCTCCAGTTTACACTGAAGTCCCGAGTCCCCAGGGCTTTATTCAGCAGATTTTAGTGCTCTAGTTGGTAGCACTGAGGATATCTGATAAACAGGTACCTCAGTGACAACCTCTGCACCCAGAAAAGCTGAAGCAAGAGCTACAGCAACACTGTCATGGCTTACACCAAACAAGACACCAGTCCACCTCTATAAAATGGTAGCATATCTCAGCAGAGAGTCGCAACATGGAATAAATTAAATCATTACATTACCGGAACCCTATGGAGAGTGAGAATTGCCTTACCACCTCACTGATTCATGAAAGTCACTGAAGGAGTAAGGTACAATGCTTAAATTCTTCCCAGTTCACCCTAATGCCACCTGACGGGGACAAAAAACTTTCCCTGGATTCAAGTTACAGCCATGACAAACCAGTTCTGCTTTAGGATACATAAGGGCACGTATGTGGCACCTGCATTACAGCAAAATCAGTTTTATATCTTTTAAAATGAGGAGTCAAAATTTGTTAGCACTTTAATACAGAAAATGGGCTGATATTCACTGGGAACTAACTGAAAACTGAATTTAATCTCTGTATAAAATGAGTTTAAATCTTGCAAGGTAAAGGCATAATTCCCCTATTTGCTTTCATTCCAAAAGATCTCTTTGGTTTTGTTTTGCTGTAACTGTTTTGTTCAGTTTGCATCTATATACGGCAGCTGACAGGTGGTTTCAAATGTTTCCTCATAGTTTTGGTTGCAAGCTTTCAATAGATAATTAAATTACAACCACATTTACATAGCAGCTTTTAAAAATAAGCCAGTTCAGTTACAAGTAATTAAAAGTTCTCCAATACAGCAAAACACACCCAAAACAGCTGATCTATAGGCAGAAAAGCTCCAAAACATAAAGAAACTGAAACCCCATATAAATTACTTGCCTGAAACTGCAGCAAGGGAAAAAAACCAACCAGCAGGAGACAATAAACCGACCCACATAGCAGAAGTGCAATGAAATGCCCACCTGCAGACCTCAGTCACTTCCCTGGCCCTGTTGACCTTCTACAAGTACCAGTAGGGAAGGAAAATTTAGATTTCAATTAGATATTAGGAAGAAAATCTACTCTGAGTGTGGTAAGGCACTAAAACAGGTTTGTCCAGAGAAATTGTGGATGCACTCTGCCTGTAAGTGTTCAAGGCCAGGTTGGACGGGGCTTTGAGCCACCTCATCTAGTGGAAGGTGTCCCTGCTCATGGCAGGGGGGTTGGAACTGGATGATCTTTAAGGTCCCTTCCAACCCAAACCAGTCTATGATTCTGTGAAAAGGTATTTTCAACTTCTACACACCCTTCATTTACATCTCCTTGCCGAGTTGAATGGCGATGGCCAAGAAAGAAGGAGCAGCACCAGGTTAGCCAGGGTGGCCTCTAGCCTGCCAGAGTTCGTTTTGCTAAGAGAAATAAAGAGGGGACAACCCTATTGCCAGAATCACGCAGCTAGGAAAAATGTGAAAGCCTGTAGGCAAGGCTGGAGCTGGATATAGCCGTAAAGTTGAGACAGAGGCGGCAAACCAGGTACTTCTGTAGCTCTGCTTGAGCTAACTGGGGGATGCAGCAGCACTACAAGGCAGGACAACCCACGAGCAGATGATGCAGAACGACTGTGCATGACGAGATAACACAGGCAAGCAACACTGCAGGGTTTCTTGTTGAGATTACAGCTACTTACAGCATCAAACATTTCCTTGCTACCAGCCCCAGTAAGAGATTCTTCTCAACTCAGAAGTTCATACATGCTTAATCAACAGCAGGAAGACCAAGAACCAGGTAACAAGAATATTTAGGTTTCCTTCAGGAGGAGGACATCAAGCAGTCACAGCAACTAGTGACAGTGCTTTCAGTCATCAGTCTTGTGATGTTTGGGGATTTCTACACTCAGGTTTCAGTGATATCTGAGAAGCAGATAAAAGTTTGCAAGTCTATGTATATGTATTTATAGCTCAAAAATAGTAGATTATTTTAAGAAAAAAAAAATCTTTCTTTCAGTCAACCTCATCAGAAAGGACAATGTGTTCTTCTGAATGCCTCTGGATTCAGCCCAAGGAGAAACGTTCCCTACACTGGGACTGGGCAGTCAAGTATAAGCAGAAAATTACCATAATGAAACATGAAGGTTTTTGCATCCTCCTCACAAGAAATGCAATGCTCGTCTAGATTCACGGAGTACAAGATGTTTTTTATCTAAAACTGGCTTTTTTCCCCCCCCCCCATTAGAATCCCATTGGGCTTGTTTAATTACTGCTAATGAGAATGAATTTTTACACGCTACCTGTTCATTTCTTTTCAGATTTCTTTCTAATACCAACCAATGTTCCCCTTGGGAAAATGACCATCATTATCACACAGACCTCCAAAAAGCACAAAATTACAGCTGTCACCTTGGGTCACCATAGCAACCCTACTGTAAGTACACTGAATTAGGTTCAACAGGAGAATATATACACACACATACACACGCATGTATATATACATGTGGAGGTGATGATAATGTATTACTTATAATACAGTTCAGGGAATAGTTGTTTTGACAACCTTGCGCTTCCCTCTCCTTTTGCCAAACTAACCCGTTTAAGTTCAGTGCATCCTGCAGTGGGTAATGGTGCAGATCATCTCCTCCATAGCCTCCATCACCCAGCAGTCTCCCAACCTCATGGTATTGTGAAATATCACATTCTCTCTCATGGTGCCAACAAAACTAAGTTTTGGAGGACTCCCACCCTGGGTTCAGATGCGTTGCCTCGAGGCTCCTGCTGTCACATGAAGCCACTGTTGCTGGGTGTCTGGCAGAACAGCCCTTGCCAAGCCAAGCTGCAAAGGCAGCACGGGCCACCACTAGGCACCTCTGCATTCTGCTTGTCCACAGGAGAGGGGACACCTTGTCAAAGAGCACTGCAGTCATCATTTGGTGCACTCATTTAAAGGGACTACCTAACACCATCAGAAACGCCGTCACGGAATCACAGAACGGTTTGGGTTGGAGGGACCTTTACAGCCCATCCAGCCCAACCCCCCTGCAGTGAGCAGGGACATCCCCAGCCAGATCAGGGCGCTCAGAGCCCCGTCCAGCCTGAACTGGAATGTTTCCAGGGATGAGGCATCGACCACCTCTCGGGGCAACCTGGGCAGCACTTCACCACCGGCATAGTAAAAATTTTTTTCCTTATATCCAGTGTACATCTCCCCATCTTTAGTTTAAAACCATCACCCCTTATCCTGTCACAATAGGCCTAGCTGAAAAGGTCACCCCCATCTTTCCCATAGCCCCCCTTTAAGCACTGAAAGGCCGCAATAAGGTCTCCCCGCAGCCTTCTCCTCCCCAGGCTGAACAACCCCAGCTCTCCCCGCCCGGCCTCGCAGCAGAGGGGCTCCAGCCCTCGGAGCATTTCTGTGCCCCCTCTGGCCCCGCTCCAACAGCTCCACGTCCCTCCTGCGCTGAGGGCCCCAGAGCTGGAGGCGGCGCTGCAGGGGGGTCTCCCCAGAGGGAGCAGAGGGGCAGAATCCCCCCCCTCGCCCTGCTGCCCGCGCTGCTGGGGATGCGGGCCAGGGCACGGTTGGCCTTCGGGGCTGCGAGCACACATTGCCGGCTCGTGTCCAGCTTTCTGTTCACCAGTACCCCCAGACCCTTCTCCACAGGGCTGCTCTCAATCCCTAATTTTTCATATCACAGGCTAGCAAATAGCATGTGACTAGATCACCTGTAACCCCATCGGTTGCCAAGGGATTCACTCATTTAAGTCCCATTAACATTAATGGGGATTACTTACAGAGCACAAAGACACCTGGCTGAAACAAGCTTGTAAGAGCAAATCCACCGTCAGAAGCAAAACTTAAAAGGTTACCATTAATTTTGGTGGAAAAAAGTTTTAGATCCCAACTCAATTAAATCAGCTAATCCTTTTTTATAGAAACAAAAGCTCAGTAGGTAAATCCTAAATGCAGAATATCTGGCTTCTCAGTCTTTACTTCTCAACAGAAAATACCACCTTTTATTATTTTTTTCTGCCATAATGTATTTTTTTATGTGGAAGAAGTCAAAGCACTTTATGAACCCTAGTTCTTTCATCCTGACAACACCAATGAATCCAGGCATCCTAACTCCCTTTTGACCAAGCAGAATTTTGCCGCAGTCACCAAGAGACAATTTCTGGGCCACCTTCTCACGAAAAGCACAACAGCTGTGGTAGAAAACTCCTTTAGCAGGTTTTTTTTCCCCTTCTATACTGTACACTTTATTTTGCATTCAACCCAGTGTTTAAATACACAGCCAAGCTTAAAAGGAAACTTGTTATCCTTCCTGACCCCCATCACCCCACTAGACTGAGGGAAACATTAGTATCTATGCATGACATTTCTGATAACAGACCAGTAGTCTATAACACTGTACTTTGAGAAGTTTAAGCTTTCCGTTACTTTTCATTTGTGAAGTCACATATTCTGACTTTAATATTTAGCCTTTTGTCATAGTGTCAAAAAAGTCCTACAGTATGACACTAAGAAAAATAAGCAATTAATTGCATAATTTTCTTAATTCTGTTGTAGTCACCTTCACTCAAATTCACTACCTTCACCAGCAATATGAAGAGAATAAAGTATGCTCAAATAAAAGTATCAATACTGTTCAAACTGAAGAAGAAAGGAAATGCTATGGTAGATGCTCTATATTACCCTGATGAAAATAACATGAAAATATTTTCTGCTATTTTATATCCCTCTTCTACGTTACAGAATTCCGCAGATTTCTAGACAGAGAAAGAAACCAAGGTCCCTCTATCTGGACCCAGAAAGCAGCAGCCTAGGAGTATTTTATTGCTTGAACTGGAATTGAACAGCCATTCTGAATTACTCAAGGCAACACACCCGATAGAAAAGCCTCCTGGGGCAGATAGTCTCTTGTAGTGTTATTTTTCTGAGCTTAACATGAATTCCTCAAGCCTCATAACTGACTGCAAAAAAAGCTTCCTCCCTGTATTTGTTCTGAAGATGCCACCATTTTATTTCATCGTATCCTCCTTTGGACCCGTGTTGTGAGAGGGAGAACCAGGGTTACTAAATTTACTTTCTCTATAGGTGCCTCACAGACCTTTCCCCGACTCCCTCATTTCCAGCTTTGCAAACAGAAGCATCCCAGCCTTCAGCAGTTTCCTTCTGAAGAGATTTTTCATGTCTTCGATTATTCTCTTCAACTCTTCTTTACCCCTTCTAGCTGTTTTCTGAGACACGTGCAATAACGAGCATCCAACTCCAGACAAAGCTTCATCACCCATCCACGCAACAGCCCAGGAAACACTAAGTGCACTATTCCACCTCCCGCAACTTCACATCTTACTTGCTTTGTTGGTTATAGGCACCTCTAAACAGAAGCTTTAATGGAACAAGATATAATAATACTCGTGCTTTTCTTTGAGCAGAATATCATTTCACCACAGGGCTGCTTTATAACCATCTTGTTTGTGCTAAGTATGCAATAGCAGCATTTATTTTAAACTCAGTTACAGTAAAACTACACCCAAAACCGCATGTTAAGCCACAGGTTCGCATCACAAAGAGCTTAGCAGCAACACCAGTATGAGAGATGTCTGACCTGCCCTCATCTACCCCTTTTTCCTCCACCAGATCACGTAGTTCATCACCCCCTTTGCTGGGAGAGCACGAGGTGTTTGCGGGTCTGTGCTCCGTGTTGAACAGCTGATTCCTCGATACCATGCACAGCCCCATCCCCGAAAGGTGTGCTGGCACAGCAGAAAAGACAGCATTTCACGAGCTGGTAGTGGGATTACTTTAATCCGTGGCTGAACATTTTACATGCGGAAATTACATTTTTAGTAGCGGTAAATTTTAAGACTCCGGTAATCTGCTTTTCAGGTACAATTTAGCATTTTTATACGACTCAACTCCTGCACCACCATAAATTACATCCGATCTAATCTCCCTTCTTTTCAGTTTCTATATGGCTCCTTTCTGTGACGTAAAGAGGACTTAACAATAAACAGTTTTGCACCAATTTAACTCAATTGGTTTAAAAGAACCAATCCAGTTAAACCAGAGCAACTCCCTGGTGAGGACGAAGATTAAAACACACTGGTGTAAAAGGGAAAAAAACACAACACCTCTTGCTCTTCATACATGTGGATTGGAGTTACTGCTATTTAAATAATGAATGACAGCTCTGAATCTTTTTTCTTCTATGTCTCCCTGACGGTCTCTGGCACAGTGCCTTGCCTTTAGTTAAGAAGAGAATAGCGCAGCTTGGGGAAGTGAAGTCTCTGCAAAGATGAAGCTGGCTATGAAAAGCTGGCTTTCCTCAAGTCGAGCTGACTGAACGTGAGCCCGTTCGCTCTGGCAGCTGCAGGGTGTGCTGGCTCACAACTCAGAAAAACCAAATTATTCTTCCTCCCCTCCTGTTCAAGAACACCCTAACATCCATAATCATGGGAACCCAGTCGCAGTTTTGATATTCTGTAGCTTTCTCGTGGGGTCACAGCTTTTGTGCCATATTGAACCACACACACACGAGGTGCACATTAATGGCCTCAAAAAAATAAGGGAGGAAAAAAGAAAGCCAACACAAAAAACAACTCCTTTCAGTTTACTCTGAGGAGGCAGACAACAGATCAAAGTGAAGCATCACCAGGCTGGATTTGGTCTTTGGACTGCAAGGTCTTCGACCAGCAGCTGTCACATACACCTACCACTACACGTTAGACGCGGCTGGATCCACTTCTCATGGTCAATTATGAAAGTCTTCCTATGAGAGTACATATGCCAAATGACACAATATAGCCAAGAACTAGGTGTTTATGTACCGTATTTAAGACACATTACCACAAAAGTTGCAAGGATAAACCTTCCACAGGAAGAGATACATCGCTTGTAGCCTCTGTGCTTTCAGTGATGTGCAATTATTATGGTTCATAGCTGCTAAAAGGTTTCTAACAAACCTCTCAAAGTCATTTATCATAATTAACATAACCTTATATATGTTTAAAGCTTTTGGTCCTCAGCTCATTATTTACGGGCCTTTCAAAATTGTTCCAGTACGTTAATTTTCCTATTTTTAAGCAAATCTAAGCTGAGCCTATCAAAGGCTAAAAGACTGACACTCCCCGGTTTATAAATGTGGGTAATGTACATGAACATTAATAGCTTAGACCTTTTTTTAGGTAATATTGAGTCATGAGTTCATGATCTACAGAGATGATTAGTCAGGTAGGGCCTGCTTTGCAAGGAAAATATTATGGATAGCCTAAAAGAAGCAGAATTTGCAAACAGTGCAAAATCTGCAAGATGTAACAAGCATTTAAAATATTTTGTATACAAGTTAGCATTAATAGTACCTTCACACTGTTACAGATCAACATTCTCCTGAACACTCTTCCAAAACCTTTATTCCACTTCTGGTTCAAAAATCATCTACCATAACAAAGCTAGGAGAACACATCTAAAATGAGGTCAGTTTGATATGGAACTACAGAAATGAATGTAAGGGTGCTCAAGTCAAAATTAGCAAGATAGGGATATGTCAGATTCAGACGATTAAGAGTATGAAGTTTTGGGGTTTTTTCTATCCCTGCTTCAATTTAACCAGGTTTGTCATTCTGGCATCCAGTAGGACATGAAGACACCCAAACTAGGAATGACCGAAATGAAACCAGCCCACAAATACCCAGAAACTACCAAATCAACTAACAATTCATCTGAACAAACAACATACCGAAAATATATTTTAACCAATTTGATTAGCTAAAAAAAAAAAACCTAGGCAAAGCATTGGTTGTGCTGAAAAGTAGCAAATAAAGGGATATGATATGTGAGCTTTCCCTTGTCTAGCACAATTCTGACAATTGTGTGCAATTAAGGACTGAGGATCCTAATAGCTCTGTCCTCTACCCTTGGTACCCTGCGAGATGCGGCGGAAAGAAGATGTCAGCAACACATTAATGCCAGTAGTACAAAGCCTGCAAAAAATAGAGATCTTCAGATACAAGTGGTTTTAGGTAACTCTCTACAGTTTGGGGCTCTAGCAGGTATTAATTATTTCTACAACAGTCACTTCATATCAACTCTTTTCCATACCTGTACTTTTCCTGTTCCAGCCTCATTAAAACATACGTGATCCAAAATACATTACCCACCAGCCAGAACAATTAAATACTCATGGCTGGAGCCTCAGAGCTAACAACTCTAACAGGCAGAATCTGGTCCTGGTCCCTACTCTGCATGATTTAGATCAGGAAAGTTTTCTTCTGCCTCCCCTTACATAAGATGGCTGTAGGCTGCCCACTGCTGATGTTCTGGAGCAGACACTGGCCAGTTTATGTAGCTGGATGCAAGCGCCATGATAATAGTATCTCTAAGTAAAGACTGCCTTCTTGTGGGACAAAGTACCCTTACACACTTACTTACTCTTCGATAAGCCTAAGTTAATTACAAATACCTGCACACTATACTTAAATAGCACGTGACATGCATAAGGCAATGCATGTATTGAGTTATCAGTCAAGTGAGTTTGTTCACTGCGTGCTGCAAAGTGTCCATAAGAAGGCAACCAAGTTAGAGGAACGCTGTTCCCCACTACAGCGGTGCGCAAATGCTTGCTGAGTCAGGCCTGGCTAGGCTGGCACTGGGGATGGGCCCTTTTTGGAACATAACGCTTTAGCTGTAAGCAAAGGGCACTACGACAAGGAGGAGACTCCTTTCTTCTAGTCAACACAAAGAATCCCTCCATCATCCCCACCAGAAGCAATACAGCTATACCTACCCAAGCAAAATTGCCTTAGAAGTTGTCACAGCCTCATTAACAAAGAAAATATTAAGTGTTCTTTTCAGTCAGTAAAGCCCACAGCCAAGGTAAACTCTTAGGTCCTTTTTATATTTTAAACATCTAGAAATACCTTGATTAATAGGGAATGAAGAGAAACTGTTGTCCAAGAAGAGCAGCAGTCAATCATAACCTTTGTTAACTCCACTGTAAGCAGAGGTCCTGACACGGTAAGACCTCTTCTAGCTCCTATACAAGCAGCCAAATGGCCCCTGGAGGCATCTGAAGAACGGGGTGGCTAAATCCTACGGTCCAGTTTATCACAGCATAACAAAACAGAATTAAACTCTTGGTCTTTCCCTGATTACAAAGCACAGTGCTGTTCTGAGAACGAAAGGCCTTAATGTGCTTTGTAAGGCAGGCATTTCACCAGGAGCTGGCTATTAGCCAGCATATATCTCTGTCACTTTTTAAAGATAATCTGGTTAAACAGCTACATCTTTCCTTATTATGTTTTTGTTTCCACTATACACATGAAAATTAGCTTAGAGACTAAGAGGGCTAATTTACATTTTTAGGGATATGTTTTATCATTGTGTGCAGATAGGATTTGCAGTCTTTGCTGAATGCGTTGTGTTACCAACCCACGCGCTTTTCTCTGCCCGGAGAAAGGGAAAAAAAAGGACATTTGCATCATAAGTACAGAATACAGTCCAGCTTTTTGTCAAAAGAAAAGCCTTGAATTATCACCTCCTACCTAATAAAGCTGGGGAAAATTGAAGAATAGTAGATGCTGAAAGCATATTTTCCCCCAACACTAATAAAACGGCAGGCGAAAGTACAAACTTCCGTGCACCCATTTTTCGGTCACTGCCTTTGAGATTGCTCTCTCGTGAACGTGACGTGAATCCCACATGAAAGAAACACCGTATAAAATTTTTCACTGCAACAGTAGGTACTTGTAGCTGTAAATAAAAATGGGTAATTTGCAGAAGTCTTGTTGCCAATCTTGTCACTAACAGTAGCAAGTGTATGAGAGTTGCACTCGGTGCTTACCTCCGGGCAAGGCTTTGAAAAGTGGGTCTGAGATCTCAAACAGCAAAGCAACAGTGTATATTTACCACTCCTGGAGAGGAAAAAAAAACCCTAAGGAAGGGGATAAAACACAAGAAACCCTGTCTCAGTATTATTCCACTCTGTTTATTTGAAGAGGGGAGGAGTAAGGAAGTATTTCTAGGATATTGATTTATTACCTCCAACTCCTGTCATTTAATAGCTGTGATCAGGGAAGGGGAAAGGTACAAATGGAAGAAAGTGTGAACAGAAATAGAATTTTAAAATACTAATATGGTTTGCACACCGATAATACAGACCTGCCCATCCCCTTCAGCACTGTGCACTCTGCTGGATCAAATGGCATCTCAGTCCTTTTCAGAAAGGGTTACAATCACATCACCAGTGCAACATCAGCATCAGTCATTGCTATATGGCCACATGTACAGCATTAAATGATATTAAATTTAATAGGAGATTAATGAAATCAAACTTAATACAAGCGTGCATATATATGACCAAGCAAAATGCCTACAGATATAAGCACATCAGAAACAGCGCGGTCAGTAACTTGATCTACACTGAAGCTACACAACAGAACACAGGCACTGGCAGAGCTGCATCTTTTGCGGAAGAGACAAACTGAAAAAACAAGCAGTTTTCACCATGATTATATATGCTTGCTAGGCCCGCAGAAAAACAGAATTCTATTTTGTAGACATTTAGTAGCACAACTATTTGAGCTTGTCAACTTGCAAAAGCGCAAAACTTCGTATTCCTATAGAAGTCAATGGAGCTGTGGCTTTGGCGCAGCCCCCCGTGATGCTGCCTGAAGGGACTCCGAAGTCTCCCACGCAACTACTTGCCCTGTTTGGCAGCAAAAAAAAAAAAAAAAAACCACCCAAAAAAAGAGGAAGCAACCAAAACATCAGCATCAAGAATCAGAGAAGCCGGCAGATACAGGTGCTGCCAGGAAGCTGAGCCTTTTTCAGGGCGTCATCCCATCTCCACTGCAGTCCAACAGCATCAGCAAGAACCCCGCAATTCTGATAAATCAGAATTTGTGTCATAATGAGCTATGGGTGGATTTTTTTTTTTCAACCTGCTTTCCACATATCTGACACAAACCCCAGCAGTCTGTCTTTTTCTGCAAACTTCGCATTCAGGGGAGCATCTTGGGCTGGCATCTGCCCACAACTCCAGATGTAAGACGTAAGGGCTATTCATTAAGTTTTGTGTCTCAGTAAGTCGCACTTCTTGTGTTCTTACTCTAAGATTAATAAAGTAATACTGGAAATCAAGAGTTCCGCTGTCATAATGATTTAGTGTACATATGAGAGATGTAAGTATAAATAATTAAACCTACCAATCTGAAATACATATCTAAAAGTCACTCCAGCTGCCAAACACACAGTTTCAAGTTCATTCAATACCAAAACCACTGACAACAGTATAAAACCGTACTGAAATATAAGAAAAATTATTTATTCCTACAGTGTGATCTTGAATATCAAATGTAATTTGAAATATCATTGCGCTATCTCACACTGGTTCCCTCTGCATTACTTTTTCCCAGCTTCATAGTGATATGAAACAAAACTAACTTACAAAACAGGTAAGTAAAAAGCAATTCCCACACATAGCATTTAATTGCCCAATTTTGTCTACCAGTCTTTCTGCACAATCCACTTCCTAACTCCATTTGCTTTCCTGCTGTGAAAATTTAAATAGACTAATAGACTCCTCTATCTGTGCTAACATGAGAATTCTACTTTTAAGATCTTATTTCAATACTACTACTGTATCAGATTCGATGCTTTTCACTCAGTTATTCAATGTATCCTTGGAAAAACAAAGTTATGTAGGAATTACATTTCAAGTTTCAGTAAAAGTTAAGGGCTAAGGCTAAAACAAGAAAGTTGTTTAACTGAGACATAATGAAATATTGACTGATAAAGGGGAAAAAGGGTGGCTTCGTTTAGCTTCAAAAACTGTGATATAGTCCACATTAAAGCCAAGAAAAGACATCACAGTAAAAACAACTTCTCTAACAAAGATAGCCTATCTTTCTGTGAATGTTTTGGCAATTAGACTGGCAGCACAGCATCAAAAACAAACACATGAGGATCTAAAAAATAAAAAAGGTAGCTGACTCAGTTAATTCCAAAGCTACAGTAACTAAAACACTTGTCAATAAAAATTCAACTACACAAGAATATCAGCTACAATTCCTTTGACTGCAGGTACAAGGGAACGCAAGACTTACAAATGCACTAAGTTAATATTGATGCTATTCACAGCTATTTGTGTCTTGCTGCATCTTGTAGGGCCAAAGTGAATTTAAACCATTCATTTTGGGCAACACCAAAATACAATTTTATAATTAGAGGGAAGAACACCCAGCCCAGACAAATAAAACGAGATGCATCCAGAGGAATACTAGCGAAGGGATGCACACAACGGCAGGAGCTGAAGAGGGCGGGTAGAGGAGGAACTCAGAAGGGTGATGAATACTGGAACACAGCTACAATTTGTGATAACATTTAACCCTCTGCCCTCAATTTAGACTCTCTAAGACATTAAATGAATACCAATATGTCAATAAACCAGGACAAACACAAGCCCAGACAGAACAACAAACCCCCTGCCCCTAACAGCATCAATCCCTCTTTGTCTTCCAGACTACAGGAGAAGCCACGGAATCAGAAGTCTTTAAGCAGCAGGCGAAAGCTACCGGGGAAGAGTTAAAGACGACAGAGCCACCGCACCTGCGCCTGCGGCTCATCTGCTCTCCCTCCGCAGCAGCCAGGCAGGTCACTGCACTTTAAAAAAAAAAAACCAACAAATAAAATCTGCTTGCTAGCACCAAGCCAATATCTGTCACCGCCGCAGCTGTATTACACAGCAGTTGCCACGGATAAAATAAGTCCTTGTTAAGAAGGATTTATAAAATATGCAGGACATTAACTGAACATATGCAGCTACTAGTTTGAGATTATAAATTCATTTACCTAGAAACAATTGCTGGGTAGAAGGCAGGCCAGACAGCCAGTCCAGTTTCCCTTCATCAACAGAGACACAGCAGAATTTGTAAAATTCAGGACAAGTACAAAGACCACAATATTATAAGGAAATTCTCAGACTGACGCGAATTAAGGGTGAAGCATCAGTACACAGGACAGAGTCCAGAACAGGCAAAAGTTCAGTTACGTGTTGAATTGCCTTAACATCCCCAAGAGTAAAATTGCTATCACCTCCAACGTCGATTACACTAACCATTTGGCCTGCAAAACTCCCTAAGGAAGGGACAGTGCCAAATCTCCTCTTCCAAACTCGACTGTTAGAAGCTACTTAAACATCTATCACGCCACTGCCCACATGCTGCTGTGAGGTGTCCAGGTCTTCTCAAACTCTTCTTTCATCCTGCCATAAGTAAGGTTTTGTTGTGTTTTATAAAAAGCATGGCCTGTTTGATCTGCGATGCCGT
The DNA here is from genome assembly GCF_949628215.1 of Phalacrocorax aristotelis. Taxonomy (NCBI): domain Eukaryota; kingdom Metazoa; phylum Chordata; class Aves; order Suliformes; family Phalacrocoracidae; genus Phalacrocorax; species Phalacrocorax aristotelis. The sequence goes on from NC_134280.1 coordinate 66,998,954, forward strand.
GGCAGGCCAGGTTTTAGCATTTTCTGCATGGGTGAATGGGAAACAAGGGAGCACCAGCAGTTGGCCACCAGACTGCGGGGACGGGGAAGAAAGTCACCTTTGTTTGATCCAAATGTCAGCTGAGAAACGTCCAACTGGAAAGAAATGGCTCTTTTCCGACCTCCCTTGGACACCTGAGCTAAGACACGACAGCCCTTCTTCGAGCTTCTGCTCGAAGGCACCAGTCCTGTAGGTACCTCCTACCGCTGCTTAATTAGCAGCGGCGGTTTGTTCCTTATCACTCCCAGCCCACTGTTGGGTTGGTTTTTGCTGTTGTTTGGTTGGGGTGAGGGGTTGTTGTTATTTGTTCTTTTTTTTTTTGTTAAAGCTGACTTGCTCCGACATTCAAGGGCTACATTTTATTTTCAGCTCAAATGAAAGGCTGCCGAAATCCATCATGGTCGCGCCTCCCTGCGTGAGGAGTCAGCTCTTATCTCTCAGTGGGGGGAAGTGAAAATGGGCTCTGTTGCCTAGAAACCTGAATGAGCATCTTTTAAAGTGAAAAGCAACTTCTGGACTGTTAATTCAGGAGCAGAGAGTCCAAGGGAGACGGTGGTGCCAGTCACTTTGCCTTCAACATCTACAGGGTGACCCTTTCCTGGGGAGAAAGAAGGGTACACAAACACTGGTCTAAGACTAACTGGAGCCCAGGTTTTTTTAAGCCAAGTAGTTGCCAATGCTGCAAGCAGGGCATTGGCCTCTCTGGGTCAAGATGACTCTTTCCTTCTGAGTCGCAAGGGTTTGTGTAGCCCACACCCACACAGACTTGTTCATTCGTTTAATTTGTGTGCGGCACCGCAGGTACCTGTTTGCTGGAAGGGAATCCAAGAATGAGCCAAGGGACACATGACTTATCTCAAAGTGGACGTAGAGCAGTAGCACCTTACATGCAGTTATTATTTCTCTTGCAAAAAGCATGCATTGCTCTGCCCTCAGTAAAAGAATGAATTATATTGTACTTTATGCAGAGATCCAATCTATTTTTTATATAAGAAAAATATACTCTCCTCTCATCTAAATGGCAACAGTTACTATGTGTGTACTGAGTGTGTTTTCTTTTAATTTACAAAGAAACTCATGATTAACAGCATTTTAGGAGAAGTCTTCTATGAAATTTAGTATTAGATCTCAAATCTGTTCCCATGTGAAATGTTTTCACCAGTGAAAGAAGACATTCTTTCCACTTCTTAGAACTGGTCATGCTGCTACCTATGCCATAACGAAAAAGAAAAAAAAAAACAGTAAAAGAGTGTTTTGTACATCAGCTGAATTTTGAGACTATAAATATTAAGGGCTAAAAACAAGTAGAGCCAGACAGTGAAGTACCAAGGCCAAGACGCATGCTGATGAAGAGTGTTCAAGCCACGACCCTAACTCCTCAAGTAGCTATTGCTGAAACTGGGGTCGGGGAATCACCAGGGTGAGTACCACGTCTTACTGAACTCCTCCTTCAGATCAGAGTGAATACATTGGCCACCGGAGTCCCACTTCGCTTGAGAAGCAGAAAAGGAGGTACAAAAAGGGCAGCAAAGCACCGTTGCAGGTATTGCTGCATCCAGCTCTCCTACGTGAAGTGGGTGTCCTCAGCCAGCTTGCCTGAAGGCTGTGCCAGCAAGAGGGAACACACAGACATGCAGATATGCTTCTGCCTGCTATTCTTGCCTTCAGGTCTCCGTCAAGTTAGTTAGACCGTACCTTCAATGCCAGGAAGCACAGTACACAGAATGAACCAACGCAACTTCGCTACTCTGCATTAAAACCCAAGACGATACAAAATACATTACACTTCTAAGTTCGCCAACGATAACATTACAAGCAACTACAACTATAGCAGCTACAATTCAAGGACAAACAATCTGTGCTTTGTCTCCACTAGGACTTAGTATTAATATAAGTATTTTTAAGTCTACAATCACTACAGACTTAAAATATTTGTATTTTTTTGGGGGGGAAGCAAGTAATTTGGCTCCAGTTCACACAACCTTAGCGTCCCTCTTTTTTTTTTTTAAAAAAAAAGTATTTCTTTCCCTGCCCTGCAGAAACACTAAGAATAAACACACAAAGGGTTCTGCAGTGTTCAGATTTTACAGTACGTGACCAAACACAGCTAAAGCGAAAAGTAGCATTCATCAGCACAATGAGAAGTGTTGTCCTGCTTGCTCTTCTCATCTGCCCTTTTGTTTCTTTCGTTTCAATTCCCTCTCCCTCCCCACCGCTTTCCTCAAGTTACTTTATTCTAACATTTCTCTTGAAGCAACAACCTCAGTAACGTGCATATAACTAAAGAAACACACCTGGTTTCTCTCCTTTCCCTGGCCTCACGCATTGGAAACAAGATCTACCATCACGTGCCACTAAAACACTGACCGCTGCTTTCTAGAGCTAATGAAAGCTTAGGTCATGGCAAACTCAGTCTATGGTAATTGTGGCCAAATATTTTCTTTGCCATCTACTCTAAATGCCAGTAACCACTAGGTGAGAACATTGATATTAAACACTGCCATCGATGTTCTGACAAAGCAGTCAAAATACAATAAAGCTTTATAAGCACGGACACTGTTGCGATGCTATTTTGCATTCAGCTATCCCTGTCTTAATTTAGACTCATAGGATGGTTCGGGTTGGGACCATAAAGATCATCTAGTTCCCCCTGCCAAGAGCAGATACACCTTCCACTAGATCATAGGCTGCTCAAAGCCTCATCCAACCTGGCCTCAAACACTTCCAAGGAGGGGGCATCCACAATTTCAATTTATTACTGATTTAAAATTATCTGCTTGACATGCCAGGTCATACAGGGAAGAGAACAAGCTCTTCCAAGTTCTTCACTCTACCTCCATGTGCAGAGACAAAATAAAATGCACCGCTCACCACCTAGCCTACCATCCTGAATACCCTCTACGCTCCACTGCAATACAAAGAACAATTATACTTTCTCCTCTCCCCTTACCTCAAACTTTAGAGGCACATGAGCAAGAGCTACTTCAAAAGAGCAGCGGATCCCACTGCAGGGAGCACATCCCAGCACCCGCCCGGGCTTGCTCTCGGGCTTCAGCCCCAGCTGCACACAGCCGCTTCCCACCCCGCTCCCCGGAGACCGCATTATCAGCGCCTTGCCAGCCGAGAAGGTGAAAACAAGGGAACGGGACTGGTAAAGGAAGCAGGGAGAAACCAAATGAAAAATAACACAGCAGCTGGTCAGTGAGACTCGATTTTCAAATCTAATCTCGGTTTGTGCAGTCAATGGGGGAGAAATGCCACAATTTGCATGACAACGGCCAAGCAAACTGAATAGCAGCAAATCAATTCTGCAAGAGAAGATAAAGCAGAATATACCTAGTATATTAGCAGCAAGGTAGAATTAAATTCCCATAATGTCTGATGATATTGATTAAAGCAGACATTTTTTTGTTATTATTCCTCTTCCACTTAGGACATGGAAACAACTGAGCTATAGAAAGATGCAGTTGTCTTACACAAATGGAAACATACTTCGCCATGGAAGAAAATAATGTGAAGTCCACATCCATTACAAGTAACAGCCCTAGAAAATATTAGGACTGGCCAGTTCAGCATGTTACAAAGAAGCACGCTCACTTGGGCTCAGGCAGGGATTCAGCGACTTCAATTTATACCCATCAGGAGAGAAGTAAATAGTATAGCTGAAAGGAGATCCTAGGTTTTTATTTATGGCTTAGTTTAAAATAATCAGCAAACATGATATCTCTGATTTCCTTCCCACTTATTTAAAGACTTGACTGTCGATGCTGACTTGCAGTTGAATTTAATAACCTCACAATCACTACCAGTTTTAATAGGAATTTTTTTCTGAGAATGTGCACTTGGCTGTAATTAAAAACAATTTTTTTTAACCCAAACAAAATCCTCCTCTTCTGCCTTGGTCACCAGTGTCATTATCTCATTTCATAATCTCATTTAAAGATGACATTACAGCTAAGTGAGAATTGCTGGTCTGACAGGGGAAGCACATCCAGCACGCGAAAAAAAAAGCAAGTAACTATCAGCAATGTTTCTGCCTGTGTCTAAGCATAAGATAATCGTAAAGAAAAAAAAAACCCACCAGGTTAGGAATGCTGAGAAGTCCGTGTTACTGTTAACAAAGGAATTTGCTGCAACAAATCATCATTTCAAGGTGTAAAAAAAAAAAAAGGCAAAACACCAACTATAAATGCAGTTCATTTGTGCCTTTTTTAAAGACAGTGCATGTCATCATATATATCAGAGACTGAAGAAAAACTCAGCCAATATTGCTTATGCCACTGAATCTATTCTGCACAGCAATAGAAATGAATAGTAAACACATATGTATCTTGTCAATGCCAAATCTTTTGACTTCACTACCAGCTAAAAGAGAATCCCTCAGTCCCACTTCCAACACACAGATTTCCCTGCAGTACTCAGAAGAATACTCTCTGAACGCTGAATGCTTCCCGCTGGTCTACGCAACGATGCCGTCCGCTGTCTTTTTGAGTCCAAGATCTGCAGCAGCAACGTGCCAAGAAAGGCAGATGCTCCTGGTTTTGAGGGTGTCCTAAAGGGCGCTGGAGGGAAGCCTGAGAAGACAGGGTGCTCTTTGGTTGTGTTTGTGGAGGAGCAGGGTCCCTCTCTCGCCTTACAGTCATCAGGGGAATGGGCAGGTACAACCCTGCCCTCACACATCCCCCAAAATCAGCCCTGGAGAACACTTCAGTTTACTACCTGTTGTGGATATACCACAGATCCAAGACACAGACGTAGAATCGCAGAACGGTTTGGGTTGCAGGGACCTTTAGAGCCCATCCAGCCCAACCCCCCTGCAGTGAGCAGGGACATCTTCAACTAGACCAGGTTGCTCAGAGCCCCGGCCAGCCTGGCCTTGGATGTTTCCAGGGGTGGGGCATCGACCGCCTCTCTGGGCAACCTGGGCCAGTGTTTCACCACCCTCATCATAAAACATTTCTTCCTTATGTCTAGTCTAAAACCTGTCTATGTCCAAACCTGACCTATAACAACGTTTCCTTCAGCAGGCAGACTTATATTAATATATACTAGTTTTTGTAACCAACTTCAGTAGAGACCTAAGTGACATTTACTCCCTGAAGTGAAATTATACATTTATATACATCCTATCGTGTTTCCCCATCACATTTCTTTACTGTAGTTCAGCTGTCACAATCTCCCTCACTCTAGTGTGAAAGGAGACATATCTTCTGGGTTTAACAATGAGAAGACAGAAAATCCCCAAGAACAAGCCAATGTCAGTAGCAGGGCACAGAGCCCACTTCATGGATCAAAAAGTCCAGGCACGAGACATTTCTGAACAAAAAAAGTTGTGCTTTACCACTTTGTGTTCAATAGTTCCTTCGGGGAAATAAACCTTCAACAAATTATCCCTCAGAAAACTGGGTGGTAACATACAAAGATTTTTATTTTTTTTTTTTTTAAGGAGAGAAAAATTCTATAAATATCAAGGCCTAAAATGCTAATGTAACTATGCAGCCCCACATCTAAACCGGTTCAAAAGCCACTTGCAATACATACTTCATAAATTCCGATCTTTCCGCTCTGCTGATCTTGGTTATTCACTTTTTCTTTTTTAGATGAAAAAGCCCAGCAGCCCGCAGCACTGAGCTGCGCAGAACAGGATAGGAGCATCCCACTACATCTTAACCAAACAATTATAAGTGCATATGAGGAAACATTAAATACTGCTCATTTTATTTGCACTTATATTGGCTAGAATTAATGAATGCATGGAAAACCAATGTTTCCAGTTTTATTAAATATGGTGATGAGTTAAGCAGTCTGAACAAAAGGAATTAAATATTGGGATGACTTTTCTCACTCACACAAGCTGGATGAATAATGTGGCATAAATAATTTATAGCATACATTTCAAAGTTAGCAAGAGCAGATTTTAGCTTATCCACAGTTTATAGATAACACCACCACAGATCCTATCTGAACTATAAGCATTTCCTAAAAGTATTGGTTATTACAAGTAACAAAAATTCAACCAAATTTGTTAATTCAATTGGAACATTGCATGTTCCTCCCCGCCCTGCCCCCAAGGTTGGATGACTTCAACTGTTAGAGTGCATAACTATTTTTTATTTTAAGGTATGGTACTGTGCCGCCACCAAAAAACCCAAGAGTTTTGCCCTTGCTCCAAGTCACCTACACCGTTACCATTCCCTCTGTAGCGATCGTATGCCCACAAGTCCCCGAGTCAGCTCAGCTTCCTCCTCCAGCTAATGAACTGGAAATTAATTGAAGAAAAATGGCTATATAATGGATCTGATTTACCTTAAAGTTATTCAATATGAAAGAAAGGTAAAAATATTTGATCAGGTTTGCAGAAGGGGCAGGGCCGCTACGATAGATGGCGAGTTGTCATTTTACTAACTCATGCCAATGAGTAAACTTCATTGCTAGGTATGAGCATAGCTTTGCTTTCCTCCAATAGTCCTACAGGTTTTTTTATTCTGCATCTAGCACGGTATGAACACAGTGTAATATAACCTCATGCAATATGCATCATCTCATACAGTATAGATTCGAACATTAACGATGAAATTCATTCAAACCCTAGTCCTGAAAAATAGCCTTGCCCTCACCATCCTTCAATTCTTGCCAAGGGCACAAGCATGTGATTGATTATAATAAGACGATTTCTGGATATGTTATTAAGAAGGTATAGAGCAAAAGCTCAAAAAAAGGAAAAATTCTCATAAAGGTCTTACTAAAATATCCAAGTAATTATAATGTTTGTTCAAATACATGCCCTTCACAAACTTCTTTTTGTGGCATGTAAACTGATAGTTCTAAACAGTGGCCAGTAAGATACATGCCCGATTACTTCCCCAACACCTTACCCCCCATGACTTAACAACTAAAATTCTTTTAGGTTAAACGAGTGGAGGCACTGCAATACAAGCCTCACGGTTTGCAGGATGCATACTCGTCCCAGCTCTTGTCCCACTACTAGTCTGTTAGCTGGAAACCCTGGTCTTTCAAGAAGTCAACTTTAAGACTTCAAACCCATTCATCAAATTAGCACTACATAAACATTTAGGAACTCAGTTAAGTGAGAGCAATCCCTTCCTGCGCCACAGCCAACCGAGATATTAACAGCAAGAACTAGAAGAGACTGGAAAGTTCATTTCCTTCATATACAGAATTTTAAAATGTACACATACAACATACAAACCCACATGCCTCAACCTCTCCTGTAGTATACTAGAAAGAATGGTACAGATTAACAGTAAGCTACAGCTTCAAATAACATTGTAGCTCATTTTAAAACGTGTTTGTGAACATTTACAGCTAAAGATAATTAACTCGTTTCAACCCGTTCTGCTCCTGCGTCTTACATTTACAAACAGTGGTATTCACACATTGCCCTGAAGAGTTAATTTCTCACTGGATTACAAGTAGTAAAGTTAAATCTGTTTCTGACAAAGAGGGAAGAAAGAGTCAATTCTCTTGTAGTTAATGGAGTTAAATTGGGGTACATCAAAGTAAAATGAGGCCCATTCGCTTGTGTTTGTGCGGGCACAACAAAGCCTGCGTCACCCCAACACTAACAGAAACTATTCAAGTGCCCAGCTCCAGGGAAAATGAGATGTTTTCAGGAAAGCCAGTAAAATCCCTCTTGTAAAGCAGTCTCCAAAGATGAAGAAGGTGAGAGCCATTAAATGAATGGGGAAGCAAGAAAAGAAAACCAACACTGAACAATTCCAGATCACCATTAGTCTTTTCATACCTTTGATTAAATGATTAAAATGGTTTGAGGAGACAGGTGTGAAGGCAGTGGGACCAAAACCTTACTAACTCTTGCCCTGCTCACACCATGCCCTGTGGGACAGGGTCCCCAACAGCTGAGACCCCTCTTGCATGGACGGTGTTCAAGCAGGGCACAGGACCCTGGCTCCCATCCACTGCTCAGCACATTAAGAATGTCACCCTCTAAACAACTCCACAGGCGTATTAGCAGCGCAATCAAACCACAGGACAGCAAAGGCTGGACTGCAGAGAATATTAAGTTACACGTCTCCTTCCACCGCCTAATGCTGGCATGAAACTGTGATTTCATCAGGTTTTCATAAAAACCTTACCCCTGCCCTCCTAGGCCAGTGGAAACCCAATGTATTCTGAAGGAGTAATTCCATCTGGCTGAAGACACCCATTTACATCGCTTAGTGACACCAGAGTGGCTGACAAAGGGAGCTCCTCGCTCTCCGAGGTGGATTAGGGGACGCTTTACTGGCAGCTGCACGGTGGGCTCTAGGTACGGGGCTGTCTGCAGAGAAGGAAATACTGAGAACCAGTGTGACAAAGGAGAGCAATAGGCAGGGAGGAAAAAAAAAAAAAAAAAAAATCCTTCAGCATCAGTCAGGGACTTTGCTAGAAACACTCCTACCAGATTAGTGTCTGCAACACCCTGAGCCACCACCTTCCAAAACCGATTGGTTCGCTGAATACATTTACAACGAATAATAATCAGCTTCTCAGCTTCTTATGGCTTTTTTCTTTTATTCCTTAATCCAGTATCAGGATTCATCAAACACGTAATTTTCTGTTAACATGACTTAAAAGCGAGGGTCACATGCAAACATGAAATAATGCCTACATAACAAATGATCCTGACGGTCGGTTCGAGTAAGTGAAATATTAGTAAGTGATACTACAAGTGCAAAAGAAGTCTATTATACTCGTGCGTGGCTTCTTTTCCACTGGCAACTCTAACTGAAATAGATCGTTTTGTTTTAAACCCCACAATACAAGAAACTTTACTGAAATCTTCCCTCCCCTCAATTCAGATCCATTGTATTGTTTATTTTTAAATTAAAAAGAAAAGTCTTCACGGCTCTGGCTGAACTTATTTCAATGTTTTTGAGCAATGAAACAGGCAGACAAGTAAAACTGAGAAGTTAAAAGAATCAAAGCTTTAAGGGAGTCAAAGACTGATCCCAATGAATCTGCAATTTTCTGGTGTATCATTCTGCATCAGATGAGTAATCCATCGTTTGGCACCGTTTCCAGGAACGGACCATCTGCTCTCAGCATGACCGTGCTCATGGAAGCTGCACAGAATCTTTCACTTTCTCTTCGACAGCTCTAGAGAAAAATAATAATAAGGTTTCTAAAAAGAACAAAGCCAATAAACGTTAAGCTGCTTTGCCTGAAATACTATCTCTTCACAGGTTCAGTATATCTAACTCGCATTAGTGGCCTTCTGCCACACAGAAGTGGCATTTGACATGGAGGAAAAACCATCCTGACGGGGGAAAATGGATTTTCAGCCATGAGATCACAACACTAAAACAACAAAATCACAGATAAGTGATTGAGGGAATTTGCATATGTACAGTTTCTGAATTCTTCCTAATTTCACGCACGTGCTCCATCACAAATGCCTCAAAGAGCAGCAACGCAACCACAGAATGAAAAGCCTCTCCATCTATCCCCTACCCTGCCTGCAAGGAAGGCTACAGCACAAAAGCCCCTAACCTTAATGCTCCAGCAAGGCGGCTCCATGGAAGGAGCCAGATCTCAAAGTGAAAAAGAAACCAGCCAACCACTTTTAATGGAACTGCCCCGTAAAGTCAAATTAAGGCACCTTGCTAAAGGGGTAGGAAATCAAATTCTCATACAAACACACAGGTGGGTGCTGCCAGAAGAGGCTGTCCTGTTCCCACAACCCCAGCTACACCTTCACATCCTCTCCTATGCCAGCACGGGCACTCACCTGACCCCTTATGGGTGCCAAGCCTAAGCAACTAAACCAGCCCAAGGCTTCAGATTTTTACTCAGGAGCTAAAAACCTTCATGAGGAGTCTTTAGCCAGGGGGAAAAGATCAATACCAGCATTTTTGGCAGCTGCCTGCCACTAGGTCAGTTCAGCTGTACTTTCAAAATCCAGCTAAGAATTGATTCTTAAGCAGCTGAAGTCACTGTAAGATCCCACGTGGATTTTAACAGCACACGGGTTCTAGCTGTGGCCCAGGGAACACCATGGGATCATGTAGTTGAAGAGGAGAAGGCCTAACCACCTTCTTACGCTATTAAGAGTGGTCTTAGATCCAGTATCTTACTGCCGTCAAAAGGGTTAGGGCTCACTGCCCGCCCACCCACTTCGCAGCTGCACGCTCCCAACTCCGTCTCGTGTGAGGACCAGCGCTCTTCCAAACTTCGCCCGAGCCACTACCCCAGCAGAAGAGTTCTCCGTGGGGCTTCATCCTTCAGACTTGAAAGTTAGAAAATCAAGCCGACTTAAAAGCAAAGGTAGGTACGAATGACCAGTTTTACTATGCCCTCAGTATGCATATGGTATTGCTACGGCGTCATCTAAAGACCAGCTGGGCTTGGGACCTCCTGAATAAGTTGATCTTATGTCACCGGCGCAGCAAACTCCAAACAAAGCCCACAAAGGCCAGTGGGAGGGGGATTAGAAGAAAAGATCTAGCTCAGCTGTTATGGAGTTGGAGCTTTTTTGTTTTGGGGGTTGTGGGTTTTTGGGGGTTTGGTTTTTTTTTTGGGGGGGGGGGAGTGTTTTCTTTTTTTTTTTTTTTCAAAAGGCCGAACTATTTCCTAATGCCAGTAGAAATGGCTTTGGGACTCATTGTTCACAAGGCTGAGCATTCCACACCCAGGAAGCATGTCTCTAAAGCAAGCACTTAGAAAGCCAAAGGCAATATCCATACTTTGCTCACGTTTTGGAAGCTCGAAGCCCACATCTTGAACGCAAGATCACTGGAACATGACACAGCAAGATGAAAGCATGCTGAAGAGATCAGTTGCCCTTTTTTTTTTTAAAGCCAAAATAGTGCACACAAGGTGTCCTTAATTCTTTGGCCTACAGCTCTAAAGACTGAGATTGAACGGAGCCATTGCAGCATCACACCTCTCTTGATCAGGGTACCAAATCCCATACTTAAGGGCTGGAAGATCCCAGCCAGGTGACACAACCAGCCAGGGCTTCATCCAGCCCCTAGTCCGCTCCTGGCCACTGACACAAACCTTATGCTTAGGACTGGAAATTATTTCTTCCATCACTGAAGTGCAAGTTTGCACTCTTTCCTTCCAGACTACACTACAATGAAGACAAAAACGTCATGCCCAGAACAGCCTTCTCATAGCTTTCCTGAGACCACAGGGATAAGAGATGCCAGTTCTGCCAAAGAGATGCTCTTCTGCAGGAGAACGCATGACAGGGAGGAGCAAGGCGACGTGCGTGGGAAAAGGAGCTCTGACTGTAGGGGTCTGGAGCGTAAGGATGAGAATACAAGGGCAGCGAAGGAGTAGGGGTAAGACGTGCCCTAGGACAGACATACAGCAAGTGCAGAAATGGAGTGGAAGAGAAGGGAGAAAGCACAGAATTACCCATGAATGGAATCAGGTGCTGAAGCAGCAGGAATATGTGCACAGGTGGGGTTTAGAGCTTGAGTGAGACAGGTGGTGGAGGAAGCCAAGCTGAAGAGGACTTCTCCTCTGGCTCTTGTACCACCACAGAAAGCAGAGCTGGTCCCCTTTGTGCCTACAAGGGGCTTCAGTCGGGAGAGCACTTCCCTTCCTGACCAGCCACAGGAGTGCCACTCAGTCTCCAGCTACAACGATCCTAGAAACCTCAGCCCTTACTACCAGTCTTTATTCCTGATCATCTTCGTCAGTTATTTTACATCTCTTAAGTATGGCTCCAGTACTACTCCTATGCGAAGCCCAAATATTTTTGGTGTTCAAGGAGAAAGGAATCATTTGACATGAAAAATTCAATGCAGACCGTTAGAAACATACCTGGCCCACTCATCACCCTCCTTTACCCTCTCTCACAGTCATTTCCAATAGGCAGATTTCTTGCTGCCAGATTAACTGCTCGGCTGGCAGGAGAGCAGGCCACCAGATTCCCTGAGGTCCCAGCTGCTCCTCCCCTATTACTATCAGGGCTCCCATTAGAGGCAACATATCCTACCCTGATTAAAACATTTCCTACCCAAGTCTTACACCAGCCTCAGCCTGCCAATTTCAGAAGACTTGCTCTTGATTTATACCAAAGTAAATGAGATGAAGCAGCAATTAACAACTGAAGGGAAAGAAAAGGCAAAACAATGACAGGGAGAAGCCTCAGAAGTACTCAGTCCTTGAGCTGCAGGACTAACTTTCAGACCTATGAACATTGGACCTAAAAGCTAATTTATTATCTTGGGAATCTAAAATAGTTATTTTCCCTAAAGAAAAAAGGTTTGTGTTTTATAAATAAATCTGCTCCATTCTTGAATTCATATCAAGCTAGCAGGATTAGCTATCATAGGATTAGCTATCACAGAATTAGGCATGGTCCATGTACACATCTGCATCATTTCCAAAGCACCACAGAAGACAAAAAGAAGGATGTAAGCAATACACAGAAACTGTGTTTACAGTTAAGAGCAACCATCTTCTTTGTCCTTCCTTTTGTTACAATATATCAGTATAACACCACTCATTCTTTGTGCTCTTCTACACTGCTGAGTCTGGACTGATGATTCTTGTAGATGTTCGGTTAGCAATTGATCATCTGTCTCTACCTTTTGGACTTTACAGAAAGCACCTTGATCACAAAATAACTTAATACAGAATACTATAACTGCCTCCAAATAGGGAGAAAAATACCCAGAACAACCCTACTTGGGATCCCTGCAGCTCCAGGGTCTATGCCATTCATTCATGGCAGCGAGCAACTGCCTCCACCCAAGGAAGGGATACCCCAAGCACCAGCAGCGAACGTTCAAACAGGATGCTACGGATTAGTGAGCAGCAATGTTATAGACGTTAGTTCAAAGAGCTACCGAGTTGGTAGTTGTTTTTTGAAGGACTGCAGCCAATTCTTTCCCCTCACTCTTTTTACCTTAACAGTTAAACCATCTGAAAGTTATTATAAATTCTATTTGACTAGTTAATATCTAGCTGTCAGGTACTAACTTCCCCACAGATATTAAGGGAAGCTTATGGCCTTGAAGCCATGTTTGTATTGAAACAAACACTGGGAAGGAAAACAACTCATTGCTGGCTTTTTGTTCATCTTTTTTAAAGAGAAAGAAAATATATTTTGCATCTGTCACTCATCAAGTGCTGTAGAGCAACAGCGTCTACAGCATCCACGGATATCCTTACCTCAGGTAAGGCCTCCTAATCTAAATCAGACCAAAAACCTAAAATCACACCCCAAATGACACCTAACAGAAAGGAGTAAGAGAGCAAGAGGCAGGATGAGAACACAGTTTTATGTGATATTTCGTGTTGCACCAAACCTGATGAGCAGGGCACAGAAGTCCTTCCACAACTTAAATGGCACGGTTCTTATGTAGTCAGTCACCTAAGCATCCCCAGAGGAAACAAAGCTTATCTGCTTAAACTGCTCCACTCCCTTGCAAGCAGTACCTTCCTTACGCTCCACCTCCCCACAGCTGATCCACAGCATATGGTATACGTAGGTATTGGTACTCCGCTCCCAGCGCTACCACTGCTCCAGCCCTCGTAGCTGCCCTCATCTGGTAAATCTGCTTTTGCCAGCCACATCACCGCTGCTCTCTTGGCAGCGTTTTCCATAGCTGCGGAGCAAACGTGCTCCTGTTCCATGTGTTCCCAAGCGAGGATGCCAATCCTTGGACACCAGCCTTTGGCATCAGGCCAGATGGATGCTTTCTGCTGTTCCTCTGCTTTATGGACTTGAATAGCAAGAGACTATGAACTGTAAAAACACAATGCTGCTATCTACTGAAGAAATAAACATCCATCTGCCACACAGCAGTAAAACAACCTCAGATTAGAAAATAGAGATTTTAGGAAGAGGAACATGAGTGTAAAAAAAATAACCTAACAGAAAATCAAAATGTAAAACGTAACTTGCCATCCAATACACACACTTGAGGTAAGTGAAGAGACATTGCTGCACTATCTTAATGAATATAAATATTACTTACGCCTCACATTTGTGGAACAGAGCGAGGGGCTTGCGGTTTTAGCATCTCTTTTCGGAGCTGGGGAATTACTAGCCAAAACCTCTGAGAAAAGCTGAGACAATTGCCTTTTCAGCAGTCCCTAAGGTGGTGCCCATCAGCTGGTGACATTCCCTGAGCAGAAACGTTTCCCACTCCTTCCCACTACCCCGTATTTATGCCCACACTCCAAGCTTAAACCTTTCCCCCCGGATCTACTTCATCCCTCAGATGAACGGCTGCTCTTCGTTACTTGACGTTAAGGAGTATCAACTTACGGCAAAGCAGATAATGCAAGTTGGATTAATTACACTTCCCAGGGTATCCAGGCACAGACACAAAGGGAAAAGTAACCTTTTTTGGACAAGCAATGGATCAGCAGTCACGCAGCCTGCTACACCCCGATACTATCCTGTGTGCAAATAACAACAGTCTGTGCCTGTCTGGCACATTTACCCAGAGAAATCTGGCATATGTTTTACTGTGAATAATTAGGGCAAACACACATAACGCCGTTATTTCAAGGTACCTTTTATTAGGGCTCCATTCCTCCAGACTTAAAACGAGACTAAGATGACAAGATACATGACTATCAAAACTTAATTCAGTAAGAGACTGAAACAGATGATCAGGTAGGAATTGGAGTAAGTAAACCTTCCACGCAAGCTAAAGAAACCCAACAAAGCATACACCAAACTGCACTTTGGACACCTGTTCATCTGTGAAGATATGGCTATTTCATAGTTTCTCTCTGTCTTCCTACAGTGATTTAGATATATGAAAGCTTTATAGTATAACCTGAATCCAGTTTAGATATTACATATGCACATCTTGATATATGTAAAGAACTGATTTTTGAAACATATATTGGTTTTCCTTTTTAACAAAGGATTTTTAGTTCTAGAAGGAATGTGTCCATGGAAGGGAAGAGAATCCACAGAAAAATCTAGGGAATACGCTTGCTTCCTTATTTGCTTACTTGAGCATTGAGTCTCCCGATTTTAAGTGCAAGTCCTGCCACATTTAGAGGGTTCACAAATTCTACACTCCACCCACCCACCCCACCCCCTTTTTTTTTTTTTTTTTTTAAACAAATCCTGAGAACACACCAGATTTCACCCAGGGGCAGAGCCAGGAGCCAGGCTGACAGGCCTCCTGGCACCAGCTCATACCCTGAAGGCACACACAGGATTCCTGTGATTCACGATTTGGAAGGCAAACAGAAAGACCTCTGGATGCTTCAGTGTTTTTGTTGGGGTTTTTTTTTTTTTCTTTTTAAGTAACATTTCAGTACCGTGCAGTAGTCTTGAAAAACAGGGAGATACACCACATGCTCTAAGCAGTCGTTTTCAGAAACCTGGCATCAGCAATACTTTTTTTGGCACAAAGTCTTCCAAGGGTGCAAAAGCCACAGGGAGCTACTGGAGCCCTCAGCTGCTCGTTCCTGCTCCTCCCACCCTTTGAACACCAACGTTCATGCAGACAGGCTGAGAACAAAGACCAGCTCTCCATATGCCCCCAAAGGGTGGCTTGTGCCCCCACGAGGGGGGTGGCAGCCAGCCCGGCAGCAGGACAGAGCAGAAGCACCTCCGCCGGTGCCAGTCACAACGCAACACACGTTTTACTGGATCTTGGGGACTTCCACTTGGAAATTCAGGGATTGGTTTTCAAGAGCCTTCATTCAAACAAACTTACATTGAAAAACACTTCCATGCATAGGCTGGGGGCAAAAAAAACCACAACCCGAATCTGTTTGTCCAAGAAGGCTCGTAGGTGTCGTTCTTGTACAGGGATTCAAAACCAACCCAGGGGCAGAAACATCAAAGCCTGACCAGGACCAAGCACCATAACCACAGTCAGGTAGGAAGAAAGCAATTTGATTAAACTGGTTTAATAGAGAAAAGTGGCAATAGGAGAGACATACCTTGGAAAAATCAATACACAGGGCTTATACACACTGTGTTTTTCTTCAGCAAAATTTTACAGCTGCAGGCAGTTTTCAAGGGTGGTAGTGACTGCTGCTGCAAGACCTCAACTTGTTCCAGCTGAGCTTGGAAAGGGTTTGATCATCCCATTCCAGACAGCTACAATAGAAGTGATGCGTTACTTGAGTCAGGGTTGGTGTCTTATCAGCATAATTAATCTAATTCGATGATTAACCCGAGGAGGGAAGAGCTCCTTCAGGCACAGGTAAAACAGCACATGAGTCATTACTTGGCAGTGACCATGATTAGTCTGAAAATGCAAGTTGTGGTTTGTTAGACGGTTTGGACTAAGTCTAAAATGGAAACACGCAGTTATTAGGTGCTATGGCAGAAGCTCTAGGCGGTCTTTCTCTGACCACCAGAATCCAAGGCACTACAAACACTAAAAACACGTTAATTTGTCCAACACTAGAAAGTGTCTTGGGACACAACACCCACGTTACAAGTGTACACCGAACACTGCTCTGACGTAGGTCAGTTCTGTCTCAAGTACTAATGGCGAGGGCTCTTCGCATACAGTTCTATACATCATGCTACAATTCGAGCCTTTTTTATCACTGATACACCCCATGGAATTACCACGAAACTGCTCTCAATATCCAAATGAAAGACACCTTCCACAGGGCCAGGACCCATTTTACAAGTGTCTGATAGCTCTTAAGCAGTGCTTCGGGTTTCTTCATACAGAAATTTCAGGAATCCCTTATGCAACCTCAGAACTGCATCTCATAGAATACGGTCCCATACGAACAGCAAGCTGCGAGTATTGCCATACATTCCTACAAGTCTAAGGCAGCAAAAGCTAGCATAGCCATCAAAGGGAGCAGCCTACCCTTGCTAATACTGCTGTGTGTTTGTTGCTGCTACTCACACCTTTTCCTTTTCTGCATTACACAGCTGAAAAGCGAATTAGATGGGTGAATTCACCCAGGTTAAAAACATTTTGAGGGTAAGGAAGGTTAATTAAGTTTATGTGAGCTTAGAGTATATATGGAATTTCGCGGTTCCTTCCAGAAGCATATGAAACCGATGGAAGAAGAAACTAAGTCACATCACATCCGAGAGTTGTCCAGCCCTCACTTCAAGCGGCTGTTTGCCAAATAAGCCAATTGCTC
This sequence comes from Phalacrocorax aristotelis, assembly GCF_949628215.1. Taxonomy (NCBI): domain Eukaryota; kingdom Metazoa; phylum Chordata; class Aves; order Suliformes; family Phalacrocoracidae; genus Phalacrocorax; species Phalacrocorax aristotelis. Next base: position 67,016,069 of record NC_134280.1, read on the forward strand.
TAGCACTGGAAACACACATTGGCTAATAAAGTGTTTCTGGCACTTCCTGGCAATTTGTCATTCTGTACGCAGATTTAGCAGCCTGCCTGTACACTTAACAGCCATGAAAATAACTGCAATGAAGAAGTGATTTATCCCCTCTGACCTGATTTAAAGCCAACGGAGCTCAACTGCGGCATCCAGTGAACTTTGGATGAGTATTTACATCTATCACTGGCTAATATCTTACTGCCGATACAAAAGCCATCTTCTGTTCCATACTCAGAGAACTAATACACAGGGCATTTCATCTGTATTTCTTAGCTTCCACTAGGGGAGATGGAAATGTTGAAATTCTTCAATAATCTACCATCATACAGCACACAGCTAAGGAGAGAACAGTCCCCATTTTCTTCAGATCAAAACCAAACTCCTTTTATGAAATAATGCACAGCTTATATTTGTATCAGCTATTAATTCAGGAACATGCTTACCAAATTCTTAAGACTTCTCTGCTAAGGTGCATAATCGGTACTGCTCGGGTCCTGCCCTTGGGTCACAACAACCCCAGGCAACACTACAGGCTTGGGGAAGAGTGGCTGAAGAGCTGCCTACTGCAGAAGGCCCTGGGGGTGCTGGTCAACAGCCGGCTGAGCATGAGCCAGCATGTGCCCAGGTGGCCAAAGAGGCCACCAGCACCCCAGCTTGTATCAGCACTGGTGTGGCCAGCAGGAGCAGGGCAGGGATGGGGCCCCTGTGCTCGGCACTGGTGAGGCCGCACCTCGAATGCTGGGCTCAGTTTTGGGCCCCTCAGGACATGAAGGACCTTGAGGTGCTGGAGCGTGTCCAGAGAAGGGCAACGGAGCTGGGGAAGGGTCTGGAGAGCAGGTCTGATGAGGAGCAGCTGAGGGAGCTGGGGGGGTTTAGCCTGGAGAAGAGGAAGCTGAGGGTAGACCTTATCGCTCTCTGCAACTGCCTGGAAGGAGGTTGTAGTGACGTGGATGTTAGCTTCTTTTCCCAAGTAACGAGCGATAGGACAAGAGGAAACAGCCTCAAGTTGCATCAGGGGATAGATTGAATATTAGGAAAAATTTCTTCACAGAAAGGGTTGTCAGGGATTGGCACAGGCTGCCCAGGAAAGTGGTTGAGTCTCCATCCCTGGAGGTATTTAAAAGACACGTAGACCTTGTGCTTTGGGACATGGTTTAGAGGTGGACTTGGCAGTGCTAGGTTAAGGACTGGACTTGATCTTTAAGGTCATTTCCAACCTTAATGATTCTATGCTTAAACCAGTATCAAGGGAAGGAAAGAACAAAATCTATTGAAGGATTATGTTGGCCAGTACTGGAGGTCGTGACAGCTGCAGACACCCCCATTAGATACACCCCATGTGTTGCTGGCTGCTGCATATGAAGATGGAAAGAGCTGTTGCAGATTTCCTACATAATTCCAAAAGAGGTCCATAAGTTCTTAGCATGAACTAAAATTGAAGTCTTATCCCTCAATTCCTTTTGTTTTTTCCCCCCAACTGTAAAATTCCTACTGAAAACAAAATACTTCATGCTAATAGTTCCAACTAAGTCAACAGCAGCACAAAAACATTAAGAAAAGGACAGTTCAAGGACAGAAAAGGTTTTGCAATAACTGAATTTCTGCCCTAGCCTCAGTCACAGGACTATTAAGGGGTAAACGTAACAACAAGTGATGTGGGCGAGTGCTTTCAGAGTAGTCATTACCAAACAGTTAAAATCTATTTTTTCTCCAGCATCCTGGCGGGCAGCCTTACTGGAATGGACAAGGAATACATGTTTATAGAGAACACGTTACTTCTCACCTGTGAGAGAAAACTCTCACCAACTTCTGTCAACCGTTAGGCTCACACTAAGAGGCTTTCACCAGCACTGGAAAGCCAGCTACCACAGAAATCCTGCTCTCAAGGCCTGGCAATCCACTGCTCCCTCTTTCATCTCTCACAATGCATCATTAACACAAACAAATGCACATGTATGCATGCCTTCCCGCGCACACACACTAAGTTAGTCATATTTTCAGTATAAATTTTAATACATGTAAAAGTTTTCCCATAAGGTCACATGGAGTTTAAGTGTATCTCTAGGAACAAACATCCTAAAGCAGTAACAACATACACCTCAAGCGATGGCTACGGAAAACTGCTCAAGGCACCATTGCAACCACCTGCCAACCAAAACACTGTTCTGCTGCACCAGAATGCACGTTACTCAGACGAGTCCGTATTAAGAGAACCTAGGCTTAATGTGGCATTTTGAAAGCATTTTTCTTTTAAGCGAGACCGTGCATCCTTGCCTGCCCCTTCCAAGGAAATAGCCAGAGCTAGACCAGAACCGATTTGGAGTACTTAATGAATAAACAGACGAGAGCATAAGAGATTACAACTGGCCTGGTAGGAACGCAAAAGCAGCAGGGAAATGTGAAGAGGAGCACGTGGCAGGCATGAGAATAAAGTCAGAGCATCAGGACTGCTGCGGGTAACACGCAACCCGAAGGGTTCGTGGCAAGCGAGGCGACCACCCTGCAGCCAAGTTGCAGATTCAAGCCAGAGCTGCAGAGACCACGGGCTGTCCTCCAGAAGCTGTGCAGGAACCATCTCTGAACAGGATCCTCCATCCCCTGGAGAGAAAACTGACACGCAGTTTCACTACAGTCAGTACGTTATCGCTGGAAAATGTCTAAATAAAGACACAAACCCTTCATTCTGGGCAGACACACACATGCACCGCCACCCCCCATGCTCCCCAGTGTTTCTCATCTGGGTATTAGAAATGTTTTCATCTCTTCTAATGGGAATTTTATTACTTATGTTTCACATTTTCTTGTTTTATTGATGGGAAAGTAGGGGGAAAAAAGATTACACTAATGGAAGTTTAAAAATCCCCATGCTGATTTCCAGAGAATCGAGGAAAATTGGTGCCTTGGTGTTTGTATCATCATTACATTCTCAGTAGGTGCGTGAATTTGGTCTTCAAGGAGGACTGAGAAAAGATACAGCTCCCAACTGGTTGTACAGAGTCTTGAAACCCTGAAGATGATTTCTAAAACAACAGCCAAGGGACATGGAGAAGCAGAGCAGCAGGACCAGCTGCAGGGGACAAGCATGAAGGAAGATGATTATTCCAGCTTGAAAAAATAATCAGGATGAACTGTCAAAGAGGCAGAAAGACAAATAGTTGGTCGCTCGTAAATCATGCAAAGCCATGTCAGAGTGTATGAAGTCATTTAACACATTTGCAGCCTCAAGTGACTATCAAGGGGCAGTGGTGGATTCCAGGCTCCATAACCTATAGCCAGGCTCCGAGGTTGAATAGTCACTGATGGTCACCAGCTGAACCACCTTGCCATATTTTTTTATTTCAGTGGAGTGCTGCCTTTCATTACAGCACAAAGCACAACCAATCTCAGCCCAAGCACCGCATTTTTTTTTTTTTAAATGCAATTGCATCAAAAAGTAAACCCCAAAAGTATGAATCAGGAATGCCTGTGATGTTTTGGATACGTTACCTTAAAATCCTGATAAATTATTTTGAACTGACTGGGATTTGAACGCTAGCAATTAGATGACAAACAGATGCCTCACGACAAGCAAGATCAATAACAGTAACAATAATTACCATTTTGTGAGAGAGGAGTGTAACGCACACCAGAAAAATGTATTTTTAATTTGCCAGAGCCAATATTTATCCAAGGTAACAGATTATTTGTTTTGTCGATTGTAAACTTCTGGAGCTCTTGGTTCAATCTGTACAAAGCATAAAGGTCCCTTCAGCATCAAGCAAATCTTTGGTAGCAACCAACAAATGGAAGGAAATTCTCAAGAAAACAACTAAACAAGAAAGGGAAACAATTGTTTTACATCACAACCATAGCACAGGGCTTTGTTCTTCCTCCATATGAATTCTCTCAGTAATCTCTACAGTTACCGTAAAAAATTACATCATCAGACAACATGCCTTTCTTCTAAACAATTTCTAAAATTTTTATGAATGTCCGCCACATGCAATCAAGAGATGAGCAACACCGAATTGATCTTGCCTGCCTATGGTTGTAATTTACACTGTCTTGCGAGCATTGCCTACTGTACCCTTCTGTCAGCTCAGAATGGGCTTCGGTTTAAAATTAGCAACCACATTTAGTCTCCGGACTGTGAATATAGTGAGGCTAGTTATATTATGGTACAATAGTCGTAACAGCTAGCATGCATTTAATCTTAGATCAAAATAAGACCTAACAAATTTATGTGAGAAAAATTTCTGCCTTACTGAGAGCATTTGCACACAAGCATTAGTTTTGCTTGTTATTGCACGGGCAGGGTTCTATTTCAAATAAATCTAGAGATTGGGTTTCTTCATTGACTCTTTTTAAATAGCACTATTTGCCTTTTCCAGTGCATGTTTATCAATGTATAAGGTACGTATTAGGCATATACCTTCCTTGTAGAACAGGACTGCTGCCACACTTCGGCAATTTCTGTTCGCTATATGGTTTCATATCCTTGTATAATCCCTGCCAACTTCTATGCATCCCACTAATTACTGTTAACGTATGCATTTATGTATAACACGAATGAATCCTGTCATCAAAACAACCACCAAACAGCTGGGGCAGTGACAACAATAGCTTAAATCCCCTATTGTCAATTTCCCACTTCATTGGATTTGATACCACAAGCCCGCGGCAACCCTCTGAAACCGAAGAGGGCCATGCAGGTGCAAGCCCACGTTGAATACAACATACGCAGAGGTCATAAAATTTAACTTGTCCCATTCCTTCTCAATTTGCTACTATTTCTTCCCCTCGCCCCCCCCCCCTTTTTTTTTTTTTTTTAAATTGACACCTTCGATTTCTGCAGAGTCTTGAACAATTTCACCTCATCAGACACAGCATATCTAAAAATATGCTTGACTTCAAGCATGGATTTTGAGGCATTAAAACCAAAGAATATAGTAGTTTGGAGACTACATCACATGCATTATATGTTATTTATAGACCTGTACGGATAGCGTGCACTATTACATATACTTCACGAGAAGCTTAATCATGCAATACATCTTTTAACAAATTACTGACTTCAGCATAATTGCTACCTCCACTAAGCAAAACAAAGTAACTTGTATGAAAATTACCATTCGCTCCCTTGAAAGTTGCATTCAGGTCATTATCCTTACGGAGAAACAGGTGTATCGAGTTCAGGATGCCTCTTTTTTGCCATATGTATTCAAATGACAACCAACCTTTGCAAGTCTACGAAATGAATCAGAGACCTGCAGGTTTTCTTAAAAAGCCGTCTTAAAAAGCCATTTCATAAAGGAAAAAAAGAAAATCCCTACTCACACTGCAAAATGTCACAGGTTCAGCAGTTCAACTGATTTCTTCAGTGCCTACTTGGTTTTAAGACTTTTACACACACATGCACATGATATAATTGCAGGTACAATACTTCCCCTTATTATTTAATCCCCTGAAGCTATAACTGAAAAATGCTAATATTACCTTGCATGCTTGAAGCAGCTTGTTAAAGAAAGGCAATTTTCTCATGTGTCAAAAAGATTCCAGTCCCATGAGATCCTCTGGTTAATTCATAAAGTAATTTAATCATAATTAAAGCAAAATTGCATCTTACCCAACCATCATGTTTTGCAAGACAGATTTAGCTAAAAAAATTGAAAATCTACATTGCCAGCAGGAAGAGAATAAAAGCACATTACAGGAGATGGGGGGAATTAAAGGTTAGAGGCTGTCAACTCTGCTAGAGGTAACAGAACTCCTGCAGGTCCAGGTTCCTCCCCAGCTCTCGGTGAGCCCATGGGTAGATGGGCCATACTCTTCTGTACAAGACAGACGACTTATTTTGCATTTCTCCCTCTGAAAAGTTATTTACTTCAGGAATTCACTCACCCCCAACTAATTACAGCCATACAAAAGCATAGCTTTTGCCATTCGCCCACACATGGCGAACATTCTGTTTTCTGATGGGCTCTATTTAGCCACAGAAGTAACCACATCCCCAAGAGTAACATTAAAATTAAGATAACCGGAATCGGACCCTGCGCCTCACGTTGGTTTCCTGGATGGGTTGAATTAGCAATAAATACAGCATGCAACATAGCAAGTATCTGGCTCTGAATTAAGCCACATTTTGTGAAGGAAAACAGACTAAATCTTTTTTGTTTGGATATGGTTTCATTGTTTGATTTTGTTTGGCTTGTTTTTTTAGTTACTGAAAACTGAGGGATTTATCAAATACAGTAACTAGCTATAATCTAGTTCACAGAAATTGTTAGGAGTCAGCAAAACTACATATAAAACACCACGTTACTGGAAATGATGCCATTTCCCTCACTAGTAGCTACAGAGGACTTTGATGCCTCAGGACTACATTAGAGTCCAATGAAAGCAGGTTCAGATGGGGTACTGGGGAAAAGAAGGGCTAGATAGGAAAATTCTTCCTAATTCTGACACACACACACTGCAGGGGTGGGGAAAAGAAAAAGAAGATAGCAAAACCCAGGAACACACACTAGAAAAGCACTGTCTTACTGAACTTAACCAAAAGAGGGAACAGCTACATTGCACGGAATCAAATTTTATACCCACTACTAGAATGTCCTTGACAGAAAAGCACCAGCAGAAGAAAAATCTGTATTACATTCCAAGATTCAGCGTTTGTTAAAGCTTGATTTTACTAATTCTTTTCTTTGCAACAACCCAAACCTCAAGTCTCAAACCACAAACCTTCTCCTGGGAAAAAAATACCAACCCCACACTTCGCAGCCGCGGCACCCCTGGCTGCGCCCGAGTTAGATGAACAGAGCTTACTGCCCGTACTGATGAGACAAGGTCAACCATGCCTTCTGAAACGGAGCTGAAGGTGATTCTACGGTTCTATGACTTTCAAAACCTCCCAACAGCAGGCTCTGCTACCCACACACATGCACCCGATGCTCTAGTCTGGAGATACTCCAGCTTTTCTAAATCCACAGACAGCCCCAGGCTTGCTAAAAACACCTTCTACAGTATCACAACAATGACTTTAATTCACCAGTAAGACTTATGCCCAACTTTGAGTATCTATTAGTCCATCTCCCCGTTAGTCCTTGCTAATACACGCAGCAGTGAGGGAGGTTTAGAAGGGGTTCACTCTTTAAATAGGTGTTTTTCGATTCCCACACCATCCTCTACAGAAGGAACACCGATACTAGTTACTAGAGCTTCAAACTACAGAAGGGTCTTACTGATATCAAGAAGAACCTAGGATCTGGAAAATACGTTGCTGTTTCTTCAAGAATAGGATGCGTTTCTCACTTTTCTTCTGACAACCCAAAACACTGCATTCCACAAACACCAAGATCTTGAAAGGTTTAATCCAAAAAGAATTAACTACCATGGATAAATAAACACAAGATATTTTTATGCTTGCACAAACTCTGATGCTTATGATATGGACTGTAGCGAAAACACCTTTTACATTCTAGGTCTTCTCCTGAGAAAAATAATAAAAGTAAATATTTAAAACCAAAACAAAAATCCCTGCTGTGGTTACAATTCAGAATTATTATAATCCATACTAGGAGGCCTCACTCACTTTGAGGATTGCCATGTAAACCACCCTTCTAAACTCTAATTTTTCAAAGCTAGTGAGAATACAAGTGAATGTACTGTTTAAAATGTTATTCAAGTTATGCTTAATTTTTACTGAAAGTTCAGAGAGCATGTTTTAGGCATCCTTTAGATCTCCTGAAGAAACAAACTTAGCCCTGTGGTTGCATCACCTGTGCCATCTGCGGGACTACTTTCACCTTGATGACAACAGTTATGGAAAAATAGTTAAAATATTTATTATTACCAGCACCCCATTTACCATCAGGATGATGCTTAGAGTTAAGGTACATTGGCAAGCAGACACAAGGGCACGAGGTCTCCAGCACAATTGCTGATGCTGTCACTGACCCACCTGCTAATGTTCTAAAGAGGGATCAGTCCACCACCCCGTGGGAGATTATTAGCAGTCTCCTACACTTGAAGGTCTAATAAATCACTGTCAGGATATTCCTATAGATATCCATCTTATTTTTGTTGATGTTTGTTCCATATATTACTTAATAATCTGAATCCATCTTGAATAACTGCCCGAATCAGTCTTTATGCTCTGCTGCTACTAGCACGTGTAATACCGCATTCATCCCAGCTCCTCTGAAGGCGTTTTAGGCCGACATGTACATTTTCTGTATTGCTGAATGGGGGGAGAAACAAACTCTGCCTATGTTAAGAAAGGAAAAGCACAGATGTTTTGTTTCATTTTAACCTAGATGTTCTCTTTTGGATCAGGGTCACTAATTAGAAGTTAAAGATCCCGAATTGCCTGACTGGTATATCCATTAAGTCAACTGATAATTTATTACCATCGATTTTTGACCCTGGCAAGCTTTACAGGGCACCGAGCATCTCTTACTTCCCACAGTGCATTTTGCAGAGAAGCCAGGAATAAAGTCAACATACACGAAGACCTTCCTTGCTGAGCGCTTGCAGAGGAGAGATGTAACACAGAAACCAGAGGATAAAGCAGAATTACCTCAGTGATTTACAGTTTGAGAAGGCAAGAAGCCAGTCCCATCTTTGACATGTTGTTTAGTCAATGCATACAGGATTCTTATTTCCAATCGTAATAGGACAGTGTAATTACTCTAGGTGTACTTGGGTGGGAGTTACAGGTTTTCACATGCTTCCAGGCTACAGTATAGTTGCCTCCTTCCCTTCAGGGGAGGAAACTGTAAGCCTAACCATGACTTTATAAAACTTTGTTAACACGATAGCCCTTCTTCACATGAAGTACTAATCCCACAGCATTCAATGGCAAAATCACCAGGTTATTATTGCTATAATAATATGCTACAGTAATAAGCCGGTGTCACCTCAGTCACAGTCAGGCACAGTAAATGACACTATGGCTCAGCAGTAGCCTGTCATCAACCTGGGAGCCGGCAGGGCTGAGCTGCCTGCCTCTCCAGGGCAGCAGCCACGATGGCAACCAGCAGGAGATCGCCACATCTGACACTCACCAGCCCACTCACGAACACATGAACCGCCTACCACTTCAACATAAAGCCAGTTCAACCACTAAAGAACAAAGCTACGGTCAATAACTTGATGCTTCTACCTGCAGATACACCGTTTCAAAAGCTGAGAACTTGTTCTGCCTTTATATTAGGCTAAAGTCAATGTTGAGCCTCTCCTCCCCTAGCAGGGAGGCTCTTCTATGGCTTGCTGTACCAGTCTGAAATTACTACTCGTGGGTGGCATGAGGAAACACTGAAACCTTTAGTTGACTGTGCTTCTCAGGAGCTGCAGTTGCAACTATCAAAAGGACAAAAGAAAAAAAAAAAAAAAAGAAAATTGATGCATGTATCAGCAGTAGATGACAGATGACCTAGATGGGCTTTCAAATTAAGAGCTGTTCAATATGTTCATCTGGAAATGTACCACCAAATGATTATCAAATCTATTACCAAGGAGATACTCTGAAAAAGCAATAAACTGGTTTATACTGTGAGCCAGAATTGTGTCAAAACTCAAAGAAAGATTATATCAGCAACATCACACAGGTGAAGCAACAGTGAAACATGCATCTTTTGAGGAGAAGACAAAAAAAGAAAAGCCATGTGCTTGCCCAAGAATAAGGTATGTAAGGACCAGAAATAGCCAACTTAATAATATTAATATTATAAGAAATCATTAACAGTAGCCTAAAAGCACTCTAGACAGTACTAGAGCAGATGAAGATTGTAGATTTCCATTTTTCATATTTGTTTCCTACTACTGGCTATACTGACGGCCGGAGGCTGAAGGGGTCTCAGATTGGGGCCAGAAGGGATCAGGCACTGGTAATCCAACGGTGGCAAAATAAACCCCAGCCAAACATCTCACAATATGTCAAAATGCATAGAAGCACAGGAAAGTCAGTGTTATGGTATGTGGTTTGCTTACTGGGAACTGAAGTGCAGAAGGATAAAGCCCTTCGGCCCGTCATACAAGAAGTCTGCAACAGAAGGAGCAAATGCACTCAGATACCCGGAGCCTGCGTCCACTGGCCGAACCCTAACACTGAAAACACTGGGACAGATGCTGAGTTCTCAAGTTTCTTACATCGAACTGAATACAAGTACAAGATTTGAATAGGAAAAAATTAGATATTTATGTTTAAAACAAACATTCTTATAGCTTACGCAACTCAACTGAACTCAGCAATCAATTAATCAAAGATTTCATTGACCAAACGATTAATGAACTGAACAGTCCAAATGCTTAATACAATCTAGTTTCAATAGCATGACCAATGCCCACCTTTCATCTTTATGGAATATCATTAATATAGCTGTCATCTTTCCTATGAGGCTATGAGGTGTTTCAAAAAAGAAAGTTTATATTTAGATGTAATTTCTACTCTGAGTTTTGGTCCCAGTCTTAAAGCCTGAAGAACAGTTCCGGGCATCAGACATGAAGGTAATGCGTGTGTTTACAGAAATTGGTTCAGCCAAACTGAAGCTGAGGACTCAGAACTCGGCAAAAACTGGATCACTTCATGTTCTGTAACTTATTAGAATGATACTTTAATGTGAGATTATCTCACAAAAATGTATTTTTCCTAGATAAAAAGGCAATTTGACAAAGTATAGGGACCCTAGAAACAAATCCACAGTGCATGAGACTTCACAACAGTCCCTACATACCAGGGCCAGCCAGCAGAGACTCAAGAGACCATCTTTATCATTCTCGTTTACAAAAACATCCTTTCATAGAAAAAAGAAGAGAAAGGAGACTCTTTATTAGAATTTTAACAGTTGATGAACACCATGTCACAAAAAAAAAAGTTCAAGCTACATGAAGCTAGACTACTGTGATGAAGAGTTGGACTCCATTATATTAAACGTCTTTTCCAACCTAAATGATTCTATGATAAGACTGGCTTTTGAGGAGCATGGACAAGCCCTAGAGCAGCCACACAGCACTGAATATCCTGGGACAAGCCTTGCGATTTTGGTCTTTGCACAGCAAGGGCAAGATTAATTTTTATATTTGCACGTACAGCAAGCTGATGACATCTGTATAATAAATTAGTACCTAGCACTGACTTAAGTGTTTCAGTTGCCAAAGCACTTCATTAAAATTAAAGCATACAAGCAGGAACCTGTGGATCAACCAAGTGGCTCAAGCTCCAACTTACAACCAGAGAAAGCAAGAGATAGAGAACACGAGCCTGCAGAACGGCAAAAGCTATCATCACTTTCTTGTTAGGATACAATCGCTTGAAGTCCCCAATTCTGTGAAGCACCCATGCTACAAACAGAGTCAACTTCAGGACCAGAATTAAGACTCCAAAATTACATCATTCAAAACAATCATTAAGTGTCATACCTCTATGCATGTGGAACTACTTTTCAAATACCAACCCAAATCACTGCTCAATGTTAAGACAGCTTCTTCCTCAGTTTTTGCACCCACATTCCTGAAAATTAAAAAGAATAAACTATTTCTCCAGATCTCCCTCCTAAACCTAAATGTTTTGTTTTGTAATGGAACTGTACATCCATAGAACAATTGTTTCCCAACCCTCAGTATTTCTGCTCAAAACTGCAGGCAGTTACATTCCCATTAGCAGTTATTCAGGCAAGCTAAATGGATAGGTTAATAACTACTAACTATCCAGTATTTATTCCTGCACAAAGACAATTCCTTCCTAATGAAGGAAAACATTTCTGATCTCAAGCTACCACTAAGAAATCCTGGTCTGCTAAGTACAGAACTTAAACAACAACCCCATTTAATGATCTTGTAATTTTCCTATCTGAAAGGCCCCCAGGATCTGCGTAATCGCAGCCTTCGTTTTTGGTTAGCATTACTTAGCTGGAAAACACAAAGCTTACCACTATTTTTAGAATCATGTAGTCAAAAAGAAAAAAACACCAACAAACTAACAAAAAACCACCAGCCAAGCCAGAGCAGCAGCAACCTGGCCATCATTTCTCCATTCAAACGCATGTGCCATAGGCTGCTCCAGCTGAACTGGGCAGCTCACCTATATAACCCTCCCTGCGTACGGATCCAGCACCACACAAACCTTCAGGATGCACATCATGACACGCCTTGTTTAGCAGCGTAAATGCCAGGCTGAACTGGAAGATGAGCGACAGCTGCCAATTCTCCTCAAATAGTGGCACAACAAATATTTGGGGACTAACCCACCGCTCCTCACAAAAAAACACCCCACCTGATGCCGAAAATGTATATTTGTGTGAGCACGCAGTTTTCCAGTGGTGATTTATACCTTAATAATAAACAATGCATTTCTTTAAGAGAACACTTTGAGACCTTAAAGGTCTTTTTCTGCTTGCAATGTGGTAAGAAGCATTTTTGGAGGAGTAAAGTCACCCTTAAGAAACACTGCTGTACTGCTGGGACTTTTCCAAGTGATTCTGTAATTATCTCTGCATTGAACCTTGGCGAAATCTTGTTTTCTCTAGGCTGGTTTGCAGTGGTGCTGCTGCTGACAATAGGAAAGCAACTGAGGTTTCAGAATTGAAACAGAGAACCTAATTTAGCCCCGAAGACATTTATTACTGGTTATGATGTGCAAAGATGAGAAAACACAGCTTGACTTTCAGAACATATTGCAGCTTTGCTCAACTGGCAGTATCTGAAACACTTTTTTCCCCCTAATTTGCAACCACAGATGTCCTGTTTAGTAGAATTCCAGTAGTATTTTTACTAAAATAAGTTCCCATTATTGCTAAAATAAATGTCCTCTCCAGAGAGTTTCTCTCAAAAATCCTCTGATGTTCAGGCTTTCCTGGTCTTTATGTAAGATGAAGACAACACAAATGAGACAGAATGAAGACCAGTTCCAGATTTAATTATTCCAAGGTCTCTAAATGTTAAGAGCCACTAAACCATGCTAGAGTAAATAGATAGTAGAAAGCACAACAATTACTTTTTTTCGCTTATCTTTTAATCAGAACATGAAGGTGATGTTTTTAAATAAAAAAAATACGCTGGACTTTTATAACATTTCCATAAAATTAGCTTTATACACACAGCCAAGATACCTGATCAAAGGATGGCCATGTTCCCATCAGGATACAAGATGGAGCATAGCTACCCACACTGGCGTGCAGTGCCTCGAAGCAGTTTAGGAAGCCCTGATCCCTCTCAGTTACTAATTTCTGCACACAGCAGCGCACTGCAGCATCTCCTGCCACAGGGTTAACCGCATCTGGAAGCGATCCCCGTGGCAGGTGAGGAACTCTGTATTCCCAAGATTATTATTTTTTGTTTTTGTTTTTGTTTCCAACAAATGCAGGAGCAGGCTCTTTTTCAGCTAGTATTTTCAAACCTTTCCAAATAACGATGCCCAAGCAGTTGCAAATGTGCATGTGCGGATGGCAGAGGGCAGGGACCGGGGTGGGTGGCTGCAGCCTGAACACCAGCTTATGCAGAACCACTGCACATGTCCACCTGTGATTGCTCAGGTAACCTTCTTACCTTAGGAAGGCCTCTGTGAGGATCTTGTATTTTAAAAGCTTACCCTCATTATTTGGATGAAAGCTGCTTGCAGGGGATAGGTGCCGAAATGATCCTTTTTAGTATGCTGTTGAGTATTTTGTTACTGATCATGCCATCTGTCCAGGCTTGTGAATGCAAATGAATCTATCAATTTTTAAAATATAAACTTAAAAAACCATGCATGTGATATTAAAATTCCCATACAAGCACCTTTCACTGAACAGCTATTATTTGAGGTCGGCCACTGAAAATGCAGTATTTCAAAAACACAAAGTTCCTTAAAAAGATCCCTGTTATTTCTAGCTGCACCGGTCTTTGTATGAAAAATTACTTCTGGCTTTGTCATCTGAATATTAACAGATACAGTACAAAGTAGTTTGTTGATATTAATGTGCTTACAGCTTATTACACTGAGTTAATTAAAATCTGAATAAGGCAAAATCTGGAAATTCTGCATGTCTAATTTGTCCACTAAAGCAGCTTGGGTAATAACACAGAGCTCTGTAAGAGCATTAGGCTATCACAATGCAGCATATGATTCCATTCCAGCTCTATTCATTTCCAAAAGAAATGGGAAAAGCTGCATGGCTTTGTGGGCAAACCATTAGCTTGCCATCTCTAGGGAAACAGTTCATCAAAGCATTTCAGCTCCGGCCAGATTAGGTCTCGGCCTGCTGCTCCTTCAGCAGTATCTACCGGCATGTAGCAAGGAAGGTATGTCCCATTTGGGACAGCTGAAGTCACCCCACAACCTGAGTTTGGGTTTTTGTGGTGCAAGTCAAAGCCATTAGCAGTTTATCACAACAGCAAGTCAAAAGTATGCACAGGGTGCTGCCAAAGGGTAGGCATATATAGCAACTCCTATAGCATCCAGCCTGAAACATAGGCTTCAGGAAGCACTATAACCTTAGGCTCTTCCCTGTTGCAGCACTGGACCTTTTGGAGAAGGGCCTGAGCGCACCAGCCAGGCCAGAGCTTAAAAAAAAAGGCACATGCAGCATCCTTTCTGCTCTGCCTTAAAGCCCTGCTCACAAAAAACTCTTGGACTGCCCTTCTGCGATGGTACAAACACAGAAAGTCTATAACTCCTATGTTTAATACGTGACACATGCACGAACACGCACACAAACACTAAGCCATATTGTACACCAAAGGCCTTGCAGCCACGAGGCCGGATCATCAGCTGGGTACTGCCTGACATCCCTCACTAGCACTAATGAAGCTATGATAATTCATACCAGCTGAGGATTTGTCCCCTGGGAACCTATATTGGCATAAGTTATGTTAGCTGCCTGCATCCTCTCCTCCGCTGCTCTGTCAGCCCGCCCAAGCTCTCTCTACTGCCATGCCAGCTCTGCCTTGCTCCTCAGGCAGGAATTTTGGCAGAAGTAATCCGAAAGAAAAGGTTCAAATTAATATCAGGATAGTATTCAATTGCACCTGTATTATAGTCACATGAGAATGAGGGGGTTTTGACTTTTAGTACACCCAGTTTCCCCCTAAATCTCATAGTTTTGTTTAAGGAAGTATTTGGCTTCTCTTAAAATCACTGTCTCTAGGTTCTTGTGACTATAAGAGAGACTTTAAATTCCTCTTTAAGTAGAACAAAGCAAAGTGAGGAAGGTTCTCATTCTGACTGTCATAGTCAGAGGAAAAGAACACTTGACCAAGGCTCAAAAATCCCAAATTCAATTAACCTAAGTTTAAAAGCCTTGGACAACTGAATGACTGAGTCATGTTCTTAACTACTTGAATTTTTCTCCTCCAAATTTTCAGAAATCAAAAAGGAGAAAGGCAGAAACAACTGTGACTAAGTGACACCTCAACTGAAGCACACTTACTACACTTAATGCATTTTATTTCTCCCTAAATTCCACTCCCGAGCGCTCCTTCAGCATGCACCGCAGAGGTAAAGTGAAAACCCCGCTGGATTATTTTGCAGAAGCTTGGTTAGAGCTTTTCAGGAATACATGGGCTCAAAACACTATCCACACCAATAGCAATTATCTTTGCAGCCAGAGAGGAGTTTAAAGCCTGACCTCCAACAACAGCTCCCAACCATTTCTGCCAAGATATAGTCCCTACTCTCCAGTGCATGGAAACACACACTGTTTATAAACAGTGAATTCCCAAAAATGAAGAAGGAAGGGTTGCGGCGAGGGCTACAAAACGTGAGCACAAACACTCACGTACTCCCATATTTAGTTTCGTATCTCTCACACTTCTTCCATCAGGTTACTCAGGACAGCAAGTTTATGTAACAGCTCTAGAGAGTTAAGCTACTCATTGTTTCGACTCTATATTCCACTACACATAAAAATGATCAGGAAAAGCTCATTCAACACTAGCTTCTAGGAAGCGAGTACATCACAGCAAGGCAGAACTTCAGGGATTGCTACTTCAGAAAGCTACTCATGCGTTTTTAAACACCACCCACATCACAAAAATCTCAGTGGAAAAGATCTTGGGATCCTGGAAGGCCTAAGGTACTTTTCGTTCATCTTTACCACTTATTTTTTGTCTTAATAGCTTAAATTAATTCAAGCATTCTCTTACTTTAAAAAAAAAAAAATCCATTGATTGAATCCATAGAAAAACACAGTAAAGCAAGTGTACAAGAACATAAAGGATGCTGGCAAGGCTTTAAAAATTCAAAGAACTCAAAGTCAGCATCAGAAAACTTGTGGAGACCTCCAAAAAGAAGTAAATGAAGGTCCAACAGCAAGCGTTCAAACTTACTGCAGTGACTTCTACAGTTTGAGTGAATAATGAACGTTACTGATCCATAACCATATGAAAGTGTAAAATATTAAGATGGCAACATATGGCAATATTTGTGGTTATCTAAAAGGGCATATTAATGGGAAATACATCATAGAGGAATGCCCAGAAAAAAAAGTAGTACACTTTCCCCAGAAACTCCTATGTTTGGACTCAGGAGTGCACCATGAGGTGCTCTAGGAAAGGTGTCACTAGATTTCGTTTAAACTAAAGTGGACTGAACACCCAAAGACTGGCACAAAAACCTCTCCTCACCCAGAACAGGGCCACCTCAGCTGTTTTGCCAGAGGCTGGGCATTTGGGATTCATGCCCTAGATGTAGTCTGAAGTGAGAAATTAAGTCCTCATGAATAAACAAAACGCCTAAGTACAAGTGAAGGATCAGCTCATTCATTATCTATTTGTTCCCAGGGCAGCGAGTTGCTAGCATCCAGATTTCAGCCTTTGTGCAGGGTGGCATGAAAACTCTGACAGGCTGATGATTATAAATATCCTCTGCAGCCACATCTCTGTTCTTCACCAAAGGAACAGGTTAAGTGTCCAAAGATGAATGAGGACTCCAAGTTGCCAATGTCCTTCTAGAAGTTGCTGCCAGCTACCACGAGCTGCCACCAGCTTGTGAGCCTCAGTGCCCACTCTTGGCTTTGGCGATTAAGACTTTTAGGATCCTTCAGACTCATGTAAGGCAGATTTGGATTCTTAAATTGCTTTCGTTTTAAATGCTGTACTGAAAGAATAGTAAAATCTATCAGAGCCTCCTACTGGTAGTTCAGGTCGTTCTCCTGCCTTGAGCCAGACAGACAAGGATGCCATTGAGGCTTCTTAGGGACACAGTCATTTCTTGAGGCGTGAGTTTCAGTCTTAACTTACAGAAGGGTACATTTGACAAGTATTTATTCCTTAATTTCTCCTCTAAAAGCACCAAAGCTTTCCACAGTCTTTCAAACATCACCTCACGGTAAAGCCTCACGCACACGGAGGTTCAAGCATAAGGAGACCTGGAGTCCTTGGGAAGGTGTTTTGCACCAGTGCTTAGCAGTGGCCCCTCTGACCATCTAGAGACTGGCACCAATAGAGCAAGTTTTCCCTACAGGAAGGTACTGATGACCCTATGACATCAGGAGAAGATGGGAGCACAGAAATGAGTGAAACTGAAGTAAGGATAAAAAGCCGTGAATGTACCGAGATACATAAACCAGTAACCGGCTTGAAGGACGTTGGAGAGTCCTGGGATGGCCGTTTGCTTTTAATATTTTTATTTTTAAAAGCACAAATATTTCTAACTGAAGTTTCTACTACAAATCACAAAGTAAAAAAAAAAAAGCTTTTAAAGCAGGCTAGATAAAATCCTTTTGAGCCAACAGGATACCAAAAGATTCCTGGAGTGCCTTAAACTGTTATTCACTGAAATATTGATATCCAGCTGACAAGTTATGCTTCTGATCAGCCACAGTACAAAATATTAGCTTGATGCACCATTAAACCTAGAGCATACCAAGTCTAGAGCCAGGTTTCCAAAGCGAAATGTCACCTGACTGGTACACTAAGAAACCTCAACTCTCACCTGATGAGAAAGGACTCAAGACAGTATATTCAGTCTCCAAGGTCAGAGCTCTTCAGCTGCAATTACACTTCATTTGCATTTCGGATCCAATTGCATTGCATTTCCATAGTAGATCAAGTATGTGTAGAATTCAAGCTCAGCCTTTGGATATCTAATCAACCATAGGAGAGTTCGGCATCGATTACACACAGATTATTAATTTTACCATTTATCTTTATACCTGATCATTCTTTCCCTTCCTCCCCCAAGTCAATAAGGTACTGTATGTCTAATAACTCATGCCATAGGGCAACAAACAGCGGGAAAGGAATAAAGGAACAAAAACACCCTGTTCCCTCAGCGTGCAGTCTGTCTTCTGTCCTAAGTGTTGATCCCATACCACTTGCAAGATGAAGTCTAAAGACCAGTCCTAAAGATATTTTTGCAAGTCAGGATAATGCAGGCTCATAAGGCGAGCTGAGCGCCTCCAGTGGCACCCCGGAGACCCCCGAGCTGTGCAAAGTAGCCTTCCTCCTCCAGCACCACAGGAGCAGCAGCCCAGCATTTCTAGGCTCTTCCAAGACAAGACTTGATCAGCGACGAGCTGCAGCTCCAACTGCTTGGCTTGAACTTTGTGTTTAAAACAACCAGGCCAAAAATGTCAATGGCAAGTTTTGTTGGTTAATGTACGTTGTTTAGCTCAAGCCATTTCAACCAGCGAGTGGAGAGGAAGCTTTCCATGAACATAGCAGAGGCAGGAATTGATGTGCAGTGATAGTGATCCCCTCAGATAAAGTTAGAAGCTATGACCAGGGCTTCAGAGGGACAAGCAGAAGCTGTCTGGGTGGTCCACAGTATCAAAGCCGTCCTTCCTCACATCCTTCTTCACTAGCGATGCGCAGCTGCAAGCTGCGTGTCACGGCAGACACAAGGGACACTTTCTCTTGCTGCAGATATTTTCCACTATCTTTCTAATCCCTCTGTCTCACTTGGCTTCAAAACAACCAGGACAAATCCCTGTTCCTTATCGGGGAATCATATTATCTAAAAGATACAGTACAGACTTATTTTACAACCCAAACAATTCACGTCACCTCTCTGCTCAGATAAAAATCGCTGAATAAGAAAAATAAGAAATGAAAATATTACAGAATTAAAGATTCTCTAGTTTCTTTGCCTAACTCTTAGTGTATATATATTTTTCCCCCTCCTCTGTTTGCACTATAGTAGTTCTTAAGTCTCACTTTTGTGGTTAAATTGACTTCTGACACTTAAAAAGATGTGCTGTTATTTATCTTGACATCAAGTTCACATGGGGAAAAAAATTAAACTATCAACATATTACAAATGCATAGGTACAAACAAAACCAAAGCAGGGCATTCTCATTTACGCCATGCTTCACAAAATTAACTTTGTTTTCCATTAATGTAGTTGATTTATATTCCATGCTTTCTCTGTGCTATTGTCATTTAAACATCATTTTAATTTAACTATCCTTTTTTCTGTGGAGACTTCTGGTTTAAATTCCATTCACAACGCAGCTATGTCTCTGAGTTGCATTGATGTAGGGATTAACCAATCTTACCAGGATCACTGGACTGGCACAGCACTTAATACAGGGGTTTTCATTATTTTTACTATGACATGACTTACATCAAGCCTGTTCACAAACACCGAACTGGTCTGAAGGAGATTCTCATCAGCCAGATGGGTTGGCGGAAAGACTTGACAGCAGAGCAGAGGCACTAACAACTGCTTCTCTCTGCATTAAAAAACACCAGAAAAGCAGCCAAAGTGCAATACACCGCGCTATCAAGAAAACCACAAATGGTTAAAAAATATTTTACATCATTGGGGATGTACAGTTTTCCAGCTAAATCAGAGTTTAAAAAGGAAACCATTTAATAAGACAAGCCTAAGCCTTTTGCATAGATCCTCCTAAAAGAGAACAGAAGATGGTGTAAATTTGGGGCTGTCCTGTGCAGGGGCAGGAGTTGGACTTGATCCTTGTGGGTCCCTTCCAGCTCAGGACATTCTATGATTCTATTATTTTCTCAGCGGAAATAAGAGCTAAGGCCTCCACAAAGTGTTATTAAATTATCTCCCTACAGGTACAGATAGGCAAACCACAACAACAGCTAGGAAGGAAGGGACCTCCTTTGAGCACATAAAATAGGAAGGATGGGCCAGGTTATAAAATATAACTGTTTTATAAGAGTCCTGCTCCTGGACACCAACAGAACAGGTTGCAGTGCTTACAGCTATGCTCAGAAAATTATGTTTGCTCTTTACGTCACTCAGAAATGCACTAGTACACAAGAAATTTGTTAGAGGCTTTATTTAATCCGCTTCTATATCGCACACATGCATGGTTTTTCCTCTCCCTTCTCCCCACACACACCTTTTTCCAACTAGAAGAGCCAGCCTTTTTCTTCCAAGGCAAAGGGAAAGCCAGATCCAAGGTAGATAAGCAGAATATTCTCTCAACCTCCAACCTCCAATATTTCACGGTTCACAGTTTACAGTCATAACAGGCTTCTGAATCTCGACAGCAGCCAGCATCTCTCGCTGGTGCTATGTAAAACCTCTCTAATGACACTGCCAGCAGGAGGGAGATAACAGGAACCCTGGTGCTTACAATCTGGAGCAGCAAGGGAAGCGTTACAGCACAGAGAAATTCAGCTGGCAGACTATAACTGGTTTTTTTTGCCTTATTAAGGGGTGGGGAGAGCGGACAGATTAAACAAAAATTGACTGGTGCCTTTAAAGTTTCCTAGAAACAGCTGTTCAGAAGTAACTTGGCATCGTGACTGCTGCAGAGCCAAGTGACCTTGTTTTAAAACATCATACTGCCTTTCAAAATAGGCTACCCTCGGAAGATGGACGGGACAGTCTGTCAGCTCCCCTCCCTTACTCTTCCCATCCAAGTGCAATTTAATATAAATAATATTATTCAATTGCCTGAAGAGGGGAAAATGTGAAGCTTAAAGGGTCTACTGGATTTCACTACATATCTGCCACTAGGAAAAAAAAAAAAAAATCTTTCATCTTGTACGCAGGTGACATTTGAGAGGCAGGTACTCACTGGGTATGCAAGTTAAAGCTTGCTTCATTCCGTTTCCATTTTCAGCAGGTACTGACTGACAGTACCCGACTGTTTCTATGCTTAAACTCAAGACATCCAGATCAGCAGCAATTTCATACCATATGCTCCAAGTAAAGGTCTTCAAATACTCCCGCAGTCAAGCCATGTCTGGCAGGAGCTGAGAATTATCTTTTTTTTTCCCCCATCCCCAGTTCCACCTTGAAAGCAGTTGAATATCCGTGAAAAAAATTCATAATCACATTCATTTACTGTACACAGCATGAAGATTAAGAAGCCAATTAAATTAAAATTGCCAATGAGACTAAAATAGCTGTTGTAGTCATGCAGAAAGCTGACCAGATAGAACATCTTGCTCTTGATCAATAGCAATTTCCCCTTGAATGTTTATGGATGTCTGTTTTTAATGAGAACACCCTTCTTTGAGATGCTCAGTCTCCAGTAGAGAAAACAGGCTATTTCATTTCAGTAGCGTGTAAACAGTCTCATTTACTAGACATGGAATGCTAAAAGGGATTTGAAAGTGTTTGAGTTCATTGTAATTAGATCTGAGACGATGACCAGTCACCTTGACTCCGTAAGACAATTAGGTTGAGACCCATACATATTCCTTTACAGTCAAGTCCTGAGTTTCTTTTTTTTCCCCCCTTAAATGCATTTTGGGATCTACTTTTCCAAATGAAAACGCACAAATACACCTGAACCGTAACAGGGGCCGCTCTACATTTGTTTCTTAAAAGCCTCCTCGCTGTAGTTAACATTTGCCCATTCCTTTGTAGCAGTTCTATACCACTTACCGGTTTTCTTTTCATACACAGACAGGGAATTTCAGAACAATTTGGTTCTTTCTTCTGTTTACTTACATGCCAGGCACATACCATTCAGCTTTGGTTAAATAACCGCCGAATACAGCAAAAGAAGTTGTAACAGCAGACTGTTACCACGCCAAATAATGCTGAGGAGTGGACTCTGCGAAGTCAGACTAAGTGAGCTGCCTGCCAGCAGTGGGGTGCCACGGTCCCCTGACGTGTACCACAGCCCTGCGGTGTGGCTGTCGCTTCTAGCATCAAAGGGGCAGGCACAGCATCACCCATTATCTACCAAAATCAAGTGGATTCCTAAACTCCGCTTGAAATTCTCATTTCCTTTGAAATGTTTGGTAGCTGGAAGAAGTTACTAATTCTGAGTTGCTGTGGGATTTCAGAAGCGTACCCCAATATCCATCCACCTGCACTCCAGCTAACACTTCTCTCTCTACTCAGCTCCTAGTGCCTCATCCAGCCACGGGTATTCACTGTTCACCTTCCTCACGCCCCTTGATTAAATAAAATTGAGTTGAACAGGTATTTTCTGTGAACGTGCCCAGTAAGTGCACTAAAGAAATTCTTTTAGGCGAGAAATATGATGTAGTTTCAAATATAAAGACTGCAGATAAAGGACATTTTTGAAGATGTACCTTTCCATCCTGTAGTAAAACGAGCCTGTCAGCAAATCAAACTCAGCATTGAACTTCAAAGTAACTCTGTACTTGAACAGACTGGAAATAGCATTTATTTACATCGATACATAAAACAAGCATCTTGTGCTTGTTGTAAGCATTTTAACATCATTTAATAGAAGCACTTTGCAATCTTAGCACTTTGTAATGTGTTAACAATGCTGAGTAGATTCTTAAGAGACAAATATAAACTATTAATATTTTATGTGTTAAGATCTTCAGAAGTCTTTGGGACTATTGATTACTTAAACCCATTAAGTGCTATTTTGATCTTAAACAGCTAGAGATATCGGCAAAGAGATACAAGCTGAGTGGTAATAGTTATTTTGAGAACGAGCAATTTTCAGCAGTTACCATTACTGATAATGAAGTTTGCATTTTTGAAGCCACTAATGAGTAAGCAATAGCTGCTAGGACAGTTTTGTCCAGAAGATTGTGTTTAATCTTGTATTTCCTTTTTTCCCCCCCCCGATTTAAACATGTTTGAGTCCAGTTCATAACAGAAGTATAGACCAAAAGACGACCATAAATTTTATGACATGCGATTTCTTTCTGTGTCATTTCTGCTTACTTTCTTCCAGAAGTTGCTATAAGTAAGACTAAGTTTGCTTCCAGCAGCAAAACCAGATCATTGCACAACTGGGATGAAGAAACAGGCACTTCACTACATTTTGCCTACCAATTCCCCAATATTTACTTTTAATAGGAAGAAACAGTGACTGCATTTCCACCTAGCAAAGAATCATCAACACCAAACTACTACTACTTCTTCAAAAAAGCATTATTTCAAAAGAAGACGCTGAATATCTCTAAGTCACATCATTCCTTGCATATTCACTCCAACATTCAGTTCAAGAAGAAATATAGTACATGCATGAAACTTGTTCACTGAAATCTCCTGGATGCAAAGTAACTTTTCTTTGCTCTATGCCTTGGAAAAAACAAAGACAGCAGTTGTTGTCCATGCTTTGACCCGGTAAGTATTTAGTCTCACAAATGATATATGAAAGCCCCTCTTTTCGCATGACCAAAACCAAGTGCTTGAAGAATGAAGAGATACAAGACTTGGTGGTTTGGATTTGGGGGTTTTTGTTTCTTTGGGGGCTGTGTGGTTCGTTTGTTTTTTAAAAACATGCCATGAAACACAACCCAGGGGTGCAAACCCAATCCCACTAGAACAGAAAGTTTGCCACCTGCCTTATTGGGAGCCACGTGAAGTCATCAGGGTTTAGCTCTCTCAAACCTTCAGTGAAGGCTTCAGTGAGCATCTCAGTAACAATAATTCTTTGGAAGGCCTT
Organism: Phalacrocorax aristotelis; assembly: GCF_949628215.1. Taxonomy (NCBI): domain Eukaryota; kingdom Metazoa; phylum Chordata; class Aves; order Suliformes; family Phalacrocoracidae; genus Phalacrocorax; species Phalacrocorax aristotelis. The sequence goes on from NC_134280.1 coordinate 67,039,862, forward strand.
TCCTTATTTCTCTTTATAAGGAATTACTGTAAGCACAGGTATCTGAAAAGCTGGATTTTTTTCTATATAAAGCCTTTTTACTTACCCATAGAAGACTGTATATTGTACGTGCTATTAAACCAAGAGGGTATACTTCCCAAAATAGTCTTTTGAATGCAAAAGAAAAAATCTGAGTGAAAAGATATTGATTTAAAGTTAAAAAAAAAAAAAACCACACCAAAACCCCCACACCTTTCTTCCAAAGACAAGAATTATTCTGGAAGTAAAGGACTATTACAAAGCAACTAGGAAAAAAAATTAAGCCACATTACTTTGAGTGGTACAGTCTTCACGCCCTTATTGCTATGTATCTGATCTACAGCTAATTGATTACTGGTTCCGATGAAAGAGAACCTGTAATCTCACACTTTTACCAACATGGGAAAGAGGAATAAGTGATTTCCCTACTAAAAAAAAAAGACAGCCTGAGCAAGTTGTTAATAACGAGATCAGCCTAGGATTGGGAAAAAAACCCAAAGCACAAGAAATGTGTTAGAAATACTTCCATGTGAAGGATCTCCCCTAGAGTTGCTCGGTTTATCTTACTGAAAGGCAAAGGAGAACACTTCGCAATGCAGTGCAAGGAGAGGATGCTAACCTCCCACCACCTAAAAAAAAATAAAATAAAAAAAACAACAAAGCACACCCAAAAAATACCCACACAAACAGAAAAAAAAAACAAACCCAAACCAGACAAAATTGCTTGTTCCAAATTACTGGTAGGGCAATCTGGTACAACTGGGTTTGTTTTCAATAATGCAATATAGCGGACTGATAGCAAGCACTATCTATCTTGATAAGATTAATATCCAAAAGGTACTGAAACAAGTCACTTTGAATTCATAGTCACCCTTTATCACAGTAAAGCAAGAATAAGCAGTGTATTACCACAACAAAACAACTATAACTTCCACCTATAGCAAGACCTCAGAGTAGGACCAAATTTCAGCTTAAGTATTGCCCGGGTTAAAGTGAGAGGTATGTTGTTGCAACCTTTGCAACTCGGACCAAGAGGTTTCTGTGTCCTCCTGAGAGACATACTGACTTATCCAGCTGGCAGCAAAACACAAAAGGAGAGTCAAGTCAGTTGCGGTAATAGCACTGCGAGGCTACTCAGAGAGGGCTCCTCCTTCGAAGCAAGGGCAGCATGAAGAGGAGAGATGGCACGCAAGAGGGAAGGCAAGGTCCCGCACAGAGAGCTCCGAGATATAGACAGGCTCGAGGCCCTTCTTTGCAGAGGGAGAAGTCACACAAAAGTACCATCTGGTGGGAAAGAGACACATCTGGGGTTTAGTTTTTAAAAGCAGGTGTATCTTGTTTATTCTAAATGAGGATTTGTATATATATTTTCTAAACACACACAATTAAATCAAGCAATCGGGGCTCACAAGCCAGAGATCAATTCATCACTGGTCTAACCTCCATCCCCATGTAACCTCAGATATAATTAGTACCATTGGACTTACCCACGTCTTTACTAATTTCTTCCCCTCAGAAGGGCAAGGTGCTGCTTTTACACACATGTGTAACAGGAAAGCTTGGGACATCTGAAACATCGGGTAACTCTCACCTTCATTCTTTTAAGTGCTCTGAAAATGCAAAAGCATTGTTTTCTAAAAAAAATTAGCTAAAGGCAGAAAAAAAACCCAGATTTTTTGTCTAAAATATTAGGAAGACCCACAGACTTTCCAACAAATCAGTACACATCTAGACAGCAACAAGAGAAAGGACTTGGAGAATAATTTCTTGTACAGAGCCAGGATTGCTGTTTTGCTTGACCCACAGGAAGCAGGCAGTGGTATTTACGAGACCAACAGGAGAGAAAAAAATTTTTGAAGGCAGGTAGGATTGCTATTTTCATTTCTATTAATACAATCAACATCGACTTGAGACATTTAGTGAATCACTCTAAATCCGAGAAAGGAGGCAGCCTCCTGCTCCAAGCAGCAGTACTTCCCTGGAGCTTGTGCCAAGCTGTTAAGAGAGCAGTGAATTCAAGTGCTTTATAAATATTTCTGCAGGGCTGTAAATTCCCAGTTCAGTGGGGAATACCTATGTACACATCTGAAATACACAAGCTAACACAGCAGTAAATCGGAGAAAAAGCTCTGTTACCCAGAAGCACCTCCACCTCAAACACTAGCCCAGGTGTCCACGCCATCAGGGAGTGGATTAGTGGATACTACTAGGCACTCGCACTAACTTAACTCATATGGAGTATCCCCAGTGCCAAGTCCAGCTTCTGGACACATATCCTCATCAGCAACTTCGCACCAGCTACAGAATGCCTCAAAACACTCGTAAGTTTTTTCAGATGCTGAGACATTCTAAGGTTCTTCCTTTGCCAGGTGTCAATCACGAGTGGGGAGCCAGGTTAGGAAGGACCATGGTAAAGGCCAAGAAGTACCAGTATTTGGTGAACTTGCACCCATCCATTTACCTGCCTCATCACAGCCAAGACAGAACCAAAGCAGCATGAAATAGCTTTAAGAAATGTGTTTCTCAAACTAATGCTTGTTTACACCTTGACTAAAATGCATGTGCTTTAAGGTTATTTGGGGCTGATGGGGGTAAGGTTAGAAAAAGGACTGGGAGGAGCTGTTCTGTGGTGAGAAAGGGGTCGCTTCATCCAGACCTGTGAACTACAAACACCGCAGCCCCTTGAACATCATCTCAAAGCAGTGACTATCTTCCCCCTACCATCAGTACCAGTAGCCATATGCCTGCACATCTCTGTTCTGGGGTAAACATGCACAAGATACTTCGATTTTACATATTCAAAGAACATTGATAGTCCCATATCATGCCACCTTTTACCCCAGGAAATACATCTTCCACTGGCTGCCAACAGAATCATAGCGATCCAGGGCTATACTGTGATTGATCATGCTCTCCTTTGCACCACCAGGCAGGATCTGCCGATGATGGGAACCCATACCGACCTCTCCACAGTGGAGGAGATTACACCACTTCCTTCTTAAGGTATACTGCCACTCCACAACAGAAAAACAAGTCAAACATGGAGGCGGCATCTTAAAATTGCAAGCGTGATAGGTTCAAACGCCATGAAGAGAGAGTAGAGGACAGCGACATCACTAAAGGTATATTTAGGATGGGAAAAGTGGGACTCCCAGGGTCCTATCACACACACGCACAACACGTAACAGAATGCAGCAAGGCTATGTGTTTCCAATATTATTGCCAGGTCCCTTCTTTCCCGTTTCTTTTTACGTTAATGTTTAGTTCTAAACCCTCTTATTATTTACAGTCCTTGACTACGACAGTGTTCTGTTAATGTTTTTACACATAAGCTATTGCTAACATCTTCAAAATTATCTTCTCCTTAATCAGTCTTTCTGGATTTCAGACACAACTCCCTACATGAAAATCGCTGTACTCCATGATAAAATTTTATCTATTTGTGTTTACACAAAAGACTATTCATTCCACATTCAGGATCTAACAGATAAGCCTTACTGCAGAGGCATAACTGGGAAAGCTCGCTAAATAAAAGACCTCAGGGTGCCAAACCAATTATATTGCTCTTGCTCATAGTTTTTCTACCAGCAAAGCTATTTTAACTCCTGTGAGGAGAAAAAATTATTTTAGTTTGACAGTTGGAGTGACTACAGTTACCAAGTTTAAGAGCAGCTGCAAAGGTTTCTTGAATCAGTGTATTTGATCTTCAGGTCCACCATTATGCCAGACTGAAGCACAATTCATCTTAAATAAGCATAAAAAGACAGAAGTCGGGCACTTACCCTACTTTAAAACCACTGTTGCACAAAGAGGAATACTAAATGTGCTCCAAATTCATAATTCAGCCCATATTGGAAAGAGGATGAAAAAAATACACAACAAATGCACCAGTCCAGGTCTGACTAGGAGTCTCTCTCACCGAAGAAACATTTTAGATAAAACTTGGATCCTTCAATTGTCGTCAAGGCCAGTCCCCATTCCACAATCACAGTTATACAGTTAGTTATCAGGAGTGGCAGTTTCAGGTAAGAGAGACATCCAGGGAGGAATAGATGTCTTATTTTCCCCTAGGAGGGGGAAATTCTCCACAGAAGGGGCAAGACAAAAGTCTTACTCCTTGCTGGGGGCTGAAATAAGTGTAAGCTACTACAGGCGTTTATGACACACACCATTAAAAAAGGAACTATGAATAAGCACACTGCAAACACACGCATGTAACTGCAACCAGAAAGCAAGCATTGTGGCAGCCAAATAAGCTTCCAATTACACTCGGTGATGTTCTCAATGAACAGTAATACAGCTGGTGTTAATATTTAAAGTAAGGGGTTAATTTAGGACGGAAGGAAGTTTCAGAAAGCCACAAACTTTTGGGAAGCCACAACCCAAACACCCCACCAGAGTCTCTAAACTACAAGTACGAGCCAAGAAAAGGTCACAGCACAACATCACTGCGTTTCTTCACAAAGGTGGGCTCTATTCACATATGCTTTTAGGACAGATCCTTAGCTCTTCACTAAAATTAATAGAAACAAAGCCTCCAGAAACAGACTGCACAGCAGAAACATATGAAAACTATCATTAAGAATACTAGATCTTGTTAAATTGGGGGTGGGGTAAATTTTTGTATTTTTAGCACATATTTGTCTCTTAACTGTACATGTGGTTTACATGACTGAGATGACTGTCTTCCCTCAAAAGAAGGATGCAAGATATTTTGAAGTACAAACTGAAATGGCAAATATTATTTTCACTGCAACTATAACCTTTAAAGTAAGAAGGGGCTTAATTACAGAGCAGCTGTCCAAATCTTCTAGTGACACTTGAATGAGGAAGCAACATGCTACGATTTTATTTGGTGTTTTTTTTTTTAAAGCTCATTATTTCTTCCAGTGGTTAGAACAGCTGGTGAAAGTAATCATTTGGCAAGGTCTGTCAAGGGCTAAAAAAAAAAAAAAAAAAGGTCTATTTGCCACGGTAGATTACATCCTTTAAACCAAAATGAAAGGCTGAAACGTACACACATTTATAAAAGAATAGGGGATTTTATGTTTCCAAATGGTGCAATTAATGTATTTGTGTATACACACACACCACTCACATCAGGTCAGCGTGCCATAAACATATCCCCTTCATTTTATACTCCTGTATTTAACTCTGAGCAACCTGGTCTAGTTGGAGATGTCCCTGCCCACTGCAGGGGGTTGGACTAGATGACCTTTAAAGGCCCCTTCCAACCCAAACCACTCTATGATTCTGTGATCCATCTTTATGACCCACGCACGCTTCTGCAGGCGTGCCCAGGCAAAGCTGCATTTCAGGGTACAGCCCGCCAGCCACGTCCGCAGGTACCCGCACTCCCCACACCCTTCTACAGTCCCTCAACTCCCAACTCCGACCCAGAGAGGCACCATCCCCACTGCGGAGGCCTATCACAGTTATCTTAGATATGAACTGAAACGCTAGGGGCTCATCCTTCAGTGGAACATCACAAGTACAATGTTTTCCTGCTCTTAGAAGTCCACTGAAAGTAATATTTCTTCAACAACATTCCCTCCAGGAATACATCCTTGTCACACCAGTCAAGGAAAACACAGTATTGCTAATAACATATGGTTCATTCTGGAATTCCTGGTCTAGTCTCATTAGTTCAGATGAGTATTGAAAAAAGGTTTGACTGACTTGGATGTACCACCAAACAAAACTTCGCCAATTATTTCTTGCAGAAAGACAACTTCTGTAAGCATGTACTCAGCCTAGCTCACCCCCCTTCCTTCCCTGAAAAAGTTTAACCCCTCAGTTCAATTTTAACAAAAAGAAAAAAAAAACGCCTCAAAAAAGAACAACACACACCAAAAAACCCCACCAGAAAAACCAAACCAACCACTAAGAGGCTTGAGTTTCACTGCCAAAACAAAGACGTAGGACAGATGCCAACAGAAGGCAATAGCAGCGTGTGCTGCTTGGCCAGTCACCCCAGAATGGCCAGAACAGAGCTCACATCATTAGAGGACACAGAAGAGAGCTGGGGGACAGTAGGACAGGCCGTTAAAGCACACAGCCTCTCCAAGTACTGATGCTCACAAGACCTGACTGTCCCTTGTGCTTAAAACCAAGATCAGCATTAGTGTTTCCAATGAAACATGACAAGGTGAATATTCCCAAGGGCTCAGACTGTTGCACTTCCTTTTCCAAAGTACTGCTCTGTTTTTCAGCTTGGTCTTACAACACAAGATTTTGGAACAGTTTGTTGGGTTCCCTCCTTTGCTTCCCCTGCTTCTGTGCTCACTCACTTCCCCCCTCCCCCCCCCAATTTCTGTAAATGACAAAAGTGGAGAAAATGGAGACGAACTACTCTACTGATAAAAGGTATCTTTCGCCCCAAAGCCCAAATAATTTCCACCCCTATTTAGATGTGAAATAATTCCTTGAGAGCATCCAGTTTTGAGAAAAGGCATTTCAAAGACGAAACTGTTAAGTGGATTGTGACCTATTTTAAGTAAATTCATCCTCAGAACTTTGAACTTAGCCTAGCATTAACTCATCCAACAAGCCAACCATTTTCACTTCAGCTGGAAGCACTAAGTCATCTCTGGAAAGAATGAGTCCCTTTATAGCACTCCAAATAGCTTTACAGATGTTTCTTGTGGAGGCCAGAACTTTCCTTCAGGTGGCACTAAATTATGCAAAGGTAGGTTCAGGTCATGGTCAGACTGAAGGTCAGGGGAGAGTTCGACTGGTCAGGAGAGCTGCTTCCAACCCCAACCCCACCCCCTCATTCACAGAAGCTGAGCCTTGAGCCTCATCGTTTTCACAACATACCAAAACTTTATTTGTATTAACATTAATAAGCAGAGGAACTACAGTCGTTCAGTTTCCCACTCATTCATATTTCGGGGTTAACATTTCTAGCGTGTACAAGGTAGACCTCTGGCTGAAGGTGCCTTTTGCATAGGCAAGGCACCTTTTCTTTCGATCTAGAATACAACTTATCTGTGAACACTTTCGAATTCTGCTGAGCTTACTTGATGCAAAGATTAAGGGAATGCTGCCCATCAGTCCACAAGCGCACCAATTATACTTTCATTATGAAACCAGGCTCAGCGCACTTACGAGCCTGCCCTCTTGAACGCAGGACCCTGACACATACAAAGCATCTACCGGGCTTAAATGAAAGGATGTACAAAGAGATGTGCCATTTACCGTCTGATGGGGTTTCTCCTTGCCGTTACCTAACCATGGAATTACAGGATCAACTGACCCATGGAAATCAGAGGTACCTCAAAAAACCTTATTTCAGACTATTTATAGGCTCCAACCTTGTAGTAATGGTTACACTGTGAACCTGAGCAGCAGCAATCACGCATAAGGTAATTCTAGATACAGTCCTATGGATACATTATCCTAGTATCTTCCATGCTACTTAGTTAAATATTCATTCTCATCACTCAAAGGTCTAGAATGAGGATCCAATAAAAACCAAACTACAATTAGGAAAGAATCTGAGGGGTGAAGGTTTTAATCTAATCTCAAAATATTCAAAGTCTGCATCAAGCAGTGTAACAGACAGCCCAGAAACTACTTTTCCTGGTGTTCTCCTAGCAGCCTACAACCCCTGGCCCTATGACTATACTATGCCTTAAAACTAAACAACAGAAGTGCAATGACTACGGGTTAAAGCAGGAGAGAATAGCCACAAGAAGCTGATGGGGAGCCTGATGACAGTACATGATCAAAACATACCTTAATTGATTAAACTTTTAGGCTAATTTTCGAAATGCATGTGCAAGGACAAGTCATACAGGTTGTTCTTGCCTAAGACAGGTATTTCAGCTACCAACCACACAAGTTAAGCAAGTAGAAAAGACTTGATTCTCTCTACTGGCTTTTCCAATACTCTCTCACCAGTGTATATTTTAAATGAACTGATAGTACTAAAAGGGATTCCTTTACATGGTGAAATAATACGAACAATAATGCACGTAGGCTTCTCTCCTAAGAAAGTTGCCTCAAGTACAACCACCTGAATGCTCAAATTGGATCATTTTCCAGTAGCATCACACCCACTCCTTCGATTCACTACGAAAGAAAAGATTTAAAAAAAAAAAAACCTGTCAGAATCAGTATCACAAATTAGCAATTCCCTATCTGATAAGGAATATTTTCAGCTGAGTTTGACTATTTCAGACTAAGCTATTAACTTGACGAGGCTAAGAATACCAAGCCTCTAGCATCATATTCAAAGCAATGTGACCATCGTGTAATCTGCTAATAGGGTGCAATAGGCCAATTCTGGTTTCCACACCACTTTCAGACTTGTTCCCATGCACAACAGTACTCATCTGTAAGCACTTCAGCGAAAATCTGAGTATTTCCGATGGAAGAGAAATGCACTGTTTCATGGCTGATATTCACAGGACTTTTCATGTTATTCTGCACTTCACTCCTTGCCTCTAAGCTCTTAATTGCACATGACAGAACTGCTGGGGCAAGTACATCTTTGGAAATACAAGACTGGAAAAACCTAGTGTTTGATGGAAAATGTTTTTCCTATTTGCATACTAGCTGGTCTTCAAGCACATGCACCGATTACTGTGCATCACCTTCCTCAGTATTCTCTACATATACTATAGGATCTTACCCTGGGTCTAAAGTGGCAAGGATGCTTCAAGTACAAGTATAAAAAGAACAAAGAGTGAGATAAAGCTCTTATACAAGGCCTCAAAGGAGAAAAAAACCATTTTTCTTTAGAGTATATTAGCATAAATCGCAAGACTTTACTTTCGTTAAACAAAAAATTCTTCTATTGATTACAATAGGGAAACTCACAGCAGAGCAGGTGGGGTCTAACTCAGACATATGAATTCCAAGTACCCCCAGAAATAACACAGGCCTCAATATCCCTACTGACAGTCTCCAGTAAAATGCAAGCTAGAGTGTGAAAAAAGACTATAAACCCCTTTCCTCCACCGAAAACCAACTAAAACAACAATTCCCCCACCTCTTCCATTTTTGTCACTAGTTACTGTGCTTCGTCATTGAGCCTTGGATGGGCCGCTGAGGTAGTGCGGTATAAACACAGCTCACCTACCTGACCTGAAAATGGGAAGGAGTACACCCACAAATACACAAAGCCATCACAAAGCTGTTCTGCACCAAGCTTCTTGCTCCTCCTTTTTCATAGCCTCAATGGAGAGGGAAGGAACTGAGACAATTCCTGTTACAAGAAAATTTTACTGCATCTTTAAGGGCAGAAAGATCCAGGCAAAACCACCGCCTTTTATTTCTGGTTTAAGTTTGCTATGTACCTTTGGAAATAACGTACCACATGGAAATAACGGAACCTCTGTCCCAGAGGTCTTTCCATCTATTTAGACAAGCGTAAAGATGAAGGTTGTGAGATGTAACGGAACGCAGATGCAGGCTCTTAGGTTGACTGTTCAGCAATTTAATACCGGTTTTTATTCTCCTTGTGTGTATACTTTTCGAAACACAGGTCAGAGCCGCATAGTCAATGTAAGAGTAAATAACAATCTGTATCCTTTTTAATGAGACCACTGTATTACTCCTCTGCTGTTATTGTCTCTCTACAAAACTAATTTGCTCCAACTACGTTTCTTCTCCCTGTGGCACAAGATTCGTTATTTAACCTTTCTTTTCCAAGGCTGCAGCGAGAGAAGGGAGCAAATTTATATTGTTCTTCCTTGTCATTTGCATTTCTTTATACAAAAAAGTTTTGCAGTGGTGTGAGTTTTGTTTAGATCTATTTTCAAAAATAATTGCCTCTGTTCCTGTAGCTCTACGGAAGCTCATAACCCAGCATACAGCGACTCTAGAGCAGACTTTTAGAACGTGGTAGCTGCAGCACAATTTTCATAATAGGCTCAAAAGACTTAAGACAAAGGAGCAAATGAAAGGTTTTTATGCAGCCACAATCCTGTTTCATTGCACTTGCATCCCTTCTGTCATCATCCCACATTACTTAATTTTACTGGAATATTCCTGCGTCTTTTCTGTCAGCCCCCGCTTTTACCCAGAGTTTTCCTAGATACACATCTCCATTGTTTCCGCGTGAATAGATCTCCCCCTCCCTTACACCCCTCTCTTACACCACCGAAGGAATCATCCCCTTGATTGCCCTAACAGTACATTAGCAGTTAAAAATACATATGTTCTACCACCTAAGCTTGCCTGCCTGGAAGAGCAGATGATGCCCACTCTGATGGCTTTCCCACACTCTGATTCCCCCATCAGTTTCAATGCAAATTCCCCACAGAGAATTACTACAAAGACTGGGCTCCTGCAAATGTTTATAGCGTAATTCAACACTGTTAATGAAGTAACCATGACACAAACTAGATAAAATACAAGTTAAATATGTCAGGCCTTAGCCACATCAATAGAAATTAATATATATGCATAGATATTATCTAAATAATGAAATAACTACAGGCTCCGCATTAGTAAGTAGTGCAGCTGTAACAACACAGAAAACCCCCTTGGATCCCAAAAGGTAGAGGAGTATAACACAACAGCAGAACAGCTACTGTTAACCTCATTTCAGGATAAAAACTGATGTGGAAAAATCAGCATAGGTGACCTAACTTACAGTTCAGTTTATCTTGAGTGGATACGCTGAGGAGCAATCTACTTCAGTACTATCAGAAAGAGAAGAGTTCAGGTTAAAGGCCATCAGTAAAAAAAAATTACAGCAACTGAAGGAAGTTTAATTAGATGAAAGGTGCACACGTATGAGAATAGAACCCATCTTTTAGCTTCCAGTCATCAGTTTTACACAATGCCTGGGACACGATTGTCTAGTATTGGGTGCTCGTCAGTGCACACACTGGCAATTCCAAGCCGTTTTGCCTATAAAAACAAGATTTCAGAGCTATGATCATCTCAGTTTTACAAGCATTTGGTATCTTTATCACTTTATGATTCAACATTAAAAAGGGTATGAGGCATCTAGTGATTTAAGGGATGATTTTCTTCCTCACAGTAAAGTCTTAAAAATATGCTTCTATGTTCATATTATCATGTTTCAGTCACTATACACCAGGAAACTGAGAGAAGTGAACCTAAGTGACTAATACTCAACTCCCATAACTACATTAAAAAAAAAAAATCAGAATGTGAACTACTCCTCACATCCTTGCTTTTCCAAAAGCACTACTCGAATTATCACATGTGAAGTGAATTACATTCGTTTCCTAATTAGATATTCTTTTCCCGTTACCCAAGAAATTGATATTTGATGCAATGGAAGTGTGCACAACACGTTATTAATCACTGTCAACAATGTGAAAGGTTGCAGAGATAACTACTCATCGTTACCGAATCTGGGCCAGTGGCCAAACAGAAAAAAAAGACCATGGATATTAAGTTATCATCAATGGTTATGTATAATTGTTGGCTTCCAAAGTTCAATACTCAAACATCTGACATACTGCCTCATGAAAGCCTTGGTTTCAAAAGGGTTTAGCCGCACGACGCTCTCTGCTAACATACCATATGTGGCAACGCGTTATGACTGACAACATGCTTAACACGATAATTAAGATAGTGGAGTCTAAGACTTGATTTTGAACAACATGCTGAAGCACACGGTCATGTTTTCCTCTCAGGAGTTAAGGTTGAAACTAAGCTATTAAACATCATGATGTTGTTTTATGTTATCTTTGACATTATCTGCAAAGGAGAAGACGCTATATTACAACTAAAGAACAGTCTTCATCCAGCCATGAAATAGAAATCAAGATTGACTGTTGTCATTGTTTAGGTGCCACAAAAGTCAAGTTGAAATCCACATTCTAGTCTCGTAAGAACTTATATAGGAATAGAAATTGGCTGTAATAATGTAAAAAGCACTCTAGATGAGGATATTTAATTGCCAACAAAAGACATCATTAAGGTTCATTTTAGGAATTGACTTGCAATAAAATAACTTCAGCATACTCCTCTCTTTCAGAAGGAAATTGGTCATTCCAAACTCCCAGAAGAATCTGGGCATGATATCTGGACATCCTTTAAGTTTGCTAAAAACACGTGCAAGCTTTAAGGGAACATAATTGCATCCTGTTGTATCCTCCAAGGACCACACTAACAGTCTTTGTATTACCTCTCTTCAAAAGGCACATCCCCAGCCGGTCAGCTAGGGCAGCCGTTACAATACACTCTGGAGCACTTCATGCTGCGTGAGGTTGTTAATAGTATATACTGCGGTTCACCAGGGCCGGGGGCCCATCTTCCCGCATTCAGCATGCGCTGTGGCAAAGACAAAGGGACTACTTCCCTTGTCCCCTGTTCAGGGAAATTGCTGAATCCTGACTGGTTTCCCAGGACCCCAGAAGCAGATGCAAGCCCAATAAACTACTAGGTAAGTGAAGTAAAACATCTACTAGCATTGACTGCGGCGCACGCAGTACTTGCCAGGGGTGAGGAAGAACAGACTCTGCCCCCTCTAACCATTCTCTAGCTGATACCCTCCCACTCAGACAAAATACACTGTGAAAAACAGTAACTTCTCTCTGCTCTGAATATTTTAAGTACACCTAGTGAAAAGGCTGCCTACAAAAGTTGCAATTGTAACCACTAGTGCTGTTCGTAGAGGCAGGACGCCAGAGACCTTCGCACTACTCCCCCATCCAAAATCATGAAATCCATTAAATAAATTAGAGGCTTACTTTGAAGGCACCTAGTAAGATAAGCTAATTAGCATGTTTAATTGCTTCATACATGCACCTCTTCAAAGACATTCAAAACATCTTGGACCAAAGCCTTGATCACAAAGAAGTCCTCCTGCGCTTCACAGTCACTAGCTTTCATTGCACAGCAAACGTTGTTAGTCCTGAAACATCACCTTAGGGCAGAAGAAATGAAAGGGAAGAGAGAAGGAGGGAGGGAGAGCAGTTACTGTTTCATCATCTCTGACAACGCGTACAACTGATGCAGATTAGAGGCAGTTTTTCGGCTGTCCTTGCTCCCCAAGAGCACAGGGCAGCGAGAGCGGGCTCACCTCCATATCTGCACAGGTCCCTGGTTCTGCAGGACATTTCCCTCAATGCATCCATCGCCCTGTCGCTATTTTCAGAACACACCAAAACTTCGTACATACAGGAAGTGTCTGTACTTCAACACACAAATGCAAAGCCACCTATGGAACAGTAACAATCATTTACAGTCTATATAGAGAGTATTTCAGGGTTTGGCTTTGGTTTTTTGGTTAGGGTTTTTTTGTTGGGTGGGTTTTGGTTTTTCAAGAAATAAGGACAATTTTTAAGCAGATTTTGTCATATGAGGTGAATGCTTGCATTATATTTGCTTTCATGTTGCTTACCTTGTGTTCTAGTCTGCAAGACTAGAACAAGTACATCATGGTTTAACCCCAGCCAGCAAAGAACCATCACAGAGCCAGTCACTCCCCCCCAGAAGAGTGAAAGTGAGAAAACTCCTGGGTTGAGATAAAGACAGCTTAAGAATTGAAATAAAATAGTAATAGTATTAATAGAATATGCAAAGCAAGTGGTGCACGATGCAATTGCTCACCACCTGCCAACTGACACGCAGCCCGTCCCCGAGCAGCAGCCCCCCAACCAGCTTCCCCCCACTCTATATGCTGAGCATGACGCCGTATGGTATGGAATATCCCTTTGGCCAGCTGGGGTCAGCTGTCCTGGCCGTGCCCCCTCCCCACTTCTTGTGCATCTCCAGCCTTCTCCGTCAGCACAAGAAGCTGAAAAGTCCTTGACTTCGTGTAAGCGCTGCTCAGCAGCGCCTTAAATGTCAGTGTGTTATCAACATGACTCTCATCCTAAATCCAAAACACAGCACTACACCAGCTACTAGGAAGAAAATTAACTCTATCCCAGCTGAAACCAGGACAAAGTATTTGCCATCATTCATAAAGATTATCCATTTCTAACTTCCATTTTATTTATAGCAACAACTAAAAAAAACCCAAACAAAAAAAACCAAAACCAGCACTCCAAGAACTTGCAGGAACAAGAGGAAAAGCAAGAACAAGCCACAGTTCTCCTCCACCTCCCCATCCTCCATCCCATTCCCATTCTACCTGACCCAAGATCAGCTGAGGACCTTGAAGCCGCATTGCCTAAAAGCCATGATGCCAGACAGATTCATTTGAAAATAATGCCCCCCTCCAAAAAAAAAAAGTATCTTAATCCAAGGGGAAATCCAATCCTGGGGGCTGTGTGTGTCAGATATTCTCATCCATGTAGAGCAAAGGACACGTTAGCCCTTGAAATGTAAATCTGTGGCAGCAAGGCAGCAGCAATACGAGCAGTCCAACCCATGTTACACACGCTCAGCTTCTTAAGAGGGTTTTTTTGTTTGAATATTTTAGTAAAGCTCCAGAGATGCCTCTTGCTGTTGGAACACACACAGGTTGATCTGGTTGCTACAGTCTGACTGCAGTGCTTGAAGTTCAGATCCTGTGATAACGGCGCAGCGAGCGAGGGAGCTAGGTTTTGCTTTTACACCTCAGCAATTTACATACCGCTCCTGAACAAGAGTTACATCTTTCCTCCTATTCTTTCTGATTGCCAGAAACTAATATTCTGCTCTATACAGAGAGATGCTTATACAGAGAGAAAAATCTAAGAGCTACGTCTACAAGCCGAAAATATCTGTCTTTATCTGACTTGCAGGTAATATAAGTACAGAAGACTATCAACAAGACATTGTGTTTAAGTCATTACAAGGTATGTTGAAAAAAACTGGATTTTCTGCTAATATCACTCAACTCCATTATCTGGAGGTCCCAAAATGCTTTGTAAAGTGACTATTTCCCCATGTTACAAATAGGAAGCCCCAAGAGACAGAAGTGTTTCACATTATCTTATGAACTTCCCCCACAAAAACATGTTGAGGGCTAGGTGAGCAAGGAGAACTATGTAGATTTGTATTTAGCACCTTATCTGTCACCAATATTGCCTCCCCAAATAACATGAGCGACAAGTTCTGACACTATCATAACGCACTATGCATCTTCTGGCTCATTTTGATTCTGTCAAAGCACTGAACACCTTCACTTCAGATTCAGCTACTGCAAATACAATGAACGACTCTGGACCATGCACCATCAAGATTTGAAGTTCCAAGCTCTTACGAAAGCAAGCATCTGCCTATCTAGGAAGACCCTTGTCTGTACATGCTTCCACCTCTTTTAGCACATCAGCGTGCTGTACTGCACTCGAAGTTCACATGTAGTTTATACAAGGTGGAAACTCTCCCCCATACGCAACTTTCATCCTCTACCAGCTGGTCTGTTATGCCATATCATTTGAGTTTTAAAAGGATGCATCCATGTATTTATTTTTCCCTCCTGATAAATATTTATGAAGATTTTATCCAGTCCTAACACATACATGCTGTAACTAATCTTCCTTTTATTTAGTCAGGCGTCTAAAAGGAAAAGAAGAGTTTGAAGACAGGCTACTCCTATAGCCAAGCCTGAGCTCCAGAAGTCAGTGTATTACATGACATGATACAGGTTTGGAAGGCCAATTTAAAAAAACCCAAACCAAAAAACCACACGCTACCAACAAAAAAAACCAACCACCCAGCACGTGAGATTAACATGAGTTTTGCAACAGTGGAGTGCAGTAAGCACTTAAAACCTGCAAAAATCAACGTTTGAAAGAAAGGTCTCTTCTGCTGTTTGATGACGGGTTTCCCACTGACTGAGATGTGGGCTATCAGCCTAAATAACACAACATTAAAGCACAACTTTAAGCAACTAACAGCCGATGCAACTTTCACTCATTTCCAATATCTTATATTGACTTTGACCAAGACTGATAGGCAGAGGACTCTGTTCTTTTGATAACAGAACTAACGCCGTCTAGGTTTTGTTTGCTTGTTTTAACATTCATGTTGTAGACCAATGGAACAACAATGAACCGAAGCCCAGTTCCTGCCCATCTCACAGAAAATTTAACTACAATCCAACTTCCCTTACCCCAAGTCTAGCAATTCTGTGATCTGTCTAGTTTCTAACCTCTCTTACTTCTACTGCGTTCACGGGATTTGCTTAGAAATTTTGACTATCACAGTATTAAATTCAAAGCATTTTAAAAATTACCTTGTTTGCCACGATAGAGAAAAAAACAGA
Source organism: Phalacrocorax aristotelis (assembly GCF_949628215.1). Classification (NCBI taxonomy): domain Eukaryota; kingdom Metazoa; phylum Chordata; class Aves; order Suliformes; family Phalacrocoracidae; genus Phalacrocorax; species Phalacrocorax aristotelis. The sequence continues at coordinate 67,056,012 of NC_134280.1, forward strand.
AAAAAATCAATGAAGAAAACTATTCATGTACATTGGAAAAATTCAGAGAGACACTCCAGTAGTATAGGCAATTCCATCTGCCTTGTTACATTTTTGGAGTAGTCAGATGCATGTTGTTTATCCAAAACAAATCCTCCGAGTTACTGAAGATCTGATAGTCACTACTGTCATCACAATGAAGAACTGAAAGACTTTAGAAAATAAACTGCAAGCTGAACACTTGCAGCACACAGAGCTCTCATTTTCCACGTACAAATGAGATTTTTCATAACAAGCTTACCTTGTCTCCAACGACTTCTCAGCTTACTTATCAGACCTCAGAAGTTACTCCCCTGCCCCTCAGCTCCCTCGAATACAACTCCTTTTTTTAGTGCAGAACACTTGAAAAATAGCTACACAAGTCTGAGTACATATTTATTACCATCAATGTGCGATAGCCTCAAGAGACATCCGCGCATCATATTCTGTTAGCAAGAAAAGGAATCAGTCTTCAATACCGTGCTGTTTTTCCCTAATGCTGCGAGGACAAGCTAATTTGTAAGCCAGATCATTCCTTTCTACAGGATGAAAGACAGTCTTGTGCAAAGGAAAAAAAAAAAACAAAACAAAGACCATCCTCTCAACCACCTTCCTGCCATGGCAGCGTTGCAGGAGCCTCTCGGTAGACTCCCAAAGACAGGTCTGGTTCCCATCAGAAGCCGCAGCGAGCACCTGAGGATCCGGAGAAAGGTCTGCGTATCTACACCAGCTTCATCTCCCTGTAATGCTATACACAAAACATTTCCACCTCACACAACGGTTTCTCTCTCATATCCTACCTCCAGGTTACTTCGTGTCGCCAGAAAAAAAGCGGGACTAGAGCCAACTGTCCGAGGGGCAAAAAGCTCAGCGCAAGAAAGGCAAGAAACTCATAGATGTAATATCCCTTCCAGTTTTTCTCTGCAAAGGAAAAGGAAATTATGACTTGATCTAGAAAACAAAGAAGAGTAAAATACTGCACTACAAGGGGGCTTCAGGTTGGGAGAAGAAGTTAAGATAGCTGGTGGGCGACTGCCGGACTAAGTTATATTAGAGTTAGACCAACGTAACATTGAACAATTTTAGAAGAAATATCAGCTTTCATCTGTAACATATATTTTACTGTCAGGTTCTGTTATGTTCTAAATACTCCTTTTAGCAATCCTTTGAAAATAACATATGAACTTGAAAGTATACACAGACATGTAATGCTTTGAAAAGAGAAACACATAGCTAGGAAACACACGTATTTCTCCTATTCACTAAAAGCTCCTTCATCTGCACTGAAACCTATTATAGAGCCACAAAGCGCACCAGTAAATATATTTTAAGTTGCCTGTAGTACTGGATCTACACCTTAACAAAATCTAATTTCTTTGTTAAGGAATATATCATAGCTTTACTGCTACTGGAATTTGCCACTGATGTTTGTTTCTCAAAGTTGTTATGAATTGCTGTAGTATGCAAGCATCTACACCACATCTGTCAAACTAGACTATAATCAAGCAGAAAAAACCCTAACACTGAGTGCCTAAAAATAAATACTGACAAACGCATGTCTGTCTCTCCCTAATGCCTCCCTTCCTGCCAAACCCTTGAGGTACTCTTAGCTTTGCAATATGCCCTAAAATTAGTAAGTCAGTCAGAATTATCAGAGACTATTTCCTTTAAACGCCTTCCCCTTTTTTCCCATTCCCTTTCCTACCACTCCCTTCACCAGTAATATCAAAATAGTGGACCTCGGGGATATCAAATTTGCTTCCAGGCACAGACATCACGAGAGGCAATATCTGACTGTCCAACATGAATTTCCCAGCTATTTAGGTTTTGAAGAATTTAATATCACGGCCCCTACTTTATGACAATTACTCCAAAGCCAGAGGCTATCCATTTGCATAATAATGAACATTTTTCTGAAGAGGTGTGCAGGAAACTACAGGCTAATGAGTTCTAGGGTATCTTGCCTGAAAGTCACACTTGCTTTATAAAAACAATTAAGAACACAACCTCTAATGTTTACCTACTTGTACATTTTATGTAGCAGACCGAGAAACACCTGCCCTATTAAACGAACAAAAACATATAGGAGTAATTTTTACAATACCGAGTCACTTGAAAAAATTCAGTAGTTTACACTGGACTGTTCACATGTCTAAGGACTGCAGGGGTGGGCTGGCTTCTGAAGCTGTGCACCTAGGGAAACGCATCCTCCGGCACAGAAAACACGGGTTTGCTACATCTCAATCACAGAAAGAGTGAAGGAAATACAGCCATTTCTGCTAAATCACTGTAAAAGCAGGGAAGGATAAGTGAGGTGCATTTCACCGCTGGAGAAACGTTTCCAAGAACAATTTGGAATCTGGCAAGTCAGAGGTAAGTTTTTTACAATCTGCCCAGCAACGGAAGAAAATTTCTTATTAGGCAGGGATTTTGCCACAGCATCCTACAGCCCGTGTTTGATAGAAATGTAGCAGGCTTTTCCTCTGCAACGTTTGAAACTCACTTGATTTTTGTTCTTTATGCTATCCAGGTTATACGCTATACTGCATAGCACTTACTGCTTGAGCCTTTTAGTTTCATCACCGTTGAAATTAGGTGGATGAAGCTGCTAGGATCTTAGCTAGCAAATCCTCACTCATACCACAAGATGTGCAGAACCCAAGTAACCGCCTCACTAACGCGCTGGGCGAGTGCTGGAGCACCGAGTCCAGGCTCGGAGCTTCCGCTCTTCAGCCCACGCTCGCCAGCCCCGACAAGGAACCCGGGAGCCCACCAGAGAGGACGGCGTTCAGTGCAGAGCACCACCTCGCCACACAATCCACTGCTGGCTGGAGATTTTCCAGATCAAGGTGCCTGCCTGAATTTTAAAATACCCCAGCTAACTTGAGACCCTTAATACTTGTAGCCATCCAAGACATGAACGACAACCATACCTAATGCCTTAGGGCTTAAAGCCTGTGGTCAGCAGGAGCCGGAGCTGCGTTTCTTCCCTACACACAAGGCAACCAGCTGATGCATCGTATTGTTGGGTTTCTCTCCAGCTCTGAAATATCAGATATTGATCAGTGCCACAGGCGATGCAGCACACCAGACAGCCTGTTGTAGGATTTGTGCGGGTAGGTCACACCAGTGCATTCTTAATCTACCAGAGAAGAGGGGAAAAAAGCCCATTTAAAACGAGGTGCTATGTAGATGGGAACACATGCAGGCAGGGAAGCTCTTGCAGGCAAGAGCCGTGTTAGGGGTGGCTTTTTTTATAAAACTACTCGTCAGCGTTAACTTTTACTCCCTTGGGACTGCAAATCGTCAACTCTTCCATATTGTCCAACACAGTTTCAGCACACAGAAATCATTTCTACCTGACTTTGTGCAGCTCCATTTTAAATTACATCTGTGCTCATCTACTCTGTAAATACTCTTCCATACAAGCATTTTCAGAGGCATGCTTTCTAGGTTTCCAAAGTAAACCTACAAAAATAACTAAGAAGAATTTTTCTGCTTTTTTGCACGTGTGTTGGGAGGGGTGGGGTGGGGTCAGGCTCTTCTGAACATGATGTAATTCATCCCCTACTTTTTTTGGTTAAGTTAAAGACCCAGAATGAGGCACTCTGCTAAAACAGCACCATCAGCAAGTTCATAAAAAGCATTATAAACATTTTTAATAGCTGCTTCCAAAGCCTCATCCTTTGCAATGTAATGCCTCGCCCACATTTATTCCATTAATACATAGCCACAGCGCAAGCAGCAGTTGTTTCTGAATGTCATTGCCCACTTGGTTGCGCCCCCTGATCAACTTTACTTCTTCCCTCTAACAGAGGCTTGAAGTTGCTGTTATGAGGAAAGCCAATATTGTCGTCCATCACCTAACCCACCTATGAGATCAGAATTTTGAAAGCACGCCCAAATGATTTAGGAAGGTACGGTACATTGTCTTGCAATGCCACCATGCTTATACATGGATATTCCTTACATCCTTCGAACTTCAGACAACTTAGTCTTGACTAAAGAGTTTATTTCCGAGATAACAAACTTCACTTGAGATTAGGAAGAGCTATAGGTGAGCCAGTGACTACAGGACTTTTTGTTCATTGTTTTTTTCTTGTTCGATAAAAAAAAAAGTAGTGTTATCTTGGATCAACCAACTTGAATTAAGAGTCGAATTTAGCATTCCCAGTCCAAGAGAGGATAAAAACGTGCTAATACAGCTACTCTGGAATTACTCAACATGGAAAAACGTTTTACAGCTTGATTTACACGTCATTCAACCGAAACTGCATAACCTAGCAATACAGACAACTGACAGGTGTGAGATAGGCCCTCCCGACCAGGCAGAAATCAGGATTTGAACTTTGTTATCTACACTGAGGTATCCCAATGGTATCGCATAGTTCACATCATCTAGGATGTCATGGGATGGATTCCTTCAGGGACAATTGTTTGGAAGGGGGCTCAAGAACAGTAACAACTGAAAAAAATAATCATACCCAGTATAGAAGATTGAATAGGTCCCGACATTGTCGCAAAAGTAGCCTCACTCACTGGGAGAGAACAGACAGTTTTGTATGAAGAATTTCCCCGAAGTTTAACTGCAGTCACAGATAGAGGAAAAAAATATTTAATATGAGGCAGGTTCACAAGCCGCGATTATGACAAAATAGGCCTATCTGGATACTCTCCTGTGAAATGGGAGAATGCAGATCAAAAATTTAAATCAAGGTTATACTTCACACATCCCAAGTAAACACCTACATCACTAAGACACAAGCGGAAGTCACTGTTGTTCCTTAGTCTTATTTTCAGGCTTTGTATGCCAGCACTCCTAGTCCATGAACACAAAGAGATCTGCCCTGGTTCAACTACAAATGAAGCTGGCATTTCATTTCTCACGTGGATCACCAAACACCAGGTACAAAGAGCTACCTGCATGGCCACAGAAACCCTCACCTGAGAAGTCTTAACATTAAGCTGACAACCCATAGGAACAGAAATAGCCCAGCACACCTCCCTTACAAATCCCATCCATCCATATTCCATCTCTCTGTTTTCGGAACCATATACATAAATGCTTAACAAGTCATAACATACGTATGTACGCTGTTCACCATTTACTTACTTCCATGAAGCAGAACAAGGGTAAAACCCAACAATCTGTGCAAGTGTAAGACCTCAAGAAATCACACGCAAGCTTTATTCATTCTACAGTAACACAGACTTGGACGAAAAGGACAGGGCAAGAAGATGGAAAACCTCAGTATCACACTCGAGTCAATTCTAGATGAGACTATACCACGGAGACCTCAAGCACAACAAGTTCACGCAGTCTAATCCTCCACTGGCCTACATCACCACAGACCCTTTGTATCACATCCTAATGTAAATTTGCACAAGTTGGGGGAAAAAGAAATATCAAGCCGTAATTTTAAAAAAGCTTGCAAAATTCCTTTAACCAGACAAATTTTACAACAGACATCGGCTCAACGGGTAAGATTCACCGTCTACCTTATATAAATATTTCAGACAATCCTAGCTAGCCCTGTTTCTTCACCCAGGAAATTTCCTTAAGACCAAAGTCTGAGAGAGCATGATTTCATTATTGCGAGTCGTCTCCCAGTCAAACAACTCTCTCATTAAAACCATTACAGAAAGAAAATAGATGGAAAACAAAGAACAGAACACCTCATAACGATCCTCAAGGTTCACATCTGCATTGCTGAAATGAGGAGAACTACCTGTTCCTTTGAGCCTATTTCTTAACGGTGTGGTTTAAAATAGTCACAGACAGCACACCCACAAAATGGGTTTTCAGGAGCATCTTAGAAGCAGACGACGTATGACCTTAAAGCAGAAGCCAAGCCTTGGACAGATCACCACGGCTCATCTAAGTCTCCCACATCTGATTCTGTGAATGTCAGGTTTAAAGTAGATTTATTAACAATCTTAATTACAAGAATAAAAGCATACACCCCTTAGCTGGGAACTGACATATTACAGAGGTTGTTATGTTTACAGGAGGTTTTATCTACTTCCAAAAAGAAGGACGGTTATGACATTTTCTCAGTTCTCTCGCTTAGTGGATTATTATCGCATTCCTTCATCCATAAAAGCCCAGTTAGCTACATTATTAAAACATCACATAGCAGCTTGCTGTAATTTCATAAGGTAAGACTTGCTGAAATTTATAAGTGGTTATACTTGAGTGCTTTCACACTGGTTCAGCGGCACAGCACCCATCAACTGCATTAATGTCTCAGCACAAAAAAAAAATCTACTAATAAATATGGTACTTAGCCATCATTACCTCACTTTAAACAACACAAGTTCTCAGTATGAGAGGGTCAATACATGCGAGATCACTTATGCTCTGTAAACTGACTTTGATAGAAATGTAGCAGCAAAGCATCCTCAAGGAAACCTGAAGTGTATCAATAACAACCCAGGAAAAACATAACACAAACCAAAGAGAAAGCTTATAGCATATGGCTTCAGCCAATAAAAACAAGTCAAGAGAGAAGACGCCCCATGAAAAAGTGCTAGTCTGCTTTTAACACTATAAAACTGCAACTCACACATTCTTCACTCAAAAACAACAACAAAAAAAGATGAGAGTTTTCTATCAAGTAGAGAGGGGGAAAAGAAAAACCCACTACTGAAGACCACCATCAGTTTGGCTTTACAAGGTCCAGTGTCAGACCATCTGTGCTTCTGTGGGAGCACATGCAGGTAGCTTGAACTGACACCTCAAAGTCCAGGGTGACAATTTTTTCTGCAGTCAAAAAAACCCCACAAGCCCCCCTACAAAAGCAACACCTAAAAGCCTATGAGGTGCAATATGGGCATGCTGCTTTCTGTGCCGCCGGCGGCGACGACAGTTCTTCCAAAAACCTACTAGCCTAATACACCAGAGAGGCACAAATAAACCTCTGCTTATCTTGCGATTTTCAGTTTTTATTGGAGCCAAAGGTTTAGTTGGACAACAGAGCATGTATAAGCATATAAAATACACATTTACAGAGATCCTTCCAAAGCCTAAAATCATTTTGCAATTATATTTCACTCATTGTCGATCAAAGAGGTCCCATTCAGGCAGAGCAGAAGACACTTCTGTCACATTTCTTTACCGTGTCCCAGTAACTTAGAGCTACTCATCTGAATGAGAAATCAGGAAGAATAGGAACGAAGGATGGAAATCAACTAGAGAAATACTCCATTTCACTCACTGGCAGAAAACGCGTTTAGTCAGAACACAGGGCAGTACTAAATTTTTCATGACACAGGACGCTGGAAATGTGCCCAACTAGGTAATTTTAGCAGCACTTTTTTCCTGCTTTACAGTGACTTTCTCAAATGTCCTCTTCAAGAAAAATCTGTTAATTGATCAGTCATGAGCAACCATCCACTTTTGGTATCGAAACAATAACCTACACGCAAACTCAGTAAGTCTACAGTATCACCCACGCCACTCTGCTAGTTAAAGAACTGGTGCCTAGGTCGTATATTGGCATAAAGCTGGCTCACTTTATCCACATTAGTACCCATGTTAGTAACCCTACTACCTTCACCTGGTCCACTTACGTGGTTCTTAAACCCGACCAAATTTTTCACTCCTGTGTTACAGGTTGTGTGGAATTTGGCCACGTAATCCCCCCTAGAGCTAACATGACTTATGCAGGTAGGTGCGATGCTATCCCGAACATTTATACTAGAGTCCTCTTAAATTTGGCCTGGAAAGCTAACGCAGCAACGAGTGAAAAGAACCTGCTTCTACCGATTTCAGCAATGTCAGGCGCAGCCCAGTTTCTAGTTCCTGAAGATCAGCCAAAATTAAAAAAGCAAAACCTTATACCATGTAAAAATAAGCACAAATAATAAATCTTGTCTTGCTTTAATCAATATAGCTACTAAGTAGATATCTAGAAATACACTTACCAGAGGAAGGAAAAAAAAAGAGCCAAATTAAGCTTTATTTCTCCACCACAAATGCAAAGCTAGCATTCTATTATTTTACTTGGGCAAGACACGCCAGATGCGTCATTGATTGGTGTACATATACATACTGATTTCTTCTTGCTTCAAAACCACTAAACAACGGTTGATTTTATGTCCATAAAATATGTTGTTATAAAAAGGAGAATGCTCTCGCCCAATTTAAAATGAGCTTGGTCTTATTTCTTCCAGCCCGAGCCTCATTTCCAGTAACAAAAGTGTCTACCGATGATTAATTTTAATGGCCTTTGATCACATACCCACTTTTCCCAATCAGAAGCCTCAGAATTTTAAGCTTGAGAACACCAAAGTTGATATTACTGTTCAACAACACAATAACCAAGTTGCATCAACGTTTCTTTTCCAAATAGATTTTTCCCAGTAAACGTAAGTCTAAGCAAAGCTCTCGTCAGGAACCTTCCCCTGGAAAATCCAATAGGAAATGAAATGTAATACTCTATTAAGACTTGTTTTGCAAACAGAAGTGAGAGAGATCACCCAAGCATGCGGAGTCATTAAAATGGATCTTACATATATCATTATAAATTTAATAATCTCCATGACGGCTAGAGTTCAAGTTAAAATGAGTGTCAGCAGAGCATGACCAATTGATGTTATCCCAGCTGCCACTGAGCCTCACTTGGGGTTACATTATACATTCAGAGGCCCCACACTACATGTGCACCAAATACCCAGCGCCAGGAGCAGATGGGAGATGTAGGCTTCTATACCTATCAGCAAGGAGACACAGACATAATTGCATATTAATTTTGGTGCATCAAAACAATTATAGTGTACTTCGGTGTCACAGGTCCCAAATGTTATTCCCATCATGCCCTATATGATGTATAATGTTCTGCACTTACGGAGAAGAAGAGCGTACTAGCAGCCTCCAGAAATCGAGTCAATAGAAGGATTTTCTTTCAACCCTTATTGATTTACTTCAGTCCCAAATGCTTCCTTGAAAAAAGCAGGAGGAAGACCTTGGACGGCTTATCAGTTAATATATCACACCTGGTGCAATTAAAATGTACATAGGACCTCTATTTGGTTCCCTAAATGTCCATTCTCTGGAGGGAAACACTCGCATTTTACCCAATTTCTGAAAGTTTTCTGTCACACCATTAGAAATGTAAGCAGCCTAGGAGAACCACTTTTGTTCTTCAGCAGGCGCGATGAAATTGTGACACAAGCCTCCCTCTCTCTGAAATTAGACAGCGCTGTTGAACAGCAAATTAATAGCTGACGGTCAATTTTTTTTTTTCCAACTCACTATTCAACTGAAATAGAAATCATATGTAAAAGCTACAGGAAAAAGGATCTCTCCACACAAAGCTGAACACACAGTGTTTTCTATCACCCACCAAATCTGCATGGAAAACGATATAAATGATTTATGCAGCAGAAACATGTCAAGTTTTACAGTTTGCTTGACTGGTGCCAAGAAAACAGCTTTAAAGTCCCAGTTGTTCACAAGCCACAGTTTGTCTGAGACGGCAACTTCATTTAGGTCAACTTAACGCGCCGATCCATTAGGATTAACCAGTACAATACTACCACGACGCCGAGAGCTTCCACAAAGCACCTGTACAGGACAAGGTCCGCCAGCTGACATTAAGCACATTCCACCGTGCCTTTTGTTATGTTTCCAGTCAAAATCACATCTGGAAACTACAGTAAAATGCGAACGCTGCCATCGGGACAACGAGGCTACTGACAAGCGTACAACGTTTTCAGCAAATTTATTCACCAAACGCCAAGAAAGCAATTTTTAAACCGCTCTAATGATATCAGTGAGAAAGTTAAAGTTACAACAAATCAATAATCTGGCCAGACTCAGTAGGAGTCAGTATACTTTGCTGCCGCTGTAAGTCTCTTCATCAACAACTATCCAAAATCCTGGGGATTTTGCCGTTCTTTGACTCATGTGACAATTTTTCCCTTCCCTCAGCTCTTTGCTCCACACATTGCAACAAGCCTGAAGAGAAAGACAAGCTTTTTTTTTTTTTTAATAAATATATAACCAGGAGACAAGATCTACAGCTGACTTAGCATAGCAAGCAGCAACCGCAACTGATGAAAGCATCATAAGGAGCTCTTCTGCCACTTCATCCAGCAATTTAAGCAGAAAGTGATTCCGCTTTTTGTCACTTACCCTTTTTTGATCTTCCAGTCCATGTGTCACAGGCTTTCTTTTCTGATGTTGGCTGGATTCAGAGCCAGATTCCATTTCCCAGCTACAAAGACTCTTCCGGCCTCTTTAAGCTTTCTCTAAGAATCCATAGTACGAACAACAACAAAAATCAAAAAAATAATTTAAAAAAGGCAAGCGAATTCCTTCAAACCTCGTCCATGCTTATCATCCTTCCAAATTCTTGTTTGCCATCACTGCTCATTATCTTAACAAGCAGCCATTCTGTGAGCCTCTATATCCTATTTTAGCTCAGATGTAGGTTTCCATTTACGTGCCTTAGAGAAGGATGACAGAGCTGAATCCAAACCCAGTAGTTTGTGCCACATTATTGCTCCATCAGCAGCCTTTTCAGTGCATTCCTGGCACAGATAATTTATACGTCAATAAAGGTGTAAATGTGCATTTAATCCACTGTGTTGATATTATCAGCATCCCTCTCTTGGGCCACCTTCCTCCCATAAATCAATGTAAACACTTCTCAGCGATAATTGCCTTTTGCAAATCTAGCAGGTGTTAATTACGTAAAATCATCCATGCACGCTTGTCATCATCTTCTGTGTATTCAAACAAATACCTAAAAGGGGGGGTAAAAAAATAAAAAGCCATTTTTACCAGCTTGAAAGAAAACATCGCCACTGATATTCTTTGCCCACCACCACAAGCCGCAAGCCAGAACCAATACAATAATTATGTATTTTGTACATACTACACCCTTCATCTAAGGCCGTCGAAATGCTTTGATGCCTGTTTAGTGCGCCACCCCGCCTTTGGGGTTTCTTGCATAAAAACACCCCAGAACAATAGCGATGTACATCGGAGCCGAGCCTACTCGACGCCGACTGAAGCCTGCAAGGATCAACTCAAAACTCAGTCTTCCGGGATTCAAGTCCTGGATCTAAAGCCAAATTCATTATGCTTCTAGGGACCTTTCTCCATGGTTTATAAGGTTATTGTGTGCCACCTCCTAAATTCCTGGGGACAAGAATAAGTGAACGAGCAGGTTACATTATTACTTGGAAAAGAAAGCGGCACCTGAAATCGCAGGTTCGCAACCCAACCACCTTATAATGCTGTTCTTTTTGTACCGAGAAGGGCAAGTTTACTACAATAGAGACAAATCGTTTCCCAAGTGAATTTGTAAGGTAGGATCAATACCAGCAGGCTTCAATATGCAGGCACCAGAAAAAGCACATTTATTAAGCTGGATTCCATATCTAAAAAAGCTAAATATTAAATCCATTTTAGAGACCTTAGCTTAGCATGGTATAAGAACACATATTTAGCTGCATGTTTTTGCTATAAGCTCTGGTCAGGAGACAAGCACTACTCGTAAACAAAGAAAATAACAAAAATCATCCTAAGAATCAGACATTCTCCCATCACTAAAGGATGTGTAGCACGAAAAACAGGTTTTCCATAAACGTAATAGAAACTGGGTATCTGTACCCCACTCGCATCTTTCTACAGAGCTTCAGCTCCACCTGAACCGAATACCTCGATCAAATACCCAAGTCAGATACAAGGCAGATTTCTGGTCAAACGCATGAGCAGGTTTGTTCTGTGTGCCGAGGTGCCTCGTTAGTCCAAGGCAAAACTGACAAGACCACAGGTGGAAATCCCGCTCTTGCCTGTGGCTTCGAACGCTCTCTTCCTGCTCCTCACTGTGGAGCAGGTCATTAATCGGGTTCTTCCTTCTGCCGAGCACAGGAAAGAATATGACTGATTGCCATGACGCTGCCATGCTCTGCCATTTGAAAATAACCAAAAAAAACACACCTAACCCATTTCATCAGGGAACAAGAGGTTTCAAATTTTATTTTGACCAACAATCTCCTCCTGACCTGTGGTTTCACACCTGCTGATATCCACAGAAACCATACAGGGAGCTCGAAGGCGTTGCTAGGGTCAAAGACCCTTTACTAAGTATCACACGAAAAAAGAAGCCAACTTTTATAAATATCCTTAAGTCCCAGCGACAAAAACTTTTTCCCTCCAGTGATTTCGCTGTGATGTGACACATGAGACTGCATCAGTCACATCGTGTAATGCCACGCTGGAATAGCATGACATAACCAGTGCAGCTAAGGACAACGTCTCACTGCACAAGAAGTCCCCTGAACCAGAAGAAAAAATTTAAAAGAAGAGGAAAAAGTGCAATCTCTCTGGAACTTCCTCTGTTACGGCTTTAACCATCGTGGAAACAGACTCTCTGGGGAAACATGCAAATTTCTATTTGCATAGAGCACTAGTATATGCCTGCAACCTTAAAGCATGCCTTACTGTGCATTTAGCGTCACTGCATGAGTTAGCTGCGTTATATATTCACATAAAACAAATTACATCAACAAGGAAAAAAAAAAAGAAGTATCCTGAAGCTTGAAGAACCATTTATTTCAAATCAGCCACAAAACAAAAATTTTAAGCACCTAGATCGATTTATTTCTTTTGTTCTCCAACAAAAAGAAGTTTCGCTTTTCATCTCTGTGCATTCCTAAGTGCAGAGATGGATTCGTTAACAGTAAACTGGAATTTAAAGTGAAATAGAAACAATAAGAAAAAACGCAAGCTTTGCTGGGGACTTCACCACACAGCCATCACACACGCTAAGACCAGCAAAATGCCAAGTGATCAAAAATCCCTGTTATCTCATTTTCCTACCACCGCAACATCCAGAGGCCCCAAGTCAGGCTCCGGATCCCGCCGGGCTACGTACACCAGCACAAGACACCAGCTTTGAGAGCCCAGAGCCTAAACCTGACCACGGCTTAAGCATACGACCAATTTCAATGAACAGCAGATGAATGTATATTCTCAGCTTTAAGCCTTAAGGGCTGTAACCGGAGGTGTCCGACCAGGGTCCGTCCTCACTCGCAGCCCCAGGACGATCCACACCTGCGCAACACACCACCCAGGAACACCCCACTAGGTAAGGGCATCCCCAGCAACGCCTCCTGGTCCCTATTCTTTCGTGAAAAGCAGAGCCAATAAACAAACATAACTTTAATTTTTCCTTATTAAAAAATATACACAACCTCACAGCATCGGAAATTCCTCACTGCTGTAACTGACTATATGTTAGAGAAAAAAAATAAACCAAAATGTACTCGCGGGTCTTTCTCTATAAGTCCTTTTTTTTTTTTTTCTTTCTGTCTTTTTTTTCGGGGGTGGGGGGGGTGTTTGGACTTTTTAAAAAAAAAAAAACAAAAAAAACCACGAAAATAAAAGCACAGCGATAAGTTTCCCCAGTCTCTAACACAGCCCGAGGTGAAAGACAAACCCCCGCGGGGACACCGCCACCCGCGGCTCGCGTGGGCTCCCCGGGAGGGGCGAGCAACCCCTGCCCCGGCAGACAATAAAATATAAAACCAATAATAATAACGATAACAACGCTAAGAGGCCGCCGGCGGCGGCGGCGGCGGCAGCAGGACCCCGCCGGCGGGCAGCGGCGGGCTCGGAGCTGGGGAGGCTCCCGCTCCCGCCCCCGCGGGGGCTCAGCCCGGCGCCGCGGGAGAGGGGCTGGGGACCCACCGCCGGCCCCCGCCCCGCTCCGGCGAGAGGGAGAGCGGAGGAGCCGCTCCCGCCTCGGCTCAGCCCCACCGGGAGCTCCCCCGTCGCCCGGCGGCAGGAGCCCCCTCACCAGCGGGGCCCGCCTGGGCGCCGGCACGGCGCGGGGTCCCATCCCTCCCTCCCGCCCGGGCTCCGCGGCTCTCCCGCCGGGACAAACTTCGGCACCCCTCCCGCCGGCCGGGCGGGCTCACCCGTGAGGCGGCACGTTCCCGCCGGTACCTGCTGCTGCTGCGGTGGCGGCGGGGCGCGCTGGTCCTCCCGCAGGCCGGCGGCCCATGCGCCCGGGGCAGGGCGAGCGGCCGCCCTGAACGCCCAGCCCGGCTCGGCTCGGCTCCGCTGGGCTCGGCTCCGAGGGGCTCGGCTCGGCTCCGCGCCGCCGCCGCCGCCACTACTCACTCTCCCGTTGCCGGGCAACTGCCTCCCGCCCCCTCGCCTTGCCCCCGCCCTTCTCACAACACCGCCCCCGCCGGCCAACCACGAGAGGGCCCGCCGTGCACACGTGGGACCGGAGGACCAATGGGAGACCGAAGAGGAGGCGGGGCCTGCGGTCGGCGAAAGTCAATGAAGAGCCGCTCCCCGGCGGCCCCGCCTCGCCCCGCCCCGGCGGGAAGCGGCCCTCAGCGGGAGGGCGGTGGCCGGACCGCGCCCCGCCGCGCCCCGCCCCGCCCCGCCCGCCTCACGGCTCCGCGGCGGAAGATGGCGGCGGGCGGTCCCCGGCCACCTGCCTGCGGCGGGAGGGTGCGCTGCCGGGCCGGGCCGGTCGCCCGAGGACAAGCAGGCACCGGTACCAGCACCCTTGGGCTGCCTCGCGTGACCCGCCCTCAGAACCCCTCACAACATCACCGTGTACAGCCGGACGGTAGGGTTTGGGACAGAGGGTGTCACGTCCCCGTCCTGTCCCCCAGCCCGCGGGGTCAGAGCGTGCCTTGGGACGTAGGAAGCATCGCTGCGGGACCAGCAATGGGAAACGGGCACGCACGTGCGGGGGACGCCGCGCAAGAGGTGACGCACGGGCAGCATCGCTCACACAGCGTTATTAGTGCAATGTGTTGTTGGTACCATATGCGTCTTGATGAGGTATGTGTTCCAAAAACACAGTATCAACACGGTATCAGCCTCCTATGGGTGCAGAGGCTGGAGTTACTTGGGACAGAGCCAGCCTGCGCTGGAGCCTCGCAAGGTTTAACAGGTCAGCGCTAACAAGGCAGGCTGGATCTAAGTTGACTCCTTGAAGAACCACTTAGGCAGCTCAACACCGGTTCTGGAAATGAAGTATGGATGCGCTCCAGGTGGCTCGGCAGAAGCCTGTGCCGGTAGCTGTGCTGGCACACACCTGGGCGCCACCAGGCCTCAAGCAGCAACGTATTGCTTCAGTCACCCTAGATCTGAGCTAGCCCTGCCTGACCCACACACAACTTCTGTGAGGAAGCAAAAGAAAACTCTGCCAAATGTCCTCATGGATGCAAAACTAGAACAGAAAAAAAAAATGGTTACTGGGAGCAGAAAGATTTAACCTCAAACTGAAGCACGCTTTTAATAGTGAGACACAGTGCTCTAACACACTGCGTTTAGAGCAGAACATAACTGTCAAAGTCAAGGCTGGCTGGAGGCCACAGAAGTAGGCGGTGTCAAGCAACCATGGATTTCTGAAGGCAATCAGCTGGTTATGGCTCACTGCCTGCTCTGTCTACGGTCCAAGAAACCCAGGATGGCTACTGCCTACCACCTTTCGAGCGAGGCCAGCGTGAAGAGAAATGGTCCTTGTTCCTCAGGAGGATGTGTCTGGGAGCAGCACCAGCCTTTACCCTTCCTATCCCACCACCAGCCGAGGATTTCAAGGCATTTTCCTCATTCTCTGTCTGAACTTCCATGAGTCCTATACGTGATTCTTTCTGTGGCACCTCATTCATTGGGAAAGAAAATTCAATTCCCCCCAAATAAAATTACAACTACAGCCTGACCTTGCTTTTAGCTTTATCCTCAAGGTTGTTGATGCATCAGAGCTACGGCTTTCAGCCCAGTATTCGGTCATCTGCTAACATGAAACACCAGTGAATAAAATTTATATCTCATTTAGACTATTTCTTTTAATTTAAATTGTTAAAATAGGTGGCTTCTGTAAAAAGAAGCCTATGAACTTTGGTTGCCTGAGGTTTCGTTTAAACTTACTGGAAGAATGAGCTGCCACAAACGCCTGGGCTGCTGCGGCTCTTGGGACCTTTAAGGACATCGTGGCTTGCAGAAGGCTTCGCTGCGACACTCAGTCTCGCCTGTGCTCAAAGGCCTTTGCAAGCATTCGGTGCGCTTCCCGAATGCCAGCTCCTGCGGAAGATGACATTTCTGTCGCTCTGTAACTCAACTGCCATTTTCCATATCTGATCCATGTTTCTCATGCAGACAACAGGGACGAGAAATGAAGCCAAATCGGTTCTTTGGCAAATTCAGGTGGCGTTTTAGTACAGAAAGAGATGGTTTATAATACATTATTAAGAATCTCTGCTTCTGCTGTAACATTTTTATATTTAGAAAATCTTCTTTTAAAATATGCGTCTAGAGGTAGAAAAGAAGATTACAATAGCCTAGTCTGTAATAAAGGAAAATTCGGATTCAGTGGGACTGCTGTAAAGGCGCTTATTTATTTTCCTCAGGAGTTGCATTTTGCCTTTCACTCGTTTGCCTGCAGCTTTGGTTGCTGTGGAGGTTTTCTTCTGTAAATTCTTCAAAGCGATGGATTTTCCCTTTGAAAGAATGCTTGACTGTAGAGAACTACAGAAGTGTAACCTTTTAATTTTTTTTCCTGTGCACGTGCGATGCTTTGAGCTTTGAAAAGACAGGTGTACCGCCACCTCTTCTGCTTATTTGCATGCCGAGAGCCTGAAAATTTGCATTACTGGTTTCATACTCCTCAACTGAAAGGCAAGGACAGTGATCTTCTACTCTTCCCAGTTAAAGGTCATCTGCAAGTACATGTTCCTCTCTAGTTCAGATTAGTGAGACATTCATCATTTTACGAATCAAAGAAGCATAAGGTATATTTTTATTAAACGATACGGTTGTAGCAAGAAGCACTAGCATACAAGGTGTTGCACTTACGTACCCTTGCCAGTGCTTACAATCTAGACAGATAAAAGGCAAGAGAAAAAACAACAGCATTTTCATCTCTATTTTAGAAACAGAAAGCTATGGCACAGAGCTGATAAGAGGAATTTGCCAAAATCAGGTCTCCCAACTAACATCAGCATCTTAACCACAAGCTATTCCTGTTCTTGTGGGTTCTTATCCTTTTGGTGTGTTCCAGCCTGTTATCTAGGTAAAAGTAATAATGTGTTAAGTTACAGGCTTGGACTCTAAAAAGATAATGATCAAAGACCAAATTCTCATCTCAGTGATGAGAACTGACACAGGGAGCAATTTGGTGACTTCATTGGACATTAACACAGTAATAATTCTCTTGTCTAAGAGTCCTTATGGAACAACAGGCAACAGTCATTGTCCTATAAAAATCAGTAATGAAACACTTGAAACGCACACCTTTATCCTAGGGATAATGTCATTCAAATCCCAACGCAATTCCTATTAAAAAGCCATTTAGTACGTTCACAGAAATGAAACAATGCTGGGGTAGGAGCGCCAGCCTGGGACTCAGGACTCCTGAATCTGTCGGTTTTCTGCCAGCTAAGCCCGCACCAGCTACTGTGGCAGCACACCGGATTCCAACAGGGTAAAATTTAAATGCCAGCCATGCATTGTAAATGGCTTAAATCAAAGATTTCCTTTTACCACAAATTCCATAGCAATTCTAACAAAATGAGTCCTTGATCTTAGCTGGAAGTCCTAGGTACCAAGCCCACAATAATAAAGGGCATGCTAATACTGAACATGCTTTGGAGTTGTGATCTCAGCGAGGACAGCAGGATCTGGCCCGATGCATTTTAATTACCGCTGCAATACAAGGCTACTGAAATGCTGTGAAAGCCACAATGCCGTAATCACACTCTTTGCCATAAGCATTAGAAAACATGAAGCTTCCTCTGCAAGTGCCTATTTTCTGACACTACAAAATGTCACAGAAAGTTCAGTTCTCAAACAGTAAAAGATGCCTAAATATACTGAATATTATTCATAATCTTAAAGAACTATATTTGATAGTAAGTGAAAAGTTTCATAATTAGAAAACAAAGCATTCATAAACGGCTACATGCAATTCATTATCTAAAGACTTTAAATCATTTAGCTTCAGATAATTCAGCTTTGATCCTTAGACTGTAAGAGTCAACATTTCCTGAGGTGTTTTCACAGACTTTTCAGGACAATCTTGAGTTCATTTGTCTGCGTGTCTGCTGCAGGGTCTGGTAAAATATTCTGTTATGAAACTGATGGCTGCAATGGTAGGAGTGTTCAGAGAGCAGAATAACAGGGATGTTAAACTAAAATAGCAAAGCTTTCATTAATTTTTCAGGCTCTGTTATGTACCTTTTAGCTTTTGGCTGTAGCTAATCAAATTGAATGTTCATATAAGTTCTGACTGCAGGCAATGAATTCTTAAAAATGTCTTATTTTGCATTTTTAAGAGGTTATTGTGTAATGCATGTACATTAAGAAAAGCTGTTGCTTTTGGGGATAGAATGCATCTTGAGAATCTATTTACCTCTATGAAATCCAATATAATCTTTGAAAGATTAACTTCTGAGATAGCTAATAGGCTTCCTCTAGGACAGCCAGATGCTGTCATTCTTCGTTGTATTCTTTGGCAGGGGGAGTGGGGGTGGGGATTGTTTTGTTTATTAAATACCAAAGATTTCTTTAAAGAAAATTTAGTTTTGGAAGATGACATCAACTGTTCATTTGATCAATGGAACAAGACATGTATATAATCTCTTAGAAGCTGCTTCACCCAATTACCTCTCCTGTGATCTGAAAACCATTAGACTAAAGAGAAAGTTCAAATGCTACATTGAAGTGACAGTTTTGAAAGAAAAGGGACAGCTCGGCAGTTCTCTAAGAATTATGTCCACCCTGTACTCGCTAAAAGGGGTACCCCTACCTCTTTGGTGAGAAATACGTAGATCCCTTGCTCATGGCTCATAAGGACAGCTGCTTAGATGGACTAAGACGTCACAAAACCACGTCTCTACAGCAGTTTACCTGAACTAAGGATTTGCTTCACAGTGCCTTATATTTACAGTGTAAATATTCTAAGACTACCCTCTATCAACTATTGTTATTGTTAGCTAGCATCTCTTTCATCCTCAGATTTGTCACTCTGCTTCCATGGCTAGAATACATGTCTCCTTGAAGTAGCTGACTTCATCCATGGCTTGTATCCATGGACAGCCAGTGTCTTCCATGGTCCCTCATTATTACAATAAAAAACCTTTGCAAGGGTTAGTTAGGATTGCAGCGAGCCATCACCCGAGATTTTACCAGTACTCCATACTGCCAAAGCAACCTGCTCTCTCCTTTAACCAGTATATTTGTTCTCTCAGGATACTGGATATCTTAGTAAGTGGCATCTTGCTACACTACGATTCCATCACTATTGATGGCATTATCCTCAGAACAAGCAAGTACATACTTCGCGTAATGGCATCAAAATCTTGGTATTGACTTACCAAGATGGCTTTAAGATAAAACAGAGGCAGGAAGAAGCAATTTGATCACACTTGTTTAATCCTTGCTTTGGCAGGTGAGGCTAAGAGCAGACCTCAGTTGCTTGTCTGTATTCCCAAGGACTTCCCCGAACATCTGCCAGATGTGGTGGCATTCTTAAAATTATCCCTGCTGTTATTGTCTCCTCGGCCTCTGCAGCCCAGCCGCCTAATTGGAAACAAACCCTTTCTCAGGCTGCCAAAGGAAGAGGAATGTACTAACCCTCACACCATGCTCGCCTCAGCCCGCGACTGCTGTGTCCGGAGGATTCCTACTTGGCAGTAGGGACGCTGTTAACCAGGGGCGACCTCACGGTGCGAAATGGTTATTCATTGGCGTTTGGTGGAAAGGCCATCTAAGAGATGCCAACCTGACCTGCTACACACCTCACAATGTTCAAGATTTGAGATCAGTGCTTTGCTTGAACAGGACACCTTGAGAGTGTCTCGGGAGATCTACATTCAACCAAGTTCTCTAAAACACATTTTCCACGTCTTCTCTTATCTGAACGGAATCTGTCTTACAAGTTAGTCACGTATACTGTAAAAGGTTATAGACTGCATATAAACATGTTTAATGAAGCTGAATACTGCAAGCATAAGCAGCAAAAATATTTTGTTTACTTAACATTTATACACACTCAAGTAAAAGCTTGTTAAGTTTGGTTGGCTAAGCTCATTTTCAAAAGGGACCTAGAAGGCTGAAAAAATGAAATAAATCAACATATGTATAAGAACACAATCACTCATATTAGCATTCTAGTTAAGTCAGTGATTAATTCTCCTTTGAGGAAGAAGTGGTTGTAAAACGGCTCTAGTCTAACATCTAGTAACAATATTACAATCAACTAAAAATTGCAGATTATATCAACACATGCATATGTACTATAGGAGAAACTTTCAGAGCCTAAACTTTAAAGAGAAATCTGAATAAACATGTGCTAATTTGAATATTTAAATACAGATTCAAATTAGCAACTCTCCACAATTGGGTTGTAGATATCTGCCCTGTTGGCAAATAAAGAGATCACTAGAGTTTTCTGCTGGCGTTAAATGGCTGAACTGGAAGAGCAGGATAATGGCAGGGCAGAAAGAGCTAGTTCCGAACTAAACCGGCTGTTGTCAGAAAGGTTCACCTGAACTCAGGTGGGATGATGAGAGACACTACAATGGTATCTTTTTAAAAACATGAGTAGCTGTTCTGTCTTGGATGATCTGGACATCATGTATGCTGTAACTGAGCCTTGAATACAGGCTTAGTGGGGGCTTTCCCCACTGGTAGGAGTTCTCCATCCTACTTGTCAGTGTCAGTAAAGACTGCAATAACACAAAGTGGGAGCCTTAAGACCAGCACTGGAGAGAAAACGGAAACCTTCTGCAGAAGGTCAGTCTTTTCACACTGACTGAGACGTCAGGAAACTGAGCCTTTCCCCTTGGAGACATTGAAAGACAGTACGGGATGCCCAGTATGGATTAAGAGGGCAATCATGAATGCCCAAGAAAAGCAACTTTCTACAGATTTTAATTAGTGGTTACAGCAGAGGGGAATTTCTTATCTTAGCAGGCCAGGAAAGGGGGACTTTCCATATCCAAACGAGGAAGCTGAGAAGGCAGCCCTAATTTCCTTACTCTAACTCTGTCCTTAAATATGCAGCACTCCAACGTCTTGGAAAGGCTGTCGGGTTATTTCCCACAGGCTCATTTGCAGTTCTTATCCCCTCTCTGATTTTCTTCGCAGCAAAAAAAGTTACTGGGAAGGTCCTTAGACAATCTTGTGGCTACAGAGATAAATTGTTAAGATTAAAAAAAAAATCCTTGTGTCCCAATAGTAACATCCGCATCACTTTCTGTGAAGGCTATTCTGGGGTGTTGGATTTTGGGGTATTAATTTCAGTAACATTAGTAAAGGCTTCCATAGGTTTTAGATTGTAATGGAAAGAGAAGCAGATGTGTTCATGGATGATCTAGCGGCTCCAGATAGAAGCTAGTAGGCTAAGGTATTCTCCAACTGGATAAAGCCCAAAGAAACCTGGTCTGATCTCATAGCTGACCTTGCTTTGAGCAGAAGGTTGGACTAGAGATCTCCTGAAGTCATTCCAACCTGAATTATCCTATCATCCTACGAAAAGAGAGAATATGCTTTACAGAAACCGATGCAGATGTTAGGACAGAGAAGACGGTTCCCCTCTAGAAAACAATGATGCATTTTGAAAAGATTCTCTTATGCCAGTTATTTTACAGTCTGAAGTTACTCAAATCTGATAGAGAACAGTATGAATGTTTCAACGCTGATGCAGTCCTACAAGATTCAGCTGGATTTAACCAGGACCACCTTTTAATTGGGGAAGCCCAAAGACTGTGAATAGAAGATTAAAAACACTGCTAAGAAATTGTTACATCCACTTTGTTAATATGAAAAAGATTCTTTTAAATAATGGGCATTTACAACCTCACGTTATCTGTACATCAAAGGAAAAAGTATTTGCCTCGATTCTAAGGTAAGTTTATATGATTACAAAGATCTTCATAAACAGGTGAGCTAAGGGAGAGAAGGAGAGAGGCGGTGGGTTCACATTTTTGCTTTAATATTAATATTTTGCACTTCCATAATCTCTTTCATCTAAGGATTTCAAAGCACTTTACGGACATTAATGAATTAAGCCTCACAGCAGTCCTGAGAGAAAAGGTAATGATTTAAAGATTGAAATTCAAAGAGGTGAATGGATATAAATGGCAAATAGCATTCCTAAGATTTCATACAGTTCTTAGACCATATGGAAAATCTGCTACTTTCCTCTTCATTTATATCCTGTGCCTTCAAGGCACTTTACAGTAATGGAAAAATTGTTAAGAAGTGTTTACAACTGCTTACACACAGGTAGTTTGGATACAATGACAACAGTAGTAGCAAAATAAACAGGGAATAGATCAGATTGCAAAAAACATGGGTTGTTTTTAACATGTTAAACTTAATTTCAACCTATAGAGGTAAAAGATCTTACAGAATACTTCTGCATTGAAACGGGTTTGCTTTATAAATTACACCATTCAGGACTGTATGAAATAACTAAGACAGTAGTTAGAGAATGCTCTGCTCAGAGTCAAATGCAGTGTCTGAACACAGAGGCCACAGCAGAAGGAAGGAGTCTTGGCACTCGCTGGAACAGAGGCAAGGAAAAAGCCCAGTATACAATACATTAAAGTGCACTTACATCTGTAATGACGAGCCAAATTCCCATGCCTTTGCTAACCTGACATGTTTTGTATATAAATAATTTATTGATAGTTAGCAGAATTCATCCCAAAGGATGCACTATCTTGTGGAATGATAAAAACAGTATCTTTCAGAAAGGAAGCAAAGCCTTTGATGCATGGGGACACAGCATTTCAGGAGCTGAACAGGTATGCTGTGAAGTCTTGCAGCTTCTCCTCCCCTTTTATGTTTCCATTGGTCACAGATACACTTTCCTCTCAAGCATATTTGCAGTTCTTCAAGCTGCAAAAATTCATAAGCAAGACCCAGAGGGAAAGTGCCGTGTATCTTCCAGGAAGAATATGTGCTGTAATCATGTAATGAGATCTCTCTCTCTTGATGTAGAGCTTCCATTCAGTGGAAGAGTCAACAGTCATGTTAAGGGCATGTAATAGCCTAGCTCAGAAGTTCTTGCTGTCCTGGGGCATTAGGAGATGACCCTCTTTGCAATTTTGTTTCTTTTCCAGGTTTGTTTGTGATTGATTATTTATACTTTGAACAGAGCTAGAAACAGAGAATTATCTGCTTACAGAGAAAGTACCTTCATATCAATCAAGAAAACCTGCAATTACAAGTGGAAGCTCATTTCACAGTCTATAAAAAGAAAACAAGACCTGAGTTATAATACATGCATATCAGCCTTTATTTACAATTATGATAATCAAACTTCAAGACAAACACCTAGGAGTAATTTTTCCTGCAGGAGGGTGCTATTCTAAGCATTCAACTACAAGGGCTCCTGAGTCGCTTTGGTCACCAGCCATTTGGCTCAAAAAAGCAGCATCATTTAAAGGTCATCCTCCCCTTGTGCTGCTGCATATCTCTGCCTCTTCAGAGAGTATGGCAAGCTGAAAAGATGTCCAACCCCAAAATCAACATGACTGGGCAGATTAACCAAGAATAGCAGTAATGTAGCAAGCCAGCTGCATCTATCCCTCTAAAACTACTCTAAGGTCTTAGAAAGTAAAAGCAGATGTACCAAGTCATGCCAAAGAACAGTTTATTTCAATATCCTCTCCCTAACAGCGCTCGATAACTAAAGTCTGTGAAAAGATGTGAGAACAAACCAAGCACGGAGTTGTATTTCTGTACTGTATGCTTCCAGCAATTTGTGGCATGAGCCTGAGCCAGGTGCTGCCATCTAGCTCTTGTATTAGAAGAGACTCCCAAGTCTTCCTCTGAAGATGAACACCTGGGCAATCACAGGCACCCCAGAATCCCACACAATTTCCTCATCTGTTTGTGCTAAATAGGTAAAACTGTGTATGAATTCCCATAGGGATGCAGGTAGAAGACAAAGGCACGCCCTTCTCCATGATGTCTAGTGAAAGGACAGGAAGAATTGGCATGAGGTGAAATACGGGAAATTCTGTTTAAACATTTTTAGAGGTTTGTGTTTATTCAGGTTTAATTTATTTTTCAGTTGAAGGGTGATAAATTGGAACAGGTTGCCGAGAGAGGTTGTGTAGTCTCCATCCTTGGACACAATCCTGGACAACCTGCTGTCGCTGACCCTGCTTGAGCAGGGGGTTCAACTAGGTGATCTCCAGAGATACCTTCCAACCTCAGACGCTCTGTGATTGTGTGAAATACCCTTGATTAGCTAATAGTGTATTGCAAAAGATCCAGACCCAAAGGATTTCTATTCTTCCTGGCTTGAAGCATGACTTGAAACTTCATCTTCTATAGCCCAGACTCTAGTATTCTATATGAATAACTGTCTGCTGCAGACCAGAAGGAGTCACGTATACTTAACTGTTAAGCTATGGAGAATGCCTAAGACATTCCCTCAATATATGGATAAGACAATTATACAGTATCGTTAGTTGTCTTGTATGAGCAAGCTCTCATATAAGTCAACAGCAAGAGTGCTGCTAACTTTAAAATAGGGACTGTCCCAGCAAAAATATGTAATTTTTTTATCCTTTTGAGTCACAGGTGCTTGTGCTCTAACAGTCTTTCATCAACAGAACCTGAATTTTTCAGCTCCAAAGTAAAAGTGAAAACTTGAACAGTTTTAATGACTGGTAACAAATACAAGATCAAAACAACCTCGCTGGTTCTGCGCTATGTAAGTAGCCAAAACAAGGGGTCTTGCATCTCAGAAAGAAGGCATTGAGGCATTTAACAGGTCTGCAAAATTCAAGCTCCCAGTCTGGGCTTCATCTCAAAAATCTTCATGCACACATCAGATTAAGAGCTTAAACCTCTGGTTTCTCAGCACAGGCTTCTCTCATTTGAAGGTTATTTTATCTTCTATGAGTAGCAACAGCCCTTATCTTCTCCATGGCTTAGCTATTAAGAGGTGGCATTTATTACGGTTAATATTAATGCATCTGGATGAACGGCAGAATTTTACTTTCTAACCCAAAGTCTATAATGATGTGCAGCATCAAGATACATATAGTTCTTTCCTTTTGAAAAGCAGAGGCAGTAGGTTTGCAAACTCCTATAGAATTCAGGGCTCTCTCAATGTTCTTTATATGCTGTACATGCGCCACTGCATTTTACTTTTCAGTACCCGAAAGTTTTGGTCAAGATGCAGCTTATCCCATGCCAACAGAACTCAGACACCCCCATCAGCTCAGGAAGGCTCTTTCATCCAGAGCTGAAAAACATTAAAAGTAGAAGACTCTTAGATCTCAACTGTAGTTGGTTTGTTCTCATACGTGGAAATGCCTCTGGAGTGTTTCAGTGCTAAATTCTTACTTTCTGACAAGCTGTCCCCTTGCCTATGTTTTCCACTTTCAAAGTCTCTCCCCTCAAGCACTGAAGCAAATGCATTTAAACCATGCATCTAAACTGAAAAATGTCTATTAAAAAAAATATGTAGGGAAGCCTAAGGATGGCTGAATATGTCCTGCTTGACAGAAGCTACTTATATCCAAGAAGTCAGTGTCTCCTCTGACAAAGTGCAACATGTTCTTCCTGTATTACGTTATTAAAAAGGAGTTTAAACCAAATTCCCAAATCCAAACGTTCAGACACTGGGAAGATCAGAATTCCAGATTAAAAACAGCATATCTTGCGTAACACATTCAAAATCAAGCTCTAACTCCACAGTTTATGCTTCTGTTTATTACTAAGATTGGCTTCATTGTTAGCCCATACTTTTAGGGAGCTGATGAACATGGACTGGCTTTGCTTGTACTATTCAAGCAGAGAGCTAATGTTCTATTATAATTTAATTATTTCCATGACACTGACACTACTAAGTATTCATTCAAATACTAGTCCTAAAATACACCTGACACTACAAGTTTCTCTTCTGCTTGGGTGCCCCACATTGGCCAAGCAAACTCAAGAAAAGTAAGAATAAAGCTAAGATTAGAATTCAGGTGGTTCTCAGTCCAAACCGAGGCATTCAGGGTCTCAGCGAGGCACGTGGCCTGGCCACTGGCTAACTGCATGACTCTACAGTGGCACGTGAAAAATAACAGCAGTGTCAGATGCACACGGAAGAGAGTTTTAATCAGATTTACAAACACCCCATGAGGAATACAGGAAACATGTTTGTTCCCAAGACAGGTTTGCACAATATTGATTTGTCTTCTTCACTACCGTTGTCAAAGCAACCTGCTATGGTCTCTCTCCATTTTGTACTCTGTAAAACTGTCAACAGTTGCTAATTATCGCATATTGTCCTATTTAAACATCACACAAACAAATTTTCATCGCAGCTAACAGGAACTGTCTTTACTTTGTTTGCAAGTATCTGCTCTCATGCTAATTTAATCAGTTTAAGCAGTTACAGAAAATTAGAATCCATCCTAACATTAGCCGACATTTACTGGAGTGCAAACCAAACCCAATGGTTTTGGCAGTCCTAACCTGACACCTTTAAATACATACAATATTTTCAGGGGAAGGAGAAGACGGGGAAGAACAGTTGCAGATGAACCACAGCTGCAACGTCTGCACCTCACACCTTTGCTGTTACCACAACCACTGAACGAACGAGGCAAGAAACAGCGTGAGCCAGCCCCGCTGGTCTGCAGCACTTGGCTGCTGCGGGTGAGCCCAGAGAGGCATCAGTTTGTGGCAACGCGCACCTCAGGTGACCACCTTTTTGTAAACTGTTAAAATAAAGCTGAAGGAGAGCGGAAACAAGACTTGAAGAACCAATATCCAAGGTAAACACAACTGGATCATGTTATTTTGGGTAGTTTCTTCTTTACAGTCAATGTCTCCTAGACTTCTTGGAGCAATTAATCTTCTTTTGAAAATTGCAATAAAATTAATACTAATAAAAGGCCCCTATATTTTCCAGTAATTTCACCTGAAATCTAGCTGCTCCTGCTTATGCCTTGCATAACAGAAACTTCTCTATGGGAATTGCATGCAGAGACCAGGTACCTGTGAAGAAAAAGAAAGTTCCATACCAAAAATACTCTGGATCAGTCATGTAAATAAAACCATGCTTCCCCCTCCCAACATTTATTTATTTATGGTTTGGTTTTTTTTTGGTCTGGGTGGGGGAAAGAGGGAGTTGAGCAAAGAATGTTATGACTATTGACCTGAGACAGTCTCCTGGAAATAATCTAACAGCAGGGAACAGCAAGTCCTTTTCAAAACCAATGAAGCAAGAAAATGCTGTTGACCAAGCTTTTGTGAGAGATTTGAGGGAGGGGAAAGGGGAAAAAAGATGGAGAAGAAGGAAGAGAAAGGATGAAACTGTGCCTTAGATTCATACTTTACTTCCTTTAAAAGAAAACCACATACTTCCAAGGCCATCACTTTTATGCATCTCTACAGTAACTAACCCTTGATCCAAAAAAGCAGCTTGTTTTTAGCGGCAGTCAGCCGGCACACTTAGGCTTATGACTGCAGGATTTTTGCTCACAGCATGCAGTGCTACATAGCCTCGGATTTTCCCTGAGCTGTCTCTCCTTATAATGTCCTACAGTAGCTTTGAAAAACAAGACAGTATTTCTGTAATCTTAGTATCAGTTTATGTCCTTCTTCAGGGGCTCTACCTTTTCAGTAAAAAGCCACTGTTTGAATTCTGAAATCTACACAAGTTTATTTAAAAAAAGCTAAGGGAAAAAAACCCGTGACATAGTCCCAGTCCTGATGAGATCAGCAGCAGCCAGCATTACCAGGACCAATTTCACTGTGAAATTCTGGACTCAGAGAGACTTTGAGGGTGAGCACCACCTTGCCGGGGTACAGTTTTGTGTTACTTCGAGATGCTACTAGCAGTACCAGCTGGTACAGCTGTGCACTAGAGCAAGGTTGGCTCTAGGCACACAGATAGTGCACGTAGTAACTGTTTGCTTTCTAAAGTTGTTTTTTCTCCACAAAACCCCTTTCGTTTCAGAATTACAAAGGACAACATTGATATACTCTTGGATCTGCACCTAATGGTACTTAAAAGCATAAAGTACCTATATGCCCTTAATCTCAAATGAACAACGTTCACCATCTTAAATAACTTAAGAATGGCTGTGTTAGACAAAATTCCCACCCAGGATTTGGATTTTGCTTGGTTTTAAAGATCTTTGGTTCTTTTTGCTGATCTTTCATTCTTTTTGTGCATGTGCACAGGCACGCAGAGTAGTTTCTCACTGAAATACAAAACCTTCAATGTTCATTCATCTTTTGAGTTAATCCATTTACACTGAAAGCCAAGAGACTGGAATCATTATTGTTGTGGGCTGACAGTTAGGGGCTCCATCAGGAAGCTGTGGCAGTGGATTTGACTTTCCTGGTTCCTCATCATTTTCCCACGTCAAGTCTGCTAATCTAAACTGTACATAAACAAAGGGGGTTTTATTGTCCATGAGTGTTAGGAAAGTCACAACTGAAGCAGTGTATGAAGTCTGGCTTTTATTTGTGGCATTTGTTGCTGAAACAGACGCTTTTTCCCATCACATCATAAAGGAGAGTGGAATCCTGCTCTAAACCATCAGAAATCATCTATTCTTATTACTCAGATACGTGCAGACACTATTCACTCAGAGCAATTTCATGAATAAGTTAGTACGTCGTTCCATTTTTAACCATGATATCACACTTTAGGATTCTTTTTTAAGGAAGAATTCCCTGGTTATTTCAAGAAGTAAAAACCTAAACAGAGCAGGCAGGTTTTAAGAACTTTGGACAGATATCTGTAAAAGAAATTTCCTCTCCTGTATCAAAGGCAGAAGTTCTGCAGAAGCACCAACACCAATGTGCAGAAAAAAACAAATCTGAACTACTGATGAAATAATTAAGATATTTTTCCATATATTTAGGTCTCAAATAAACAGCCAAGAAATATCTAATGAAAGGATAAAGAAAAAGACTAAACAAAAAAGCCACAAACCACCTTTTGGGATGAAAGCAAGCATGTGTAATGGGAGCCCAAAGGGTAATATATTCAGAAAGCTGTAAGTGCTTGAAAATGAAGGCTTGGAATGAAAGCACCTCTTCAGCCTTAACTCTAGTGTCACTAACATAAAGCTATAATCTTTTTTCCTATGTTCTCACTATTATCCAAGCACTAAGTGTCAGTTAAGAAGATGTAAGAGAAGAGGAATTTTCAGTGAGGTGGAAATCTTTTGTCACCTGTTTTCTTATATATAGGAATGTTAAGAATAAAATTACAGTTTTGTCATGGCTTTTAACTAATCTCTGGTTTACTGCTGCTGTGACAACCTTTTAAGGAGGTAGACTGTGAAATGAAATGATACTTTAACACTCTAATAGCCCGAAAGTATCTTCTGTTTTTTTTAAACCAGAAATAGCAGTTTCAATATTAGCACTGGAGAAGTTAAAGCCCATATCTATGATGAAAGTGGGGAAGAAGCAGCCAGAAAGGATGCCAGTTCAAGCTTCTGATACTTTGGTTTTTTCCCTGTTTTGAGGGCTGGTAGATTAAATGTCACTGCCTAGAGTAAAAGAATTCCTTTACTTTACAAATTTTATTAGTAGCGGATAAATACAGTATTTTTACCAATTTTCCAGAAGAGAAAAATAGCATTGCAAAGGGAAATGATTTATACAAAAGTTGTCCTCACCCACAATCTGACATTCTTTCATAATATAGCTCCTATAAAATTAGTCACAGTGGTGTTTGCAGCACTGTTTAACAAATAGGATACTAATCAAGGCAAGAAAGAAAGAATATATCCGTGAGTTAGCAGTCAAGCTCAACCTACTGTTTGTTTCACTTCCTAACTGGCTAATACAAGGTTTCAGACTTAAGGCAGCCTATGGATTCGAGTGGTATACCTGAATTTTTAACTGACTCTCTCTCTCTCCAGAAAAGAAGCCCGAAGAAATTTGCATTCTCTGTGTTCACTAGTTCCTCTCAAAGTGAAAAGACTCTTTGGCTGAAATTTCTCATACGTGTACAACATTTTATTCTCTTTTAAAAAGTAATTCTGTAATTTATGTTAGTGAAAAATGTATATATTGAGGTACTTTAATTTAAATAACAGTTATACACTCATGAGACATAAATGGACCTTTTTTCCCCAGACAGGTTAAAAAATAGCTATGCCTATCCTACAAGGATATGAAGTTGGGTTTACACAAAAAATTGTAGCTCAAAATATACCATAGTCTGCTTGTTCAAATAGGCAAGCTATAAATTGTCTTTGGGGGTAACCACACCATGTTGCTCTAATTCAGAGTCTTCTACCCTGAATAGCTGGAAGATCAGATACCACCCAGCTCAGCCACGCCCTCTCTTCACTCTCCTCCTCTTTCATCATGCTGACATAAGGACTGCTGAACTGATTCTCCCAGTTAGAAAGGGCTCTGCACACTGAGTCGCTTTCAGGAAACAGTTTTCATTTTTTGAGTTTTATATGAGCACCTTACTAACACAAAACAGTTTACTACCATTTAATACAGATACTAGATTTTCCATCCATTATTTAAGAACCTAGTGCACAAGAACTAATATCTCACTGACAGGAACTCTGTTATTGAGCAAACTTATTTAGTGCTATTTTACATGGCTTTTAAAGGGACAAGGTACTCCTTCATCCCTCTCCCTACAACTGGGGAGATAATTAATACAGGAGACAATTTCCTAAAAGAAGTTCCTCTGTGTGGGAAGAGCTCTTCAGCCACTGCTTAGCATGAGCTGGAGAACGAAATAACCCAAACATTTTCTTAGGGAATAGCCCATATCATTGTAGTCGAGTTTTTAATCGGTATATGTCATCACTCGTACAAGAGAAGTTATACTACGTGTCTTCCAGAGAATGTAGTTTAAAAATATCATCAGTACAGTGTCAACTATGCTAATAGCAAGACTTAACTGCTTATTATACCATTAATGAGTCTTACACAGGGCTTTGGGGTTGGGTTTTTTGTGTGTGTGGACAGTAAAATGAAGAAGTGAGGTTAGGACCCAAAGTGCTCTCAACACAAAGTCTTTCTGTACTCTCTACTCTGAGGTAAGTAGACAATAAAATGCTTCAGTCACCCACAAGGAAAGCACTCAAAATGCAGTCATGCATCCACGTGCTTGGGTATTGCCTTCTGGTTCCTTGATTTCACACTTTGCTAGAAGCACGCAGTAGCGGCAAGTTTCAATTACTCACATCTAAAACACTTACTGATATTGATGAGTCTGAACTGCGGCATTTGGATCGCTGCTTCTGATATAGAGGCAGTATCCTTTTGAATTTTCTAATGCTGTCTGGTTATCATTATTTTGAACACAGCTTTCCGCACCCTAAAGAGACATATTAAAGCAGGAATATGACAACTGACACATTACTTATTACAAATCACATAAGTGTGGTAGCTTTTCTTAGCTAAGAAAAAGCATTTCTTCCTTTAAACGTAGAAGAAATGAAATGCATCCCCTGCTGCCATAAGTAATGACAGAAAGCAACCTTTAAAAATACTAAGTGGTTGCTCTATTTATTCATACCCACGGAAATTACATATTAGCTTGGCACATGCACAAATGGATTCACATCTATAAATTGCAAGGATTTCAGTGAAGTTTACTGCAGTAGAGTTAACTCATTTTTGGGGCTTGTCAGTTCTGTCAGCATCACCCCCCATTGCTTCAGAAGAAGATGGGAATCGGTCCGAAGGATTGCCTAAGGAAGCACAGTCGTATAAGGTATTACTACAGCAGCTCCTCAGTTGATACAGCAACAGCTAACTAGTATAGACTTCCACCCTGGAGCCATTTCTACGGGACCATAGTCTGAGTTGTTATAGTTGGAGTTAAACTTCCTCTCTTATCTCACCCAGAAATAGCTAGTGACCAGGAGGTCTTAGGTCCGGGGCTAGCTTTTTTCTTACTTTATGTTCAGGAAAAGTAATAGCCATATTCAGTATTTAACGACCATCTATTTTCTACATTTGCCCCCTTAATCCAGGAAAACAAAGACATGTTGAAATAGATGTGCTGCTGGAGTTCACTCAACATTTCTATAATTAAGCCTGCTGAGAAACTCATTTTAGAGAGGTTTTTTTTTTTTCCACGGAGAAGGGAAAACAGATTAATTTCTTGGCAACAAAATCCCAATTAATCAAAAATGTGGCTCTATTCATTCTTAGCTTCTTCATTACAATATCAGATGTTTACTGCTGAAATTATAGTCTTGATTCAATGCAAAATCAGGTGGCTCTTAACATTCAATTATAAAAATAGAAATTAGGTTTATTGACTCTGCACAAGTGTTTATCTCGATCTGTGATTCACTGATTACAGAGATAAATGACTTAACATGAGGCAGGACTTTCTGCAAACAACTGGAGAAACGCGCTTATCTCCAACCCAATACACTGTCAGTCATCCCAGCAAACCATCCTCTTGTCAAGAGCAGAGAACTGGCTTTGTACCTCCTCAGCCTCTTGCAAGCAATTATGTGAAGAAAAACAAAATTTTCAAGAGCAATCTGGCCTGTACGTAAAGGCCACTTAGGGCACTACTCGCGCTGCCACCAAGGTCATTGCAGAGATCTGCTTTCCCGTACATACAAGCTTCCATCGTGTCTGTTCCAATATCAACAGCAGCTTTCCATGCCAGTGCCCCATCCATCGTCCGAATCCATTGTCTCTGTGGGCCACGTCCCTCTTCTGTTAACAACAATGCCAATATTCCCCAGATGGGGAGGCTTTGTCTTTCTGTAATTGAATGAACCTGACCTTGCCTGTATTTAATTGCTTAAAACTTGCCTGTCAATGCTAGTTTGTGCATACTGTAATTTCTAAAGGAAAAATATTGAACCTTACTTACCTGATGGCGTGTCTTCAGTCATGCTTTCATATGAAATCCAGCTGTCGAGAAGTGAAATAAAAAACAGCAGCAGTGCTGGCTTTTCTATTTTTCCGTAAGTTTCTTGAACCTGGGGGAATGGAAAACAGAGATGTGTCGGAACCTTGCCTTTTTTCCCCCAGACAAAAAAGACCCCAGGCTTCACCTTCACTTAATATAAAGATAGCCATCTGACTAGACTAAGCAGCAGATGTGCTGGCTAAATGCATAAAGGGGCCATATTCTTGTGCCTACAAACTCAAGAGACAGTTAAAAGCTGAACATTTAACATCTTCATCAGCTTTACCCTCACCCCTCTCAGGTCTCTAATTTTGATAAGTAGCACCTTCTTTCCCTCAGGCTTTTTAGTCTACACCATCTTCCAGCATTAAGTAGCTACCTCTCGTCCATCCCACAAAATTCATCTGGAAACCCTCCCTAGTAAGATGCTTGAAGTTGTTCTTAACACAGGGAGATTTGAACCTCTCCGTCCTACCTTCTTCGCATGGCCCTAAGCACCAGGGGAATAATCCCAATTCTTCTGTTGATGCTCTTTCACTTGTAGAGTGTAACTGACTTTTTATTAGGCCAGAGAAAGGCAGACATTGCAATTGAAAAGTGAGGGCATCCACCTGCCATTCTTGCCCTACACCAAACAACATACAGGTATTTTGTGTGAGATACTTACTGGAGGCATTAGGAGAACCTTCTTGCAGATGCAAATGCTGGGATAGATTCTGGTTCTTTTCCCCAATAAATCTATAGTATTCATCATGCATAAAATTTAAATAATCCCAGGCATAGCCAGAGGCAGCTATTTGGGTGCCTGAGGAAGCTGGAATAGGCTTGGCGAGAGGGAAGGGACTCAGCATCTGAAGTCTACAATCAACTGTGAGTTGAGTAAGGGTTTTAAAAATCTAAGCCCCATTTTCAAACAAACACCCTAATCGCTGGAAAATCCTTCCTCGTGTGTTTTGTGGTTGTGAACAGAACGTCAAAATAGAGTTTTTGTTTCAGCTGATGCTCCTGGATTCCTCTGTAATTCGGACAAGAAACAGCACTAGCGAATGGATGTAACACCACAGAGGAGCCTCCCACTGCTGTGGAGGAGCCGGACATGCCAGGAGCACGTACACACACCGCTGAAGAGGATTTCACATGACAAAGCTCTCTAAAGAGGAGGTTCCCCTTCTTTAAACTAACAACAAAAAGGCGTCCCTTACTTGAGAGGACGCGCGGCAAGCTTCCTTCAGGATAAATGGCCCTTGGAAAAGGTGCCTACATGACTCTTAACAGCCTATTATACCATCTCACGAGTGCGTTCCGTCTTTCCAGGCCCCTGTCATTTTAATGGACAGCTCTCCATTGTGGCTAAACACTCTATCAGTCCCTCCAGGGGAAAAAGGAGCAAACTCTGCAAATCGTGTATACCTGACTGACAGGCCAGGTTTTGGAGTACAGCCAGGAAGGGATTCACAATGAAAACCCCAGTTAATCATAATCTTCACTGGATGCAAAATTTTCACGTGTCAGATTATTTAGAAGAAAAAAGGCTCTTTGTTAGAGCACCACACGTTTTCCTGCATTCTCTGAGGCAGGAAGGAGGGGAACAAAACACAAGATAGCTAAGAAACGAATATTCAAATGCATTTAAGTTTCTTTTTTTCCCCTTCGTATATTCACAAGAAAATATCCTCAGAGAATTATTGTTTCTGTGAAGAACCGTGGAAGCTGCCAAGCAAAGCAAACTGGATTTTATTTTGACGGGCATGCTGCAATGTGTATTTATTATCCTCTGTGCTTTCTTGGAGCATGAGAATTACTGCATTATCCTGTCTATGACAACGGCCTCATCTGGAATATTATAATGCCCAGAGAGCACCCTAAATGCATTTGTCTACTTATTAGCCTTAATTGCTAGGCTTTCAGCTGGAATACAGTGAAATGGTACTAAACTCAAGTTTCCTTCAATAACAGAGGACTGTAAATTATTTTCTCATACAGTTTTAGGTTAATGTATATTTGACTACATACTTTTCTTCCAATAAAAATAGTTCAAAAGAGTAAAACATGGCTTTAATCTTTTAGAAAAAAACCACCCTTAAAAACTTGGTACTAACAAAATTTTTCATTTCTCTTGACTTCTGTGATATTTTAATCAAAACCTTCATTGTAAGGCTTTGGTAAATGATAATTTACAGTTATTTTATGTAACAAAAATTGTTATTCACAGCATGAAATTAAATCTATTTTAACAATAAGAATTACAATTAGCTTTTGAAAAATAGCACTCAAAATACTTAGTCTACAAAACATTATTCAGTTATTTTATAAACTGAAACACACAGGGCTCAGGAGCCTGTTGCTGGGGGAGGGGCGGGGTATATCTTTGAAAAGTCTATGAAACTTAAGAATCAATGTAGTCATTCTTCTTGCTTGCTCTCCTCTCTTCACTCACCTCTGCCAGTTCTAGTTAAAAGTACAGCTTGACTGCCATTAGAATTTAAAGCACTATTTTCTACTAATAACACAAAACTTTGCAAAGTCCTCTCATAGGTTAGAATCTCTTTCAAGCAGCAGCCT
Source organism: Phalacrocorax aristotelis (assembly GCF_949628215.1). Taxonomy (NCBI): domain Eukaryota; kingdom Metazoa; phylum Chordata; class Aves; order Suliformes; family Phalacrocoracidae; genus Phalacrocorax; species Phalacrocorax aristotelis. The sequence goes on from NC_134280.1 coordinate 67,091,474, forward strand.
AACAGGCTTCCAGGCAGAGTATAAGCTCAGCTGGGATTTTAACTGGAACACCACAGACTAGAATTTATGAGTAAAACCCTCCTGACCGTCTTCTGTTTGCAAGACTGGACACACGTGTCAGCGCTTGCTATGCCAGCAAATGATACCTTGATAGATTTATGCAGCAAGAGGTTTAGTGAGAAAGTTATAATGAACCTCTGAGCATATCTAAGGAAAAACAACTGCCAGAGAATAAGGCAAAGATAATTACTGTTGACGTGTTTAATCCCCCTTTGCGGCAGATGAAATAATTCAGCTTGGTTAAGATGCTATACCCAGAATATAGAGGAGCGTTTCAACAGAGATGGCATTTGGAACAGAAGATGGCAGGTGCAAGTAAAGTTTATTTCAGATATTACAGGCTTTGTGATGGATTTACCGCACTCAAGCAACATTCTCTTAGGGGAGAAGAAAGAAAAAGGTTGTCTGTGTAGTGCTGAGTAACTCCTTCCACACACAAAAGACACAGGAAAACTAGCTAATGGAAAGAAAAGTCTGTTTTCAACTCATAACAGAATTTTGCTTTTAATTGCACACAGAAGAAACTCCGAATCCCCTATTCCCTTTATGCCATTATAATGCATGCCATTTCCAAGAAGTAAGGCGTTTTTATTACCCATTCCACAATGTGGAATCTACAGCACAGACAAACTAATAGTCTGACTTTCAGATGTCCTTACCTCAAGGAAGCCTGGGTACAGGGCGCGTGGTGCCGAGTGTCTCTGAAAAAGGCAGACTTCTCAGATTGCAGGTCATTCAGTAAGTAATCCTTTCAGCTACAAAGATGGCAGAAAGAAGGAAAGAGGAGTGCTGAATCCCTGTTCAACGTGTTTGTCAGTACATCACAAAGAGATAATTACAGTGCACACATGTCCCGCTGCCTATCATGTGCCCACGGCTGTGGTACCTGACAGCCTGCAAGAATGCACCTCTGGTGGATGGGATTACCCGAGAGCAGGCTTAAGAGAGAGTTGATGTGAAACAAATGAGCTATCAAATGCTAGAGCGAGAGTACCTAGGGAGCTAGGAGCACCTTAAGATAAAAAGGTGCCTCAAGTTAGAAAGGCAAAGCTGGCCAGAAGGTTTAAGGCAAGACATGGTAAGAGCAAACACAAAGAAACAGCTTTCAAATATAATATGGGACAAAAATTCAGGGAAAGGAGAATTTCATGAAAATGGAGAAAAATCTCCAAATAAAAAATACTGTTAGTGTTCTTGAACCAAATTCATTCCTGATGTAATTCCTCTGAAACCAGTCAGTTTACACTAGAGGAAAATTTATTCCTTGGTGTGAATGCAACATTCTTCCAACTCAATGAGTTAAGCCAAGCAATTCAACACAAGAATATTGTTAATCTATTCAGTTGAACCAGAGGAGTAAAGTATGTCTGCGCAACGTCAGTGTAGACTGTTTTGTTAATCCTACAGTACAAAGTATTCTGCTGTAGACGTGCCATTTAACATTACATGTGTCATTTCTCAGCTAAAGCACTGGTGGGGGTGGAATTTGTGTAAGACTCTGCATTCTGAACAAACATTAACTTTTGGAGGTGTCTGTGCAGTAAGATTCCTTTTGAATAAGAACTTAGATGCTGCTTGTTGGCAAAAACCTTGTGAAATCAGATCTTAAGAAAAATGCTTCATATGCTGCTTTAAGAATCCACACTAGATTCCACTATAAATACATGACAGAAGCAATACAAAATAAATTAAGCAGTTTCAGTAGCACAATTACTTAGGGAAATAAGATCTTCCAAAGGCTCCTGCAAATAACAATTTAATAGCAGGCTTTTTTTTAATCCATCACATAAAACACTTTGGCAGGGAATTATCTTCCCTTATTGTGTAATCATTCCAAGTTTTGGGGCAAAGAGTAATATCAGATACTAAATACTATCATGTGTGCTTGACCCATACGCCACAGTAACCCCTGCGATATCACAACAGAGCTCGTGACCTTATCTGTAACAACACTGCCTGGTGCTATCCAAGTAGCACCGACAGAGCACCTCTTTTCAATAGATCCCAATTGAGAGCGAATACCATCGCAGCCCCTCGTAACCGCTTGGTTCATACACAAGCACTGTTGACGCTTCTCATCTCAGACATTTATCCACCCCTCATCTTTTTTGCTCCTGTCGCATCCTCTCCGAGCATTCATCTTCTCATCTTCCTTTCAATCCTCAGCACAAGGCAGTGCTGGGAGAATATGTAATACAAAGACGCTTGGGCCGATGGACACCAAAGCTTGCAGCGTAGATCCCCGTAAGAGCGAGGCATGCAACGTGCAATGGATGTGCATGTTCTGTAGAAATGCTATTTTTTTTGTTTTTTATATATATGTAAATATCTAAAATGCGGGTTCTGTCACTATTATAATAATCTCTTTTCAGGAACAGAGTTGACCCTGTGTTTCAGCTGGCCCGTGAACTTCTGACTTCAGTAAGTTGAGTGGAAAGCACACAAAGCAGTTAATATAGATCTAATCCTCTAGTTCAAGGACATCAAGCAAACAGGCCTTTGCTCCAACTTGCACTTTAGAATTGGATCAGGAAACATCTCAGTGAAAGACTTGAATGTTTCTCTTTGGCAAGCAGAATTCCTCTTCATTTCTCAAAAATATTGATTCACAAGTGGCCACATGTCTCAATTCTTAGGAGAGGTGGCTTATCTCTGAGAGGTTGAAAGAACGAAATTTACGATACACTAAAATAGTTTCGATGCCATTACCTGCAAGACGTTTGACTACAAAGAGTAGAATGCATTTGAAGTAGAAACATGCTCTTCACTGAGTACTCTAAACTCTTTGCTCTATATGCTCAGCACCAGTGCTAACAAAGTGCCCTGCTGGACCTCAAATGTGTTTGATCTTTAATATATACAAATTTCTGTGCCGTCATCTTCTTTTCCTAATAATTCCTCTTAACAGAAAGGATATACCTACAGAAGTGAAACACCAAAACACTACATCTCTATGTCTCTTTGTACCATGCTATTAATATTCTTGGAGTGTAGTTTCTGGTGCATGCAAGTTTTAATTAGCATTCTCTGAAATTAGCCTGCCTAAAAAAAGGCATGTGTTTGTTTAGGAATCCACGTTTCTATAACAGCTTTTTTGTTTCCTCCCCAGACTTCACCTCACAGTTTGACCAGCTGATTTAATTTGCCTAATTCTAAAAGATAATGTAACAACTGAAAGCAAATAAACTGAAGTTAAATTGAATCGACTCATTCAATAATATGCCTTAACATGATTTAATTTTATGCAGACTAATGAATACAAAATTAGGTAAGGCTCGAGCAAAGCACACCGCAGCGCCTTCTGGGCCAGGCACTGCCACCGAGCGCTGCTCCCGCACCCGGATTTGGGGCTGCCAGTTATTTCTCCCCCATCATTTCTCCCTGCAATCACACCACTTCCCAGGCAGGCAAGGGGCAGCAGTGATTCCTTTGGGTATCAACACACAGCTAAAGCCGCTTACGTCTATTGCACAGCTGATCCTACTGACCGCCCCGCCTACGCGGCCACCACACTGCCGTCTGTGAAAATATCAGGTGGCAAAAATACATGAGATCACTTTTAGATATCGCGGGGTTTTTAGTCTGCCACATATCACCTTATTTGCCATCATTTCCCTACTGTATATATTTAATCTTTAAAAGTGTGGGGTTTTTTTTTTAAGAATTTAAAAGCCATTTACTATTGTTAGAGGCTGTACAAAATTAGACACGTCGTTTTGCTGGGTAAATAATGTGACATGAATACAGCCCGCCAGCACACCTCCATGACTTAACAGCAGTCTTGTCTCATAGATACCAAGGAGTAAAAGAAGTCTGACCTCTAGTGAACCCAAGTGCTTACACCACTTCTGAGAGAGGCAGAGCCTTAAGTTACCTTCATGCTCTGGAAAACTTAATTCATAGCTCTGAAAGGAAGATGTATTTTTGTTATAACGTAACCCAGAGAAAAGACAAGGACAACAAAAGGAAAAATATTATGATCCAAATTACTGCAGAATTTTGAAGTGACTGGAGAGATTAACATTTCAGAAGTACCTGAATAAGGAAAAAAGCTGTGGCTTCTGACCACCACATTGTACTTCTGAACTTCTGTACTTCTGGCTTCTCTTCATTTTTATTAAATAAAATAATTTCATTACCTATACTTGTATTTTAAGTATACCAAATATTTAACCCCATCTACCAAGATATTTCTGAGGTATTTCAGGGTCTGCTTATATCATGAACTTCTTGACTCTAAGTACATACCTGCAGAAGGCTGCAGTTTCTCCTCGATACCCATCAAACATTAAAATTAAGGTATAAAAAAATAGGGCTATCTATTGCCTTTAAAATTCACTTGAATAAAAGGAAGATCACAAGAAAATGATTGAAAGAGGCGGATGCAACCAATAGCAGCACTCACAAGGATTCCCACAAGCGGTATTTCAACAACGAAGTCGGATGTGCTTAACTTGAGGGCACTTCCCTGCAAAGCTCCCGCAGGCACCTCTTGCTTAAATATTCACAATTCCAGTCCTAGAATGAGCAATCGCAAACTAGTTCCTTGAGGAAAGCAGCCTGACACAGTCTGAGCAATCAGGCAGCGGGGCAGAAAGCGACGGAGAGTTCCGTTTTCTGAAGGTTGTATGAACCACAGAACCCTTTAAATTCACATACCATCAGTGGCTTTTGTTGAACTTGGCAAGAGATTACATTCAGAGATGCAATCACTGTGCATCTCACAGAATCACAGAATGGCTGAGGCTGGAAGGAACCTTGTGCAAACCCCTGCTCAAGCAGGGCCACCTAAAGCCCCTTGCTCAGGACAGCAACCTGACGGCTTCTAAATATCTCCAAGGACAGAGACTCTACCACCTCCCTGGGCAACCTATCAGTGATCTTGCACATGGAATTACCTGATAAGAATGATTTCAGTAAAACCCTTTATATGTTTGGTTTTATGTGAGCCATTAATTACAATCCCCCTTGACAGAAGTACAGCATCGCATCCACGAAGCACACAAGCACAAGATGTTGAACTTTGCTGCCCTGTCATCACGCTAAAAGAAATCCATTATTGACAACGCGTGTTCATACAAGAAGTACAACCCTGAGCAGAGCATGCAAAGCAGACTGGATTAGTGCTTTCTTTAGCGTAGTGCATAGCTAATGCTGTTGCTGGAAGAAGAAAATATCTACAGACAAGATAAGGAGACATAGTTAACTAGAATACAGTCGCTAGAAGCACTTCAATTTACATATTCTTGACTTATTTACCACCTTACATATAATCCTAGTTTATCACTCACTGGATTTGGCTAAGCCACTAGGATATATCACACGTACTCTTTAATCCACGTGGCGATGCTTCAAGTAACTCTTTAGCTGACCTAGCATAGATAAAACTACATCTCACTTGCCAGCGCGGATTTCTGGCATCAGGTGGTTTCTTGATTCAGCACATCACTTGAAACTAGCAAACATCCCACACAAGAATCATCATGCAAATGCTTCAAGGTTATACATTAAAAGTCCTATTCATAACTTGGTATTAGTGCCTCTAGTTCCCAGTCAGGGTCATATAACTTTTAATCCTTACACTTTTCTCTTTAAAAGATACCTAGCAGAGAACATCAGCGCTGCTTCTTATACCTCGGGCTACAGAGAACAACTCAAGCAAAACCAGAAGGAAATACAGTTTAAATTGATGACTGCAGCTGAACACACCGACTGACTGCTCCATGTATTTGTATCACCTCAAAAAGGCAAAGGCAGTAGCACAGTAAGGAAGACCACAAGAAGCACACAAGTTACCAACGGAATAATTATTTCAATAACTGTAATAACATCAGCAATTCTTTTAACCTTTATTTTAAGGTATCTGATGCTGTCAAAACAGACAGATTGTAAGGCTGACTTTGAGACCAGGAAAGACCTCCCCTGAACAAAGGGCACGAGAGATAACTGCTACGATGTGTTTGAACAGAGATAATGGCTTCTTGATTAGGGGATAAGGGTAATTTTCAAAGCTCAGCATAAATGAAAAAAAAGTAATCAAGCGACAGCTTGAATGTAAAAGCCTGATTTCACCCCCCTCCTAGTTTGATTTTCAGACACATGAATGCATTTGCTCCTCATTTAAGTAACTCAAACTCCAGCAAACATGGTATTACATGTGATCATCCCTGGAAAAAAATAAAGCCACTATTTTTTAGTATTTAAAATTGTACTTCTTGCGAGTCACGCACCAATTCTGGGTTACCAGAACGTGTAACAACACCACCTCCTAGTGCACCTTTTACAAAAAGAAGCCAATATACAGTAATCATATCAAAGCACAAACAAGGAAAAAAAGCAAATGTCCACCCAATCCCAAACGTCACTTTTTAACGTGAGGCATGTACGTACTGCAAGATAATGTACTGTGGCTGTTACATGGCTGGTGATACCAACGAGTGAAGGTTACTTGGGTAATTTTTCAATTTGAATTTACACTCTTTCAGACTTCCTTTCAGAAAGTTACATTAAAAGGTTTTGTCTTTATGCAATCCTAGCTCTGTTATTAAAAAACATATATGCCAAGTAAAGTGGTTTTGAATCCCAAATGTCTACCTGCAAAATAGAAGTGTTGTAACACCTGGGATAAGCCATACAGCCTGTCTTGATACCAGACTGCTACTGAATCTTATCTCAGGGGGCACTAAGAATACCCCCTCGCCAGAAGGTCAATATTCAGTGATCCCACCCCACAATAAGCCATGAAATCAGTGAGTTATTAAGCATTTTTTTTTCTTTTTAGTAAGTGCTTTTCCTCATGGTTAAGAGCACAGGGGTTACTCGAGTCTGTTTTCAGACACAGGATGTACCCGCGTTCGCTGAAGCAGCCTTCCCCGGGCTGTCCCAGCCTCGGGCTACTGGGCTCGGGGTTAAGCTCAGTCTAGAAGGCCGGCGGGGCACCCCCAGTACCCCCGAGCCAAAGCGGGTCCGTGGGAGAGGGTGGCTGGGGCGCGGCGATGTATTTCGTTGTTTTAAAGAGTGCAAAAACCACGGGACCCCGCGAACGCAGGCGGCGGCCGTGAGGGAGAACCGACGAGCTCGGCCCCTCACAACCAGGGAGAAGCGGCGGCAGATAATTAGCTCCGTCAGAGCGATTAGCGGCCCTCGCCCAAGCTCCCGCCGCTCCCCCTCAGGCCGGCAGCCGTTGGGACGGGGGAGAGAGGAGGAGGCAGCGCGCGCCCTCTCCGCGCGCCCCGGTTCCCGCGCCTCCGACCCGCCAAAGCCCCCGCCCGGCGCGAGACCCGACTTCCCCGCTCCGGCAGCGGCGGCTGCACGCCGGCGGGAGGAGGGAACGGCCGGGGAACGCCGCGCTCCGATTGGCTGCGCGGGGCGGAGAGCTGCGAGGTGATTGGCTAGGCCGCCCCCCCCCTCCCGCGACGGCTCAGCGGGTTGAATTCAAATCGGCACCGGGAGCGGCCGCGCGGCGGGACGGCCCCGGGACGGGACGGTCTGTGTTGGGCTGGGCCGGCGGCGGCAGCAGCAGCAGCGCTCCCGGTGGGTGCCGGCTCTCACGCATCGTAGGGTGGGCAGCTAGCAAGCACCACAGCGGGAGCAGAAGCGAGCAGCTCTCTAGGTACGGTGCTGGCGCCAAATGTTTAAACCGGATCCCGGAAGGGCCCCGCCCGCAGGCGGCGGCCAATCGGTGTGGCGGCGGCCGGGGCGGCGCGGGCGGGGCGGGGCGGGGCCGGGCCGGGCCGGGCCGGGCCGTTGGGCGGCGGGCGCGGACCGCCGGGCGCGCGCGGGCCGGGCCCAGAGGCGGGAGGCGACGAGACGTTCCGGGCGGCGGGAACCGGCCACAGTGGGCGCCGCCGCCGCCGTGCCCGTCCCGCCGGTTTCCCCGCTAACGCTTTCGTCCTCCCGCCCCGCAGAACCGGCGGGACCTGCGATGCCGAACGCCGCGGCGGCACCGGGGAGCGTCGAGCCCTGAGGCTGCGCGGCGGCGGCAGAATGCAGCAGGCGGGCGGGGAGATGGGGACCGGCGACAAGGTAATCCCTCGGTTCCCCGTCGGGTTCCGCCGTGTCTGCTCCGGTGGGGAGACAAGGAGCAGGCCCCGCCGGGGGTCGCCGCCTCCCGGGCGGGCCCGACGCGATGACAGCCCCGGGGTACCCGTTGGCAGCCGTTGGCAGCGCCTCCGGGCGCGAAGGCACCCGATCCCGGGCGAACGCGTGCAGAAAACGGCGGATGGCCGTAACCGGGCGCCTTCTACTCTCGGTTTAATTTCTACCTTTAAAAAAAGTACCTAAAACTTTACCTCACGACCTTTACCCACCAAGTCTGTAACGAGCAGGTCTTCTTCCTGGCTCCCTGTCCTTTTTTCTAATTTAAAAAAAAGGGGAGTTCAGTCGTTCCGTGTAGTTCCTGCTACGAATTAACATTCATTCGGCATTTTCCCTAGAGGGAAAGAAAAGGAAAAGAACCTCAAGAATATCGCGGGCCTCGTGTCTTAAGCGAAGTCAAAGAATCAAAGAAACGGTTTTAAGGAAGGGGTTCGTTGGTTCAGTGTAAGACTGCGCCCTTTGAGCTACCTGAAAAATGCAATTGATTTCTATCCCAGTTTGACCGTCATCAACAAATGGATTATATAGTGCTTCCGGTTTATAACATCACGGTTTTTCTTTTCTTTGGCATGTAGGAAAATCACTCCTCTGAGCCATACAGAAGCATACTGAAAACTCCTTTGAAACAAGCAGCTACCTCACATTTGGTATTGACAGAGATACAGCCTGCCTGTCACCCTCTAACCACACCCCCAAAACCTAAAGAAGTCCTTCCAGCAGATCCATGGACACCTACTTCGAACCTTAAAATTCTGATCAGCGCAGCTAGTCCAGAGATTAGGAGCAGAGAACAGAGGAGGGAACTCTCAAACAACACGAGTGAGGTCCTGCAGGCAAAACACTGTTTGCAGGTATGTTGTAAAGGTGTCATCTTTATTTGCCTTTTTTGTTTTTTTAAAGTTAGCTGAAGGCTGATTATTCAGTATAAAAGTTACACATTAACATGCCTCGATGGTTTTAAAGTTTTGATTTTGGAGTATTTACCCGGTGTAAGTAAGGATATTGCCTAGTTACATATGGTGGGTAACGTTTCGCTGGTTTTATTTCACAACTGTTGAGAACCAAGTGAGAACACTGGGCCTTTGACAGCCCTCGCAATGAAGCTGTTAAATATCTCTGTTTATATATTCATTGTAAAAAATTTCCAATTTTCTTTTTCTCCTTTCCGTGTAGGAGCACTTATCGGGAGATGAATATGAAAAATCTCAACCGAGTCGCAAAGAGAAGAGCCTAGGATTACTGTGTCATAAATTCTTAGCTCGATATCCTGATTACCCCAGCACTGCCGAGAATAATTACATTTGCCTCGACGAAGTCGCTGAAGAGCTCAGTAAGTTGCTGCATATGCTATTGTATATTTCTTCATACAAATGTGCCAATAACCTGCCATTTCTGTTGGTGCATTTTTGCTCCATAAAATTTGGAATGCTTACTCTGTACTCTCAAACTTACTTAAACCCATCTTTAAACTCTTCATTCTTCAAGCAATTCTTTTAAAAAGCTAAAGTTTCTTCAGTGAATTGACTTGAGAAACTCTGAATTATGTTTCATATTAAACATCTAAATTATTGTCAATACCATAAATAACCACTTGCAGTTTTTTGGATCTAGAGATGATGGCTAAGATTAGTGGTTGGATTTTTGCGGCAGGAACTAGCGTTTCTCAAGCTGAACCCACAACTTCCGGTCCAATCATGACATCAAAGCAAGATACTACTTTCTGCTCTCCATGATAATTTAATTTTCTCATTTTATATCACTATTTTTATATCACACCAGTGATGTACGGAAAGTCTGAGTTGCTAACATGAAACTGAATCTTCTTTTTTGTCAAAGAGCTATGAAATTACAGTATTCTACAATTGTAACACTGGTAATAGTTACAAATCATATTGCTATAAAATCTTTGGTGTTGAATCTTCAGAATGTATTGAGGGACACAGAAGAGGGATGAATTGCGCACTAAGCACAATGTCCGTTTTATTTAAACTTTGTACAAAATAACATCTCTATTCGAAAATGCCTAGTCAAACCCAAGAATTTAACAGGCAAAAGAGAAAAGGACAGCATGTTAATAGAATAACCATAGAATCACAGAATTATTAAGGTTGGAAAAGACCCTTAAGACCATCGAGCCCAACCGCTAACGCATCACTGCCAAGTCCACCACTAAACCATACCCTCAAGCACCACATCTACCCTTCTTTTAAATACCTCCAGGGATGGAGACTCCACCACTTCCCCGGGCAGCCTTTTCCAATGCCTGACAACCCTTTCGGTGAAGAAGCTTTTTCTAATGTCCAGCCTAAACTTCCCCTGGTGCAGCTTGAGGCCGTTTCCTCTCGTCCTATTGTTTTGTTACTAGGGAGCAGAGACCAACCCCGCCCCCCCCCCCTCCAGCCCCTCTCAGGCAGATGCAGAGAGCGAGAAGGTCTCCCCTCAGCCTCCTCCTCTCTAGGCTGACCCCCCCCAGCTCCCTCAGCCGCTCCCTGTAAGACCTGCTCTCCAGACCCTTCCCCAGCTCCGTTGCCCTTCTCTGGACATGCTCCAGCACCTCAAGGTCCTTCTTGTCCTGAGGGGCCCAAAACGGAACACAGGATTCAAGGCGTGGCCTCACCAGGGCTGAGCACAGGGACACGATCCCTGCCCGGCTCCTGCTGGCCACACCAGTGCTGACACAAGCGTGGGTGCTGGTGGCCTCCTTGGCCACCTGGGCACATGCTGGCTCATGCTCAGCCGGCTGTCAGCCAGCACCCCCAGGGCCTTTTCCTCCAGGCAGCTCTCCAGCCACTCTGCCCCAAGCCTGTAGCGTTGCATGGGGTTTTCGTGACCCTAGTGCAGGACCTGGCACTTGGCCTTGTTGAATCTCATACTGTTGGCTCAGGCCCAACAATCCAGCCTGTCCAGGTCCCTCTGTAGGGCCGTCCTGCCCTCCAGCAGATCGACACTTCCACCCAGCTTCATGTCGTCTGCAAACTTACTGAGGGTGCACTCAACCCCCTCATCCAGATCATCAATGAAGATATTGAACAGGACCGGCCCCAACACTGAGCCCTGGGGAACCCCACTCGTCACCAGCCGCAACTGGGTTTGACTCCGTTCATCACCACTCTCTGGGCTCGGCTGTCCAGCCAGTTTTTAACCCAGCACAGAGTGCACTTATCCAAGCCGTGAGCAGCCAAACATATAAAAACAAGTTACAAAACAGTTGTGTACCATGAGTTTCCAAGGATATTTAATAAGACAATCTAAAATCGGTGCAATGAATAATTAAAAATGCTTTGTTTTTTTTAAAGCTGTATCGAGACCCATCTAACGGCTCTTCTGGCAACAGTAAGTTTTATTTCTTAAGGAATGCTGTAAACCGAGTATAACTGGAAAAGCAAGTCCTTCCATATCTAAAGCAAGAATTGTTCTATTTGCCTTGCTGGTGAGATCTATGAGGGCTATTTTTGGAAACCTTTGTAACGGCGAATTGGTGAAAGTAGCTTAGAAATTATTAAGAGGAGGGGGAAGTACAGGAAATTGATCCTTTCTCTGTGCAAACCATGTTTCAGGTAGATGTACGATAAAGCATATTTTACGTAGCAGAGATGTCATGTTCATCTTTCTGGGTTTTTTTCAGATGTTGAACGTAGACGCATATATGATATTGTGAACGTGCTAGAGAGCCTACACATGGTGAGCCGCCTTGCCAAAAACAGATATGCTTGGCACGGGCGCCATAATCTCTCCAAAACCCTGCAGGCTTTGAAAAGAGTTGGAGAAGAGAACAAATATACCCAACAAATTCAGATGATCAAGAAAAGAGAGTATGAGCATGAATTTGATTTTGATGGTGAAAGACACGAAGAGATGGCAAGATCTTTTGGCTCAAATGAGCATTCGGAAATGTGTTTTGTTGAGCTCCCAGGAATGGAATTTCGTGCTGGTAATAATTCTCTATAATGCCAAGAATAATATGTGCTTGTAATGATAGATATTTATGAACTTGGAAAAAATGTTTATTGGACCTTTTCTTTCCTGAAATGGTACTGCCTGAAAGGCACCACAGCTGTTTGTGGTGAGAAAAAGTGCTCAACACTCTTTCAGTTCTCTTATTCATTCAGTTCCTGCACATGTTTTGTTTTTACAGTGCCAAGAACAAGGGGGCATCAGGTGAAACTACCAAACACAATCCAGTTTGCAGGATTTGTTACCATTGAATGTTATAGAAGCCCCAAATATAAATTACTCCTTTAATTTCTTTTTTTAATTTAGGTTTGATTCATGGAAGAAATATTAAGGGTTGTTAAACACATCATATAACCTGCAGTTAAGCATCTTCAAGAGTGCAAGTTGTCGGACAATAGGAAACGTACTTGGGGAAACACTGCACTCTCTCTTTGTAGTCAGCCTTGGTATCCACCTAATTACCAGATTCTTGCCATGTAGAGACATGATTCCAGAGTCCACGTTGGCCCTGCCTAGTTGCTGTGTTGTTTGTTTTGAAAATAATTGTTACTGACAAGTTCCTTCAGTTTTTGAAAAACATTTGTAGCTGGTGAGTCACTTGAATCCTTTCTCCTCTCTGCTGCAGCATCAGTAAATAGCAGGAAAGACAAGTCTTTACGAGTGATGAGTCAGAAATTTGTGATGCTGTTTCTTGTATCGACTCCTCAAATAGTAAGCCTTGAAGTTGCTGCTAAAATCTTGATTGGAGAAGACCAGTTAGAAGACTTAGATAAAAGCAAGTTTAAAAGTAAGTAGAACATCAAATATAAGCTAAATGATCTCTTCTAGAACTAGTTTATATAGTGTAAAATACCATCATCTTTTTCCTGCCATAAATATATTTGAGCCTCCAAAAACTTACTGAACACCTCGCGCAGTTTTTAACAGGGACCCACTTGTACATAAGTCATTGATACATAATGACCTAATGACCACGAGAGAGAAAAGGTCCATTAAATCCCTCTCCCGAGGTGGTGTCATGAGGCTGCTTACTGGTAACAATTTCCCTTTCTCTTTCCTCAAGCAGTCTGTCAAAGATTTCAGCCTCATTTCATCAAAGATGCCCCAGAATCATGAAAATCTGTGTTCTGGTCATAGAATGAACTTGTTGGAAATCTAAAGAAATTCTGTAAAAGTCCTGTCAATAACTTACACGTGGGAGGAAGTGAAACCCAATGCTGTAACTGCCAATTATTTCTTCATTCTTTTACCCTGCTCTCAGTTGCCTGCACACTTCCTCCTCTTCCTCTACATTCAAATGAAGAGGTACTTCTAGGTCTAGGCCTGTACATCTATAATAATCAAAAATGCGCCTGCTCTTGAGGGATCAAGAATTAATCACGGGTTTCATTGAAAAAGACGCCCTTCCTTGATTCTCAGACAGACTCCGTTGCTGGTTTTTTGTGGAATTGTGTCTGTGCCATAAGGAAACTAATCCTCGCTGGTTTCAGTTCATAATTTCCTTTCCACTGCATCCTGGTGACATAGAGAGGGTGGGTGGGTAGTCAACAGGGGGCTTTGGTTTCTTTTCGTTCTTTCTTCTTCCTCAGTAACGTCCCTCTCGCAATAAAACCATTTTTAGGGCATTCCATCCATGTGCCTGTATTTCAGGTATCGCGTGTTTTACCTAGTTCTTGGTGAAGAACCACAGTCCCAAGTTCCACGACTTGCTAGTCTTTAAATTTTCAGTAGCAGAAGCTTCGCCCTAAGCCCATTCACTCTGCAGTCCAGAAGTCACTTGTAATTTGACTGCTGCCTAAAGCCTTTCCCTAATAGCTCAACCTGAAAGCAGTCAGGAACGTGCAGGGTCACGATCCTGTTGGATTTTGGCGTGTCCCTTCCCCCTCGTTCCCATGTTCACCATTGCATGCGTGTGTCTGCCTTTTAAGCTACTTATTTTTCACTACGGGTTTGGTCATTGCACAGAACCTAACTTGTTTTGAAAATGATTTTCTCTGTATTTAGCATAATATACTTAGCAGTATTTTCTGTTCTAGATCTGTATCCATGTCATTCTACGTTACATATAAACTTTATATTGTGAGATGTTATTTCATAGTATAAATACCCGTTCCACAAAATTGTTCTTACAGAAAAATTATACAGTTTTTTTCCTTTTAGCTGCTAAAAGGGCATTACAACATTTTAAATCTGATATACGTTAACCTTTTAGTTGGAATTGCTATACATTAAATTTGTTCATGTTATTTCAGCCAAAATTCGGAGACTTTATGACATAGCAAATGTTCTCAGTAGCCTTGAGCTTATCAAGAAAGTTCATGTTACAGAGGAGAGAGGGAGAAAACCAGCATTCAAATGGACAGGACCTGAGGTCTTGCCAGATATTCAGGGTAGGTGTATGTGTCATTTCCTTTTGTTCTGCTGATGATTTTGATTGTTTCTTTGTTTTCTCTGCTCAAATTTTTTTAACCAAAACACAGAGTAAACTAAGCAGAAAGTCTTTTCTCGTCACATCACTGTCCTTGGTTCTTGCCAGCACAGCACACCAGTATGTATTTCCACACAGCAGATGCAAGACTTGCATTTCCATTTTGCTGCTGCTGCTACTGCAATAATTGTAAGCCAGGCTGAAATAACTGTTTTTAATTACTGAATCTGCATATGATACATATTTACTTTCTGGGATTTTTTCTGCTTTTTAGATACCAAACTTGCAATAACTTCTACGACCTGCCCCCCACCTATTACAGAATCGATCACTTCCAAAGAGCAGTGTTCAAAAAACCTTTTTCCTTCAAGAGGAAAGCAAAACTTCACTCGGCATCCTTCTCTAATAAAGTTAGTTAAAAGTATAGAAAACGACAGAAGAAAGATTCAGTCTGCTCCGACCAGTCCAGTTAAAATAAGTGCAGGTACATATCTTTTTCTAAGTTTTTTTTCACTCGGATGTAGTCTTGCATTAAATATTCAGGCTTGCCGTCTTCTCATAGGAGATGCAGATGTGTGGGTACACCTGCTTACAACAAACATGTCTTAAAATCTGTCAAAAATAGACAAAATGGGGAAAATACACGTTGCCTGTAAATCCGAGGTTTTACAAGACTGATAGTGAAAACCAAGCTAAAACGACTCGCATGCAGTGCGTACGTTCTGTGATTGGTAGGAGCTCATTCCAGTTTGGTGGATCAAACCAATCACAGCTTGCGCAGTTGCTACGACGTAAATATATTTATTGATATCTGGACCAAATTGTAGGCAACTCTAGCCTCCTATTCCACACTGGATACACAAGGAGTGGCATATTACTATTTTGGGTTTAAGAAAATTATTAAATCCCTTTTTACAGATCTCTCTTGGCTTTGTGTTATGTCTTACTGGCTACAAACTGCTGTTTGTGTGGTATAGCTGATTCTCTGCATATTGCTTCTTTCCCTATGAACTGCTCTAACCCTGGTTTGTTAGAGAAACTGTGCTTTAGATCTTACTATCTAAGCAGTTCTGTTCCATAAAATTGCCAGAAAATCACCTATTGATGTTCGTTTCCCTCTTTGGAGGGAAAAAAGATGTAGCTGAGACTTTAAAATTTGTTTGACATAAGCCACCATCCAGTTGATCAAATCAAGTCTGGGCCGCAGTTTGAGGACAACATGGAGTCTCAGTGTCTTCTCATTAAATGTGCATGCCACATCAAATAACGCAGTCTCCTCAGGATAAAATTTAACTTCTACATTTGATGTCCTAACAGTTTTGGTTTGTTTTCCCCCTCCAACCAGGTACTGATCAAAATTTATCAGCTTTCCCAAGTAAAATGGCTCAGGTTCCAGCAATCGCTAAACATCAGCTGGAAGGACAGTCAAAGTAAGTTTGCACAAGTGTTAAAGCGAGAAGCTTTATTTTGTCTCTGGCCATTAAGTTAAGGCTATGCTCAGTTCAAGTTGGGCAACGGTCTGCAAAAACCAGTAACCCCTGATACTGCAGGCTATTTTTTTCACTTCTTATTTTCTGCTTAGTGGATTGAGAAGTACAAGTTTATGTTAAGCCTTCATATTTCATAAAATAACTTGTCAAGGCATTCATTTCTGTACAAAGGCATTAAAATACATTTGGGCTTTTTGTTTGTTTGTTTTGGGTTGTTCTTAAG
Organism: Phalacrocorax aristotelis; assembly: GCF_949628215.1. Lineage (NCBI taxonomy): Eukaryota > Metazoa > Chordata > Aves > Suliformes > Phalacrocoracidae > Phalacrocorax > Phalacrocorax aristotelis. The sequence continues at coordinate 67,107,726 of NC_134280.1, forward strand.
GAATGCAAAAGAGATGAAAATGAACTTGTCAAGATCTGCTTTGGAATGTAACCTGTCCTCACCGGAGGTGGTCCCCAAGCCCGAACCTCCTCGCGCCGCAGCACCCTCTCAGCCGTCAGCTCTCGTGCAGCCGCTCGGTGTCTGTCCTCCAAGCCACGGTTCAGTCCCACCAGTAATACTACCTCATACTCATTCTGGTCTTTCATACGCGATATATCTGCACCCTTCCCAAGCCCACACTGTGACAACGTACAGCCCAAGTTTCATGTTGCAGCCTCTACCGTGTGCTAATGTAACTGGAATTAAGAGTATTAATTCACAAGTATTAAATAAAACAACCACTGAGGAAGGGGACAATCAAATAGCGACAGATGATCCAACAAAGTCCTTGACAGCTAAAGAAAGACCGACTATAAAATCAGAAACTTCATCACAGCGGTGCCTTAAAAGATCACAAGCATTACAAGAGAATCATTTAATTAAAAGGTACAGAAGCGATGAGGAAAGCCTTGATACTTCTCTGGTAAGTTCAATTATTTCTAAAATGCTATTTTATAGCTTAATGATGTTGCCACCTACTTATTTTCAAAGTGATTTAGGAGCCTACCAGTGTGCGTAGGTGTTTTAAATAACATTACACTTGAAGGGATGACATTCATTTCTCATGCTGGCTGATGTTTGGGGGTTTTGTTTGTTTACATCCATCTATCTATCTATCTATCTATCTATCTATCTATCTATCTATCTATCTATCTATCTCTCAAATATCACACAATCTTGCTGGTATTTGCAAAACAGCAGGCAGAATATATGGAATGCAGTATAACACGTACCTTTGAAAGGCCAGCCTAGCATCAGGCTGTATTTTTCTCCTTGTTCCCCTCTCTTCCCCCTCCAAATATTTATCTCCAAGACGACATGTCGAAGTGTACAGATGTTAGTCACAATAAAGCGACTCCCAAAACATTATGTCAAGACTTACCTATTTATACAATGATTCTGGAGTAGTTGGGGTTGCTTATGGTGCTGGCATTTGTTCTTGGCTTTAGAGGCATTAGGAGGGAACATGGACACACAATGGCTGCTGGACAAGGAGTGTCCCAAAATCCCGATACCTTCCAGATATTTCCATCCAATGTTGTACACTGTTCCCGGATTGTTGTAGGCATAAGAATATAGCACATTAAGAGAAGAAGAGATTCAGATACACTTGATGCATATGGAGAAACTGGGTCTGGATTGCCTTCTGCTCCTCAGTTGTTGAGTGTTTTAGTGTCTCTGCAAATTATTAGGCTGCTTTAAATTGTGCTTGCCAAAACAGCCACGAAATGCTATCAGCATGTTGTGACAACGTGTGGCGTCAAACATCCACTAGCTGTGGAGGATCAAGAGGGAATAACGTGGAACTGGTTGTCTTATTGACTAGAAATTTTTATAGCACAAACTTGGGACGCAGGACAAAGGAGAAAGCTTGCCTGCCTTATTTTTCAGGTGTGTTAGTATCATTGTAGACCTGTAACTGAGAACGTTAAGTCTTACAGTGTCTGCCTTTGGTTTTGGATGTACTTTTTTTAAAGGGAGAATCCATTAAAAATGAAAGACCACCTTCCAGCAGCTCACAAGTGAACAACGAAACAGACAACTTCCAGGAAGAGAGGCAGAGCAAACCCGAAACATTAGATGAAAACACGGCAGGCTGCCATGACCAATGTAAAAGAGAAGATACTCCAGAAGACGAGGACAAAATCAAAACGAAACAAGACATACCTGTAGCATTTGCCATTCCCGCTCATGAGGTAAGCGCTGTCAGACACCACGGCCCATCCCTCCGTTACCTGGGAAAACGCCACTTGGAGTCTTTGCAAAAGAAACAAAACTATAACGATAGATTATAAATTATGAAGCTATTTTAAAACACATACCTAGATTGTCTTTGGTTGGATGATTTTTGGTGTGCTTTTAAAACCTTACTTTATAGGGATGCAGTGCTTCTCTTAAGTACAAAAATAAGAGGACACAAAGTGACTTTCAGGCTTTCATTGGGATGAAGGTCACACTAAGGCTAAGCAGATGAAGGCCATGTTGAGATCCCTTACATCCACAGTCCTTTGCGTATATTTAGTCTCAATACTTCGATTTACAACCGAACCACGTGCAACTCTCTTCATCGGTAAAATTTGGTACTCTGCAGTCACGACTTACTACTGTAGAGAACCTGAATAAAGAACAGGTCTGTTGACAAAAACAGAACTTTTAAATGCAAAAGGATTGTCTTCCACTATTTGTCTTATGAAAAACACAATCTGAGAATGAGGTGACATGATGATTACTGGGTCCAGATGTTTCTTCTGGGTGACAAAAAGTATTCAATATCAGAATTTCTCTTTAGTTGTACTGTGTTAATCCCAGATGGATTTCCAGTTCCTCACTGAGGATGTCAACTGGAAACGGAGCCAGCTGACTCTGCACAGTAGGGCAGTCTTTCCTTAAGGAGCATGTCCTTGAGTCAGTTTCATCTAACTTCAGAGAGATGGAAGTACAGGCATGGAGTAACGGATCCTAGGGATATGGGGGAGAAAGACTAAAAACAAGGCAAAGGGGACACAACTTTGGAGAAAAAAAATTTGGTTTTTGTTTATTACTTGTCTGAGGTAAAGGTGTATTGTCTTGTTCTTTTTCAGACCTTTTTTCCATCTGGCTATCTTATTCCTCTTACTCAGTGCCCCCATGGCAACCAGGCAGGCTTTTCTGACAAAGAAAAAGCTGGGATATGTTCGTTACAGCACACTACCTACAGCTCACCCATTGCTGGTCAGTATGAAATAAAATAGGCGTACAGTTGTTTGGCTTGATTCATCCTACGGAGGTAACGAAATCACAGCGCAGTGGCTTGAGCCTCAATTTTTAATCCCCTTCAACGCTTGATTTTTCTGTTGCAGGTGTCATTCCAGTGACAGCATCTGAACTGAAAGCCGTTAACATCCCTGCTTTTCATATAACGCCCTTGAATATAATGCTGTCACCAACTTCTATAGCTGCTGGGCCTGTACTGAGCAACTCCTGTCTCAATTCAAGCAATACTGGTTCTGCCCCAAACCCAAGTTCTTCAGTTCTGAACTTTACACTGCAACACGTAGGACTGATACCCGCTGGCGTGCGAGTTCCTGCAAATCCTGTTCTTCAGCACGTGCCAGTCTCTTCGCAACAAGAAAACGTTAGCCAGAGCTCAGAAAACGTGAACTTGCAAGAGGAGAAGGTAAGTAAAAGATATATCGCAACTTCTTGACCGTGGTGGGTTGAGTGGGAAATACAGTGCAGTAATTCCATTACAGTACATAACATTGTTAAATAAACATTTTTTATTTTATCTTTATAAATCAGCACTGCCCAGAAAAAGCTGTCAGTGAAGGCTAGCATAAGTACAGGTTAATTGAGAGGTTAGAAAGGAAGAACAAGTATCTTATTTCTTGTGGAAGCGGAGCCTGCTGGAAGATGGCAAGATCTGAAGCGACCACTGTTTTGAAGGGAGGGTTTTACATGGATCCGAGATGACAGTAACAAATTGTTCATTTGTTGCTTTATATTTCCGTCTTGTTACTCTCCTAATCTACTCTCAAGTTCTTGTATTTACTATCAGCTTTTTTTAATAGGATGGAATTATAGAGGATTTTAAAAGATCTTTTTGTTTGTTTTTTCCAGGGAAAGTTTGTATATTTGGTGTAATACTGTATTGCCTAAGATCTGTTTGTATTGAAAAAGGAGATAGGAGGGTATTAGAGAAATCAGATTTGTATTTAATTGATTTTTATATTTTTAAAAAATTTTTATTTACTTACTTGTTTATTATGGATATGCCAAGGAACACAGGTATATTATTCTCAGTAAAGAGTGGTTAAATTTTTAAATTTCAGGAAAAAAATATTAGTTTGCTAACATCCTGCAGACATCTGAAACTAGAATTCACCTGGTTTTTATCTTCCCCTTAAATGAGAGTAATTTTTTCTCTTCTCTCCAGCTTTGTGTTCCAAAGGACCCCCCACAGCCCCAGACAGTTACAGAAAATTTTTTCCGCACACCAGGAGGGCCGAACACGGTACCTTCACTGTCTGCAAATTCAGATGGTCCCGACAGAATCTCTCAAGGAACTCTTTATATTCCTCAACGAAAACTTGAAGTGTCAGAAGATTAATTTTGGGATATCAAATTGCTGAAGGTGTTAGCAGGCATAATCACCGGCAGTACGCCGCACGCGTCTTGGATTGTACGATGGACAGTGGTGTTTTGGATGCGTGTTGGCAAGACCTCAATACTGGAATAGCCTTAATTAACGCTTTAGAATGAAAATGGGCTTTTAATGAGAAAGTTAATGTCTAATAATTTTTCCAAAAGGCTTACCTGAAGTATTATAGCAACAAAGTTATGTATCTAGTGGGTTTTGTGTTGCTTTTCTGCTATGCAAAGTAAGCTCAAATTGTCTTTGTACAGAAAGGTACAGTCAGTACATATTTTGCACAAAGAAAAGTACTGTGAGCGTGTACATATTTTATGTCTTAACAAAAAGGCCATAGTTAATAAGTCTTGCTCCTATGTTCAATAATGCTCTTTTGTAAAGTTAGTAAAAAAAAAAGAAAAAAAGAGTTCTTAATCAAGTTTTATATAAGTTAAGAATTATTTATACTGTATTTTTAAATCAATTTGTTCAGATTAAACTTACATCAAACTCAAATTTTGACTTTTTTTGTTTGATCAAATTAAATTACCTGGGTTAAGTAATACGTTGTATATTCACTGGCATCTCTTCCTTTTCTTGTCAGACAGGGGTGTGTCTGTCCTCAGAAGACAGGGAAAATGGTATTTCATCAGAAAGGGGTTTAAGTAACTCGGTCTGACTTCTGAACTCTATCGTGAGAGGTTTCACCTCCTAATAACAACAATTAGAGGAAGATACAGTTACGAAGTGTGGAATTCACAGCACCCTTATCACCCTAGAGTATTCGGGAAAGCACTGTCCAAATGTCACAGAACTGAGAAGTTACAGGGTTTGGGCCTCAGGCTAAACAGACAATAAGATCTGAAGACATGCACTCATTACCTTGCCCCTTCTCCGACTCAGCTCAGAGTTTGCGCCAGGTGCACGCCGCGCTATAGGCACCCTATAGATTCTCTTGGCACTGGCGAGGCTTCAAGCCAAAGTCAAAGTTTTCATAACATTTGACCTAAGGTTTTGTAACCATCTAAAACAGTTGGTGGCAGAAGTCACACGCGCCGCTACTGAAGCACCAGCTATGCACTGATGTGCGCAACATCAGGCCTGGCTTCTCGAAGGAGGGAGGCCCGTGTCTCTTGGACGTACCCGCACCCTGCCAAGGCTCTACTGGTAGTTTCTGCTTTCCAGCTAAGATCAATGTCAGCTTCCAGCTGTTGCTTTTCCCCTGCTGCAATTTCATATCAAACAGGTTAACTTAAACCAAATTGATTTAAATATGTACAGCGGGGTCTCTTCTATGCTGAAGGAAGAAAGATGAAGCCTCCTCACCCAGCCCACGCTCAGGTGACGAGGAATAACTAAGAAATAACAGGAAAATGCAGGGTATGTGCCTTCCCAGGTGAAATGTGCCTGTCTGTCCAAATTAGGACAGGAGAAACGCCAGCAAGGCCCGAGACTGAGGCTTGGGCTGGATAAAAAAACATTGTTAAAACAGCCAACACAGGAAAACTAACTGGTTTGCTCCTAAATCATGCAAAATTATTTTATAATACAAAATACACCTGATAGAATAGGATCACTATTGAAATACTCCTACATGAGGTGGAAGAGAAGAGTAAAAGCTGGAAAATTGAGGAATTCTCACTGCAGCAGTGAGCAGATTTATTTTTTTCTTCTCCAAGATAACTGATTAATCTTCCTTACACTTCCTACCGATTACATTCTAGAAAAATAAAGGCAAAGGTTTACAGAAACTTGCAGTACTCAAAGAAAACCAACTGCAAACCTTTCATTTTTGAACACCACAGTTGACAGAATAAGAAACTACAGTAACCAGGCTCGGAGAACTGGTCTCACAAGTTGTGCTCTAGTCTGAAAAGCTGAGCACATATTCTGACTTGCTGCCTAGTGTCCCTTGGCTCCTGCCAAAATACGGTTGCTTGCTTCATCGCGCAGGCTTTATAACAAACACCGAGCACTTCACTTTCTTCTTGTTCATTTTGCAGACTGACAAGCCACTGCTTCCGTCCTCAAAGTACCCTATTCCCCAGAAGATCTGCATTTCGCTCAGACTAGCTGAGCTCGCTGCTCTTTCCAGCTGCCTCACCTACCCTCGGACGTGACCCGAGTACCCGATGTGCTCTGTTGCCAAGCCCTAGGAAAGTCCCTCTGATTCTCGGGCTCACTTCGCTTCTGATATGCTGCGTTTTAGTTCTCCCAGCAGTGTTTTTTTCATCCCTACCTTTCATTTACAGAAAACACCACATTCTCGCTCCACCAGGAATACAAAAATTCACGCATGTGTACGTTCGAGTTGCATATTTCAAATCTGTTCTTCCAGTCTCAGGTCCTGATAACCACAGGATGCCTCAGAGCAGGGATTATATGAAATGCCAACTAACCCAAACAGGTCCGAACGCTCCTTTGAGCTGTAAAGTGCCTCTCAATAAGACTCGCCTCCTTCCAGGGACACACAGTATCTGGGGTAGCACAGAAGTACAGAAATGAAACAACCAGGAAACCAAAGATTGTTCCCTGCCTTTTCCCCTTAAATTCTCTGACAACCTCAACGGGAAAATACTGACATTTAGGGGCAAAAGCTTCTCCGCAGATTTCCCTGCCATTGGTTGTGCTGCAAATCCATCCAAGTACGTGATTTACATGATGTGCGTGACGATCAGTGAAGGGCTCTGACTTCTCAATCACCACGGCGCAAACACTAAGTGCTTACAAGCTTCTTAGTGCTTTCCCTGTACTCCGACAGCGAGCTCAGCCCTGCCCCAGCCCCTCCTCGCTGCTGTCTTACAAGAAACCTTCACACCACCGTCACCTCTGCATTCACCCTCACTTGACATAGGCAGAAGAGTTCCATTAACAAGCCAGGGAGAACGACCAAGGAGAGATGGAGCCCAGCTCTCCTCCTCAGGAAAAAACAGTCCTCCAACTTTACATCAAGGGCCTGTCTCTGCGTTATAAAAATCTTTGCTGGACTCAACAGCCAATGGATCTATAGGCTCCTAAGAGTTCTCAAAGTAGCCTCAGCAAACAGACCCCTACAATCCTAAAGCCTGACATGGATCTGTCATCTAATTTCCTTACGCTGCCATGAAAGTCCCGGAGTTGAGGCTCTCAGCTTCAGACTCCTGGTGTTTAACCCCTAGGCTATAAGGGCTTGGCCCTTTCACACACAGCGAAGGCACTGAATAAAGCTTCTAAACTCAAACATCCCTTTAGAAAATGAGAATTAGCTTCTACATCTTTAAAGCACTTAAAATAACACCCTGCACAAAGGGAATTGTAGGCCCCTCATACTTTAGGCTCCGCACCTTCAATATGTCTGCAGCATCATCCATTTCCAGCGAGCTCAGTGAGGCACGGCAAGTATAACTGCAACGATGAGACATCCTAAATATACACGTTAGCTAGCTATCTTAACACCTAAAACCAGTAAATATTTAAAGATTAGAGTGAAATGTGTAATTCTCTGTACCCTAAAATACAAACCAGTTGTACCTATCAAATCCCGGACTGCTGAATGAAATTCTATTTGGTTTAAAATTGTTGAGTTCCAGAGGTTCCTACAAACAGGGTTTGATTTTTTTGTTTTTAAATCATTATTTTAGTAAATTACTTTTGGCAATGTGACCATTTATGACTAAATCCTCATTTCAGGAACTGTTACTTTATGATTCACGTTTAAGCAATGTGGTAGCCACTATAAAATCCGAATCTTTATTTCTGATCTATTAGACTGCATTTAGGAATGCCCTTTAGGCGTCATCTGAGGGGCTGCATTGTTGTCCACCTACTCACAAGTGGACATAAGGGAACAAAACGCCAGGCTTTTGTCACAGGTTATTTTCAGCTTGGTGATAGCAGTGGCATTGCTCAGATCCCTGAAACTCTCTCTCATTCCCCTCCCCTCCCAGCTTATAGGGCCGACAGCGGTGGCCGCTGCATTTAAAGGGTGCAGGAATCCCTCGCGTTCAAACCCTTCGAGGCTTGAGAAAACGGGGAGAAGCATCAAGCGCCTCCGGTAAGTAGAGTATATTGTGATCTGCCAAGACTGCCTGATATACGGGTTTGGCTATTTTGCTCTTTTCCTAACAGATTGTAGAAACAGCTTATTACTTGATAAAGAAAAATGTGTAGGTATAGAACAGAAATGCGAGTCCTACAGAGCTGACGGCAGCGTTTTAGGTTTGGAGGAGCCAATGGATAAGAGACATTCTTCTTGGCTTCTCCGCCTGTTTAGTAGCTACTAGCGTTACAAGGACGGGACTGTGGGGATCCTCATTAATGAGATACACGCCTCGGCTGCACGCGAGACTGGATCACAGAAGCTTCAGAAGCTTTAAAAAAATGTTGTTACAGAGCTACAGAATTATGTTTTCCACAAATAGTTTGTCTTTGTCCATACACTTTTTAAAGCGCATGAATTTACATGCTTCCATAATTTCTCACAGAAAAGTATTCAGGTTGTAAAAAAAAGGAAAAATAACAACCAAAAATCCTCAAAATGTTTAAAGTCAGTAAAAAATTGTAACAAATGAGAGGAAAACTTCCATACAGACTTGACAGAAACTGGGTAGATAAGAACGTAAGAACACAGGACGAAAGAATTCACACGACCATCACTCAAGCATTAAGAGACAGCACAGCTGGTCAAGTCTTCAGGGAAACCCCAGTTGTTTATAAAAAAGTTTAAAAAGTTATTTACTTTGAAAAGTGCTCCACCTAAAGGTAATATTCTTTCAAAGAATATAGCCTTGTATGTAGATAAAATAATTCTGTGTCTTATCTCAATCATCACGGCAACATTTCACAGCCCATAACAGTTTTGCTTGGCATTTAAAAGACTTAGTGCACGGATAAGGACTTAGGGAAGGCTCTTGTGGAAGGAATAGTGAAAGTCGATAGCCGAGGATTAGGTCTGGGAAAAGGAACAGGTCATTTGAACAGCAGGATGCAGTTTCCCACAGCCACATGAATCAAACTGAACTCTGGGCACGTACACGCAAGTATGGGGCGGGGGCGGGGGTGTGTGTGTGGTTTTTTAAGTCAGACCTAAGTACCTTGTCCTAGTGTTGGGGTATCTTATTTGTTGGAGGTGCCAGCTTAAATTTCTGCACCAGAATGCATTAAGGAAGTTTTAAAAGAAATGTGACATTACTATGCTAACAGACAATAGATAAGTGGAAGGACACAGAGATGGAAGCAAAGGACTCTGGGTTTTTCTAGCAGCTTTGCACATCACGTGCATCGTATCAAGTCACTTAAAACCTTTTGTTTCAAAAGGGCTTCTATAACTTAGAGTGACGAGTGTCGATGAAAAACCATATTAACTTTCCTGTGCCAGGGTGGAAATTCCCATCCCTCCATCTCCATGTGTTGGTTTACTGCAGAAATAAAGGAAAAACGCTAGTCATCATGAGGCCGTGGTGGAGGCTAAATGTATGACGCTAACTAATAAGCATAAAATTTACCTGTATCCATGTCCATTGAATGCATCAGAATATAAGAAATATGATTATGAATACATAACGATATCGCATCTTTCAGTAAAGGAGCTCACTGTTCAAATACCTTTTTGCTCTTGTGAATCTGTTCTGCTGAGAGAGAACACTTTCTGCAACGGATTGGATTTGGACAAAAACACCTTCAGGCTTTTTGAGCTGCAGGGGCAGGAATTGTGCTTTACACCGCAGACACATCAAGATAGAACTAGTGAGTGTTAGTTGCAGAGAAAAACTATAGTGGCATTTTAGTGCTACTTTTATAAAGGAAACTATATATTGTTACTGCCATGGTGCTGGTGAGGCGAGTAACACTAAGGATGGTCGAAAGAGTCACTGGTGGTCACAGGACGGGTCAGCAGCAGAGCTGTGATTAGATACCGGAATGAGGCCCCGGCTGCATCGGCATTTCCAGACTTCAGACAGACTTCAGCTGGGAGAAGAGTTTCCAGCGTAGCAGCCTCGATACTTGTATTTCCATGTAGACAGTGATTTGATCTGATATTATTACTGTTTATTTATTAGGTAAGGAATCAGTATTCTTATACTTTTAACTGCGTCTAAACCGAACAGCTAGCTGGCACTAAAATAGAGAGAGATGCAAGGCACATCCTATCCATCGGTCCTGGTTCAGCATTTCTCCCAGTGACCATGAAGACCAACATTTCCCAATTATCCACTTCGAGGCCATCCTGTAGCACGCGTGGCACCCTGAGATAATCCTCCCAGCCACGCAGTAAGTGACTTCTGCAGCCCATTCAGATACGACTTGAGCTCTAGACTATCAAATGCGTAAGCATCTAGAAGGGAAAACCTCGCGTTTAGCATGGAAACACCAGAACTGCTTCCAACATCTGCTTCACTTCCACTGCACCGTCCAGCACTAGCGCTGCCTTTTACTCCTCTACACAACGTCATTGGGCCAGTGCTGCATCCACTTCCCATTTAGATCAATGGATCTAAATATATTTTTGTATTATATTCTTATCAATAGCACTCTGATTAGAGTGAGACGCACTCTGTGACGCTTACGTGACATCCAGATTTGTACGGTGTGACTGACAGCCCAGCAGAAGATGGCTCACATTTTTTCATGCCTGTGCAGAGCACAGAAACACTTCAAAGGCTTCCTTGCTCTAAGGCTAGCCCAGATAGTAGCGCTACAAGAACTAAGTAATGAGAAGCATGCATCCTTGGCTGCATGTCTGATGCGTATAGTTCTACTCCGTGTAGTAGCTGCATCTTGAAACGCGGCGATATGAGCTGCCGAGTACTATTAGAGCAAGACCAAGAACACTCCTCCAGCTTAACAGTACCGTGAGTGCCCGCCAACATGCCGCAATATTAATACTCAAAAGTTCCTCTGTCACATGTTTCATACATTTAGATTGGGCCCACTCTACTGCCCACTAGATCTCCAAAATATAACAAGCACCTTGCAGTTAGCGGTCGCTGCAAGTTACCCAGATTTAGACAACAAAGTTCGGGCAATTTCAAGGGATTTAGATACTGACTCTCAATGAAATTAAGTGAAATTAAGACTTCGGGTAAAATTTGTTCCTATAACGAATAGGAGACTGAGTTCAATTTGCCTGTTGTAAGGACGGAGATTTAATCCACCGTTATAATTTAGCTGTGTAGAAAACTAGGAATGCCATATACCCTGTGGAATTTACTTGCTCAACAGTAACACTGCTGCACAGGCAGCATCTGCAGGGATGGCCCCTGCAGTTCAGTGTTCGGAGAGATGAACAAAGCAAGGACACGAAGAGCACGGACTGGCCCTGGTACCTCAGCCAGCTGCTCAGCCAGCCAGCGCAGACGTCCCGGCGTACGCTGCCGTTCTTCCACCGCTACCCTCATGGGAACGTTTTTAGTGTGACTTCTTTCTCCTACAGCTTCCCATCAGGTGATGCCAAAAAACCATGGAAAATGTGTATGCGTGCCCAGTCACGTTACTATAATTAGCCTCAGGAGCAATGGCTCTTTTAAGAGCTCTAACCACAGCCCGTAAGAACACAAGGTTCACTATCACGCATTATCAGGCTTTTTCAGAGATTACTTTTTTTCCTTCATCTAATTACGTAATTAGAGCTACTTTCCAAGAAGTATCCCGTTGCCACAGGTTGAGATGCTTGGTATGCCTTTGTAGGGAACTAAACCAGCAGAAGCAGTTTTACAGAGGCTGGAGGTACAAACCGCTCTCCTCCCAGGCAGCTATCGGTGCTGCTCCAGCTGGGAAGGGATTTGACTGGAAATGATTTGAAAGGGAACATTGTGAACACAAAAATCTCATTTTAATTTTCAAAAAAAGCGTCACAAAAGTGATTTTTTATCTCCCGTCGCTCTTCCTTCTCTTAAAATGTTTGAAGCATTACTTGAACTATTTTTTATAAGAGAAAAAAATGGCACCGGTATAAAAGTACTTTAAAAATAGGAAAAAATACAGAATGAGACAGTAAGATTTCACCTACATGAAAGATTCTTCTCTGTTCCTTTAGCTCCTGTTTAAAAGAAACAGAAAAAAGATTTAGCAGTGCTATTCAGTAAAGCCTTCACTGAGTAAGAAGGGACCAAATTCTTAGTCTGTTCTTTGCATGCGGTTATTTTTGTTTCTTATTTCAGCTACATCAGATTTTTGCTTCTTACTCATTACATTACAGATAAACAGAGTTAGAGGCAGCTGAGTTTTCTTTTCCTTCTTGCATCATTATTTTTTTCTAACTGTCAGAGCAGGGCGGCTCGTGAACAGCCTCCCAAGAGAACTGGTAGGGTCTGAAAGAGAGTAACGATGCCGCTGCTGTGTGACAGCGGCGGTCGAGGCTGACTGAGCCGGGGCGGTTGTTCAGCTGAGCATAAATCAGCCTCACCAAGAGAAGGAGGTTGGATCTTACATGAGGATGACAGGTACGCTGCCTACTGCGGGTGATGATGGAATTATACAGGGTTAAGGATATACTAGTAACCATGGTACTAAAGCAGAGATGTTTGCATATACCGGTATCTGCACTGTTATCCGACGCTGATTGTTAAAACGTGCCCACGTAGCTATGTCTTCAGTGCTATTGCTTCAGCACGCACACACGCTCCCACGCCATCTTCCTTTTGCTGGTCTTTTGCACCATTGCGTGGTTTTTAGTGTGAGTAGCCAGAAAGAATTCCCTTCAGCTTCAGGTTAAGCTTGCAGAGCTGGCAATAGAAACCGAAATTTCATTCTGAAATTCAGAAGATACACTACAGAAGCAACTAAAATGATGATAAACACGGGACATTAGTGTCCAATGTACAGACATAGTAAAATGTTAGTCTAAAATGCAAGCCATTTAAAATACCAGCTATGTTACAGCACTGCTGTGATAAATTCCCTTCTCTTTCTCACTTGACTTCAGAAGAGTATTCCCAGGCAGCAGGCCTGATTCAGCATTCAAAATCCTTTTGTTAGTTAAGAATATGTCATGGTGAATTTAATCAAATACAAATAGCACAAGCAGGCTTTGAAAGAACTATAATAAGAAGGTGACTGTTTTTCCAAGAAGGAGAAGGAAGGTCTGCGCCAGGAGCTCGGAACAACCCGATAATACCATGTGCAGATGACAAGATGACGTCCCAGACTTTCCAGAAACGATGACTCAAACAAGAAAACAGAAGGGCAAACCGTAGGTTGGGGTTGTGTCAGATGCGCGATAGCACAATCATCAGGAAGGGCACTTACTGAGCCGGCCGTCAGGAGCTGGGCTTCTGGCTCCAACACTGCCCTCCTGTGTGACCTTGGGCAAGTCACTTCAACAGTAACTGGAATAGTAAGAACTGGAACTGTGAGCACTGCTTTCTTTTTTCTCTCAGATGTTTAGATTTTTAAAACAACTGACAAAGAAAAACATGCCTTAAGCACCTTACAAACCTACCTGTTATCACTTCATAACGGCTGTGCAGCACAGTGATCGTGCAGCTGTTTTATGAGGAATTCCGAAAAGCAACAGACAACTTGTTTCTATTAAAGCATCCTCTGAAATAACACCGTACATTTATTAAACTTCAGGGTGGAACTATCCAGGTGTGAATTGTATAAAATGGTATCCTGCTAACACAGAAAATTGCCTTTAAACACGCCACCAAGGAAGCTCATGTGGTACTAGATGAACTAGCACTTGCTTTGGAAAGGTATAAAAGTACTGCTTGCTGTCTCCTAGCAGAGAGCCTAGGTAGAATACTGTTCTGTAGGATTTTAATGCCAAATACTGTCCACACTTTTCCTTAAACTCCAGTAAAGCTTCAAAGTGTTTGTTAGCCTCCAAAAACCAAATCAACACACATAAAGCAAGAACTGAGGGGGAAAGGCTATGCTGGGGTAGCGGGGAGGGCAGGATTGAAAGAAAATGACTATTTGTTGGAAAATAAATCCTAGATCCACTTTAGATCCACTTCTCCAGAAGAGGTTTGAGTGATCCTGGCACCTTTTTACTGAAACACCTCACAATCATTTCACATACTTACCATCACAACATGCTGAGCTAAGGAATATCCTTATTTACGAAAATGGGTCGCAGAGGACAGAGGGTTTAGACTGGCCTTGTCCCCAAAGCACCAGGCTAGCACCCTCACCCATGGAGAGGTCCCATTCCTGCTGCCGCGCAGGTAGGCAGGATATCCTGGTTACCAGCGTGCCTCAAAACCCCGTTATGCCAGCCACAGCTCCCGACAGCAAGGAAGGTCTCCCTGGGCCTCCCCTCCTGAGCAGGGCTAGAGAAGCCGGGTGGACTCTCAGCCACCACCTCACCTCTCTGCTGCCAGATAATCTACAAGTACTGCGGTGTAATTCTCACTGGCAGATATTGACTTGGGGACACACTGCAATAGCAGCCAACTGGGGGAGGGGGGGGAGTTTAAAAAAAAAAAAAAAATCAAGCTGTTCTGTTTAAAATAATTTACTCTTGCTGATGTATTTATTTATGTAATTTGATTTTCTAGGCTACCCTTCAGTTATAACGATGCCGAACTGGGGAGGTGGAGCCAAATGCGGTGCCTGTGAAAAGACAGTGTACCACGCTGAGGAAATCCAGTGCAATGGAAGGAGTTTTCACAAGACGTGCTTCCTCTGCAGTAAGCTGGGCTACACTGTTTTGACTTCACAGTATTCCCATAGCTCCGTATAAATCTTCCATTAAAGCAAGTAAATGTTCCCTAATCCGACACATTTGCTCACAGGACACCTACAACAGGTTTTTAAACACCCCAAGCAACAGAATGCTAGAAGCAACTGGCATCAGACTGAATTTCACACAGGGAAAGTTTTATAAAGCTTATGCATCTTATTTCTGGGCAAGTTTGAAGTAGCGGACAGTCATGAGAATCGTCCTACCTAAAATACAGCACAGAGAGACTGATCCTGGGCCGGCGCACTCTATAAACCTAAAGACAAAACATGTTTCCCATCCTTTTAGTAATGGAAGGATGGAAAATGACTGTATCTGTTTTCAAAGCAGCAGTCAGTTTTCTGAAATGACAGTTTGCCATCAGTAGCAGCTCTTAATAATCAAGGCCAGTTTTCTAGCCCTTCACCCTGAGCCTCGTAGGCTCCGGGCTTTTCTTATTCTGAACATACATCGGATGATTATTGTTAGGGACACTAGAGTGCTGCAGCATCACGGTATCTAGGTCCATCTCCAGGAAACCCTACCTCCTGTCCTACAACATAGCATTTTATGGGTTTGTTTCAAGTTAAAAAGTCTAGAAGAACTAAACATCCCTCTTAAGACAGAAGTATGTCTTACTGGGATATCATAGATAATTACTTTTATGGTGAATATTAACATTAGTTCATTTCACACAGGAAAGCTGAAGGACGTTACCCCAGTGTCATCCAAACCTCCCACCAACAGCATACAAGTGCCTCAGTCTCCTCCAATCCCGTATCTCACATAGCCCCATTTCACTTACTCTTTTACTCCACGCACCTCCGGAATGTTTGGCAGCTGGCTTCCAGGAATATTGCTTTCTCTGCAATGAGCTAGCACTAGAAAAATTAGAGAGAAGGTGTCAGTTCAGCTCTGTTTGCCCTTTGTGGGGAGAGCAAACCATTTGCTAAGCAGTTTGTTTTGTAGACAATGCTTGAGATTTAGTACCTTTGCAGGATGAATTCCAGCATGACAGCTTAGAAGCCATTGAATCCCATTTTCCACCCTCCTTTCCCGGATGGATAGAGAATTCTCGTTTGGAGGCATGTGATTGGTATTACATGCTTAGACGACAGGGTACAGCATTATGCAGAATCAGCCCAAAGGACACACTTGAGACATCGTTGCCTTTCCCCGAGTGCCCTGCAAGCGATGCCTAAAAGACGGAGAAGGAATTCCCTCAAAAAGTTTTCAGTTAATTGGCAACCTTCAGCTGATTCTTACAGAATAGTAAAAATCTCAGGTTCTGTGCTGCCTATAACAATTAATACTAGATATCAGAAGACCTACAGGGAGAGGGACACAAATGTGGTAATTACGAGAAAAGCTTTAACTGATGCTTGTGCTTTATCAAATGCTAGAAAACGATGCAGCAGAAAACAACAAATGAGTAGACTCTCCAGCTCTAATAAAAATAAATGGCTGTCCTTATAGGGCACAGTTAATGTTTCTCTCCCACCTAATACTGGAAGAAGTTTAAGTTCCATCCTCAGCATAAATGATGGGGCTTTTTAGTGATTCATGATAAACAACATCCATCCACAAGCTCTGCCAACTGTTCATTTGGTTTGTTGTGGGGGGTCTTGTGTTTGGTTTTGGTTGGTTGGTTGGGGGCTTTTTGGTTTGGGGTGGGGTTTTTTTGTGTGTGTGGTTTTTTTTTTATTTTATTTGCCTCTTGTAGCCATAAGTCTGAACTAAATTATTAATAGGTTAGATACTAAAAAAAGTATTCCCAGCAGCAGTATGTTTAAGGTCAAAACCCAGAGATGCATCTAAGCCCAGCTGGCATATAAGAGGTATGTTAATTGGCTTTACTTTTCTCATGATTCACACACACTAATCAGCAGCTCTGGACAACTCGGTATCACGTATCATGTTCACGGGCTTTTCAATGAACCAATTACATTATTTCATTTCTCAAGAGAAGAAAAACAATCCTTCCCAACCTGATCTCAGGTATGGAATCAGTTAACCTATTAGCTGAGCTTTCATATATTTTTATATTAAATATACTTAAAATATATTTCATATTTTACATTATATTTAACCAGACACCCAAAACACACCAGCATTTTTTTGTCCAAAAAGTTCAATTTTGGCAAAATGATAAACAATTCCAGCCAACCTGTTAACACAGTAAGAATCAGACAATCTAAACTATAAATCACACTCCCTCCGCTCCATAATTCTTCACCACTAACATCACGAGGGAGAATCATCTTTGCAACAAACCCCCCTTCCCGTGCAGATTGCTGTTTACCTACCTTGCTTCCCCGTCAGCTTTTACTTTAACCGCAGCTGTGACGGACATTTGGCAGGATCTCACGCCATCAACCCGAAACTTCTTCGTGCCGGCTCGTGAAGGGGATCTGTTGGCAGATGACAGGTCTCCAAGTTATTTCAACAATAGCACTTCAAGGGCTTTTGCTCCATCTGTTGCGGTGAATTGATACTCTATCCCGAAGGTGCCAGAAATAGAAACACTTTATCTACTGCTAGAGTTTCCATCATCCCTTAACTCCCTTAGCAAACATAATCTCAAAGCAGAAGAGACTGCGGCACGTCGAGATCAGGTTCACACGTTTACAGAAGGCCCTCGTTTTATTTTTGTTAACTCTAAAGGTCCTTGCAGCTTATTTTCCCCTCTGCACAGTACAGTGGCAGGATTAAAGCTGCAGAGGTTCCAGTGTCAGCTTAAATTCTCTGATGCGGGTGAATTTTAGACTCACAGCAGGACAGTTGAAATAAACACGGAGGGAAGAGGGACCAATCAAACACTCAGCTACCTCTTCTAGAGCTTGAACTTCCAACCACCCTCAATACTTGTCTGTTTCACAGGTTTCTGTTGCTTACATGAGCTATGCAGCTTTATTTTCCAAGCTACGACCAGCCCATGCATGACCGGAATGCCCTCTGTGGGGCATGCACGCGTTCAAGGGAAGCTGTAGAGAACCTTTTTCCCTGGTTATTTTTTTCCCCATTAACCACTGTTGACGCAGTGAACAATTTGGAAGAAGTGTTGAAATTTTATTTTTCAAGCTTACTACAAACCCGTGTTTTTTCTATAGGCACTCCAAACTGAAAGCTTCATCCCCCCCCGATGGGGTGGGGGCTGCCTCATGCCGAGTTCCCCAAACAGGGCAGCATACGCTGTCACCCAGCGGATGAGGTGGGGCTACAATTTTGTCCCATCCGTTATTGTCCAGTTTCCGTGCCTAAGGAGCAAGGGGATCCACAGGACTGGTAACAGAATTTAGTCTCTAAATGCTGACCAGGTTTCAGATGAGCAAAGAGCTGGGGAGTTATCTAGCATCCACCACCACTCCATGAGAAAGACCACGCATGAGACCAGCCCCAGCAACGCTCGTTAGCTCTAGGTGTGGCCTGTGTTTCTCACAACGTGGATACTTGCGTACTGAGATCCCCAGATTAGCAGCTGTTAGCGCTTGTTAACTTGGGTCCTTCCAAGTTGAGGCTCGGTTTATAGTGCCATAGAGGATATAACATATTCCATTACGAATGTCGGGCATTCCCATGGCACTTTCTGTCCCCAAGTCTCCCAGGCCTTTCCTAGTTAGCTAAGCCAAGCAGTATTTTTTCTGTAACAAAGATGATGAGGTCTCTCTTTTGGGGATGGCCGTAGTCATACTCTTGCCATCCTGGAGGAAGTCTGACAGAGCTGAGACTACCGGGTATTTGGGATTATCACTTCGCCTTGCACTACAGCTCAAGCAAATGTGACTGGATAAATAGAAAATATATTCCGCTTGACTCTGGACGTGGTACGTACCTTATAGTCTCTTTTAGAAACATGCCACACTATAATAGCGTGGGGTGACATGAGAGAGCCACCGCAGACCCCGAGTGACTACTTTGAAAGGTGCAGATGCACAGCAGAATCAATATCGCTCCAACCTTCCTTTTTGTTTTGGGGTTTTTTAAGGTTTGGGAGTTTAGGATGATGACCTCAAGACCATCTTAAACTTCACAGACCCAGACCAGTTGTCTCAAGCCCATGGTTTTCTAGGCTTAGAGTATAACTTCAGAGTGGCAAAAGAGCATGTTGTGTGCACACACAACTACTTTTGCAACAGCCCAGTGAAGTTTTATACTGACTACAGGCCAACATCCTCCTCTTCTGTATCTTTAAAGATATACAAAAATAAACACTAACTGTAATTATTCTAAACCACATTAATTCAAATTTTAAAATGCAAATGGTTAAAATGCCCCTCTCTTCCTATTTTCAGTGGCTTGCAGAAAAGCTCTGGACAGTACCACAGTAGCAGCTCACGAATCTGAAATCTACTGCAAAACTTGCTACGGGAGAAAATATGGTCCCAAAGGTATTGGCTTCGGACAAGGGGCGGGATGTCTCAGCACTGATACCGGTGACCATCTAGGCTTGAATCTGCAACAGTGAGTTAAATCCCATGACAGCACCTTTTTCTTGTACTACTTGTCACCTAGCAAGGTATTTTAAATATTTTATTCTGTTTCCATAACAACACCTAGCGTAAGTAGCAGAGCAGACTTTCCTACCACCTTTCCTTCAGTGGCCACAGTTATTTACCATTTTTTTATGACATTCAGTCCCTTTGAGCCCTCTTTATAGATTATCTTCTCCTTCACTGGGCCATTATTCTGCAGAAGCAGCCCTTATATGCCACCACAGATGTAAATGTTCTCTGCAATTATAACTTGCCATTAGCACAGTGGTAAAGCCACATTCGCCATAGAACATGAGAATATTTTTCCCCCCCCATCAGAGGCTAAAATAGAGTTAGGTTTTGCTGTTAGACAAATAACCATACCACCACATACTGTTAACTCTCCTCTCAACGGGGGAAATAGTGTTTCTAAATCCTCCCTGTGGCTTGAATAACACTCACAAACACACCAAGAATATGTTTCAACAAAGGGATTCTTATGGTACACCATCTTCCAAAAGCCTCAGCTGCACATAATCACCTCTGACAGGACATTTTTATAGTATTCTTCTACGATTCTCAAAGCTGAACATTTCCAAATCAACAACGCTTTCCTCTGGTATGACTATAAGGAAACCAATTAACCAATATGCCGTGCAGGAAATAGAAGCTTAAATAATGTATTGAACTGTAGCTTCTGCTAAGATACTAATCCATTATGGGCAGAGTTCTGTATCAGAAACTGTCACGTCCTGTAGATTTAATGACCTGTTGCAGTCCAACAGTCCGGTAATTCAAAAGTCACTCTGTGACAGGCTTTAAGCGAGCACAAAGACGTAATGCACAAAGCCCAGAAATACAAAGCAAAGCTACTTTTCTGATGTGCTTTTGACCCTGGGCCAGCTAAGAACCCCAGTTCCCTGTCCAAACGTTACAGACACTAATGAAACAACTGCATGTAAAACCTAAGGGTTTTCTCCGCTCACTGCTGAGTGCCAGCAGATACCAGCTTTTCAACCGCACAACACAGAATACGTTCATTTTCTCTTTTCCCCCTCGCCTTGCCTAAGACCAGTAATTTAGTAATTTTTATCCCTTTCCAAAAAATCATGAGACCCTATTTCTAGACCAAATATAACATTTTAAGCAGTCTTTTAGAACACTGAAAATTTCTGTTTCAGGGGGTCACCAAAACCCGCTCGCCCTTCTACACCAACTAATCCTTCAAAGTTTGCCAAAAAGATGGTGGACGTGGATAAATGTCCCCGCTGTGGCAAATCAGTGTATGCCGCAGAGAAGATCATGGGAGGAGGAAAAGTAAGTAGTTACTACAGCACTGGAAACAAAACAGGCTTTCATAACGGTGACAAGCTATAGCTAGTTGGTCCTTGACCTTTTAAGTTTTTACTCATGGTCTCAATGAAGAAAATATGAGGATGAATTAGCAAATTGCTAGGGAGCCCGATGTACTGACTTTCAGCATTAAAACCATGTGCTTTTCATAAACCTTCTGCAACTTTCTGCATCTTGTTGGCATCTGAAGGACAACTCCTGGCTATGGTACAGGCTGCCTTTTCTACCACAGTCATTCTACTAACTTCTCTGGAGATATTTATAATTTAAACATTTTTTTTGTAGTGGCAATTGCAGTTATACTGAAGAGATTCCGTGACTAGAAAAACAAAAGCCTGCCTCACATACCATGCTAGTTCTCTGCTCTAGGAACTCTCACTAGAATATTATCTCTGCACATCAAAGAAATGGCCAAAACAAGAGTAATATCTATAGCTCTCTGCTTTTTACTAGCCCTCCATTAATAACAAAGTCACTAGGTAAGATCTTGGTAATAAAGTCATTGAAAGAAAGACTGATCTAGAATGACTAAAAATGGAAGCCATCAGACCAAGACAATTTTAACCTTTTCAAACCATAAAAAGGAAGAGTTTTTTGCTTCTTGTATCTGCTAGCCATGCACTTTCTGTAATATGCAATGAATTGTCTTAATTTCCTCAGCCTTGGCACAAGACATGCTTCCGCTGCGCTATTTGCGGAAAGAGCTTAGAATCTACGAACGTTACAGACAAAGATGGAGAGCTCTACTGTAAAGGTAAGGATTGTAATGAGCTGAACTGGGTTACTGAGTCAATCTAAAAATCATTCTTTTTAGACCTAGTATTGCCATCGTGATTTACCTGGCTGCACGCTTAACAGCTTCATGAAATTTCATTTTATCTTTTTTAATAACTTTCTGAGGGCAAAGGGAAGAGCTATGGTAACATTGCAGTTGTATCTTGTACTACTAACAGTTAAAGTTGTAACTTTTCTACAAATACGAAATCCTCTCTGTTCTGTCCTCACACCTTCTAGCAGGAACACTGGCCATATCTGCTGGGCAGACTCCTGTACCTGCGCAGTCTCTCTCACCTGAAAAAATCAAAACCAAACAAAAAAAAACCACCCAGCACCACACTACAAAGATATGTGTCTTCAAAGGTCATCTAAGGTCCTGGTCCTAATTGGACTTCTTCCCAGGAAGAGTTAAAAAGATACCTTCCACTATATTGGTAGTACAGAAGATAACTCATTCCTACCAAATCATACACCCAGATGTTCTTCTCAGATCAAGAATGTTCACAGGATTTCACCTGGCTCTTAGAAAGACCTTGAAGTGAAAAAAATATGCAAAGCTTTTATATCCCAGGCTAAATTTTACAGAGAATCCTAAAGAACACTACTTAAGTTCTGTGACTTTGGGTGCAGCCTGACAACTGCAAATGATCGAACTAGCTTATTTTCAGAACTATGCTGACCATTGCTACCTCCTTAGCACACTTGCAATAACTAACTATGCACACACTTCGCAATACAGGGTTAAAATGGAATGGTTTGAACTACCATGGATAGTTTCTTGCCTCAGCTCCAGTTCTTTTAACCTCCCTTAAAAAACCTCCGACATTACTCGGTCTGTATTACTCATACGGACCAAGTTTTACTGCGTATTTTCAGACAGGGAAGTAGTTTGAATGAAAATGTTACTTAGGTCCTAAACACATGGAGTTGCTTAATTCTGGGGGGAGGAGATCAGATGTGACTTTTGTTTAAATCAAATATGTGATTCTAGTTTCACTATTAGAGCCTGTCGACACTTCTGAGAAAGACACTTTTTCAGATTTCCTTCCTTTTTTAAGTTTGCAGGAAGTACTAAAACCGAAAGTCATTTACCTCTACATGAAAACATTCACTATGCCATTTACCTCCCTCCTTCTATTGCAGTTTGCTATGCAAAAAATTTTGGCCCCAAAGGAATTGGGTTCGGTGGCCTTACTCAAGTGGAAAAGAAAGAGTGTGAATGAGAAGAAATGGATGCAACAGACTCAAAACTGCTGTGGATGCCACCAAGTGATAACTGTCAAGTAAAACGCTAAACATCACATGTTGTCAAGAAACTAGGGCATTTGTTTAATATTTTCCACCTTGCAGGAAAAACTTGCAAGCTTGTATCTTAAGAAATTCTTAGACTAGCTTAAAGAGGTACAGCGATAAAACTAGATTCGTGTTTGTTTTACAGTAAATAAAGACAAAAAAACCCTCATGGAACATTATTCACGGAACATTATTGCTTCTTAAACTAGTATTTACCACACTTCAGACTGGAATTCTAGACCCCGCACACTGTCCCATTAAGATAGAGATACCTTACGGAGTGCAAGGGTCAGAGTGTTCCGCCTTAGGCCACATTCTCCTTCGTTCAGAATGGTCTGCCGCCTGTATTTCTACCAATCTCCTAATGGAGTTTTGAACGTTTTGACGTTTTGTGTTACGAAAAAGTAGATGTTGTTCACTTTGAGACGATTAAAAAGTATTTGAAATTCTCTCTCTCAAAGGGAGATATTTCTGAAAAAAAGAAATGATTTCGTAGAGTACAGTGTTGTAAGTTTTGTTGTTGTATGTTTTCGAGCTACAATAAAGTACTGGTATTGCTTCACATTATTTTTACTTGAATTTGCTTGTGCTGTTTCATAAAGTTGCAGATATATGCATTTCACTGAGATGAATGAAATGCCCCATTTCTTAACTACGGGAATTCTGTTTCATTACATTACTCTTATGTTGTCAGTTCTAGATGGTATTTAACTTTAGTTTCCTGATCTCGATCTGTTTCCCTGCTGGTTTTCATTATCACCTACTTTGACTTATATTCAAAACCACTCTGCCCAGCTGGCCACTCCAGACTGATATTGTAGCCTTTTCTTGGGAACACAGCTGACATCCAGCTATCATAGAAACATGCATGCAGCGGGGAATAATTCCCTCCTTTTATATACAGTGCTGTTTTCCACCATCAGCGTACCCATTTTCATACACTAACAGGGCACACGCACATGCAAAATACCAGGCAAAGAGTCAGGCTTTTTCTTACAGCTTTGTGCTTACCTGTTCTTAAATACCTCACTGGTAACGTATCCCTTGAACCGATTTCAGTCTGCAAAGATCTACTTACAAGCATGAAAGATCTTTTTTATTACATGTAAACCCTCCAAATACAAAGACTTAATAGAATTTTTCACAATATAAGCAATAAAATTACAGGGTGATTGTAACATTAAATTTTGAAATATAAACATTCCCCTTATTTTTGAAATGTAATTTTCTTCTATTATCTGCAAAACTAAGCAAAGGGTACCAACATGGTTTTGAAATTCTGCCGTAAAAAACTACCTTTAAAAAAATATATCCTTAGTGTCACCTCATCACATAATTTCAGATAGTTGCAGCTCAACCTAGAGATACCCAGACACACAGCGATTGTTCCGTATACAAACCTGCTGTAGCTGATGCAAGATAGGTTTAATATTCGAAACAATAATAAAAATAAAAAGAAGCAACTTCAGAAGAATTTGTAAAAATTAACAAAATAACCAGTTTTATTTAGCTTTCAGGTCAACAGCTTCAGAAATTAAGGAAAACTTCATACAGAACGAACATTTTTCTCCTTTCCCAGATGAAAAAGGTTGTATTGCTTGGTCCAGTCAACTACATTGGGTTTGAACATACCAAAGCAACTGCACTGAAAAAAGTCTGCAAGATTCTGGAAGCATCCAAGACTGAAAATGAGAGAAATATCCATTAATAAACCTAAGAAAAGACGACTGCAGGCATCAGAAATACACATTCACCATAAGACAGTACTTAAGATATAAAGCTGTCGGTGAAGACAGCTCTCGGAGAAGAAACATAAGAACAGTTCTCTATTGAGCATTACTCCTTTGTTGAACTTTTACAACCTGTATTACATTTAAGAGTGAGAGCAGATTAACTTGGACTCAAGTATTTAAGTTAGTACTTAGTAAGATCTCATCTGCTAACACACACGAGGAAATACAGACTTCTAGTATAACAGGGAGACCTTAGTACGAGTTTCTCTGTTGAGCTAAATACTGCAGAAAAGGTCAGAAAGGGGCAAGTTCACACCTTAATTCTCTTTCTGAACCTACAGAACAGGCACAGAGGTTGAAGACAAATTAAAGGAAAACCCTCCCTCACCCCCAAAAGAGCATCCGCTGATTAGAGCTATGGACTAATTTGGCACTCCTTCTTCCGATATACACAGCCGTGCAGAAAGAGCCCCAGGAGCTCTTATGCTGGCTGTTTATTTCCTAGGGCAAAGGAAGTTCTCCGCAAGGAAAATGAGATCCATTTCCTCTTCACCCAACTCATAACAGGCATGACTAGCACATCCACAGAACACCATTCTTTTGCATTTACGAAGTAGTCAAGCAAATCTGTACTGAAAAAGTATGTGCTTAAAACACACTATTCATTAACACTCACTTGTATGGAGTTCTCCTGAGTGAAACAGGATGCTTAGAAGATTTTCTCTGCATCAGGAGGTTCATTCTCTCATGCGAGGTCAATCCCAAGAATGCAATCTTACAAAAAAGAAAATGTAAGTAATGGTTAAAACATGAACATCACAAATTAGAATTCTGGTGATACCAAAAGACGTCACTGAGAAGGGGGAGAGGGGGGAAGGAGGTGGGCCTGATCTACCACGTAAGTAAGTGCTGCCATAACTAATGACTGAAAAGTATGTTTTCAAATGTCACTTGGACTAAAACAGAACCCAGCAAGCTGTAACATTAATGTTTCCACCAAGAAGGGAAGCTTAGTTGGGATGACTGTAAAGACTGTACTTTTACAGCTGTCTGTAGATGATCTACAGCAGTTAAGCACCTATCTCCTCATATTTTTTTTCTATATTCTACCACACAAATTAGTAGAAAAAGATCCCCCTAAAAAAGACAAAGTAGCTTAGCAAAAATGATGAAGTAGATGTCAGAGGCTCCACAGAAACTTTTTCATTTCCTTGATTTGACGTCTTCATTCACCGAGTTTCACAAGGAGATTTATTAGGGGGTTTCGCAGTTTTGCTTACTTATTCCTTTTCCATTTTCTTTTTTTTTTTTTTTTTCAAATCAACATAAATCTTACAAGCCCTTACAAACAGCTGCGAGGTTGCTTTGCTGAATGACACGCTCAATATCATGAAGCGGTACATTTACAAAGTACTGTGTACAAAACACAGTAGTTAACTGTAAATATCCTACGTAGGTCCTTTTTTTCTCCAGGATGGTATCTCAGTGTCGTGGACACTACAGAAATCTAGCAGTACACATTCTAAAATTTAAAAAAAAAAAAAAAATCCACAAGATGTAAACCATATCTTCAGCTCAGTATGCTTAATGCATATTCAGATGACACAGCTTTTCTAGAAGCTGCTAAACAAGCTGTTTCCTAGATGTTTTAAGACAGCTTTTCTCCATCCTGGTTGCATAGCTAAGCTCTCCGAGAAAAACATAAACAAGAAATTTGACAGTCCTCATCAGGATAAAATCCAGGTCATATGTTTTTATTGCAGCGATAGGATTTAATACAGTCTAATGATGCTCTGCTGTAGAATTTCCGTATCAGCACTGATTATGCCATTGAGCTTTTGTGCCTCTTTTGGGGTAGTAATACCAGTTCTGTTAGTCAAACAAGTTTCTTGCCTTTGCATACATCTTTTTTTTAGGTTTGGAGTTTTTGATGAGTGGGAAACCCAGAACTCGGTTATAGGAACGTTTTGCAGACTGTGATCCTACTTTTAGCATGGGGACGCTTAGTGCGCAAGTACCCATGAAACTTAAAAGGACTGCCCTGAGATTTAAGAAAAGGACCTAGATGTGACGTTAATTAGTCAAGGATAGCAGGCACAAAGTTTTTATGGGAGCAAATCATCTAGGGAGAAGCTTTAATACGATGACTCTAAGAGAGGAGCCTAAACTGAAGCAAAATAATACCTGAGAAAGCTGAACAGTTAGCCACAATGACGCCCATACAGTATGAAAACAGGCTACTGCAAAGATGTAGGAAACCCACGGAGAACAACGCATTATCTGGGTGAAGTACGTCCACACTCCATCTTGATGATAACTTGTTGCACAATGGTTTGACCAATCTGACAAGATACATAATCAGTTTATTATGTTTTTAGGCCACTTAAGAACTGTAAAAAAGATTATTTGCATGAAATAAATATTACATAGCGATATGCTCTAGAAATACTATGTTTAATATATTGTGTTCCTACTTAAAAGCACCCACATAGGTATGTGACTGCTTGCTATTCTGGCTGCATAATCTTTACTTTACGTGTTCATAATCCACAGAAGAAACATTCAAGGCACTGGCTACGTACTTTTATATGATACTGAAATAAGTCATCATCTCTCATTGTCAAGACTTTGACAATTCTGAAATGTTGCTTCATCCTTATTTGTAATTTTAGGACAAGAATTTATCATTTATCTTACACACCATCATCAACAAAGGCAACGTGATGGTGACATGAAATACTGAAAGCGGCATTTTACGACTATTGAATAGACGTAAACAGGAATGTCCATCTTCTGTAAATTTCTTAAGAGAAACTTAAAGCCTACCACATAAGTATTTAACCTATTAAAAATAAAACCCCAAACCCCAAACTAAAAGCAGGGCAACTTTTTTTTGCCTCTATGTCAGCAGAACAACAAAGAGGTTTTCCTCCAGTGTTCCTTCACACACAGGAAATACAGAAAATCACATGCTCTTTGCACACATAAGACCACACTGAAACACAGAAAAGCAACTCATGTTCACACCCTGTGTCCTCCACTGCCACAGCTGGTTTGCTTCAATCTACGTTGAATATTGACTCATTTTAATATAATGTGAAGCAATATAAAATAAAATTAACTCCCTCTACTTTTTATTTAAAAGGTTAGTGCTATGCTAATTCATCCTCAGGTACTGCATTATAGGGCTCTCCTCTCTCCTCCAAGAAATGTCTTAATTTTCCAAAGTAACAGTTTGGATTTATTAATGACATATATAGTTCTCTTCTTTTCAAAGTTATCACTACATTAAAAACAAAAAGAAACTTTTGGAAGCGTCCGATACAGATATTTCCGAATAACAAAACTCAATAAAGCCTTTGCAATAATGTAGTTACAAACTTATTTTCTATTACTGTAAAGGGTATCCAGACTAGAACCTGAACCCTGACCTTCCTCCACATGGCTTCCCTACTTCATCTCTAACAAAAATATGTTCTGATACTGTATTTTCTAATGGACATCCCACTACAGCTGATTCTTTCTTCTTACTCAACAAATAGGTAAGGAGATATTTGACCAAAGACTCAGATATCATGTATTTTCATTTAAATCAGAATTCCAAGATGACATCACTGCTGAAATATCGTATCATTTGTGCAGGTATAATTACACTTGCTGGAAACGAAATGCTGAAAAATAAAGACCATACAAACGCATCCTTGAAATGTAAATTAAAATAAATTCAACAGATACATACACAGAACAGTTCCATAAAGCAGCCAGAGACCAGTCACAATTAGGAAAGACAGGAACAATAGGTAGTAACGATGGTTCCCAATGCCTGAATTTGAGGGAAGGAAAAAAAAAAAGTTGACATTTTAAAATTCAGCAGGATTTGTATTTCCCCTTAAATTAACAGGAATAAAAAGAATCAAAACCACTCCTAAATATTACCTCTGCTGTCTCCAAGAGACTTTGACAAGGCTGATCCCCTTCTCAATTTTCTCCTGTAAGCCATCCCAATTTATACAACAGAATTAGTTCTCAAAGTCAACCGGGATTTGTCTCTTCTTCAGAGCACGCCTTCAGCTCTCTTAGCTAGGTGAGGGCTAACTACGCAACCACAGCTCTCCCTGTGCACAGTACAGTTGTCTCATATGACTGAAAAATCTAAGCTATTCAATTTAATTGTTTGACCTTTGTGTGCTTCAGAATTGCAAACATACACATAAAAAACCCCGGACTTCTGTCAGAAGAACTGTTACATGAAGACACACAATTACTTTTCTTTAAATTACTTTTCTTTAAATTACAATCAGTATTGCTCAAAACTTTGAAACAACACATCAGAAGGATATCTCACCACCTTGTAAATAGCACACACCATAAAAACATCTCCAAATATTTAACATTGAAAAAAAGCTATTGGCAAAAGAATATGCTAAAAATACATTGCTACAGATGTAAACCTCTAACCTTTCTATCTTGAACATCACCAGTAATGAGACAGAAAGGAAGAGGGAGTTTCTCGAAGAACACAAGACACGGGGCTATCTCAGTGGTCCAGCTGCCCCGCTTCGCTGCCTCTAACAGCAACAACAGGCAGCATTAGTTCAGGAGGACATGCAAGCCTGGCCACATCCTAGAGTTCATTCTCCTCATCCACAGCTACCGCATTAAAACGTCAGAGCGTGCGTACTTGTCTAGTTCTTTTAGTACCTACTTTTGGACACGCTGACCAAAAATTTGTCTGCTCTTTCTGAACCTTCTGATACCGCCTGTGTCTCCAAAGCCTTACAGCAGCAAGCTCCAAAATTTCCCTACCTAGCACATACAGGCATTTTTTCTTTACCAATTTAAAATCCCATGCTATTCTGACTGAGCCTCCCCTCGTCCCAGTATGATGTGTTTGGCGAACAACAGTTCTGCATTCACTTTGGCACCATCTTCACTGCTTTTTTTTTTAAAAAAAAAAGTCTCGATCATACCCCCTGTTCCTCCTTCTCTCAAAAGGAGTCCCAGACTTTTTGGTCTCTCCTCTTACAGTGACAGCTATATCCCTTTAATAATTTTAGTTGCCTTTCTCTCTGCCATCTAATTTTCCTCTCGCACCTATATCAGTAAGCCTTTCAGGATCAACTGTGTATTCATCTATCAGGTGCGCTCTCTCTCTAAGGAGATAAATGTTATTTCTGCAACTTTAAAAATAAGTGGTGCTTTCAAATCTGATCAAACAAATGCTCTCACCTATGCACTGTCCAATCCACAGAGAATGCTGATCGTATCTGGCTACACATGAATCACAAGCAATGCAATGCATGGATCTCAAAGGCTTCCTTACCTAGTTGAGGATGAAGGAAAAGAACATAGTCATAGCAAAAGCACCTATTTTGCTCAAAGTTTAGAGAATCATCTCATGGGCACCATCACATTTTGTACAATTTCTGTGTAACAGACCTCACAACACAGAAAGTAAATGAGAACTATACAGCTTAATTTTACAAAAGGAGAGATGGAAATAATTATTATTTCATTAAGATTAGAGTCCAAGGACTCAAAGCATCAATTTTGTCACCATAAAAGCAAAAAAGAGATCTAAGTACTATATAACAAACCACGCATGTAACACTTGCACCAAGCAATGAGGAACAAGTTTTTATATCAGTATTGAGTAAAAGCCAGGTTGAAAAAAACAAACACCAAAGCCTCACTTACAAGACACGACGTGCAAAATGTTCTGAAGTCCAAGCAACCTGCTTCTGCGAGAGCTACAATGTTCTGAAAGACAAAGTAGTTTGCGCTTGCATTTGGATCACATTTTCAGGGGGATCTATGAAGATCTTCACATTAGGCCTTTTGCAGTTCATAAGCATTTTGAGTGCCAAGCACCGGGAGTTATAAGAACTTGCTATTTATTTAAAAAGGTCCATGAGAAACACAAAACAGCGAAGACTAATGCAACTTCACCCATTCGGAGAAGTATCTCCATGTTGCCAAAATTACCCAATAATGTGAACGAAATATTATTTAAAATTAGATGGTATTAAGGTACCAGGTGCCTCTCATCTAGTCAGCCAGACTTGACAGAGATGCGGAGCTCCTCTACTGTTCCTTTATGAGCACTAGATGGACAGCGTTTACTAGTCCTGTGGCAGCAAGCTAAAATTGCAGTTTATTCTCCCTGGCAACCTGAAGAAATAGCACCTCATGGAGAGCAAAGACATCACAAACAAAATGCTTTCCTTAATCCACAGGCTGGGGAGACCAAACTACTAAATTCTCCACTGATTGGTAGGCCATGATTTCTTTTTGCCATTCTAAAACAGAGCTGGGAAATAGCAAGGGATTTACATGATGCTTAAGCACAAAACCCAAACCATTGTACACGTCTTCAAAGCAACTGAGAAAATTCAAGCCATTTCTAGCCTTTGGTATGTCTAACGAGCATGGAGAATTGTAGGAAAGCGCTGTGAATATCTCCTTCTAACCTTAGACAACTGGAGTGGAAACCATACATAACTGCTATTTATTAAGTGAAGTTCTATGTGAATTTATATCACATAAAACATCACTGGTGTGGGTCTGTACGAAGTTTCTCACATTTCAATGAGAAGATGGAAGCAAGGAAATTATGGCAGGAAGATGAGGATAAGGAAACAAGCAGGAGTAGGAAACACTGTCTACAATCTATGTTGTTCAATGACAGAACTAAAAACTCTTAAAAGAACAAAGTGTATTTCACTGCTTTCAAGTTAAACAAAGCTGCATGTGCCAACAAACACATCAACGAGAAGTACGTAAGCGTTGCACCAGGTTAGCCCTCCCCTCCCATTTGTTTGTACAAAATCACCTACTTCTTTTCTTTCTTTTTCTGAAGTCTTAATATATCCAGGATCAGTTCTCCAAGTTTTATAGAAGTAATAAAGAAGACCCACTGCACTGAACACGGCAGTGATTTCAAAAATTGTATCTGTTACATGTAATATTCAGGTTAAGGAATATATTCTCATACCATGTATTACCGCTACTTGTCAAACAAAGCAAATAATCTAAAATTAGTTTATGTTATTTTACAAGCAACACATAAAAAGGAAAAGAATGACTTGCATTTTTATAGTAGGATCCTCTCTGTCCTTCAGAGGCCATCACATCCGAGAAGCTGAATATTCTGTCTAGTCTGAGTGCCGGAGAAGACTTTTACAACTGTATAGACCTGCATCACAGTATAGGTCCCTGTCATCCTCACTAGCAGAGTGCAGACTTTTGCCTTTGAATATTTAACAGATGTAAAATGAATGTAAAATTTCTTATTTCCCTCTGAAGTTTTTCTATTGTATCTAAACAATATCAATCAGACACACATAGTTATTAAGCTTCCAGCAGCTGTGAGATTTGTTTGACTGCTGCACACACCCCTCGTCACTGAACAGGCTCTTACTCAGACTGTTTTCTACATCTTGCCCTCTTGTTTGTCTCAGCTAAAACAACTCAATAAATTTGGACAGAAAAATGCAACTGGAAGTCATCCCGAAACTACTTTGTCACTCAAAAAAACCCAAGCACACACTGCTAAACACTTCTGAAGGTAACAGGACAGCTACTGGGAAGCCTTCTTCCTCAAAAATATACTAGAAAATCCAGGACTATGAAATAACAAAATTTCTGGTCTAATTGGACATTTTACTTCTTGCATACTGTTTGCTTTTACCCAGTGGCTGACCGTTGTATTTACATTATATGGAGGGAATTAATCTCTCATGAGCTCCAGAGAAATAGACTTAAATTCAGTACTTTTTATATATCGTTATTTGCTGCAGCTTCTCTAGCAGACAATTTATCATTATACGTGAGGGAG
Organism: Phalacrocorax aristotelis; assembly: GCF_949628215.1. NCBI lineage: Eukaryota > Metazoa > Chordata > Aves > Suliformes > Phalacrocoracidae > Phalacrocorax > Phalacrocorax aristotelis. Next base: position 67,140,046 of record NC_134280.1, read on the forward strand.
GATATACGGTCATTAGGAACATATTTTTACACTATGGACTAAAAACATCTGTATGTCAGTTGAAAGGGGGAAAAAAACACATCAATATTAACTCTCTATACAGCAACAGAGGAACGTGGAGCAGGGCAAGTTTCATACCAGTTACATTCAAGCATCAAACTTGAGAGTCTGGGCTGCTAAAGAACAGTCCCTGATGCCACCAAGGAGCCGCCAGCGAGCCCATGCCTGGATTCCATCTCCAGTGACTGTTCAGCCCCTGTATAAACTGCAGAGCAGGAATAACTCTTTTAAATAAAGTACTGCAACCTCAAGGTTGTTTTGCCTTACAAACTAACACCACTGCAAATAGCTCTAATGAAAATCAAGATGATGACTTATGAAATATTGCCACTGTATATTACCAGACTTAGAGCTGTGTTTGTTACAGTCCAATTGCAGGGTGCACTCACAGAAGTCAAAATGATGGCGCATTTCTTGTGGACGTTACCGGCCTATTTGCACTCCTATTGTATTTTTGGAGCTGAGAGAAGTCCTTAATTAGGATGGCTGGATTTTCATTCAGTCTAGAGGAACACTTTGACAGACATAAATACAGGTAACTTAACTAATGAACACTTTTATAACACTCAGATCTGTGACAAGTTCCAGAAGGAAAACATTTTCATGAGGAAAAGGGTTGGACAGTGAAATGGAAAACTATCCACTTGCCCACCTCACCAAGCTATGGTTAGGCCTTCAGGAGTATTGCTACGCTCACCGTCTTCAGCACGGTGTCTGACTCAAACCCCTATCGTTGGAATTTTTTTGCTTTTAATTTAGATGACACCAAAAAACCCTTAAAACTTCACAACGCAACACTGCATAACATGATTTTCATTTAGACAAGCATATGCGTGTATCCCCAGTGGGAATACACTTGATCAGTTCATCGAAGTTAATCCCGGTAATTCTATTAAGGACATCTTAATTGGGAACAGTAGAAAAGAAAATGCCACTTAAAGGATGAAGTAATTAAAAATTAATTAAAATTGTGTAGCAATATATTCTAGCTGGTTTAGAATAAAATTATTTACAGTTCTAAGTATCTCCCTGAAGGCCTTTTCACAAAACTTTTTCGATAAATAAATAGATGCCTCCTCTGTACGAAAGAGCAGGGCACTAAAAAGTGAGTGTAAACTACTAAAGCATTCTTGTACTTAGCAGTGCAAAGCCTCTCTGAAGAAAGTAAATGACAGGTAGAAATTAATCCACTGTACACTAAGGATGCAGCACACTCTGTGAGTAAAGATAGATAGGAGACTGGAATATCTCTTTTGGAGGGACATGAAAAAATTTGTTCCTTGTTTTTTGTTTTTGAGGGGGGATGGTGGTGGTGTTCTTAAAAGCAGAAGCACGAATACCACTAACTGTCTGATCCTTGCCATTTTAGAGACAAGAGATGCTTTGAAAATTATTATTAATGCATGTGTTATCTGGTTATACCACATGTCAAAATACATTACTGTATGAGAGTCTCAATGAGGAAGATTAGAGAGTCACATGGAGATGTTAACAGAGTCAGTTACATTTGTAACAAAGGCATCTTCACTATGATATTCCAGTAACATAAGAAATAGGTCTGAATTGGACACAAATATCTGCTAAAGATAAAAGAAGGTACAGATTTTCAGTCTGCATATAACTTTAAATTGAACCTAGAGTTATCTCACCCCTGCCCAATGGAAGTAAACCAATCTTACCAGCCATTAACAGTCACGTGGAATTGTCTGGGACTGCTCATTACTATCTGCATGACCAGGCCTAGATTTATTAGGAACTGCAAGGAGAGTCCTATTGCATTTCTTGAGTATAAAGGATATTAGGCAGGAACCAGACAAACCAGGTCACAGACATCCAAAAAACTGAACTTAGCAGAAATGCTGTGGGAAGATACCTCAGATTCTTGAGCCCCACAAATTGCCTGAAGAAATATTAAGAGAAAAAATTATTTTTAAAAAATATATTTAAACTGTAACTCCATGGAGTATAAATCATCTGTTTTGTTATTTTAAAAACTTTCACACACAAAGTATACTTCAAGTCTCTCAAAGCAATCAAGAATTGTCACTCAAAAGCGTTCTGTAGCCAGATGCGTAGGGGATTAACAATGCAAAAATGAAACTGAAGAGTGCTCTGTTCCACCCAAATATTATATTTTAGAAGTGGTGTAGCACTGGGTGAAAGCTGCAATCTCTGCCCATTTGACACTGATAGCATTGCCGTTTCAACTAATGTTGCAGGAACTGTTGAAGAAAGCAGGAAACGTGTGAAACAGCTTAGGATAACACTGGAGGTCTGAGGAACAAAAGGGGAGGAAATAGTTCGTTAGAACTCATTCTGTGTCAGAAATAAAGAAGGAAAAGTTGAGATAAAGCATATTTTTGAGCACTGTCATGGATATCTCAGTGTCTACCAGATGCAGACTTTCAAGAACACTCTCTGTCATTTAAAATCAGCTAACAGACTGCTTAAACGCTTTAGGTTTTTGGGGTTTGCTTTCCGCCCCCCCCCCAAGTCTTTCCATTATGAAAAACTATTATTTTGCACACCTGAAGACATTTGATTTCTACAGTCATTCAAAAAATTACATATATTTAAATCCTTCACACACCTCCTGAGAAAAGGCTGCAGTGCATCTTTCATGCCAAGTGAAACCAAACTCTGAAAAGAATACTGCATTAGATACCTTATATGGTGTCTGTAACAATTAAACACAGAGATAAAAAGCCACAAACCTCACAAACAGAGCCATCCCGAACAGCAGGAAGAGAAGCAGGCCTCCTTTCAAAAGCCAGGAATCAGAACTTAAATTCATTATGTATCCTATGGCCCACATCAATGTCAAGAAAGATGCCAACAGCAGGAAGAGCTATTAAAATGATTATTGTTAAAATTAGAACAAAGTATTCAAGCAGGACTTACTTCAAAAGTAATCAGTTAGTGTGATAGCAAATGTTGAAAGACTCAGGGTAGATATGACAAGGTGACACATCAATACGTCAAAAGTGTGTGGGGTGAATGACACAAAAAACCCCAACCAAACCACTGCTACGTGCTTTAAAGAATTTCATTTTTGTGCACCCAACGTCCCAAGCTTTAGAAGATCCTCATGTTAGCAAAGAGTTAAGTTTCATACTATTCTGAACACAGGGTGCTGTAGCTTTACTTCCATTAGTTATTACTTGGGAAATTACCTCATATTTCTCTATTATTTTCAGTAATCTGTTATTTCTTCTGCTTCTCATTCTTTCTTCTTCTTTTACCATATGAACCATGAAGCGATTCAGACTCTGATAAGCAAGGTCAAGAGGTGTCTCTCCCTTCAACAACAGAAATGTTTAGTTATTTATGCACTTAACACATACATGCTTTTCTTTTAAACAGAAGCAGGACATAAATAAAGCTAAAACAGGAATAACTGGGCAATTACTTCTCAGCCCCACCCCTCCTTTCTTTTTAAGGCAATGATAAGCTAAATTCAGAGTTTAAACATGCTTAATCCAGTGCTTTGTAGTTCTAAAAACTGATTCTTGCAACCAGACTGCATCCATTTGAGTTATTTGTTGGAGTGTCTCCAATAACCTGAAACGGTAAACTGCCTGCTAGAATATTACATGCTTACTGAAAGGGAAGGCTTCTTGTTTATGTTAAGGTTTTAAAACCAAACAGCAATATCCTAAGTCACACATATGAATTTAAAAGAAAAAAAAGCAGCAGATGGAAAAACTCCACAGCTTCATACACACACCCTGGACAACTACGTTGTGCAAACATATCTATACAGTCACAGGAATTGATGCTTTCAACATTTATACTTCTCACTATCAGTTTTTACAAGTATTAGGATAAAGACTTTCATATACGACCAGCCCTTTTGAATCTACAACCAGGCATTGCCAAACACTGGTTTGCACCCGATGACACACACATCTCTTTCAAGTCTTAGAGTCTCACTGAACACCAAGACATTTTCGTTTTTAAAAATCTGGACTAAGTCATTAGTCCTCATGACAATGTTGTGAGGTAGAAAACGGCCAATTTTTAAGAAAACAAAACAAAAACACCAAAGGAAAAAAAAAGGGGGGGGGGGCAGGGGGAAAATCTGCAAAGAGCGCAATTACGTTCAAAGCAACCGAAAGGCTTGGTTTTTATTAAACAAACGTTGCAAAAAATCTCAGCATTCATACTGTGAGCCACACCGCAAGGAAGGTGCTCACTCCCTTTGGGAAAGACTAAGAACGCGTGCTCTTAGTCGACCCCTGTTGCAAAGGATATCCAAAGTGGAGAGGACTCAGATTTTTCTTTACATTCATTTTACACATTCATGCCACGTGGCATGAAATATCATGAAAGAAATTGTACCTTGATATTTTTTACGTCCAGGCTGGCACCAGCTTCCAGCAACAGATCCACTGCACTAACATTTCCTGATGTTATTGCCCAATGCAGTGCAGTATTCTTTTGAACATTGTCTACAGCATTGAGAGAGGGTTTAAACTTTAAGAGAAACCTTGTGGGTTCTGGTCTAGATGAAAAGAAAAGTGTAGAAGTTAACAAACAGAAGATAATTTATACTGGAGATGAAACTTTTGAACAACTTATAAAAACCACTCTTCCCTTCTGTGAAATAACAGCAGATACACAATGCCTTGTCTCAGAACAAGCTCATCAACTGTAAAGGATAATTCATAATTTAGATGATAAAGATAATTTGTATAGACTGAGAGATGATTGCAGGTGGTAATGTAATTTATACAGATTTCTAATTCAGGACCTGTCCTGAGGGGTTTTTCTCCAGACTACGTTATCTTACCATTTTAACAAATATGAGGTATATACACGACTGTATCTTTCTACAACACCATGTATAAGCATACATCTCCACATTTTATTTATTCTAAATGTATTTTACTGCATCCACCTCCATTTATTTTCATTTCTGGGAAAGCACAACAATGCTGCAGACAGTTCAGCCACGAACCTGAACTTCTTTTAGAAGTTCTTTTGACTCTCTTCGCTATATCCAATTAGCTACTTCATAACTCTTGATCTCTGAAATACTGCCTGTTTTAGTACAACCAAAACGGAAAGGAATGCCAGTTTAACAAAAAATTCAGAAAAAGAACAGCAATCACCTCACCGCTTCTTGGGTACAACAAAATAGATTATTCTTAAGTTATTTACTACTTACCCAATCACTTTCTGCGCTGCTAACATTAAAGGTGTTTGCCCATTGAAGTCTGTTGTGTCTATGTTCTAAGTATAAAAGATAACAAGCATGTGATTACCAGTGATTTCAGGAAATGGAGTTAGATGGTCAGATTCAGAGCTATACAACTGGCTTAGCTTCACCGCAGTAGTGGAAAGGAACCAAATTCTACCAGCCAAGAAGCCAATGCTCATTTAAACATCCCCCCCACCCCTCTATGAGTCTTGTGTGTCATCCCTTTCAGAATATGCTGAGTCTCCACTAAGGATATTTTTAAAGAAACCATGCTAACCACATTTCTCGTCCTCTTTTGTGCAAAAATACTGTAAATAAAACCACCTTGTGAAGCAATGTTAACCTTCTTCCTTGTATAAAGAGAGGTACGTAACAGAATGCCCGAGTAAGTAAAACTGGTTTATTAGAACAACAAAAAATGATTCATTGATTATGCACCTCAAGACATCGTTATTTAAACATCTAACTCACATTACCAAATTTTCTTCCTCCTTCTTCACAATGAAGGTTTCCTTCTCCCGATCTCCACCCATCATTATGTCAGAGCACATTTACTTAAATGCTTAAACTCTTGGACTTTTTAGTAGAAGATAGGTGGGCTAAAAACTTCAGAATGCTTGTGATATATACCATCTATACCTACATTCCAGAAGTCAGTTACTCTACTAAAGAGAGCTCTATGAGAAAGGAAATAAACTTACAGATCTTTAAATCTAAATACTCAGTGTTTCAAAGAAGCAGTCTAGATGATATGAGAACTCTCCTCTCATTTTTATTAGAAAATTGTTACGCTAGTCATTAATTCTGCTTACTTCAGACGTAAGCTACGCAGACATCAACTAGAGCGGATACAACATAAAATTGCAGAAAACATAGAAAATTCTAATAAAAATTTCAGACCTAGGATGATCATCTATTCTGCACGCTTCAACTGATGGACAATTGCACAGATCATTAGTTACAAAATCGTAATTAGATAGTAAATACTTCATGACATATATATTTCATACACTGCCTTTTGTTCTCAGGTTTAAAAGCCAGTTGTTATTTATACAGCACTCCAAATCTGCAGAGCCTGAACAACTCTCCTTAAACACTCTGAACTGTACGTGAATGTGCATGTGTGGGGATGACAAGAACAGGGGAGTATTAAAAATAACCCCAAATATACATATATATATATATATGTATACACACACACACACACGCATATAAATAATCTAAGTTTCTCTGAACTTATGGTACAGGGAAGTAGTTGCCAAATGCCTGCTTATCATCTAGAAAACAAAACAGTTAATTCTGAAATGTATTGTACACACAGGCAGCTGCTAGTGAGTAGAAAACAATACGTGAGACATCAACAACGTACCTGGCCCTTTGATATGAGGTAAGCTACAATGGGCATGTGTTGAAACAGCACCGCTAAGTGAATGCTGCTGAATCCTTCCCCATCAATAAGACTGGGATCCGCTCCACATTTCAACAATAATATGACCATAGGTAGGTGTCCTTGTCTGTAATGATATAGGAAATGAAACTACAGAGATGACAAAAAAGATGGAAATACTGATGAAAGTATTGCCTTAATAATTCCCACAGATAACCCTGCAAAAAAAAAAAAGTCCTTTCAGATTCTTGTGTTTTTATTCAGGAAATTACTTCTTTTTTAATTAAAAGTTTATATCAGAGAATTATATTAAATACATAACTTATAAAGTCAGCCTAAGGCAAACTGTCAGTTTAGAATACAATGGTTATCCTATAGTAATTACTCCTGCGAGCAGTCTTTCTCAGAAGAAGTATCTAACTTTTTTTGGCAGAAGATTAAGATCATCCAGAAGAAAGCACCGATCTTCCAGCATGAGAATTCGCAGTCTGAGAAGTTATCCCAGAATAATTACTTAAAGTTATGGTTTTTCCAGAGAAGCAGCGCTTTGCTCTGTTCATCATTTTACTGAAGTCATGTCATAGAAGCCAAAGTTGTATGACTTTAAACTGTATCAGGTTGAACAGATGTAGTCTAGAGCAGATGTAGATGTAGAAAGAGCAGACCCAAAGAGGCATTAAACACACACAAGCAGCAACAGCTACTGTTGCCCAGGAAGAGACACTGCACATTTGTGGTGGCAGCTATAAGGAGCCCAAGAGGAAAAGCTAGGGCCACTGGGAGAAGCTCAAACACCTCTCCATGCGCCTCTGAGCAATGTCTTAAACTGGTCCTACCGCTACATGCTTGTGCTTTATAGCTCAGCACTGGCAGCGCTGAGTCTTATGAGAGCACACCACGGGAATCTAGTGCAGAAGCTAAAACAACTGAGAGCATACTGGTGAGACAGGCTGATGTCCGAGGGAACTGTGCCCACAAGTTTTTCAGACTTAAACTGTGCCCTAATAAGCACCAAACGCTAACTTCAGCGACCTGACACAGCCAAGTCTTCCTTGCCCAGTAAGGCAGGGCTTATGAGGCGAAGTCTTAACAGCACTGTTTCATCCCTAGGGAAAGTTTCAAAACGCAAGTCCGAGTGACTAAAACACAGACACTGAACACAACTCTGTGGCCTGCAAGGTTGCCAGGAATCAGAGAACAGATTTCAGCATTGTTATGGACATGCAGTGAAATTCCTTATACGGTAGAAAAATAAACATACCACAGAATTTGGTTTAAGATGACCACTGCTGTACTACACAACGCACAACTTCAGTAATTACGTAGCTTCACTTAATACTACCAGATTTACAATGAGTAGTTGCAAGCAGCATACCTGATGGCCCAGTGAAGGGGAGTTGAATTCAAATCTCCACCTAGCTGATCCACTATTGCACCTTTGGAGATATAATATCTGTATAACAGCAACGCAATACAGTTAAAAAGAGATGTAATAAAATATTAAAACATTATACTAAGGATAAGATAGCTCTAGTAGAAAATAGCTCATAATTAAAAAAGAGTATTTTTGCAACAAAGATGCTGTTTTGAGAAAATGAAACAAAAGGGAAAATACAACAACTAGCAAGGCACCTATAAAATCAGCTTTAATCTTTGTTAAACAAACCAAACCAAACCCAGGAAAATCTAATGATTTCATGTATTACATGATTTCAAACATAAAGAAACCATGGTAACTTTACATTTCAGTGACATTTTCACAAAGGTAATTGGGTTAAAATTTGTATTTTATGCTTTTCTTCTCAAGCAGCCTGTTCCCTTTGTTTTGAAGTATAATAGCCACATAGTGATTATAAATAACAGTGGCAGAATGCTTGTATTACTTTCCCAAGGACTCTAGAGCTTACTTAACCAGCTCCTGTCTGTTGTTTATCGCCGCCCAGTGAAGAAGAGTTACATTTTCTTTGTCTGGTTGCCGAACATCGTATCCTGCCTCTACCAGTTCTTTGCATCGCTCTACTATTCCATACCTTAAATGAGAGAAAACCACATTGATTTACTTATCATTCATTAAGTATCCTCCAGTTTAGAGACAGCCACATACTTGAGCAAATTCCACCCTACATTTGATGAAAGCTTTTCAAAAAGAGTCAGGCTGAGCCCTGTCAAGTAAAATTTCCTACCTAACAAAACAAACCTGGTTGAGATACCATTGTTTATGATAAAAATATTTACACTAGCACCTTTACGTGATTTTTTTCTATGGGGATTCTTTTACTATGGGGAGAAAATGAAACTGGAAAATTTTCCACTGTAAAACTATCCAACCTGACTCACATTTGGGGACACTCCCACCTATTTCATAATTTAGGAGGGATGGTAGCATTGGGTTGACGGTTGGACTTGATGATCCTAGAGGTCTTTTCCAACCTTAGTGATTCTGTGATTTTTGCACACACAGAACATGTACTTACTGCGTAGCCTTGACGATGTCACAGGTGCTAGGGTCTTCAACAATTGGGTACGGTCCCGTTAGCACCGGTAGGTCTTTATCCCTGCGGGCGCTATGGCAGTTGTGCATATGGGGTCGATGAGGCCCATGGCAATGGTTTTTACACTGTTGATTGACAACGCATCTATCAACAAATGTTATTTCTGTGCTGTACACTACACCTCCCTCCTTACCACTTGCACGTGCTATACTTCTTAAGTTGCATTAATACAAATAGGAAAGTGAATTTAAAGCACAGTTAAAACCACCTGAAAAGAGACTAATCCTTGCATTCGGTGCAGGGACACGGGAGGGCTGAAGGGAGAGGGTTCAGGTCCATGAGGCCGAATTAGGATGGCGCCGACACCTCGCAGAGCGGGCTCCGGACGCCCTCGCCCACAGCAGCGCCGCAACCCCAGAAATGACAGCGTCCTTGAGGAGAATCCGACACGCACGGGCGGGCTCGGGAGGCCCAGGGCCGGCCGGGCTCAACACCAGCCGCCAGGCCCCAGGGAAGGCGCCCGCCCGGCAGGACACGGGCCTCCTTCCGCGGCCGAACGGAGCCGCCGGGAGCCGGAGTCCCCCGCCGCCGCCGCGGGGAGAGCCCAGCCCGGGGCAGCCCAGCGGCCGCCCGCCCGCCTCCGAGCTCGCCCCGAGGGGATCCGGCCGGCAGCCAGGGCCGCGTCCCGGCCCGCCGCCCCTCCCCGGCTCCAGCCGCCTTCCCGCCCGCCGCCTCACGGGGCCCCGAGGGCCGGCGCTGCGGGCCCGGGCACCTCGCCGCGGCCGGGCAGACCGACGGCAGAGCCGCCTCCTCAGCACCCACCCTCCTTCCCGCCGCTCCCGGGCTCCCCTCACCGCTGGGCCGCCGCCCGCCATCCTCCCCGCCTGGAGCTCGGCGACCGCCGCAGCTTCCTGCTCCCGCTTCCTGGTTACCGGCTCCGGCAGGCGGCGGGGCCGGGCCCGGGGCGGGCCGGGGCGGGCACACACCCGTCCCCGGCCCGGGCAGCCGCCGGGTACAGCGGGAGGAGCGGGGAGAGCACCTGGAGCTACCGCAGGCAGGGCTCAAAGTTGGTATTAAAACACGAGAAGGAGTTTCCAGCCCTTGTAAACATTTTGACACATGGTGATGTTGTAAGCAAACATTACAGTGTGAAAGGCTACTGAAGAATTATCCTAATGCTGAGCACATAAAAGAAAAACTCCAAAAGCAATGCCTCATTTATGACTGCCCTTGCCCTGATTAAAGCCGGGGAGGAGCAAGCAGGCTTTATTATTAAGCACATACAGCGGGGGCAGAATAAAAGTTATTAAGGCAATCAGAAACCCATCCTCTCACGCTGAAGGGTTTGATGTTGCAACCTTAATAACATTCACTCGACAGGTCTTTGTATGTAGTTTTCTGCAACTATTTTGAAGGGGGCAAAAAATATTTTCTCTTTCATACAGTCATAGCAAGACTCTCCTCTCTCATTAGAGCAGTATCTACTATTTCAGTCAAAAAACCCCCATCGCACAGCAAATGGCCAGAACAAGCTGTTATCAGCTATCTTGAGAGAACTGAAAATGCCTGTTGGTTAGCGCCGTGGGCTGGTGTCAGCTGGCGTACGCCCTCGTTCCTCCCTTCCTCCTCGATCCACAGAAAATGTCCTGCTCAGCGCGGTGCCAACTGACAGAGGTATGGCGAGGTTTGGGGGGCTGCGGGGAGGGAGTTCTCATCTGCTGAGGGGAAGCCTGGCCTGGCACATCGCGCGTATTTTCAAGTCAGTGTTGCCGCCTTGGAGAAGGAATGGTTCTTCATCAAGTTCTTTAAGAGCTTCACACCCTGTTAGCAAGTTTGCCAGTTACCAAAGTTTCGCCGAGGCGTGTAAGTCTCGATGAGAAGATGGAAAATTTCAGAAAAAAAAAATTCAAATGCTTTTTTTCGTTGGTTTGTGAATACTCTCAGATAACGCAGAAAATCTGTAGCAGACTAACTTCTACTTAACAAATCCTAACTTCTTGCACGCCAAACTCTCAACCTGGAAAACGCTCTTTTTCTCCTTCAATTTTATTTTTGCATTGGTTAAGTACATTGCCTTCACAAGTCCTAAAACAATCATTCTGCCTCCCAAACTGCCTTTTTCAAGTGACTCTGCTCGTGATTAGTGTCGTTTTGATAACAGTAAAGAGATACTTTGATGGTTAGCGTCTTTCAAATAGCATTTTGCATTCACTTGACTGGATAAATGACAGAGAAGCAAGCATAAAAAATGCTATTAAATCAGATTGAATTATATGAAGAGTGCAATTTAAATAGTATAATGCTTTTTTATTATGGCAATGCATCATATCATACATTTCACATTTCCCTTATTGCTTCTGATGCCGTTTTACAAAGCGCTATAAGTAATAATATTTTTTGCACGTAAGGGAATCTTTTCTGAAGAAAAAATTAGAGAGCTCAGATAGCTTTCAGTTTCCTTCTAGAAACTTTTTCCTCATTGTTTCTCTCCTGAAAAAGAAGAAGAAAAAAATCTTTCTCCGCTCCTGCTGCACAGGAATTTTTAAGGGAGCCCCAGGAAAAACACCACAGTCCTGCCAGAAGGAGAATCATTGTAATTCTACCTCTGTTTACACCCCTAAAATAAAGGCATCAACCGTGTCTGTGAAATTTGAATAAAATGGAGTGTATGTGTCCTCAGAATGACTCAAATTCCGTTCCTAATGTTATTTGTGCAGAGCCCCTCGCAGCCAGTGGTGGAACAGAGGCACAAGGCAACAGCTGCTGTACTCCAGTTTCCAGGTGTTCAGAGGAAAAAGAAGTCCACAAACGTTGGCCAAAGGTTCTGCATTGCCACACACACTAAACTGAGCTACCAGCTACGTGGGGATGTACAGGCTGCCTGTGCATGGGATTCGGGGCCAGATATTCTTCTCAGGGAAGATTTCTAAACTTACACAAAACCGGGAATGCCATACCCCTAAGCAGAGTATGGTTTGGAGGTGCTCATGCATGATGTTGAACTACAGTTATTTTATTCTCAAAATGTTTAGCATGCAACATTCTCTTCATCTGATGTAAACAAAGGGCACCAAACAGAAATGCTAACTTTGATTAAGCTGTTGTCTATAAGGCAGTGAAAAACCAGGACACCCTCAGTGGCTCGCAACAAGTGAGGAAGAGACACGCGAATTTTAAAAACCCTCAAGAAAACTAGATGTGTTGACTACCGGCTTCTGCGTACAGCTTCCCAGTGTTTCATAAGCACGGCTAAGCACGTACCACAGTGCTGTGGGAGTTTTAACTAATAAAGACATCATTTACGAGAGCTGATATTTTTATGGTTTGGTAAGTCCAGATCTGATGAGTGGTTTCGACTAGAGAGCAGGAGAAGTCAGTGGGACAAAGAAATTTCTTCTCTGTGCTCTCCTCAGATAACAAATAGAGACAACATTGCCTAAAGAGACTCAGATCATCCCAGAATGTCAGGCCGATGTCCACATGATGCCAAACAGCACAACTGGAACAGATGCTGGAATAGCACCTGAAAGGAGATAAAAGCGAGGTGGGTGTTAGTCCCTTCTCCCAAGTTACTAGTGATAGAAGGAGAGGAAACGGCTTCAAGCTGCGTCAGGGGAGGTTGAGATTGGCTGTTAGGGAAAGTTTCTTTACTGCAAGAGTGGTCAGACACTGCAACAGGCTGCCCAGAGAGGTGAGGGAGTCACCATCCCTGGGGGTGTTTAAAACACATGTAGATGCAGCACGTCAGGACATGGTTTAGGAGACACGGGGGTGTTGGGCTGATGGTTGGACTTTATCCTAGAGGTCTTTTCCAACCTTAATGATTCTATACACTTCTTTCCTCCTCTTCATTTTTTAAATTCTCAAGGTTGTAAGTTGCATTAGAAACATGCTCCTTTAGGTACTTTATTTTTAAGATTGATCCCCCCAGACACAAAGCTGTGGCACAAGGATGGAACAGTTATCTGAGAACGCATTTTACTTCAGAGCAGCCTCACTTCGTTGTAGCTGACCATACTGGATCTTAAAAAAAAAAAACAACCAGGAGAAACGTTTGGAGTGTGCGCACATGGTCTGCATTTCCTAAAGCTGTGGTTTACGGTTGAATTGTAGGACTTCATCACGTCACCACAGTGACCCAGCTCACTTGCCTCACTAGCTCCAAAGAGCATAAAGCCAGCGTAGGAGCAATCAGTTGATTTGGCCTCGTGAAATTCCACCAAAGTTACACAACAGACGATATTAAACAATAGAAGACACGTAGTTCGTTGCTGTTGGTCAGAGAAGCTTTGCTAATCTAAAATAAGGAACTGCGTAGTATAACTGAGGACAGATTTTAATCTGTCACATCAGTTTAACTTTAGGGGATAAAATACATCTATGGTTTGAAATGCCAGACTCTCAGGCTACCCAGCTCTTCTCGAAGCACTGACACAGCTAAACAACTAAAAGGAAAAAACTATGCTGAACACAAGCAACTCTCTGGGAGGAAAAAAAAAAAAAAATATTTACTGGTCTTATCTTAAAAATAAGCAAAAGTGCAATAGGCAGCAAATCAAGTACCCGCTTCATGTCACAGATGATACAACCTGGAAGGCAGAACATCGATGCACCGCTCCTGGTAATTTGTACGAAACTCTGCCTTTCAGCTGCAATGTTTTGAATGTTAACATCATGAAAATAAATTTATCCCACGCTCATGCTTGGTTTTGCTGAATTGCCGTGAGCTGTCTTTTTAGGTGTGTTCCACATATTCATTTTATTGCTTTCTTCTCTTCCAGAGGAGGCAGCAGCAAGCACGTGCTACACATTTGAAAGCTGACACTTCTTGTGGCCAGAGGGAAAATGGCAAAGGAGGGACATCCCTCTTCACTGACAGGAGTGGAGATTTTCACTTGTTATTCTGTGGTAGTACGAACCTTTCAGCTACAACTGTGCAAGAGTTACTCACGTCTGCCTTCTCTGCCTTGGTGTCTTCCTACTCTGACGTGTCCTTTTTGTCAGCTGGGATTTTACATGCTAAAACGTACAAAACCTTCAGGCTAATACATACAGAGAAATGCTTAGAAAACTCTTTCATAAGCAAACCTAAGCGTACTTCTGGAAATCACAAGAGGAGGCATCACTCCACTACTACTGCGATTACACAAATAACTGACGCCCTTTTCACACTAGAGAAATTTGTGTTAATAAGTTCCCACATGGCATAAGATTAAATCCAGCAGTCAAATTTTAGTTCATATCAGTGTCAAAACTATATCCTAGAGTTTTACAGTCACTGCACTTACAGTAGCATGAATTCATTTCACACAGTCAGTCTCTTTGAATCTACAGAATCATAAAACAGTTTGGATTGAAGGGACCTGAAAGACCATCTAGTTCCACCGCCCTGCCAGGGGCAGAAGCAAAGCGACAACCCATCCCTGGCGGGGCTCGAGCCACCAACCCTTCGGATAACAGCTGAACGCGCTAACTGCTTGCGCAACAGAGACTCCAGAGTTGATGGCCGATAATGCAAAAAGCAAGGTCGAGATGCTAGTGTAAGGGGAACGCTCCGGTGGTTGTCCTGACAGCCATCATCGTGCTCTGCGGTAACGCAGGCGGGAAAACCAGAACTGCTCTCTTCTCCCTGGCCACTGCGCCTGCCTTTCCTCAAGCACCCCCACTCCCAATAGAAAAGGGCACCAAGCATTTTTATAGTCACAGTTGACAGGTTTTGTTCAGCTACTAACCTAAGCCTTTCATATTTCAAGAGATCTGTAAGGCATTAAAAAGAAAGGCAGGGCAGAGGTTAAAATGACTGTTCAATTTTCCATTGAGACACAAGTTCTACATTTGTACCTTGACTTAAGATTTGCACAATGTTGTATTTATTTTTTTTAAAATCTAGGAATTGTCAAACTGAATCGAATCGGAAGTCTACTTAGGTCAATATCCTGCTTAAAAAAAAAAAAGGCTTCAGAAGTTGACTCCTGTAGGAGCCAACTATGAATTAATCAACCCTTTGTAACTCTCTTGATCTGGCAAAAAAAAAAAAATTGTTTACACTCTTTGTGAAAACCTTTAACTTGATTAAGCTTAGTAACTCTTGCAACTCTCTTTTTATTAGTCCATAACCTGGCTTATAAACCATATTTATCGGGATTATCTGGATAAATACTTACAATTTAAAAAATTATATTTTAATTTCCAGTAGCTGCAAGCTCCACGCTGCCATCACACAAAAGATATTTTATCAGTTTTGATTTCTGCAAAAGCATGGTGAATTTTTTCCCCTTTATATTTTCCCTTTCTGAACTAATCTCTTGCCAGTTTTCACTTCCTCTACTCAGAAGAGCTTTCCTATGGTTTATTCCTGTAATCATTCTCTGATCTTTCTACAATACTTGAGAGAGATGTGGCTGTTGCAACATATACTTATTAGATTTTTTGTTTGTTTTTAAATTTTATATTATGCTAAGACGATGAAGTATATATCTAAAGTTACCTTGAGTTGTAAATTTGTTACATGATTAAGGGAAAAAGATTTTTTAAAAAAGGCTTGAATAGCATAATTAAAACCCCAGTAGTTTCATTACCTGTACAGTTCCCATAAAGTAAATGCAAATTTGTAATTTAAAAATAAAAAAGAGCTTTTTTTTCCTTTTGATTTGACACACACATTTAGGCTCTGTGAATTGAAGCAGAAAAATACCCTCTTACAGTCTAGTTTTCAACAGCACGTCACTGTTAACCATCGGTGAAGACAGGGCATTATTTAAAACAACCCGAGCACGCAGTGCAGCTCTAGGTGAGGGTTAGCACACGATCAGAACTTAGACTGAAAACTTAGAGCAGAAGGTATTTTGTGGCTGCCACCATGAGGCAACTGCATGTACTTCTGTTGTAATTTATATAGTCTGAATAAAACTGGACCCGAGCAATCACATTTCAGTAGATCCTAAGCACAGCTCTTTGAACTAGTCACCGAGGTGCTCTGAGATACTGGTTTTAAAAAGGGGAGTTTACATACCTATGAACGTGTTTAAAGCCTGAACACATTATGCACACCCTAGTCCACCATCCAATTGTGGCAGCGTTCGTATGGGCTGGATGGGAACAGACGGAACTGTCTGCTTTGCAACACGAGTTATAAATGATCAACTGTCCTTTGGCTGAAAGGTGGAGCCCTAATCTCAGAAATGCTGTTGTATTGTGATGCCGTCTAGTGACGGGGGCTGTAAGTGTGGGAAGGCATCCTCCCTGCCTACGGGTACTGGAAGTTCACTTCTCCCCACCCCCTCCGTCTCTAGATGGAATACTAACAGTCTGTAATGGTTATATGCTAGAAGAGTGCGATTTTTTTGTTAGGTAGATCTACGGCAATCTGGAACTTGCTCAGCCTGTTGTGCTCTGCTCAAATAGGCATTTGGTACTTTTCTTCCTACAATAATCCAAGCAAACCATATCGTTACTTCTGTGAGTAATTACAAGAAGCTTTTGCTGTATTTTCCCATTAGGTATAACCCAAGTTAAGTAAGTCCCATTTTACAAATACTGGCACTTCTATATTTGAAATTCCTAACATACTACAGAGACATACACTCATGAAACTTGACAGGTGATGTTGACAGCACAGTATCAATAAATTTGAAATATCAGGGCAAAAGTTAATCTAGTACACACACGAACACACAAAACCTTCACAGCAAAATATATATGGAATTTCCACACACACACACACACACACCCCCACACACCCCCACCCATTCTGGAAGTAATAAATTTAAACAGCACTGCCATGAATCTAACACAAAATGCAACCCAGGCATCACCCGACCTGAGGATGAGCAAGTTGATGGCCTTTTGAATGATTCAGTTTGGAAGGGTGACATTAGTTGGTCCCTGCTTAGAGTACTGCTTACTCGTTGCTTATGTTCGGATGAAGCTTACAGAACAAATAAAAATGTTTTTCATGCTTCTCCAAAAATCATTTGTTTGTAAGAAGAACAAACCTGAACGGAATTAGCACTTTCTTTTCCAGGCAGAGGCAGACCCCTGTATACACACAGCATATACTAACTCAGTCTGTACACCACACAGATGGAACAAAAATGCAGATCTGTATGGACAGCAGGCTTGCCTGAAGAAGCAGAATCTCTCATCCTTACAATAAACAGGATGTGAGTTTTGCCCAGCAATGGCCTCCTGCTTGAAAAACCTTGTGACTAATTGCATCCTACCATGAGTTTAGCAATCTGGTTGCTGAAGACTTCTCACTTGCGACAGCTAGGCTATCTGCAGGGTAAAGTGTTCTCAGCAGGAGGAGCAATCTGCATCAAAGCAACAGATAACAGTGCTTCCTTGTTCCAATGTCAGACAGCACAGAAAATCCTTTGACTAATATCAGATGTAACAGAAATTGCTTAAAAGGAGCACTTGAATGCATAATGCTCTCGTTACTCACAATACTGCCCTTTCGCTTCAAATTTCCCCAAGTTTATTTTTAAACTGCTGATATTTTTATTGGTCATAAATGGGCAATTTTTTCCACTAATCATCCAGGATTTATCAGTGAACAGCAGCAAGCGTACTGTGCCGTGCAAGGCCACTGTGATTTAGAGTCCAGATTATCTTATGATATTTAAATAGCCTTGGCATTAACAGCAAGCTGTCAGTGCAATTTCCAAGGCTATGCGAGATCAGGATGCAAGTATGGGGCCTTAGGGAAGCTGAGGAAACAAACTATCCAATTACTCCAAAGTCAGGGACCGCCTAAAGCAATGTAGTGCCAGCAACTGATGGGGCCCTAAAAGCCCACACCCCAGCCTTCCCTTCGTCTGAACCAAATTCTCTCACATCAGCCATTTTACAAGCGTCACCCCTTCGTGAACTGTTAAGGTATTAGGCTATATATTTTTAGTAAAGGCAATCGGCATCGATTCCCTCCCCCACCTTTCAGTATTTGTATTAAAAGTCCTCTTTATTCAAAGGAGCGCAAAGTTCAAACGTCCTACCATAGCAACACATCTCCTGCCAGTGAGTGTGCCATTACCGCCATCGTTCCTCCTCCCAAGGCACCATTTTGAATTGGCGACTGCATCTACACGAGTTCACAGGTACAAACATGTTTAAAAGCATCATTAAATGGAGATAGTCCACGGCCTACAAACAGCTGTTTCCATATACACAGCTGCAGCACTTTGTACTGGGTGGTACACCGAAGGCATTCTGCTTTTTATTTCCAACTGACAAGAAAACAGTGTTGCCCCCTCCCAAATGGAAGTTCAGGTGAAATCGGGAGCTCTAGGAAGGTGAGCTGCAATGACCTTTGATGTCCGGGATCCATACACACTCTTATTCCACTGTATTAATTACCCAAAATGCTAACAAATCCTTAAAGCAACACGCAAGCCTTAGTTCTGCACTGCTCTTTTTCGTGTCGGTGGTCATCCTGTGTCACACAGACAAAGATTATACTGCCACCTTCAATATAACTGGAACTATGAGTACTTCTATAAAGTTTAGCACTGCCAATCACATCATCGGTGTGCCTAAATATACAGATTTTAAGCAATATATGAAGTTTGTAACCAGCCATTTGGTTACCAGACACGCTAACAGAGAGGTTTTTTTATTCCGTGGGAATGCTTGGGGATTCGAGAGCGGAAATTGTCAGATATGGACTCCCAGCCATATGGAAACACTGTTATTAACGACACTGATGTACTGAAATTGTTAACTGCAAAATGGTGATAAATTATAAGGTCTAAAGATAGCGCTGGTGCTACAATTACATTTAGAAGAACTTTCTTTAAGACATCTCTATATGTACTTGTACATCCAGCTCTGAAACAAAGCCAAACTACAAGATATATTAGTTTTCTAGGTTTGGAGAGTACCTTTTTCTCCTGGCAAACCATCCTTTCAGGGAGTACGGCAACAAAACCGAAACACGTACTCACCGACACACCTCATTCCAATCTGCCATGAAGATCAGTGCATGTGGCAGCTCCTACAAGAAACCAGTTTACACAGTTATCTACTTACTGCAAAAACTCTGTATTTATGTGTAAAAATAATAAAATACCGAGTCTTTTAGCTTGAACATGAGTAACACTCTCGTTATAAGATGCATGGTTAATACTATGATCCCTCTTTCTTATTATTTGTTTCTCCTTCATGCATTCTTGGACCAACTCTTGGAACTATACTCTTTCAAGAGCTCCTTTTGCATCTGGTAACTTTGAAATATAACTACGTAACAAGAAAAGAAATAGCTGAACGGAAAGTTAACAGTATTTTTTACTTGTCTTGGAACCAAACATTTATTTCTTAAATTTTTACAAATAAGATTTTATACAAATGACAGATAACAAAGTTTTCTACCAACACTAAAGAAATCAAGGTATGCTCAGTATCTTCACCAGGCAAGGCTGGTTTCAGTATCAAAGCAGTACCCAGCTGGTCATGTACCATATTCTCCGGTGCTGTCAACTAGCGTAACTTTTGAGCTGTACCAATTTATACCGGCTTTCACAAATATTTGTATTAGATTATAAAAATCTTCCCCCAGACCAGTTTAGGATCAGGTTCCCCAGTTCAATATTTCCCCAGTTAACCTCTTGAAATGGAACAAACAATAACACCTCCTTTGGGGAGTTACCGACTGAGGGTTATGGCTGTCACAAGCAACCACGTCACTCAGTGGCTTTCATAAACAGATCACACAATTTTTTTCCTCCTCTCCTGAGTCACTGGAAACTGGTCCCAGAACTCTGCTACTCTGAAGGGTAAGGCTTCCTCCTATCTTTGGGAGATTTCAGGAGTCTCAATACATGCAACTTTTCTTCAATTCCAAGTTAATTTTGCGAAGAAAAAAACCAAACACCCCAAAAGTCCAAGGTAAAAAGGTCTACTAAAAAAAGGAACAAGAAAGAAGACAAACAGGCCATTTCAGTGCCTCATTTAATTTACTTTAAATACAGCCTGTTTGCACGTTCCTTCAGTACAGCAAGGATTATTGTCCAGCCACATTTTCTTCTTCAGAAGCATACCGGTGTCCTTCACAAAGTGTTTTTGTTAGTTAAACTATGTGGATAAATTCTCTTTACCTCCAAAAAAAAAAGTTACTTTTTTTTCTTTCCCCTGGATTCTCTGTTAGCCTTAAAATATTCCTGGTATGAGCCGGTAAGGCACTGCAGCAGTGTAGCGCTTCCAGTCCTTCCCATATTTGCTGAAACAACGGTGTTCATCCCTAATGCAACGGTGGGTTAGCAGAATAGTCATATAAACAATGTAGAAGTAAGGCAAGATGTGTTCAAACCCACAAGTTAGGCAATAGGCCAGGGAGCCCATCAAGTCTCCTGTGTAGTTAAAATGACGTGCCCACCCCCAGAACCCCGAGGTCATCAGTTTGCTGTAGTACTTGGTCCCGTCCACAGACATGTAGGAGCACTCAATATACTCCGGCTTCTTCCCCCATATCTTGCAGTTGCCATTTGTACGACGGAAGAGGTCCTTCTGGTGGTTGGTCATTCTGAAGATGTAATAGCCGATCAAGCCCAACACCAAGATGCCTATGGCATTAGCTGTGCACAGCTGCACAGGGTGGTAAACCAAATATAAACCCTGGGAGAAGGAAAAAAGAAACAATCAGTGATTTACTTTAAATATATGCTCAGGATGCCAGACTAATTCATTGACCTACAGAACAGATGAGTAAAAAGAATAGGAAAATCTACCCTACAAGTAAAACCATGGGAAATTTTCAGAAAATTCTGCATCCTACATTTTCTTTTTCTCTTTCTCTCCAAAACTGCATTTCTTAGGTGGAATAAGAAGGGAGAAGTTGCAAGGATGCAGACAGACTAGGGCAGAAGGGAAGAAAAAAAAACCCAACCAAACACAAAAAAAACCCCACAAAACAAAAACACAAAACACCAAAAAAGCCCCAAACCACCACCCACCAAAAGACCCTCAACATGCAGGAGTACAAAAAGAGACTGAAAGGATTTAAAAAATATATACAGACACAATAGACAGTGACAGAAATGGGCAAAAAGAAGGGGAGGAGAGAAAAAGATGTCAATTCCATGCAGGAACAGTAAGCCTTCCTACAAGTCAACTGTTAGCAAGGATGTTGCAATGGTTACTCAGTGTTCAACCTGTCTAGAAACAATTTAAGATAAAAATCAAACTGCTGGGGAGAGTGTTTCTGGAAAGTTTCTTTCCTTTTAGCCCAAATGTGTATTGTACCACATTTTTACCTGCAAAGTATAGAGGTAAGGCAACCAAACACAGTCTCCCCAGCCCAAATACCATCCAAAATGATCATGGCAGATATCAATGGTTTTCAAATACCAGGCTTCGTTCCAGAAGAAGTCCAAAACATAAATACCCTGAAACAGAATGGTTTCACATTAAGAACAGAGCACTGTCACCAGTTATCCTGTTTAACAGCATCAGCCTAATCTTTCTGTGCTGTCTTGTGATAAGATCTCAAAACTGACTTGTGTTTTTATTTTAACATCTCAAAAATAGGGTATTAAGAGGAACATCTGACACAGATATACTGCGTCTATATAGATAAAGCAATAATAAGTAATACAAAGGCAAGTGTGCTACTGTAAGGACATGCACTTAGGAAGCACACTCGCATTCGGCCACCCCTACTTCTCTTCAGCTTGAAGAGTCTTATACTTATAGAGAGTGGGAATAGAGATTCTATCAAGCAGGCTCCCATTTACACATATCAATAAATAAATCCGAACCCTTATCTGTACTTATTATTTTGGGGTCTCTTCAGTAGAAACCACAGCACCTGACTGGCTCTTTGCAGGTGTGGTGACGTCTGTAGTTCTGCATATCACACACACACAGACACAAGTTAGGTGCAGTGCTGCCCTCAGAAAACCCTGCCCAATCTTGCTCCAGTGAAAGCCACTGAACTTGCCATTTTTCTCTTTGGATTCAAGACCAGGCCATGCCTGTTTCCAGAACATAGGCTCAGAAAAGTATCTCTTAAGTTTACACTGAAATCTGCTGATGCAGATATGACCACGCCACTGGTGGCACTCTGCATCAATACAGCAGAGTATTCACAGCAGCACTCTTCCAAGAAATGAATACAAGTGTCCAAAGCAGTAAGCCCCAGTGCATCATAACTGAATGAGGTTGTTCAGGCCAGCAAAAATTGTTTAGGTTCAACTTCAATGCAAGGAGTTTTTTTTCCTAATTTAATACTAGTTTGTTTCTGAATTACTTTCTTATTTTACTCCTCCAAATTTACCTGAAGGACATTGACAAGGATCATGGAGTTGGTTACTTGACCATACAGCTCCTGTTGCTTAGCAGCATAGGAAAGGTTAATTAGAGTCCAGGCTACAATACCAGGACGCCCATTGAAGAACAGCTTGAAATCAAACCATTTTCCTATTCGAGGGTTAAATTCAATCCCCATCATGTAGTCATAAAAGAAGTTGCCAGTGAATTTGCTGGAAAGCATAAAGAAAAATAAATCAGAAATGTATGCAGTTATACCCGAATACACGTTATTACTATTCTGATTACACATTTCAGATTCACTTGAGGTAATGATAATAAAAATCGTAAAACCATATAATGTTGTGGAAGATAAGACAAATTGATCCAGCCAAAGCACTACATTAGTAGAGATAAATTTTCGCTTCAAGGTACACCAGTTTAGTCTTGGTAACACTTTTGAACAGTTTAACTGTGACCTTACATCCATGCTATTTGTGACAAATAAGTACCCGTGACACTGAGGCTGCCAGCCATATGGCATGTCACATGAAACAGAGGATGGTGCTGAGGAAACAAAGAACCACAGTCATCCATTGGCCTATCTGTGCCAGTAAAATATATTCTGTCATTATTATTCTGCGCAGCATTCAATTTATGTGTCTGATCACCTAGTATTCTCTCATTATTAAAAACCACATACCAGTCTTCGGCATTGGTAGGGAAGAAGTAGCTTTTAATCATTGCAAATGTGGAAACTGCGTATCCCAGGACATTGGCACACCACAGGAGAGGAATCCAGTTGTCAAAAATGATGGTGGGCGAGAACCATTGGAAGTAATAGGCGTTTGCAAACCAAAGCACGTGGGTAATGATCCAAGCCTGAAGTCCATTGATTTCATACTTATTCACTGCACCTAAAATACGAAGAAAAAAAAATGGTATGTTACTGACATTGCATTAGTTCACCTTTTTATTAATATGGATATGCATGCAATATATAGAAGCTCAATCAAATGCTCATGAAATGACCTTGCTCTCCTCACCTTCTCAGTTAAACATCTTGGGGTGCTTTTCTGAAAGTTTCATTAGACTGGTGTAACTATCAGGCTTTGTTAGGCTGAGTTTTTCTCTTCACACTCACCTCACGAAACAATTAATAGGGAGTCTCCCCTAAAACTGACCAAGGTAATGAGCTACCCTTTCTCACACTTAGTTCACATCACCCATTTTGTTCAAGTGTTGTGGCTTACCCTGGCTTCAGCAGGTACGACTGCATTGCCAAATGCTAGCCATAGTTCACTGCTGATTTTAAGCGCCAAAATGATCACTCTGTATTTTTCCATTGCTGGTGTGGTGCCTGCCGTATCAGTAGTTTTACTAACAGTAAGAGACAGAAATCCCATCATTTATTCTAAAAGACTACATAGATTGCTTTGTATTTTTGTGTGAAGTAAACACAAGGAATATGAAAGCATTTATGTCCACCATTCCTCCAGATACAATCTTTAATAACCCACAGGTAAGTACAGTAATACTATAATTTTAAAAGTTTTTATGGTGTGCATATATTCTAAGGAAGAACTCACCAGCAGGGGTGACAGCACCTTCTTGTACACCTCCTACATATCCAGGGAGAAATTTATGGCAGAAGTCAGGAACAAACACATACAAAAACACCTAGAAGAGAGAGAACGTTTTAAACAGCAAAAACAGGCCAGACAAAACCCTAAAAACCACTACTCCTTTCATACACATACCCAATATAACACACAACAGTTTCAATTAAGTATTGGATAAGTAAATATGGCAAGATTTAGCTGTTGTGATTTTAGACTAGTAGTATGTCCAAGCTATTAAACAATCAAAA
Organism: Phalacrocorax aristotelis; assembly: GCF_949628215.1. NCBI lineage: Eukaryota > Metazoa > Chordata > Aves > Suliformes > Phalacrocoracidae > Phalacrocorax > Phalacrocorax aristotelis. The sequence goes on from NC_134280.1 coordinate 67,164,300, forward strand.
AGATGTACTTCATGGATGGTTGTCACTCTCCTGTGGTGGGGAGGCAGGACAGTCGGTAACTAGATTCAGGTCCTTATCCTTTTATTTTGAAGTTAATGTGTGTTCTGTGTAAGTTGTTTTCCAATTTGGAAAAAACATTGGAGTAGCTTGCTAAATTTGAATGTATTTTACAAATAGAAGTTCTACTTCGTACGTCAATGTTCTTTTACTGTCCGTCTATAGAAAATATCACCCCTTCTGCAGTGTTAGCTTATGATATATTTATTATGTATTAATTTAAAACAAATGGGTATTGTTGTAACAGAGTTGCTTTTTCTTAAAAACCACGTCAAGGCCTATGTCACAGAAGGAACATTTGTGTGTATTCTCTGTATGTTTATTTTACAAGTGCATAAGCTTCATCTGGATTCCAAAAAGCCAAGGAAAGTGAGACACACCGAAGAGTAAACGCCAGCGTGACATTCCATTATCCTTAACATAGAAGGATTAATCAAAGAGCTGTTTGAAAAACCAGCCACTACCTCTAGATCATAACTCAACAATATACCTGGAAAGTGACCCAAAGGGTATAGATGCCAGCAGCCCTATAGGTCAAGGTTGGAGTCTTGTTCCAGATGTCAGACAGATGTTTATTCCCCGTGAACAAGTCAGTAAGTGGATCAGTCAGAGAGCACTGGTACTGGTCACAGGACATTATGAAGTAATATACGATAAACGGCGCAAACATGAGCAGGAAAAGGATGCTTGCCAAGGAAAACCAGTCCACCTCCCTGTAAGTCAAAACACAGCATTATTTTTTTCCAGCTTTTGGTTAGAACAGCAGTTTGATTAAGTCAGGCAATTTTTTCAGTGGACCTTCTAAACTAACCAGATGAAAACTGAAAATGTTTTCAGGGCACATATATTTCTTTCTGTTAAATAGCTACAAAAAACTTTGCATGTTACATACTTTACCACAAACTGTTATAAAGCTATGCTAGCTGATCAGAGCAACAGAATAGATGGTATCCCCCCTCCAAAAAGCAGATTATTATTACAGCCTTCATGTTTTTGATGGCAATCACAGGTATAACTGGTAGAGTACTCAGCTGGAAGTGGTAACAGAACCCCAAGAATATTATGCAAGCTTGGAAACAGAAAAGACAGCCCTTGGACAGCCATTAGTTGAACCAGCTCTACGACACTCTGACTGGCTGCTTCCCGCTGCAATACAATACTCCACTAACACTTGCACAACTCTCTGGGAACAGGGACATAAGTCATAACTCTTGCTACAGCAGGAGATGTCAGATGGCAATACCACAGATGGATGCCTGTTTTCCAAGTCTCAGGAAATATTTTGTTCAGCCCTTGAAGGAACTAAAAATTTACTGATTTTTATTATTTGCTTTCCTTTTTTGCAAGGAGGACTGTGTTTTAACTCAAGCCATCTGGCAATACCTCCATCTTAAGAATCCTGAACTCTTTTTCAGCAGCTGTTACTACAGCTCGTTATCCATGAGCTTTCACAAGAAGGGCAATACAACAATCTGTTATTTATAAGAGAGAAGTTTAAAAGAAAAGTAGCATCTATAGCAGTAAGTATGAACCAGTTTGAAATACAATGACTAATGAGGGTCATCAGCTTCTCTCACCATGCTCTTCCCCACTGGGCTTGAGGTGTTCGAGTACCATTTTGGGCACTTCTGTGTTTTCTTTCTTCAGAAGGTTTTTTCTCCTGATGGGCTGCCATGACGTCCTGTATGAGAGAAAATATTCGTGGTATTATTCCAGCTGGTTCTCAGTAATTCTTATGGGTCTACAGAAGAGAAACACAAATAAAAAGATATTAAAAACTGTTAGAATACAGCCTTCTGATTACAAGGCATTTGGGGAAGGAGAGTAGGAAGGAAAAAATCCTTCCCGATTCCTTATGCTCTTATATTCAGCAAAACGTAATAAAAACACTGATGCCAAAGTCATCCATTTAACTTCTTGCCAAATGGAAATTTCTTTTAAGATATATTGTATAACATGTGAGATGCAAAGGGGAAAAGCTGTTTTGCCACATTCTTATAAACCTCTGAAGATAAAGTTCTGTAATTAATGCTTTTCTTAATTAGAGACATTGCTACTGTTGTAACATTGCCTGTACTGGACCTTGGCAAATTACATACTTTTCCCCAGGCCCCTTGCTCAATATATGTTAGCTACATCAAAGAAAACAAGACTACAGTTTATAATCCCATCTAAATCAGAAATCAGCAGGAACAGAGAACAACTTCCTAGGCAACACCTAATTCTCTCTGTGGAACATGCATTATAGATTTCCTCTGCTTTGCCAAATACTTCTTTTGTTAAAGATCATCACCCCATAATCTGAACAAAAAAAAACCCAGTATTTTTCCTGAACTTTGTCTCGTGGGAAGATATAGACTCTAACACACATGGAGTGTTGTAGTTTGCCATTTGGGGGGAATTTGCTAACAGTTGTTAGTTTTGTACCTTCTCAGGCTTTGATGTTTTAACTCAAACCAGAAACTGCCAGTCATTTCCACTGAATCAGAAATTATATGACAACACACTGTCAGGGCCCTGAGGGCACTAATAAGCCTTACTGTCCCTGCCCCGCCTGGCCCAGGGCCTCCCCTGAGGTCCAGTATACCCATTTCAGCCCGTCCCAGGGCCATCGATCCCTGCCCCAGTAATGCTATGAGTGCTGCTCTCCAGCTTCACCCGAGTCCTGCCCAGCCATGGGTCACGCTGACCCAGGTCCAACCCACAGGCTGACATCTAGGCCCAACCTCATCCCTACGGCCCTGCCCAGCCGTCCAGGTTCTGCGTCTGACTCTGCTTCCCCTGACCAGGCCTGGACTTGGGCTGACCCTATCACCACAGGCCTGCCTGGCCATCAGGGGAGCTGACCCTGACCTATGCACTAGCTTCCCAGCTTGACCTGCCTCATTGCCATGAACCTGCCTGATTATCTGGATTCTTGGTTGATCCTGGCCATAGTCTCTGTGTCTGCCCTGCTCACCTCCCGGCGGTACTACGGGGCTGACAGGTAAGCCCCTGCCCACAGCTGTGCCACCCCCCGAGCTCCCAGCTCCTGGTCCCTTAGGGAGCAGCAGACTCTCGCTGCTCCCCAACACATTAAGAAGAAGGAAGACACCCCAGTGCCAAAGCAAGGGCATCTCAAACAGGATCAGCCCAGCTGCAGGGATAACACACCACTGTCGGATTCAACATATGTACTATGTCCCTCTTTAGAAATGTCCACACAATACATTTCAATAAAAGTGTTTATTTTCAGAAGTAATCTGAAAAGAAGCCTAATCACTCCCCTTTGCCAACCTGGTTAGGCAGAAATCCTAAGCAAAGAATGCAAGAAGATACACGGGTTGCAGGAAGCTTATGTTATTTTCTATTTCAATTATCATAAGTGCTAACTACCCCCCTGTCTTTCAGCAGAGACATTTTAAAATACAGTCAGACTCCTGGCTTACATTTGAGCCAAATTTGAGCCAGAAATCTACATCTTTCCAAGTATCAATGCTTTCATGACAAGGTTTCTAAAGCTAGTCATGAACCAACCTCAAGAGGAGATTACTAATCACATACAAGACGAGGCAGGACAGGAGATTCACTGTATCAAGGTTAGAGCATAGCAGCTTACTCCAGTTACTTGCATGAGTTTTGCTTTACAACAGTAGTGCAAATTCTTACAGGGAACAGCTACAATACTAGTAGAATTTTGCCAAGATAGAAACACTTTTATTCAGGAATCATCAGAATTGGAAATATTTAGGTCAGATGAAACCTTTGATGTAATCTAGTGCAACCCCCTTGCCCCTGCTAAGAGCAAGGACAATTTAGATCAGGTTGCTCAGCACCTTGGCCAGTTATATTTTTAATATTTCCAAGGATTCCACGTGATGAGTCAGTCCTACTGAGAAAGCGAGCCTCTTTTCTAAGAGGCACAGAAAAGAAATCCTAGGCTGAGAAATTTCATGGTGTTTAGTTTTGTTTTAGGCTCTTAAGTAGCCAAACAGCCCAGCTACTTTGCAGAGCTCAGCACGCTAGATTTAAAAAGCTCTGCTCAGTCTGCTGAGCACTTACAAAAAGCAGCTGGCAGTACCTGCGACTTTGTGCAAGACCCACACACACACACCCAGTTTCTCATTAATCCTACTAGACAGCGCAGAAACTAGTTAATCATCCAATTACTAACTCTGGGAACGGGCTAGATGAGAAAGGCTGGCATTCAATAGGTTGCATGTGGGATCCACACTTCCCCCCTATTTAAAGGCCAACAATTGCCACAAAGTGATGCCTTTCTACAGAGCAATTTAACAAGTGCCTGCTTAGGACTATTCCCCTAAACAAATACACCCCACTCCGACAGACAGCTATGCTGGCAGTAACAATCTCTCATGTTCAGAACTATTCCCACATCACTTGACACATGCTAATTTTTCTGGATCAAGACTCTCATTTAAATCATACTCCTATTAGTAACTATTTCAATTTCTATAAATGCAAGCTTTCTGTTACCCCACTAAACACACCACAAATATTGCTTTCCTAAACCCTTAGTCAGCTTCTTAACAAGAGCCTGAAGCAAAATCCACAGTTCAAATATGAGCTGCACAGAGAACTCCAGAGTCTCTTCCTATGAGTCCAAGCTTCAGGGCTCAACGATGAAGTACCACATTACTGCTCATGCTGCGATAAAGGAATAGTCACATCAACTACAAAATTCACTTGGAAGCTCTGCTTATTTGGTACCTAAGCCACAAATCTAATGTACAATTCAGAGTAAAGCCGACATAAAGTCCTTTCAAGCAATAATAATACGCATGTTTGATTCTTTTCATCTGCATGCTCTGGGCTTACTGAAGAGGCTCTTCAGTAGATCAAGTGGAAGCGTGGCAAAAAAACACTTCTAGATTTTGTCCTACAAAAATAAGGCAGACTCCTCTTCAGGAATATATACGTTAAAGGAAAATCCCTAGCTAACATGCAATATTCCGCAGAGCCCCGCGCTTTGCACGGGAGAGCAGGCGGCCCGGGCGGGGCTCAAGAGGCTCAGGGAGGGAGGGCAGCACCGGCCCGAGACACGGGCACTCCGCGGACCACCATCGGGAACGGGGGGACCCGCACATTAAATACAACCTCCGGCACCGGGGGGCACTTCCAGAGCCGACGGTGCCGCAAACGCCGCCTCCTCCTCCAGCCTCACTCACTCCCTCAGCTCCTCACCAAGGCCAAACATGGCTCCCACACGGCACCGCGCACGGGCGGGCTCGCCTGGCCGGCGGATGCTAACCGCTACTTGGACGCGGTGTGAGGGGGAACTTACCTGTGGCATCGCCGCAGTCCCAGCTCCGCCCGCCCAGTGCCGCTCTCCCCACAGCGGCGCTGCCCTCACGGAGCACCTGCCGCCCGATCACCACCCCTCAGCCGATACAGCCGCAACACCGCTCTCCTCAGGGCGGCCCCGCCCCTCTCCGCCGCTTTGACCAATCCCCGTCGCGCTCCCCCCACTCCGCGCAACCGCATTGGTGGAGCCCGCTCAACCCATGGGCTGAGGAGAGGGAGTGGGCGTGGCGGTGGCGGCGGCGGCGGCGGCGGCGGCGGCGGCGGCGGCGGCGGCGGGGGGCGGGATCTCCCCGGTGCGGCGGCGGGAGCCCGCTAGGTCCCAGGCGCGGTTCTCCGTGGTTTTAATTGCGGTGGGAAGGCGGCGCGTGCGGCTACCCCTGTGAGACGGGCCACAAGGCGGGCACGCCCCAGGTGGTGGAAGCCTTGGGAAGGATCCCTAAAAAGAGCAAAGGTTTTGCGGGAAAGAGAACTGGCGTGCCAGGAGACGGCGTAGTGCTGGATAAGCCGAGGGTCTCACGGCAGCCAAACACGTGAGGGGCGCGGGAGAGGAGATGGGGCTCTGAAGAGACCCGCTACTCCGGGTTTTGCACCCCGAAGGCTGCTTTGGTGATGCTAAAACGTGAACAACGCGCAAAAGGGGATCCCGCTATCTTCAGTACTCGCATTCTGAACGCGCTATGAGGCACACCTCTTAGAAGCTGAAAGGTTAAAGGAAAAACAAAAAAGAGGGGGCTGAGATGCGTTCCCGCTCCGGGCACACACGGCTGCGGAGAGCCCCGCCGGGCGGAGGCGGGCCCGCTGCCCCGGGGGAGCGGCCCGGCGCCGCCCCGGAAGCGGCGGGGAGGGCGGCGGGGCCGCCATGGGCAGGTCGGTGAGGGTGGCCGCCTGCGCCCTCAACCAGTGGGCCCTGGACTTCGAAGGGAACCTGGAGAGGATTTCCAGAAGTGAGTGGGGCGGCGGCACCTCCTTCCCTCCCTCCGCGCCCTTCCTCCCGCAGCCAGGGCCGTCCCCGTTCCCCACAGCCCGGGCCCGGGCCTCCGGAAGGTCCTTAATCCATCCCCTCTTCCAGGTATTGACATCGCCAGAAGCCGAGGTGCTCGGTACCGGCTTGGTCCAGAGCTCGAAATCTGGTAAGAACGCTTTGTTGGTTCTGGCTTTGGTACGTTCCCGATTAATTCCTGAAAAGTCAGTCAGAAGATCAGCCGTGTAGTACTCGGTGCCCGAGGCGTCGCTTGAAGCGTGCGGCTGCCAGCGCGAAGAGCACTGTCCTTGCAAGCACAAGGTCGGTTCTCTTGTCTTGCAGACGTGACCGGTACCGATAATTTTTGACCTATTTTAGCGAGTATTCTGTCACAGAAACCGTAGCGCTTTGAACTCTGCCTAGGCCCAGGCTGCTGCGCTGGAAGGGAAAAACCCAGCAGTACCGCGGAGTTTCCAGCGCTGCCGGTAGCGGTGATGTTGAGAGCGCTGCTTCTGCACGTTCCTCCGAAATCGCCTGTGTGGATGAGATGTTCCTAGTCCAAAGTAGTTCTGGTCCCTCGGCTCTGCTCCCGATTTGGCTGAATTTTTTGTTGCTTATGTTTTTATATGCAGTGGTTACGGCTGCTCGGATCACTATTATGAATCTGACACAATCTTGCATTCGTTTCAAGTTCTGGCGAAGCTTTTGGAGTCTCCAGCTACTCAAGATATTATCTGTGATGTGGGAATGTAAGTTTGTTTTGCGTACGCATGATAAAGGGGTAGGTCTTTAGGGAATGCTGCCTCTGCTGTGTGTCTGGATAGCGAGGGCTCCGCGCCAAGCCTTTAAACACACCTCCAGAACTGCGCTGCTTTCCCTTTTAATTCCGTGACTAGGAGCGCAACATGCAAAACACTTCCTGAAAGAGAATCCTTTCCAAGATTTCTGGTGGCTGAGCCCTTCAAAAGAGAAATAGGGTAATTACAGTTACTTATTGGGAAACTTAATGGCTGGGCCCTATTGCTGTGGCCAAGCTTTTGGGTAAGGCTTTGAATTATGTGTAATGCAAAGGGCTTTATAAATTGACTCTCTTTCAGGAATGTCAGGGCTGATGTCACTTGCTTTGTGTGGCAGACATCCTTACAAGCAACATATGTGTATGACTACTTGTTTTAGTACTGATACAGGCGTGTAAAGCTAGCTTTGTTTTGAACTAGCCTGGTGGTATCACAGGGAGCCAGGTCTGATTAAATGAGTTAACCCAGCCAGAGGGGTTCTTCTGCTCTGCTTGTGTTTCTGAGGCATGTCAGCAATCTGGCAGTAGTTGATGTATCTGAGACTGACAGAATGGTCAGGAATTCTGGTTTTTGCAAACAACTATTTGAATTGAAAAATTAGAAGCTAAAACTTGATTATCTTGTTTTGTTTAATTCCTTTTAGTGGTACAGCGTAGCAGCGTTGTCTTAAAAATGGTTTTTTTTGTGTGTAGCGACATGGATTCTGTAGCTTTTTTTGTTTCATCTAATGAGCTTGGCCACTGGTAACTCTGCTTCGTATTTTCACAGGCCTGTTCTGCACAGAAACGTGCGCTACAATTGTCGAGTGATCTTTTTAAATAAGTAAGTACTTCTTTATGTATCTTGTGAGAAATACATTAGTGTGTCCTTTCAGAGACCTGTTTGGCGTTCAAGAAAGATTCTTCAGTGCTGTGTAGAGCAATGGAGTTGTCTTCCTTTCTGCTAAACCTTAGGGAGACAACTAAGGTTTTCTGTTATCTCTTTTTCCTTCCTGAATTTGCAGACACTAAATTTCCACTGCTTTCTGAAAGACTCCAGGAAAAAACCCTAAAGTCTGCAAACAGAAGCTTTCAAAATTGTTGTATGTAGTTGTTGTTTAATGTACATCATAATAGAAAAAAAAGAGTTGGCATTAAGCAGTGTTCTTATTTAGCCTTGTCTGACTGTATATCAGGTCTTAACTCACCCTTTCTGTTTTGTTTTATATTTTAAGAAAAATTCTTCTGATCAGACCAAAAATATCATTGGCAAATGCAGGAAACTACAGGGAACTTCGATGGTTTACCCCGTGGAACAAACCAAGGTAGGCTGGCTACCATTAAAAGTTTGTTCAGAAACACAGCTTGCCGTTTGCAGCTGCAGCAGAGGGATTAAAATCTGTATAGCCATTGGATCCATCAGTGCTGCTACAGGGTGAGCAGCCAGACAGAGTCAGCTAAGCTACGTAATTGAAGCTTGGTTAGAAAGCTTATTAAGTACAATCAAACTCGGAATTGCTGAGCTGGAAGGAAAAGCGTGGCTGAATGATCCTGCAAGCAGTGTAGTAGTGTCATTTTCCTTGTGTCTACTTTCTACCTCTACGCAGTTCAGGATTGGAAGAGCCTGTGTTTATCTGCTGGGTTGCTGCATCCCCTTCAATACTAATCTGGAAAACAATGTGAAGTGGATGAGCTCTGGCAGAATTTTAACGACGGCAGCGGATGAAAGCTCCGTACCTTACGATGCTGCAAAATACACTTGATGCTCATGTCTGATGCTATGCACTCATGCTGTAGTCAGAGGGTGGTTGTAACTTGATGGTCTCAGTAAAGTATTTCTGAGAGAGCCCCTGAGCATCTGTCCTCTTAACCCCAGCCAATTCCAGAGGAGTGCTGAGTTAGTCCTGTAGTAACACTGCAAAAAGAGAAACTTTTATTCGGTATTTGCATTGCACGGTGTGTTCTTTGTTAGGTCTAGTTTATCTCTAGGATGGAGCACTGTTTACCATGCATTGCTGAAGCAAAGTGGGATGTTGTGAGTCCCTAATCGTAACATTTCTGATTAATTTCACAGAAAGTATGAAGGTCCTTTCTTTAACATGCGCAGCTCTGTACAACTGAAGTGCAATTTCTTTAATGCATGTTAGAAGGTGACAGAATGCGGAGATTAGAATCAGTTTTTGTGCTTTGATTTGCATAACGATGTATTTACAACCTATAAACCTGCTTTAGGCACGTAGAGGAATATTTCCTACCCAGGATAATTCAGGAAGTCACTGGACAGGTAAGTTTGTAAAGAATCTTTTTCTTTTCTTTTTACCTTTAGCATCTTCCAGACTCAGCAATTTAAATGAATAGAATTCATGACATAAAACCATGGTACACCAAATTCTGCTGTCAGCTACATTGCAAATTCATAGGTTTCAGTGATAGTTCTCAGTTACATTAAATGAGAGTGTAATTTAGCCTTGGTTATGTTAGTATTTGGCAGCAAACCAAGTAAATTTTAAATTTGCCTCAGTTATTTATGTATACAGGACCTTGAAGATAGTCTTGTTTACACCGTTCTGGTACTGAGTTTACCTGTGCTTGAGATTAGAAATGAGTATGTGTTTTGAGGTAAAAAAATAAAAAATGTAACCTCCTTGATTCAGAAGGGTCTAAAACTTAAGGTTATTTCCTGCTAAAGCATGAACATGATTCCAAGCAAAAGACAGTCTCTGGTTTGTAGATTGTTTGGTTGTCCTGTCCTGAGGCAAAGCACTGGATCTGAATACTACTGAAATTTCAATACGAAATTTCAGTACAACCCAGACGTTTGCAGTTTAGAGCTTTTTTTTTTAACTTACACTTGGTATAAAATGAAGCAAGGTGTGATGTGATTGATACTGTGTCACTCGTTTCATGTAAGTGAGTATTCGTTTGGTCTGGCTTTTTTTTTTTTCAGATTTCTAGTTAACTTGTTGAATTGAGTAGATGCTTCCATTACATGTGTGTAGGGATGTTCTTGGTTTTTCTCAGGAAACTGTTCCTTTTGGGGATGCAGTGCTAGCAACCAAAGATACCTGCCTAGGGGCGGAAATATGTGAAGAACTTTGGGCACCAAACAGGTAAAGGAGAAGAAGAAATTAAAAGTAAACTAAAACATACCCTGGACCTGCCTGAAATACATGTTTGAAAAAATCTGCTTATTATTCTTCTCTGTAGTATATTTTTCAGAAAGTGCCAGTAGGCTCAAATATAATAAAAAGCAATAAATACCTTATGGGAAAGATTTCACTAGGCTAGATGCAGGATGGCAAAAGAAGTTTTAGGTGGTTAAGCTAAACTCATTTGAAAGGGAAGGTAGGAGAGATCTAGAGAAAAGAAGCACAATGAATGTTGCAACCTGAGGAAACAAATGCCAGATAACTACGGGGCCCCCGTTCCAGATATTGTTCAGCTTTTAGTTTAACCTGAGGTTGAAATGCCCTCTTGGGATCCAGCTCTGTAACTTGATCTGGGGTCAAAGTGACAGTCATTTTCTATCAATTTGTGCCTGGAGGAAAAGGACCTGGGGGTGCTGGTTGACAGCCGACTGAGCATGAGCCAGCATGTGCCCGGGTAGCCAAGGAGGCCACCAGCATCCTGGCTTGTGTCAGCACTGGTGTGGCCAGCAGCAGCAGGGCAGGGATCGTGTCCCTGTGCTCAGCACTGGTGAGGCCCCACCTTGAATCCTGTGTTCAGTTTTGGGCCCCTCAGGACATGAAGGACCTTGAGGTGCTGGAGCGTGTCCAGAGAAGGGCAACGGAGCTGGGGAAGGGTCTGGAGAGCAAGTCTGATGAGGAGCGGCTGAGGGAGCTGGGGGTGTTTAGCCTGGAGAAGAGGGGGCTGAGGGGAGACCTTATCGTTCTCTGCAACCGCCTGGAAGAAGGTTGTGGTGAGGTGGGGGTTGGCCTCTTTACCCTAGTAACAAGCGATAGGATGAGAGGAAACGGCCTCCATCTGCACCAGGGGAAGTTTAGGCTGGAGATTAGAAAAAGCTTCTTCACTGAAAGAGTTGTCAAACGTTGGACCAGGCTGCCCAGGGAGGTGGTGGAGTCTCCACCCCTGGAGGTATTTAAAAGAAGGGTAGATGTGGTGCTTGAGGATACGGTTTAGTGGTGGACTTCGCAGTGATAGGTTAATGATTGGACTCGATGATCTTAAGGGTCTTTTCCAACCTTAACAATTTTATTATTAAATCTATGATTAATTATAAGCCCATATTATCCCCACTTACTATGCGTAGTCTCAAAAATTTGATAGTACCAGTAGGTCTTCTATTTACTTTATTCTTTTTGTATTTGGCTTTGAACTTCTCCAGAGCATTCCAGTGAACAGACAAATTGATGTCTCTCACACTTGACGAGCCACAGCATAGGCTTATGAGCAACATCACTTTGAGATGTATCACTTTTTTCTGTTTAGCTCTTAGCTTAATCCTTCGCTTTATTTTTTAACCAGCATCACACAATGCATAAAGACAATGCAGAAGAAAAGAACAGAAGGTCACTAAGAGGAAGTAAAGCCTAGTGCCCTTAAGTGATATGTCCTGTTACTATTTTTGTTCCTGTTACAATTTAAAGTTCCTCCCAAAGAACAAAGGTCCGATGCGAGGTGGGGACAGAGATATGGTTGCGTGAAAGCTGTTGCAGTTAACAGAAAATAATCAAAATGTTCCTGATATTCCTGATGTTTTTCCACATCTCCCAGACTTTCATTTCCTTATAACTGCAGAAGGTATGGTATGTTACAGGGTATGGTACGTTACAGGGTATGTTACAGGCAAAGATATGATTTTTTTAAAGTATTTCTCCCTTTTGACATTGGAAAAAGAAAAAAAAAACAGTGAGAGTTGTCTTATGGTTCTGTTTATACTTTTGGATTTACTAAGAAGAAGAGCCGGGCAAGGCAAGAAAACCAGATATTTTTGAGAGTCTGATCTTTGTTTGAGCTAAGACATGCAGAAAACTGGCAATGATGCCGATGTTTTTATTTGTTGGTGGTTTTAAATGATACCTGCAGTATTCACAGCACAGTACTGCCGGCTGATATTTTTTTTTCCTGCCTTTTGCTTTGACAGCCCTCATATTGAAATGGGGCTTGATGGTGTGGAAATTTTCACTAACTCTTCAGGGAGTCACCATGTGCTGCGCAAGGCTCACACCCGGGTGGATTTGGTGAACTCTGCCACAGCAAAGGTATACACTTAAAAGAATGAATTCTTTTTGCTTATGCACCTCATTTTTTCAGAACAGCCTCCTCTCCTGTGAGAGGATGTAGTGTTTTCTTCCTGTATGAGCGTGGGGACCTTGACAGACCTTGTTGTTAGTTTCTTGTTTTCTTACCTGTAATTACCTTCCCTGATTGAATCAGCTCTAGGGGAAGAGCTCTCCGGCCGGGGGACTGTACTTTGGGGCGCCCTGCTATATATTGTGCTCTAATGTGACGCACTGTAACTTGCTTCCACCTCTGTGACCCCAAATGCCAGAGGCTGTTTGATTGGAGGTCAGCTCTGTCTAGTCTGTGCAGCGGTGGACTAGAAAAGAGGCCATTTGGTATTTGCATGGAAATAGGGGAGATATGAACCTACCCGTGTGTGCGGGGGGAACTCCGCAAAGAAACTTCGCGTGAGAGCACGTAGTTCTGCCCTGCATGCCAGCTACAGAACCTTACTTTCACGCACATCTGTAAAGAAGAGTCAGAATACCTTGAAACAGTTTGATAACTCCCAGCTCTGGAGAATTCTGCTCCAAAAATGTATTTGATGTCCTCAATCTTAATTCCATTAAACGCTGAAGAAAAAAAATACCGCACTTACGTAATGGATAGGAAATAGTTATTCAGAGTAACTGACTTTCAGTAATTGGAAGTATGAAATGTTGAATCCACTGTGTACAGAGAATAACCAGCTTGAAAGGGTATTGTTGAATGCATGTTCTGCATAAAGGACAAACATCTGGTGGCTGCAGTTGCTCCCTGTAGTTATCTGTGCCTAAACAGTCTTCCCCTATATGCATTATGCATGGAATTGACAGCTCATCACCAGCATGTAATTCAGTCAACAGAGGCGACTATTTTCCTGGCACATAGAAAACCATCCAAAAGTCTCTTTCATTTCCTTAAAATGACAGTTTCTTTCCCAATTTTCGTTCACATGGCAACATTGAGTAGGAGAAATATCGGTAGTGGTATCAGGAAGGGGAAATAGAAATCAGTGTTTAAACTCGGACTTTGTGTTTTCACCTGTCATTTTCTTACTTAAAATATATTTTTCTGCTTTGAAAGCTCTGCTTACTTTAAAGAGAAGACATTTAGTTATTAGACTGTAATCCTGTCTGACAGTGATGGGGACAAATACAATGTAATGAACATATATTACGCTGTGAAAAATGTTTAATTTGTAGAACTGATTTGTCATTGTAATTTAACATGGTTTGATCATATTTAACAGTATCTGCTTTGTCCTCAGATATCCAAACACAGCTTCTGTCACCATCTTCCTGCTTTTCTCAATCGCTATTTGAACTTAGAATTTCAGTTTAGAAGTGCAGTCCTCTCTATTTGGGCTAAGGGAATGCCTCTTGGTAATAACAGAGGACTCCCGTCTTCCAACAGTGTGAAAGAGAGAGAGCTCATTTACTTACATTTACTTAAATAATCATTTGTTTCTGTCGTGTATATCATGTGCAAAGTACTTTTTCAAATGACAAGAGAGAGTCCCAGCCATAAATCATTCACAATGTAAAGACAGAGAAAGATTATAAGAAGAATGGGAAGTAACTTTTAATCTTCTGACATTCTGTCAGGTGCTATATTCTGAGAAGTGTTTTTTTTGTCTGCATGTTTGTTTTCCTCCCAGAATGGTGGAATATATATTCTAGCTAACCAGAAAGGCTGTGATGGTGATCGCCTATATTATGATGGCTGTGCCATGATTTCGATGAATGGAGAAACAGTTGCACAAGGATCCCAGTTTTCACTCGATGATGTGGTAATATATTCAACCTACAGCTGCTACTGCTAGTTACAGCTGAAATTAGTATGGCTTCATTTATGCTCAAAACATTCCAGACATTGCAGATAGTAGGCCCATGTCTCTAGACTCAAAAGATACTTATTTTGACTATGCTGTTCGACTAGATGCAAGGTTTTTCCTAGTTAAGTTACCCAGGCCTGATCTACAGTAGCTCTCTTGATTTTGCTAGCGAGGAGGAGCTTTCATAGTGAAGGAACCTCATGAAAATGTTTGCATATGCAATCACTGTGTTTAGGAGAGACCCTGTTAATTTATATTCCCTTATAAGCACGAAAGGACAAAGGATTGCGGTGTTCTGATTATGACCCAGTTTGGTAGACAGTAGGTTTCATAGGTTGAGCTTTACTTCAAAAAGCCTTTTCTCAGTGGTTTTGTCATCAAAGCTGTAGGTTTCCTCACATTATGTACCAAATTCATCTCTTTTCCCCAGTATGCTTCTTGACTTTTCCTCTTGACCTTTGCTGCAACTGATGGTGAACCTGTTGTTCAGCCATCTGACAAACGCTAGAGATTTGTTGTGGTTTATGAGCGTCCTGGTGTCCTCAGTGAAGCGAGTCGGTTGTGCTCACTTTGTAATGGAAGTAATTCTGCTGCGTCAGAAACTACTTGAGAAGCGAGCATAAAAATCTGTATTGAAAAAAATGGCATGCATTCTTCTTCCCCGATATTTTTTGTAGTCCACGCCTGTCAAATGCTTTTTATCTGTTTGAGTAGAATCAATCTAATGTTGAAAGCCTTTCCCCAGGAGGTGCTGGTTGCCACTCTGGACTTGGAGGATGTTCGAAGTTACAGAGCAGAGATTTCATCTCGTAACTTAGCGGTAAGAATTCTTTGTGGAAGTTATGTTTGTAAATTCTGCCAAGTTTGAGTAGTTATTGAATTTAAGAAGTATTTGTGTGTCTCGGCTGTCACAGTATTCTATAGATCTGATGTTTTATAGGTATATGTTACATTAAAATGGATGTCTTCCCAATTTTTCTGTATTATTGCTTAGGCAAGTAAAGTGAATCCGTATCCCAGGGTAAAAGTGAATTTCGCTCTGTCATGTTCTGATGATGTAGCTGTACCTACTTGTATGCCAATCCAGTGGAGACATCATAGTCCTGAGGAGGAGATCAGGTAAGCTACTTACTGAATCTGTTGCTTGAAAATTATTCTGAATAAAACAAACAAACAAAACCCCCAAAATCCCAACCCAAACCTCAAACTAACTAAAAAGAGATAAACTTTTATTTAAGTAAAGAAAGTACCTCATTGGAAGACCACAGTAAATATGTTGACTTGCTTAGGTCTTATACCATAACCCTCTTGGAATAAGCATATTCTGTAATTTCAGCCTCGGTCCTGCATGTTGGCTTTGGGACTATTTAAGGCGCAGCAAACAGGTAAGAACAACTGGTTTTGTTCTTTGCCTTGGCATGCATGTCTTCTGTGCCGTAGGGACAGTACACATTGCTGTCCTACGCTGCTGTTAATGCAAAGTGATGGTAGTCCACGGTGCAAGGTTTGAGTTTTTCACTGGTAGCACATTCAGACTTAAAATCTGTGTGCAGAGTGTGACTTCAGTATGCTCTTCAGACCTTTTCCTTAGGAATCGTGCTTTCTTTGAAAGCAACAGTCAAGCTTACCTAACAAAGGGAATTTCTTTTTCTTTGAAACACTGTTTTTTCCAGTAGGAAAGATATTTTAATGGCATGATGGAGATGTGTAAAATAAGTAGAGTGATGTGAACTAGTAATTCAGTTCAACAGTGAAATATTCAGGAAAAATTTAACGCTCCTCTGTCTTACTAGAGGGTAAAGGCATGCGGGAAGTTTTCCTAGCCAAAGGGTTTACACTGGCTACTTGTTTGCTTATCCATTTGATAAGAGTTTAAGAGGGTTTGCTGGGTCTGGTTTCTTTCTTTGTTTGTTTTTCCCCAATAGGATACAAGCAGGCTTGAACAATGCATGTGCAATTCTTTTATGAGAGTATGTTTCTGAATGGTACAACATATATTTTTCTAATTTTGCTATTTGGAATGTCTTCCTTGCTCTATTTTCAAGGCAGGATTTCTCCTACCTCTTAGTGGTGGAATTGACAGCTCTGCTACAGCTTGCATAGTGTACTCTATGTGTCATCAGGTTTGCCTGGCAGTCAAGAATGGAAGTAAGTAGACGTGTGTGTCAGGCTAGATGTGCTTACTAATAGTTAAGGCCAGGTTAAAATCAGCTCGGTGCAATAGATGCAAGAGGTCATTAATGGTAGACTCTTGCCCAGTTCTTCTACTAGAATCCTTTGTATCTCTTCAGAAATTCCAGCAAAAATGTGTGTCCAGATTTCAGGTTCCATGAATTTGCTTAATAGGTTTCATTTTGAGTTTAAGAATTGGATGTAGAACTCAGACTAGTTTCTATCTACCGTATCGTTCAAAACATTGGCTGCTGTAATTCTGGGATTTCAGTTTATCATGGGAATATTCTCCTATTAAATTCAGCACTACAAAACATGGTTAGGCATGGTTCAGACTCTTAAACTGGCTTTAAGTAGACCATATGCATTTAGCTAAGCCTTTGTACATATTGGATTGTATTTTCAATGAAGTTTCGTTAAGGTGCAGAGCAAAAGGATTGAGTATTTCCATGTTCAAAATTAGGAGCAAAAGCAGTAATTCTTCTATTTGATATATGAATATATGTTTGGCGAGTTAGATGATGGAGTCACCTTATTTGCGAGGGGCTGTGTAAAGCTTAATTGGAATTCAAGAAACATTCCAGATACTCACATATCCTGGATAGCAGGAGCACAACAATTTCCACTCTTTTTCTACTTCTTTTGCTTCATCCTCAGATGCAGATGTGCTGGCTGATGTGCGCAGGATTGTGAATGACGAAACCTATGTCCCTGAGGATCCTCGAGAATTTTGCAAGCGTGTCTTTACCACTTGCTATATGGCTAGTGAGAACTCCTCCCAGGACACGTGCAACAGGGCTAAACTTCTGGCTGAGCAAATAGGCAGGTACACATGGAGAAGTGCTGGGGGAAAAAAAAAAAAATCATGTTCTGGCAAAGACTTTAAAGTTTTCGAACTCTAAAACAGGAAAAAATGGGAGAGGAGTAGTAGATGTGTTAAGTAGGAGTAATCCAGACATTATTTAAGTGTATAAATGTGAGGCAAACTTAGCTGCATTTGGTGAAGGACGTGGGAATTTGGGAATGGACTCTGGAGAGTGTCATTCTTCATACCAGATCTGAGATGGTAGCAGCCTTAGAACATCATTGTACGGGTGGTTTTTTTTTCTTTTTTTTAATGCTATTTTATATAGTCAGAATATGCAAGTTGAGTCACTTCTGCTCTAATTCTTCTCAGCTATCACATCAATCTGAACATAGATGCGGCTGTGAAAGCTATCGTGGGAATTTTCAGCATGGTGACAGGTCGAACTCCCTGTTTTTCTGTCTACGGAGGCAGCAACAGAGAAAACCTGGCACTCCAGAACGTGCAGGTGTGTTTCATGTAGGCTGAATCAGGTCAGACCCTTGTTGTCTTTTTTGAAAAAGCACAAAATGGTGAAGTAGCAAGAGGGGCCCTTCCTTTGCGTTGCTGTGAAAACCTGAACTTGTTGTGGTGCGTCCCTGAAGATTCCTGGCCTTCCAGTAAAGACTTGTCTGCAGCAATAATCCATAATCCCATGTAACTCAGGAGAAGACTGAGATAATTACTGCTTGTGACTTTTAAAACCTGGTCAGGAGGAAATAGTACCTGGCCGTGTATCATGAATAGCACTGGTGTTTAGAAAAGCATCTCCACAAACAGTTCCCAGGTCAGGAAAATGAGCAGCACAGTATTCTAACAGACAGGTCTGAGTCCAGTTGGATTGTGGCAGGTCAAGACTCAAAAATATTGCCGATGTATACTAGACTTCCCTCTGGTGAATGTTAGCAGCCTTTAAAAGGTTCTGTTTGAGATGTCAAGCTTACCCATTCCAAATCCTAGATGTCTTCAGTTTTAGAAGGTAGAAGATAATTTTTTTTTTTTTGCATCAGAAGGTATTTAATCTTCAACAGGCTTAAAATGCAGCTCAAACACACATTTCCAGTTACGCATTTTCATTGCGTCAGAACAGCTTGGTGCCGTGCCTGGGTGCTGCTGCTATACACATGGTACAGAATCACAGAAAACATAGCTGCCTAGTGACTTCTAGTCCCTGGCTCCAGTTGTACCTTTCGTTGTCTTGATAGATTTCTTTCTGGCCTATTCTTAAAAGCTTCCAACATAACCAGCAATTCTGTTTTAATTCTGGGTAAATGATGATTGTCATGTCTGATAGCTTTTGTTAGCCGAGGACTTGATCTTTTCCCTTGCTGTTACTGGAGAACTCCAGCTGTCTCGTCTGGAAGCAAACAGTGAATCCTTTATCAGCTGTTTGGCAATGGGACAGGCTGTAGTCACAGAGGAGGGCGGCGATTTCCCTAACATCACGCACAATTGCAGCGAGAGCTGGAGGCTGAATTTCAGGTCTGTTTGGTGTTACCACCATCATTAGAAAAAGCAGAGTTTCAGGATGGGGGCAGAAGCAAAGGGAACTTTGTTCAAATTTTATATAAGTAAATCCCTTTGGCCTAGTACTCGATAAAAGGGTGTGTTAGACAGATGGTTTATCTGCATACTTCACCCCTCATGGATCCTTATTAGTGCTCGTAGGAGGAAGAAAATGGCAATGACTCCCCATTCTGCAATTCAGAGTAGAATAAACTTGCCCAGTCATAACAGTCTGTGGCAGTAGTGGATACCTAACCTGGGTTTCCTACGTGCGTTCAGCATTTTCTCCACAAGACTGTCCATCTTGCATTAACATTTGCCCCTCTTGTGTTTTGTTCTTCATGGGTTTATTTAAGGAGTTGATTCAGAAAAATGATTTTGTTTTGCAGGCTAGAATAAGAATGGTCGTTGCCTACCTGTTTGCTCAGCTGACACTCTGGACTCGTGGGATGCCAGGGGGACTTCTGGTGCTAGGATCAGCCAATGTGGATGAAAGGTTGGTGAAAGTTAGAAATCTAAAACTGGGTGAACTGGGAACAGGTCACTGCGTTTCCTTGCAACTCTACCAAATCCCAGTGTGGATTATGACTCAGAAGAGGTAACAAGCTAAGAATGCACTGAAATTAATGAAAATAGTTAAACTGGCCTGAATGGAAAATTATGTATTTTTCAGAAGTTTAGCCAAAGTCTTGTCATAGTTTTTCAATAAAATGCTGTTTCTTCCTTAGCTGTTTTCAGCAGAGCTTGCCTGTGCAGTTACCGGATTAGCTTCACAATCTGTTACTTGTTGTATTTTCAGTTACTGTATTGGGAATTAAGTTGTGAGCTTTGAGTTGAGCAATAGATTTTAAAAATCTGGAGTTATCGGAGCTGACTATTTGAAGATTAAAGCAATCGCCATAAGACTGTGAGATTGATAACCTCAAAAGCTGGGAGAGTAGTGTTTGCTGATTCTCCGGGTGTTTTGGGGTTTATATTTTCAGTTGGTCAGGAGAATATTTTAGTTGTCTTACATCAAATGTATTGCCTTAGCATGGGCAGTTTTGCAGTGCTTTGTAAGTGTTTAAAATACTGTCTTCCTCCTGGCAATTTCATGGCTTTAGGGTAACCCTTTTGCAGCCAAACGCTTGTTTGCCCCTTACATATAAATACGTTAACAATATGCAGCCTGTTTCTCCCTGTCTTTATGACATACACATTTTGTATAGTATAGACTATTATCTGTTATACTAATATTACATTATTTGCTATTACTATATCAAATTTCTGCTCTTGCGCAGTCTCCGAGGTTACTTGACGAAGTACGATTGTTCAAGTGCTGATATCAATCCCATCGGTGGAATCAGCAAGGCTGACCTGAAGAGCTTCATACAATATTGCATTGAAAATTTTCAGCTCACAGCGCTCAGAAGGTGGGTGGTGAAACAGTGCTATTTGGTAACTGTGTTTGTATGCAGCGTATTGTGGACTTCAGAGTTTGGTTTTCTCTACTAACAGAGCTAAGCTACAGTAATATTGCAAACGCTAATAAAGAAAAGCCTTTTGCACATCCCTCTGTTTTTAAATGATTGTTTACGCTTACACAATGTAACTGGCTGGGGCTGAAAATGGTGCCAGTCTTAGGGGTTACTGTATGCAAGCACTTGCGGTGTTAACTCCACTGAAGGAACTGTTTGAACCAGGTGCTTTATGTTTTTGGTATAAAGCATAGCCTTTTAAAGATGGAACAGCTTGTAGGTACCACTTCTTTAGAGTTACCCAGTCATTTAGCAGCTTATGCCCTGAAAAGGTTTTGAATGAAGCATTTGGTTTTTAACAAACCAGGCTGTTTGATAATTAGTACTCATGAGACTGGATAGAATTCATGTTTTGCTGTTTACCTTCTTCTTACAGTATCATGTCAGCTCCACCCACTGCAGAGTTAGAGCCCCTGGTGGATGGACAAGTGGCTCAAATTGATGAGGTAATGGGCAGTGACTTTAAATGCTCTGGTAAGCCTTAGCCCAAAATTTGTTTTTTGCCCAATTACTATCGTTTCCTTCTGTACGTATCAGTGCTATTGACAAGCACGTTGTAAACAATATTAAAGCTGCTGGCAAGGCATTAGTATCCCACACCAGCCTTAACTACACGGACAACAGTTTCCAAAACAGCAAACTAACTTTTGTTTTGAATTATTTTATATTTTGGGCGCTTAGAGGGACAGGTGTTCTGAAATTCAGTTTGGTTTAAAGTTTCTTAATATCAAAAGAGAGTCAGGCAGGTGCTATTAAAAGGACTGGTGGCAAAACCCTTCCTCTTTTCCCCCCCCTTCTCTTTGCTATCCCCTTGGCTAAGAGAGGACCAGTAAGCCTAACAGCTGCCTCTGAGGGCTGTTGGATATTTAACTTGTAGGATACTGTAAAACTCTTTGTGATAAAGCAAAGGGTTGCTGAATTAGAATTAGTGGTTTTCTTAATTTGGCCTTACCTTATTGATGTATTCCCTCCTAGAAGGGAAAACGAACACATATTTCTCAGGAAACAAATGTTTCCACTGGCCAAATCAAATATATTAATGGAAGAATTTCAAATCTCCCATTTCAGAGAGAATTTTTTCTTCTGCTCATATTATCACTTTGTCTTTTTGATCACTGGCAATTTCATTTTGGTGTTTCCTTGATTAAACTGGGTTATTGTAATTGCTCCATGAAATCATTAGTTACAATCTGCATAGTTAAGATTGTCAGTGACTTTCTGTGTGTGTGATTTCAGGCAGATATGGGGATGACATATGCAGAGCTCTCAATCTATGGCAAATTAAGAAAAATTGCAAAGGCTGGACCATACAGTATGTTCTGTAAGCTGCTTAATATGTGGAAGGAAATTTGTACTCCAAGAGAGGTAATGTAAAACCAAAAAAATCAGATCATGTAATGTCTTTGCCAAAATAGAGTATGTTTGGAGAGGGGTTGAGTAGAGTTCCCTTTAGCTGAAAGGGATAGCTTAAATTATTCTGTGTTTAGAGATTGCTCTACAGCTGTAGCAGAATATGCTGGAAAAACTGGTATGCATCTCTTAAATTAATGGAGCTCATTGTCTGTGTTGCTAATTGTTAGAACAGTAATTGGGTAATTGGAAAACAATTACTTCAGAGCTATACCTTCAGGGGAGAATTACTGTCTGAAATATACATGGCCAACTACACCTGAAGCCTTTGGTTATGTATTCTGAGACAGAAAATGGCTCATGCTCTGAGAGACTGGCTACAGTGAAGAGGTGTCTGCTTTGCTCTTACATAGTTCTTCCTTTCTTGTGCATAAAGGAAAAAGTTCAGGTTGTCACCTAAACTGCAGAGCCTAGTGCTTACTGTTAGATTTCTTACAAGGCACTTCCGTGTTGGTAAATGATAAGCGCAGAGACCAAGGTGGTGTCTGAAAATGCCCCTCTTCCAGGTAGGGTCACCCACAGTGATTCAAGCTAGTGGTGGTAGATAATTTGTGTAAATGTTAATGGCAAAAAATGGGTGTGTAAACCTAGGACATAGTCTCCAAAATACTGTTGTTCTCTAAATTTTTCAAATACTAAGAATCCTCATCTGATTAAAAGCTATGTTCTTTGTACACCAGGTGGCATCAAAGGTTAAGCATTTCTTCAGGATGTATTCAGTTAACAGACATAAAATGACCACCCTCACTCCTTCCTACCACGCTGAAAACTACAGTCCGGATGACAACCGATTTGACCTGAGGCCTTTCCTTTACAACACCACATGGTCCTGGCAGTTTAGGTGTATAGATGAACAGGTAAATGCCCTCTCCTTCTTGTGTGGTTTATATATTTAAAGCTCTTGCAATGGGACAAGCTCAGTTCCAGTGAATCTCTGGCAAAAGACAGCTAGCATTTAGGATACTAGTTCAATACAGAAATAACTCTGATTTGTTCTTTTCACATAACTGTGAGGCTAAGAATTCTCAGATTTCAGTGTGGGCTGGGGTGTTTGGTTTTTTTTTTTTTTTGTGAAGTACAGCTTGTTATATTGCTGGGAAAGCAAGAAGAAGGAAAAAACAGAATATATCTGCTGAGCCCAGAAACGGATAGGTGTACCCACACTCATGAAGTCTTGAGGTAATGTGGAGAACAAGGTTATGTGTTTCGGTTTCAGTTCAGGACCTGTCTGAAGGGATCTTTTTAACTGAGGAATTAAGACTTGACCTACATCTGAGTGGGAAAAGCCAGTAAGAGGCAGCAGTTCATTGTGAATGCTTTTCCCACCTGCTTCTACAACAAAACCTTCTTTGAACCTCAAGTCAGTTGACTCACAGCTACGTGTTTGCTCAAATACAGCAACAGTAATGGTACAGTGCTCAGTGTGAGTGCTGTGAGGTGTGGAGGGGCTCAGGCAACTATTGGAACTGTGCTTAACTTTGTAGCTTTTAGTCACACCTTCGGTGTTATTTTAATGCATTTTTTTTTATGGCAAAAGTGCTGGGCTGAAGAATTTTAGCACCTTGAAGTTTTTTTCTGCCAGAGATTTTACACCTCAGTTGCTTTTAAGAATATGTTTATATATGTAATAAAACGTTAATTCCCTCGTCGGTGAAATGCCAGACATGCTGTAATAGTGTTTTATTACCTTAAAACCTGGGATAAAAGCTACCACGTGCAGCACTTTTTTGTAGGTCTTTATGGCAGGTTTTTTTCCCCATAGTTTTGGACCTTTGCCTGCTGAAGTCCAGGACAAAAGTTATTTTGGCCTCAGTGGGAGTTGGTTAAAATATTTTTGTAGGGTCTGGACCAAAATGTAATAATTTTATGCTTACAGTAAATGTGATTAAGATCTTTTAACGCTCCAGGATATTGTTACACTCTTTAACTAGACTTGTATGTAATAGCAGTTGTGCTATGCAAGGGCACTAGCCATTGAAATTTATTCCTGAAAACTGGGAGTCAAATTTGGGGAAGAATCTGTCATGTAGGCAACAGTAACCCCAGCTGTGAAGGTCAGCAGTAACCTGAACTGAAAACTCATTGCCATGGGTAGCTTTTTGCAAGACTGCAAAATAATGGCTTGCAGTAATGTGAGTCAAATCTGCCTTATACAAGAAAGGGAATATTGTAAGAGTTTCCACTTACTGTGCATATTCAGCACAATTGTAATTCTGAAGAGAATCACTGTCTAGGACAATGTGTCACTGTTAATTATGCTCCTGGGACTTAATCTGCAGTTAAGGTTTTTCTGGCACAGTAACAAGACTCTGAAAATACAGTATAAACTCTAAATTACATGGTTCTGCCAGAAAACACCTTTAGTTAGGTAATGCCAGGTTTTCCTGTAGAAAAGTCCTATTACAGCTTGAGCTCATTTGTGAAGGGAAATAGTTTTGAGTGCTAATGATAGAGAAATCTGTTGGATTTGTGGAAAGTACTTTTCCACTTTGGATGTGTAGTCAAGGCAATTTAATTATCCGCTCTTTTATGTGCAAAATTCCCCTCTGTATTTGCTGCAGAAGGAACAGGGGTAAGCGGAGGTTGAGATCATGAAGTTTGCTGGGAATTGCCACATTTGTCCTTGGAGTCTTAATGTCATTCAGCTCTACCTAGCTGAAAGGTTCCACCTGAGTGATGAAATTTCAGTGGTTTAGAGCAACCCCAGGAACTCCAGGATCACTGTCTGTAGCTTCTGCCTTTGAGTTACATCTGAGCTAAAGGGTATGTGGTCAGAGCTTGCACCTTTAACAAATTCTGGGTGCCAGAATGTTAATTGGGGTTTTAATAGGTGGCATAATTTGGAGGACCTGTGACATAGCTCAGAAGAAAGCTGGCACACCTACCCCCCAAGGATTAGGTATCTGCAGTCTGTCTTCTGCTTTTTCCAGTGCTTGCCAGTCAGGCTGCAAGATTAGCGGTCAAACCAAAAGATTTATCAACCTGAGTATCTTTGTGCATGTCTTTCACAACCAGTAGCAGATGTTGAAGGAAGAATGTAAGAACAGGGAATTTACAGTACAACCCTTCCTATATATCCCCATAGATTTGAGGAATGTAAAAACAAATTTCCAGAGTCAGAGATAACATGCAGAATGTTGTGTTTACTTTGTGCTCCTGGGCTATCCTCCATGAGTTTGTAGAATCCTTTCTGAAACTATGTAGATTGTTAGTCTTAACAACAGCTTAGCTTAATATAAGGTAATTCCTTTTCTTAAGTTGTAAGAACAGTGAAGGTCAGTTTCATAAAACTGTGTGTGTGCACGAAAAGCATCTCCCCTGCTTGCTTTAATTCTTCTAGGCTTTCTGTTAAGGGCAGGGTTCCAGGTTATGCCCTGATCTGATCTGACAGCTGTCACCAAAAGGGTCAGTCTTGCCTCCCTTCCTGTCTCCCCTGGCTTCTGAGATGGCTTTGGTGCTTGTCTCACTCCTCAGTCAGCCAAGTGAAGTCACCAAACTGACAAAAAAACCTAGGAACTGATGGGAGCATGCCCCGCAGGGAGGTTAAGGGGGCGGGTGCGAAGAAAGTGTGACCTTCTCTCTGACTGCAGCTGACTTCCTGTTCAGCTCAGCTGTCCCCTGGAGCGTGCCCTGCTGTCAGTTCCTGATAAATCTGGGCTCTACACTGTTTTGTGACGGAAGTCTGAAAAGACAGGAGACATTAAATGCAAACTTATTTTTACTGTTGAAACAGTTTCCTTTTAACTTGCAGGTGTCCAAGCTAGAAAAAAAGGAAGGAATATCTCTAGCTGAAGACATGGACTGATTTGCTGTCTTGTGTAACTGTGGTAATAGATTTGTGAAGGAGAACGCTCAAAACTGGAGTGTACTGTGGTGATGAGCAGAGGTGACCCAAACAGCTGTTGAGGTGACCATCATAAACGCTAGTTGTAATCAAGTCCTTTTTTTTTTTTTTAATTGACTCCCAGTTTTGATCCCAATATACTTAAACCATAGTTTGGCTAAGGAATCATTTATTAAAGATTTTCTTCAACTACTGGAGTTAATTGCCTTTAATTGAAAATATTTGGATAAGCCATCAATCAAACAAAAGCAGTCGTCTTCTGTGAAAGTGAATGCACGTACAGGTATTAAGTTTGGTTCTAATAATTTGGATATGATTTTTGAGTAACAGTCAGCTGAAAGGATAAAATTTTAACAGTTCTGGCATGTACTGTTGAGGGGAAAAACTCATTTTACTTTGCAATAAACTTGTAATTTTATAATGCTAATTGACTCTCTTATTTTACTCTATTTTGTAGCTTCTTATTTATCTAGCATTGGCTGTGTAGACTGGTCCAGTGTTTTGAAAGGCCACATAAGGTCTAATTCAGCAAGGTATTAGAAGCATGTCTAACTTGAAGCAGATGAGTTATCTCCTTGCTAGTGGGATCCAAATTAGAGCTCAGCTTCTTGTTTTGCATCTACTTGTTGTGTAACTTGTGACAATTAATTTTAAAATCTCTGACTTAATTTTCTCAGAGAGGAGTAATACCTACTTCATCAGGATGTTCAGGGATTGTTTAATTGTTATTGATCTCCAAGATCCTCAGCTGTATTTTAAGGATTTTTAATAAAGCTGGCATGGTCTTTTCCCTCCTGGTGTTTTTGATGTGTAAGGGTAACTTGGTGTACCTGAAATAAGGTATTTCTTCTGGTGTGTGGCGTCCTGAATAGGGTGGACAAGTTTGGTATCCGTGTCCCTGTCTACTGCAGGGGGTTGGACTAGATGACCTCTAAAGGTCCCTTCCAACCCAAACCATTCTATGATTCTATGATCTGTGTTGCTGCTGTTATTCCTATATGCTCTGGTGCTGCTTGTCCAGGAGCTACGATCTGTTATCGCTGACCATGCAATCGGTGAGTGGTTGGACTTGCCCACATAATGCCTTTACTGTTGGAATCAAGCTCGCTGGGTGTAAAACATCTGGAAATGGAGTGAATATTGCAGAATGAAGTATAAAGCCAGCTTCCTTTGGGCTCAATTAATGTGTTACCCACCTTCCACCTACTGTTGGCAGAAAGTTATTTTAACTTCATGACTTCACTGATCTTTTAAATGTGTCCAGTGCTGTGGAACAATAAAAAAGGTACGAGGATAGGCTTGTTCCTTCACTCGCGTCCTTCTACTGCTAGTTCATTTAATGTTTGGCCATTAACATTGCATTTTTTTAAAAAATTTATTTGAAAGGTGCACTTTTAATAGGGGAAACTAGAAGTGTATTTCTGAGGTGCTGGGCAAACAATGCTATAACTGCGACAGCAGGGGAGCTTAGACCAAGTGAGCCTTCTGTTAAAATTGTTGTATGTTGTGCTAATGGAAAATGCCTGCTAAAGGGCATGTTCTCCACATTTGTTTTCCACTATCCAGAAAGACAGAGTTGATTCATATGGAGGTAAAGACACTGCATTGTTCTTGGCGGGTTTATTATACGGTATTTATTTAAATACAGAGCTAGCTTACCTTAGTAGATGTTGCTGCTTGTCTGATGGGAAACCCCAGCTGAGATTCGCCTGCCTTCACCATCAGCTGGGCACTTCCACTTCCTGTTACAGCCAGAGGGGGTGGATAAATTCTGAACAGAAGCTCAGGAATCCATTGTATTTTTGAAGACTGCTTCTTTTTGTTTCCTGAAGTTACTCTTTCCTGACAATCACAGAAGAGAAAAGAAGGAAACATTTGCTTTCATTCAAATAAAAAATAATAGCAAAAATTATACAATGGTTATATGTGCTCCCTGTTACTGTGGTTACCCTGGATATCCAGGCACTTAGAAACACAAGTGTCCTTTCCCTCAGCAATGGCACTTACTGCATGCGTGCAAATCGCATTTTATTTTTCACCTGCTAGTGTTGAATACAGATTGTACCAGCCCACCCCGACTTTCCTTTTCCTGTCCTGAATTTTTCACTGTAGCTGTTCCGTCTGATGCCTCTATTCCAACTGTTATCAATAATAACTCCAATTTTACCAGTGCTTTGCTGTTTCTTGAGAAAGGGAAGTAACTGTAACCTGTAGTTGCTGATGTTCACTTTTTATTAGTGATGACTATTATGGTAAAGATAACGTAATGGAGTTTTTATTTTAAGCTCACCAGGAAAGCTGGCTCTGACCCTGACATCTTTAGAAGTCAGTGTGAAACAGTGATGTTGTGACCCATCAGTCATGCAGCTTGAAGGCAAAAACTACCCCATTACTGATTAAACAGAATAGGATGGACCTACAGGCTGGAAAACCAAATAGATGGATTGATACACTTCTCTGTTTACTTCTATGCTGCCCTAGCTCTCAGTATGTGGCATAAAATAGCATATAGCTGTCAAATTATCCTGACGTCTACTGTTTTGAAACTGCAGCTTTAGGAAATTGAACAGTGAAAGCGCGTATGAAGGGGACCATGAGGAAAGGGGGAGAGCAGCAAACGTGAGGCATCTTGTAACAGGCACAGTAGCATAGGCTGAGGTCGTAGTTGCTTCTGGGACGCCTAGGTGCCTAAATACAAGTTAAATATCTTCTGCTACGGCTCCAAACGATTATTTAAGAATGCGAGTACAAGCAGGAAGCCATAATTTATAACCTAGCTATTATTTTCTCAGTAAATGCTAGAGCCAACCGCCCCCCGGCCGCGGTGCTGTTGGGCAGTGACTGCCTCAGAGGTGCGCTCCGCCGAGGAGACCGCGTTTACAGCTTTCGTGAGGTAAAAAAGCTGCAACTCCTCCTGAGGGATATTTCCTTTTTTTTTTTTTCAAAAAGCGTAAACGATGTCTGGGATCTGCGTGCCAAGTTGAGGGGAGGAACTGAAGCTTTTTACCACAGACTCGCTGTCGCGTCTTTCCTCCGCCCCCGACCGCTTACGATGCTGGTTCCTGAGGCGGGGGGCAGACCGCACTCTGCGTGCTGCCAGCGGGAGGAGTCCGTCAGGGGCAGCGCCGCCCCCGGCGGCAAGCCCGGCCGGACCGACGGGAGGAGCCCCGCTCCCGCCCTCCCCCGGCGGCTGGTCACGTGCGGCGGGCGGGGCCACGCGGGGGGCGCCGCCCTCCCGCCCCGCCCTGCTGCCGTCCTATCCCATCCCGGCGGCGGCGCGGAGGGAGCGCGGTGGCCGTTGCCGATGGAGGCGGGAGTCAGCGCCGAGGCGGAGCCCTTGTTGCCCCCGCGGAGCTGGCGAACGGGACGGGGGCTCTGGCGGGCGGGTAGCGGTGACCGCCCCGCCGCCGGGGACGGTGAGTGCCGCGGGGCGGGCGGGGGCAGCGGCGGGGCGCCCCGGGCCCGGCGGCCGGCGTTGAGGGAGCCGGTGCCTGAGGCGCTGAGGAGGGCGGCGGCGCTCTCTCCTCTCCCCTCCCTCAGGGCTTGTCCTCTCCGGGCAGCCTGGAGGAGGAAACCCCCTAGCCTGCCGAGGGGCCGGGGCTCGGCGGGGGTCTGCCGGCCTTTCGGCGGCGGCCGCTCCGCCCGGCGCGGCCCTGCGGGACGGGCTGCGGCCGCCCCGGCTGGTGGAGCGCCCTGAGCCGCGGCCACTGATCTCGGGTGCAAGCCTTGCGCTCCTGCAGCTTCGGGCTTGTTTTGGTTTTTTGGGTTTTTTTTTTTATTGGTCGTTGTTCTTTATTTTTTTTAAGGTGCTGACAAGTTTTTTTTCCTCTCACTCAGTACATGTTGGAGGACGGGATTCTCAGTTCCCTCAGGAGAGGCTCCTTTGGGCACCTCAGGTTCTCTATTTTCAGGGTATCGCATCACTTCAGTGACCCGTCACTTTTTGTTGCCTGTTTGTTCAGTGTCAAAAGGGCATTGGGTCTGAGAGGGCTCCTGCACGCCCAAACTTGAGCAGTACTTTAATCATCACTTGTGACTAAGTGTCACTAACTGTGACTAAGTTGCAGAATAAATTGGGCATTCTCAGTAGAATGCATGGAAAATGTGTTTTGATTTAAAAAAAAACAAAACTGAAATTGCTGAAGTAAACATTTCTTGATAATTTCTCTTTTTTAATTTTATATTAAGAGTAGTTGCTTGGGTTCTGCCCTTTCAAAATAGTTGAGATTAACGCTAGGCTCCTGCTGTGTGTTCCAAGAACCTAAAGCTTTTGCTGTCCCTTTAACGAATACTGTCCCTTTAAACAACTTTATTTTTATCTTACTGGCGTTCTACGTCCTAAAAAAAATAAGATCTGTATTGCATGAGCCTAGTTTGTGTCTTGTTTATGCTCAGTCCTTCTTGCATCATGGTTCATATCAGAACTGGTACAAAACTGTGTTGTTGCTTATGCTCAGATAAATGGTGACATTTAAAAACTGTTTTCAGTCTCCGCAGAAAATTGATGTGGCCGAATCATGTGGAACATAAAATTGTCTGGGACACTCAGAACAATGAATGTTGTTTCTGGTGTTGCTTGGCGTCTGGAGAAGGTTGTGCAAGTACAGGGACTGACTCTTTCTCATTGTATCCCATGCTGTGATTGCCGTCTCCTCGTAGGAGACAGTATCAATCACAGAATCACAGACCTCTTCCCCTCTGTGGGAGGGTTACACTAACACGTAATTTTTTGTATCTCTAGCCGCCTCTGCTTTCTCTCTCTCTCTCTCTTTTTTTTTTTTCTTCCTTCCTCATTTTGGCCTTAATTGCCTCTGTCTCTCTAGTTGGCCGATTGCCAGGTTAGTTACTGAAAGGTCCTAATTCAAGTGAACGCAAGTGATTGCCCTTTATGTATGTATCTTCATAGGCACTTCATAGTAATGGGTTTTGAAGTGTTGTGTAGTAACAAATTTGATGATATTTTATGATATTTTATTTCACTTTGTGTACTTTCACCCCGTTCTGTGTCTTGAACTCTGACCTTTTTGATATAGTAATAAAAACTCTCAGGACAAATTAAAAAAAGGACTGGAGATTTCTGTTGGTTTTGGAGAGAACGAGATCGATCTAAACCTCAGTACCTTTATTAAGCAAAAGTAAAAACGCCTAGAATACAGCATCTGATTATTTTTTTTCCAGCTTTGCTTGACTGTACATTGTCAAAGAACTTCATTGAAGTTCCATTATGATGTGTGTTACGTAGGACTTGCCTATGTATAGAAATATTCCAGTCTTGTGATAAGTATTTAACAGCTAGTGTAGTCTAGCTACTTAAGCTAAATTTAAGAGAGAACCTTTTCACAAAACACAGAAAGACGCACAATGCGGTTGAGGTGATTATTGCTTACGTAATTGAATGTACGGTGCTGCTGACGTAGCAAATGTGACAGGAGCTCTCTCTTAACTTTTTGTGCATGTACAGTGCCCTTTGTCATGAGAACCATGGTCGTGGAGTTTCTGTTAACTAATAAGCAAGCTGTATTCTTTACCCAAAGTACAGCAAGTGATTCTTATTTCTTTTTAACTTCATAGCTACTGGAGCTGATAATGACCATCATATAAACCAAGCCGTGGTATTTATTGAAGATGCAATACAGGTAAATATAACTTGTTTGTTAGCTATTATGCTTCCCATGCTGGATATTTGTCACACATTCTGCTAGATTTTCTTATGTGTTCAGGCAACCTCCGTATAACATCATCTTGATTTACAAAGCAAAATCAGAATTCCAAATTCCTGTGGTATGCAAGTTTCAGTGAACTTCTGCCCAGAAGAAACATGTTTTTCCATGCAGTGAGATAGATAGTGTCGTCTCTTCAAGGTTGTCAAAAGAGGTGCTGGTTTGTGGGGTGGCTTTCAGTTTTGTTTTGTGGGTGTTTTTTCTTTTGGTTTGGTGGTGTGCGTGGTTTTTTGGTGGGTGGTGGTTTAGGGTTTGGGTTTTCTTTTTGGAAAGTGACCAGCTAAAAGAAACTGCTAAAAGAAACTGTCTGACAAAACCCAGTAATTTGCCTCTAAATCTGACTACTTGCATAACTTGTGAACTGGTAGAGTTTAAAGCTAGGTTCAAGCGAGAAGCTGGAACTCTTTTGCTTCAGCTGAACTTAGATTTCCAAAGGCACTTCATTCTCTTTGTCTCTCCTTTACTGGCTGTTACTGGAGATTCCTAGATCCTGTTATCTCCCAGTTATTAGTTACAGGCTGTGGGAATGCTGGAGGGCAGTTCCTGAGCTCTCTTGCTGCATTCAGATAGCTTTCGGTTGGGAGATTTCTGTGGATCAGATATATTTAAGGTGTACGCATCTTACTGGAAGTGGGTACTTCTCAGTGGAGACAGAGTAACAGCAGCCCAGGAGCAGCTGCTGAGGAGGGGCTGAGCAGATTTCAGCAAAGGCAGGCCCCTTCTGAAGAATCACGGGTACTTCCTTGAACTTAGAGCATGCTTTGTTTAAAGACCTAGGTTCAGGTCTCCTATTCAGAAATGAATTATTTGCAACTTAACGGCTTTTTGGAAGAGAAAGTCAAAGAAGATCCATGAATGGAATGAATGCTAGAAAGGTAAACTGAATGGGTGGACCATTCTGGTGATTAGATAAAATAGTATTTTAAATAATTCAGTGCCTGTTATTTGTAGTGATGATAATGCTTGCTTCAGATGATTGGCACACAGTTTTATCATCTGAGGGACAGTGTGGTCTTTAGATTATGAAAGCTTCATTAAAATCTTCACCATTGCACTCATGTAGGCTAAGCTATGGTCATTGGTGACTGACACTTTCACAGAATCATAGAATCATTAAGGTTGGAAAAGACCTCTAAGACCATCAAGTCCAACCATCAACCCAACACCCCCACACCTCCTAAACCGTGCTCTGAAGTGCCTTGTCTACACCTCTGGCGATGGTGACTCTACCACCACTCTGGGAAGCCTGTTTCAATGCCTGACCACCCGTTTGGTGAAGAAATTTTTCCTAATATCCAATCTAAACCTCCCCTGATGCAGATGGAGGCCATTTCGTCTCATCCTATCATTAGTGACCTGGGAGAAGAGACCAACACCCACCTCACCACAACCTTCTTCCAGGCAGTTGCAGAGAGCCATAAGGTCTCTCTTCAGCTTCCTCTTCTCCAGGCTAAACACCCCCAGCTCCCTCAGCCGCTCCTCATCAGACTTGCTCTCCAGACCCTTCCCCAGCTCCGTTGCCCTTCTCTGGACACACTCCAGCACCTCAAGGTCCTTCATGTCCTGAGGGGCCCAAAACTGAACACAGGATTCAAGGTGGGGCCTCACCAGTGCTGAGCACAGGGGCCCCATCCCTGCCCTGCTGCTGCTGGCCACACTATTGCTGACACAAGCCCAGGTGCTGTTGGCCTCCTTGGCCACCTGGGCACATGCTGGCTCATGCTCAGCTGGCTGTCAGCCAGCACCCCCAGGGCTTTCTCCATCAGGCAGCTCTTCAGCCACTCTGCCCCAAGCCTGTAGCATTTCATGGGATTGTTGTGACCCAAGTGCAGTAGCTGGCACTTGGCCTTGTTAAACCCCATACGGTTGGCCTCGGCCCATCGATCCAGCCTGTCCAGGTGCCTCTGCAGAGCCTTTCTGCCTTTGAGCAGGTCGACACTCCTACCCAATTTGATATAATCTGCAAACTTACTGAGGGTGCACTTGATCCTCTCATCCAGATCATTGATAAAGGTATTAAACAGAAGTGGCCCCAAAACTGAGCCTTGGGGGACACTGCCTGTGACTG
The DNA here is from genome assembly GCF_949628215.1 of Phalacrocorax aristotelis. Classification (NCBI taxonomy): domain Eukaryota; kingdom Metazoa; phylum Chordata; class Aves; order Suliformes; family Phalacrocoracidae; genus Phalacrocorax; species Phalacrocorax aristotelis. The sequence goes on from NC_134280.1 coordinate 67,197,538, forward strand.
ATCACCAACTAGATTTAGTTCCATTCACCACAGCTCTCTGGGCTCAGCCATCCAGCCAGTGTTTTACCCAGCGCAGAGAACACCTGTCTAAGCCATGAGCCACCAGCTTCTCTAGGAGGTTGCTGTGGGATACAGTGTCAAATGCTTTGCTGAAGTCCAGGTAGACAACATCCACAGCCTTTCCCTCATCCACCAGGCAGGTCACCTGGTCATAGAAGATCAGGTTGGTTATTATTGGTAATAATTAATAACTTGTACAATAATTTCTTTATCTTATTGTGAAACTGGAGTTGTCTTAAGACTTGAACTTTGTTGATTAGAACTTGATTTACTTTGTTAACGTGATCTTTGCCTTTGAGACAGACTGAATTATCCTTTTTGCTTTCTGCCTTCAGTATCGATCTATAAATCACCGTGTGGACTCTAAATCCCTGTGGCTTTATCGATGGTACTATTCAAGAACTTGCCAGTGGTAAGAACTTGGTGTTCTTCTTGCTTCTTTGTTTAGGAGTAAGTCTGTATAAAAAACTAATATAATTTTTTGTTGTTGTTGTTAAATAATTAGATAATTGTGCTTTTATCCTTATAAAAACTTACTGTAGGAAGCCAGTGGATTGAATACACGTGAACATGATAGAAGTGGAAAGCAACAAGATACATGAAAGTGTGATCATGTAGATGGTTCTTTGGAACAGCAGTAGGACTGTTGCCTGAGTGGACTATTGACATGGTTTATAGTGCTGTGTGTTAGTTTTCCAAGTGTCTGTGTCTAAACATATTAAATAGTAGCAAGATTGTTTGCTGATGTTTGTTTCAAAAGAACACCACCTAAGGTTATTCAGTGGTGAGCAGTTACATTATTCTAATGCAGGCAACAGCATGCTGATCAAGTGCTGTGTTGTGATCTAACCCATTTGTGTTAAATATGATACTATAAGGCTTGGTTTACTTCTAAGAAAATTGCTTTACTGTAAGTATTTTGTCATTCTTTTGACTCATTTTGTGGGTTTAGAATGTTTTGGAGTTGTTTTTGTTGTTTGGGTTTTTTGGGTTTTTTGTTTGTGTTTTGGTTTGGTGGTTTGTTTTTTAATTCCATCTCTCTCCAAACAGGATTTTGAGTTTAACCATTACTATAATCCTGGCTTTGGTTTTCATTGAAAAGCCTTCTTCGCTTACTGTCACGTCAGATGTACGATACCGCTCTTCTGCGTGGAATCCTCCGTGCGGCCTAACAGAAAGCATTGAGCTGCTTTGCTTTCTTGTGTTCATGGTTGATGTATCTGTGAAGGTGAGCACCTCATTCATCTGGTATTAAATGAAATACTCGGCGTGTTGGGCAGCTCAGTAGGTATACTCAGTGTGGCTTTTCTCCGTTTTATATTTTGAGAGGAATGTCTTGGAACTATTATTCAGATCTTAGATTTGCATGATAAGGTTGCTTTGCTATATTAAAGCCTTACCTTTGGGAGAAATGAGAAAGTAAATTTTTTGAATGTAAAAAAAGTTGTGGGTTTTTTTTAATACCTAAGAAGTATAAACTCATGTTTGTGTGGAATAAGTGAAATAAACTATGCTAAGAATACAACAGTTTTAATTTAGCTGCTTTTGTATTAGGCTATAAAAACTGGCGTATCTAATAATCAAATATATGCCAGTTCATTTAAACAAAGTGAAGTAAAAATAATCAGAAATTGAACTTTTCTTTGTTATTTGTTTCTGGAAAAATCTCTTTTTATGGTTGTTAAATGGATGTTCTTGCGTTCAAAGGATTCCTCTGTCATGGCCTGTATGTACCTCTCGCTTCTACTGACCTTTATTTAGTTCTTGTAGAAAAATTCTCTGATCAGTGTATTTTCGTTTGGATTTCAGGGAGCTGTTTATGAGCACTGACATAAAACTAAAAATACTTGGAAAACAATTGGTGCTCACTTGGAGGGTATTTAAATTTATTGTTTTAATAAATTGATTGTTTTCTTTTTTCCGCCTCAGAGTTACCTAATTGGATGGGAAGAATTTTGGAAAAATAAATGGCTGGTGGCTTACATACTGATATTAATTGTTTCTTTCACCGATTGGATTGTATCACTGAGTCTTTTCTGCGCAGAGGTAAGGACTGCTTCCTGCAGAAACAATCAGTAGCTTAGTTGTGGGGAGTGACGGAGGAGAAGAACCTGCAAAGGGGTAGTCAGCAGGGCCTGTGTGATACCTTGGAGATCTAAGTGGGGAGAGTGAGATGGTTCGTTTTTGGTTGCAGAGTTGGATAATACACTGAAACATAGATGTTTGGTGTAATATAGCTTCTTAAGGGATTCTGTTTGATTCTTAATTTTACTGATGAGCACACATACTAAATAAAGCTTTGTTGTTATAGTCTGTCAGCATTCAGAGAGTAGAGAGAGAACTCTGGTTGCATAGCACTAACTTTGTCATACAGTTAGAGAATTATGCTCTTAACTTGATTCAATGGCAGAGTCTATGTAGTGATGTCTAAGGAAAAGGTAACTGCATAGTTGAAGTAAAAGGTGATTGTATAATTTAACAACTGCTTTCTAAGGTGAAGCTGTGTTGCGTTCGAAACAGTTGCATCTGGAGAAGAATGTCAGTTTTATGAAACGGTTCTAAAAGTGTCCTCTGTTATGTAATAATGCAATCTCCCAGTTGGTGTTCTCTGCCATGACATAAATCTGCATGAAACTAGTTGTTGTTCACTTACAGTTGTCATTAAGAAAATACTAATATGGTAAAAATGCTGGGAAGTGAATGAGGCAGAGATCTTGAATTTTGCTTCTTGTGTAAGTTCCTGTGTCAAAGCCGTTATCTGTTCCCTTCAGATAACTTTCAAACCTATTTCAAGTTATTGTCTGTGTTAGTCAGGATTAGGCTGGATGCAGTTGCTCCTACTAGTAACCCACTGTTTAGTTGTTTGTGCTTCAGTAGTCATAGTTGACCACTGGTCACCGGTGACCAGGATGTGATGCAGTATCAAAGAGGTGATCTTAAAATGTTGGAAGAACTTGTCATTTAAACTTACAAGCATCTAACTATAAGAAAGATGCATATGTCCTTTTCATATTCAAGCCAAATAAATATAATGCAGCTGAAAAAAAAAATAATTATCTAGGAGGATGATTGTGCTTACGACTTGGGCAGTGTGTCTTGGGAAGAAGTGATGGTAAAATCCTTAGGTGTGATGGTGGACAAGTAGTTTGAACAGGTGCCTCCCAATGGCACAAGGAGCAGTTTAACTGCTGGGATGTATAAGCAAGGGGGTAGTGAGGAAGAAAGTTGACTTTTTCGCTGTTACGTGCAGCCCTGAGATGACTGATCCTAAGATGTAAGATGCTGAAATCTTGAAGTAGCTGATAAGTCACAGAAATAACTTGAAGGCTGGCAAGTGTCTTGAATGCAAGAATTAAGCTAGCTTAATTGATTTACTGTATGTTAAGGAAAATAACGGCAATCACCTGTTTGAGTCTTGTCAGAGGCAGAAATTGCTGAGTAATAAGCAGTCCCTTTAATTATGAAAAGAAAAAAAAAAGGCTGAAAATTGAAATCAAGCACTTACTTTCAAAATGTGTGTCTGTATATATTGAAAGTAGCTCACTATTAATTCCTTTCTTGAAATGAAACTTGGCAGAAAATACGACACTGCCATCTCTTGACCTGTTTGTTATGTCTATCCAGCAGTAAAGTTAGATTGTTTATAATTAGTGGCCTGATGAGGCTAATGAAATGTCAGTGTGCCTTTTTAAAGCAATCTCTCATTCTTTTAATGAGGCACTCATATGTACAAAGTCTTTTTCATGTTTTGTGACTTCAGTGGGTCAGATTGAGCTTCTGAGTGCAGCCTTCTTTATGTTACGCTGCTGACTTTGTTGATAGGTATATCAGTGTTTTTTGACAAACTTGTATTAAAAGTATTTGTGGTGTTGGTCTTATGGGAACTCAGTGTCTGATCCGTTGGTTTTTTGCAGGATGTGAGAATAAGAAGACTTCTTCGTCCTTTCTTTCTCCTTCAGAATTCTTCTATGATGAAGAAAACATTAAAAAGTATCAACAGCACATTGCCTGAAATGGCAAGGTAGGTAATAGCATAGAAAGCACCCTTTCAAAGCAAGTGTGTGGTTACCCTTAGTATTTGGAGTGTGGCATCTGAGTAGCTTCCTTCTTGAGAGTCTAGCTAAGTGGTTGGTGAGATCAGCTAGTAATAGATGGAGTGTTGCGTTAACTTTTTCGTTCCTTTTAGTCTGTAAAATTTCTCTAGAGTGCATGTGATGGACTCTGTATGTGACAGGTAAGGCTTTTGATGCTAGTTGAGTCGGGTTTTTTTTTTTAATTCTGTATGTGTTACATACAACCCTTTTGTAAGGGAAGAAGTGAGGCATCTTCTGGGCAAAGGTCTCTGCCGTGTTTCTCCAAGGTGCCTCTCAGAGGTATGGGTAGACACATGTGTACCTGTCTTCCCATCATGAGTGCCACATGACAAGATACCTTTCTTTACATCTTCAGAGTGCTTTACTTCAGCTTTTTAATTTCTAAGTGGTGTTGCTAAATATATGTTGCTGTCATTAGAAGTGTTGAACTAGAAATGCCACAAGTGAAATTGTAACCAGACACCATGATGCTTTTTGAAAGAGGTCTCCTCCTGTGACGTGGGTCGTGTATGTGTACAGCTTATAGAACTTGCTGCCCTTGCCTGTTACTTTTTGACTAACTCGTCTCAGGAGAATGTAAGGTGTATGCAAGCCAAGATGTTGTTTTTTGATTGGAGGGTGTAATATGGTCCTAACTTCAGAAAAGCAAGTGTTAGCCTTTCATTAAACTTACAACTGTCTAAGCTTGTGCTGAGGAGTCCTGAACAAGTGTGATTCTTATTCTGAATCAAAACTTAGATCATCTTCCGTTATCTCCATACAGCTTCTTAAAAATACCCCGTTTTCTTTATGTAACATCCTTTTGCATTTTTAGCAACAGATATTAAGATAAAGTTGGTATTAATGCATATGATATGTTTTCTTTCCAACAGTGTTCTACTGCTACTAGCTGTTCATCTGTCTCTCTTTACCATGTTTGCCATGTTGCTGTTTGCTCGAACAAAGGTAACTGATTATATTTATGCTTTGGTAGATCTCGGTGGGTTTTTTACTTTACTCGCATAGCTGCTGCATGTCTGGTTTTATAATCAAACTGGGGAAACTTGTTTCCCCTGAAAAGATCATGTTACCTTGTCAGACTTCCTGGGAGAGATTTCATGTGTGCATGGTATCCGTGCATAGTGCTGCTTATGTAGGTGTGCATTAGAAGGCCCCCCAGAATAGTGTTAGAATCTCTTCATCATTTAGTGAGGAATTTTTATCCAGACCGCGCTTTGTTTCTTAAGTGATAATGCTCCATCCCAGTCCACAACTGAAGTCTCTTACTCTTGCTGTAAGCTGTGGCATATTACTTTATTAGTCTAGCTCCGCTGCTCAGTGTGAAGTTAGATGGTTCCATTCTGAAATGTGGTCGACATCTTTATTTATGGTGCTGCGTATTACTGCTATTGGTACCATTGTCACAGGTGAGAAATATAAAGTCTGTTTACACAAGAGGCTTCCTTATACAGTTCTCCAGTTTTATCCTTCAAGTTACTTCCTCTGCTTTTGTTGAAACCTTCTATGCTGTTCTGTGTCCAAAGCTCTTAATCTTATCGCTCTTTTGTTTATATTATCACTCATTTATTTTTTTCTTTTCCTTATCTAGCTTTTCGCTAAGTTTATTTTCTTCTATGTTTTCTTATCTTCCAATACTGGTATCCCTGGCCGTGCCTTGATAGGTTTTTGCCTGGTTTTGCTTGCTTTTCTCTGGTGTTTTGGTTTCTCATCTCTTTGTTTTTCCCTCTGTTTTTTCTCTTCCTGCTTCCTAAAAGCAAACTTGAAATTTTGTGGTTAAAATCACTTTTGTGTTCCAGTGCTCTTGGCATATCCCCTCTCCTAAACTTCCTGTATCTTAATGTATCATACTTGGATTTGTATTTTTGTCCTTGCTTTTTAAGGCCTTCCATAAATGCGTTCCTATGAGCACAAAGATTTGTTGTGTACTTCTCCCAGTAATTTCAGTCCTCTCCTTAATCTCAGTTTTGCACCTTCATTCCTACTGCAATTTGCACTTGAGCCTGCTTCTAGTCTTCCTGATGATCAGCAAATTCCTTGAATTCCCGTGTTATAAAATTACTGGAATTAGGAGCAGAGCTCTATTTTCCCGTTTGTTTAGTTGCATGTTGTATCTTTGTATTATCTCTGTATGTCATATCTAATTTCAGTTATAAGCTTTTCCAGCAGAAGGGAATGTAACTTATATGCCTGGACCAGTCAATTTTGTATACATTTAGGTGAGAAATAGCAAATTAGAGAGCAGTCTTTCTTTCCTTTTTTGATTTGCCAGTCTAACACCCATGCAAAGTAATTGCATCTAACAAGGCAAAATACTGAAAGCAAGTTCTAAAAATACATTTAGTAATTAAATTCATGCCTCTAGATTTTTGTGTTGTCTTCTGTATGTCCTCTAGAGGTACATTTTTTCAGCCTTCGCAGCAGATTCAAGGGCTGTTTGTTCTGTACTGCGTGATTCACGTTTGTATTGTTTGTACCCTGCGTCTTTTTTAGCTGTCTCTACTTGAACTTGAGGGGGGTAAAAGTAAATATGTGGATGATCCAAGATCAGCCTCCTCAGTGTGTTTTTGCTGAACATCCTGATACCATCAGAGCTTCAGCAGATCATCTGATGTTTCTGCTGAGTCACAGAATAATTTTGGTAGCCTTAGTCACCAAAATATTTGCAAATATTTTTTTGGGTGCTGTAGCACTGATGTCTCTCTCTTCCCCCCACCCTGCCCCGCCCCGCAACCCCAAAATGTTTAAATTCTATATGATATTTTCACTGATATTATACATAGCCTTTGGAATCTTCATCTTTTCAAAATTGAACAGTTACGTGTTTTCCACCTGCCCAACAACTTCTGTAATGTGCGCTGATGCTGGTTATAGCATATTACTTCATATTGTGTGCCCTTATTTGTGTAAATATTTATTTCCCCTAAGATAAGGTGAGGGCTATCCTTGCACCCCTACTTTAAGTACATTTTCACGTACGTTATTGAAGAGACCTAAAACTTCTTCGACTGTGTTTGGCGTAGATCCTACCGTAATTAAACAGAAATACCTGAGTATGTAAGGGGATAACTGGAAAAAGGGGAAAACTTCTCTTCCAAGTAGTGGTGGTAACTTCTTGCACATAACTAATTCAGAGAATGTTAAGTTTTCTATTCAGAAGTCAAAGGGGAAGTGAGAGAGATATTTCACGCTCAGTGAGTATGCTAGTAGCGCTGTAGGCATTTGAGAGGAGCTTATAATCTATAGGCAAGGATCTTTTGTAATATGGTAGTTACTGAGGCAGCTCTTCATCACTGAGGAGGCTGTGGGGTCACCCAGGTGTTGCCATCCTTGCTTTGTTTCTGTTCTTCAGCATAGACAAGATCTGTTTTAATATTGTCCTCAAATTGTACTATACTTTTGGGCAAGTCCTGGAACGTAGTCCTAGAGTACACAATTCAGGGTGATTAGGTTTCCATCTATGCTGAAGTAGAGCATGCTGTAGCATTATCAAAATCAGAGTAGAAGATATTTGCGTTGTTGCAAGTTGAGACTGAAGATGGTATTAGTCTGGTCGTTTTTGGTTTTTTTTTTTTAATAAAATCATGTTTAGGGAGTCCTCCTAGCTCCAATACACTAGTATCTCTTGCAGGCAAAGAGGTAATGCTTTTTATATCCATCAGGGGTGGCTTCAGATTCCTGTAATGCTTGTTTGTGATGTTATTGTTCTTCCTGGGTCTGAGGTGTTAGCTAGGCATAAGTTCTATATTGAGCCTTCTGTATTTGTCTTAGCTTGCTGTTCTTCCTTATATTTTTTTTAATGGCTGTTAATAAGTGAAGTGATTGCGCTGTATTCCCTACATGCTGTCCTAGTTTTTATGCTTGTCTCGTGCTTTTTTTCACTGGTTAGATTTGATTGTGCGTGTAAGAAATTGATTATTGACTGATTTATTTATTTATTTAAAATCCCTCTTCCCCCTCCCCCGTTTAAGACAGTCTCAGTGATCCTTCAGTGTTTCCCTAACAATGAACATCTCTTTGACTAGGATGGCCAGCAGGATAAGGAGTGGATGGGCTATTTCCGGAATTTGCCGGATTCACTGACATCACTGCTGGTCCTGCTAACTACAGCAAATAATCCTGACGGTGAGCAGTCTTTCAGAAATAACTCCCGTCTCTCTTTTCAAAGAATAAGAGTCAGATTACCTTCAGACTACTGTAACCATTGTTTGAGCTGATAGTTCTTAGTACCGCCAGAGGAAGTTTTTAAAATATAAATTTTTTTTAATGCCTTTAGTAACTTGATTCTTGCCTCTCCTTTGGTGTAATTGTATATGCATCTCTGAAGTGCAGCTATATAAGAGCTTTTACCAATTGCCAAAAATTGGTACAGGTCTCTGGTTTTCATATTAAGCATTAAATTTTTATTTCCTTTTTTGTTAAATATGACACAGTGATGATTCCTGCATATTCTAAGAATCGAGCATATTCAATCTTCTTCATACTCTTCACTGTGTTAGGTAAGTTACCTTTCATCTTCAGTAATTTAAATGCACTTTAACTTTGACGCTTGTGCGTCAGCTACAGATTGTTTTGTTTTTCTAGGAAAGTTTAATCATAAACTTCTCCTTTTTTTGTGTGTGTGTTTCTTCCAGTTACTGTGTAGTATCTTGCAAGATCATTTTCACGGAAGGCACTTATGAATGGTTTGGGTTTTTTCAGTAACATATCGCAGGGGAACAGATACACTACAGTGTATTCAAGCATTAAAAACATTTTGGAAATCGAACACAAGAAAACTAATCCTTTTAAAATTCCACATCTGACTTACTATATACATTTAAACTTCTTTGAGAAACAGAAATATATTTCAGTAATTCTCACTGCGTCTTTTTTTCCAATAGGCAACTTGTTTCTGATGAATTTGCTTACGGCAATAATATACAACCAGTTTCGAGGATACCTTCTGGTGAGTGCAGCGTTCCTAGTTTTGATGTTCTAACATAACTGTAAAACTGTGAAGCCCTGAGTGTTAAGAGTTTCAACTGTGTATCAGTGTTATGCCCTTCCTGGCTGTAGATATGGTTTTAAAATACTGAAGGTTCTTTGATGTTTAAGTAGTAACTTAAACTTGGTCTCTGAGAAGAAAACCTGCTATACTATTTAAATAGCTATTGTTGAAAATCCTAGCACTTCATTTCTCTGAGTAGCACACCACTGGAAGCCTTCAATAAAAACAAATCACTGACTAAAACATCTTCACGTTTGGTATTTTTTTGCTTCATCCTTAGCGCGGGGGGTGGGTGTGACGTTAGAATGATTAGTCTGCTGCCTCTCAAAGATGGTCTTGAGCCTTATGATTGCCTTGTACCAGAAGCAGTTGCCGGTAGGTATATTTGTTATTCTTGGTAGTATTCAGTCTCAAAAGAAACCTGTGCTTACTCTCCATGCAATGCCAGTCATCTGTGTAATACTTCAGTGTGCTTCTGGAAGATGCCTGATCATGTATGATTATCTCCATTTTGTGGAATGCAAGTCTGATGTGTCGTGTAACGACCTCTTTTGACGTGAGTGTCCATGTTAGAGGAGTAAAAGCTGACAAAATAAGTGCACTTTTGCATGTTGTTCAAGGCGTGTGCAATCTGTGGTGGCGATCAAACCTGTCTCTAAAAGTTCTTTCTCCTTTATTAACAAGCTGCGCAATGTGCTTTGTTGCCTTACGTACACGGGTTGTTTAGTCTCCAGCTGGGAGTGTGTAAGGATTCCCTTAGCAGGGAAGAGTGTAAGTGCTTTTGTTTTCTTTGTGACATTGTTCAACTGCACTATCTGGGAGGAACTGTAATGAGCTGAGGCAAAAGTATTTTAGAAAGCTGAGAAAACGTAAATCAAATGAAAGATCATTTCTGTTACTACCAATAGGATTGTACCTCATCCGAGAAGTTAAATTTGTGATTTTCCCATTGCTATTCCAAAAAGAAGTAACTGACTGGATGGGTAGTGGAAGGAAGAGGCTGCCTGGGTGCAGCTGGAGATCTCCAGAACTGGGTTCATCTCCAGCGCTGAATACAGAACATCTAAGGTGCACCACAGTTCCTTAGCAGTTGACACACATAGTAGGTTAGCAGAATTAACACAGTGCTAGGCTAAGCGTTAATATGGTTATTGCACTGATGGCACACAAATGAATCTTTGGTCAGGCAGTCATCAGTCAAAAGGGGGACCGTCAGTCTCTTGCTCCTTGGAACAGGCGAAGTCTTGATCTTGCTGAGGTGCTGTCTTCAAGCTGTTTGAGATTTATTTTTTTTTTGAGCTGTGTAACTTTCATGGTGAAATCTTTCTCCCAAGTCTTGAGTTGGTTCTTCAACAGTGTCACTTTCTCCTGTGTTTTTTACTTTCCTCTTACACATTGTATAAAACTTCACAGCTCAACAGCAGTGTTTTTGATAAAGCTGAGTCAGGGTAGTGCTATGCAAAGGCACTGGAGCCTGACAGCTGAACATCTGGGCTGAGGTTTAGTTTCTTTCCCATTGTTCGAGTATGGTGACGGCTTCTGTAGCTTGGCACAAACAGCTGTTCGTGACTGTGTGATCCAACTGGTCTTGCCTCATGCCCATAGCTTCCTTCAGGTTTGGTGGCAGGGGAAAACTTAGTGACTTTGACTTTGGGAGTGATTTCCCCGTTACATATAGTCTTACAGTTCCTTCCCCTTACTTATATAAATGTTATTCAGCCCTTCAGAGGAGTGGAGGTGAGGGCTTGGGCAGAGAAGTGAAATAATAGCTGCTCTAGCAGAGCTCTGGAGGGAAGGTAAAGTTGTTTGGAGTAAGCTTTAGGCAATATTACACAGAAGGAATGGCCCCCGCCCTCTTGTGGGAGGGGGGTATTTAAATATAATATGTGCAAAGGCAAATTTCTGTAATCCTTCCCTCCTGCTGTTTTTTCCCTTCTTTCTCCATTTCCCTCTTTCCCATGTGAGAGCATGCCATAATCTGACTCCCCATAAAGTAGCTGAGTTTGAAGGTGATTGCTATGAAAAAAGCGAAGCACTAAAAACTGTCGCTCTGGCTTTCTTCTTTTTGGCAAGGAGCTGGAGTTGGACAACCTGTTTAACTCTTCTCTTTGCACAGTAATATGAATTTCTGTGACTACTCAAGCCTTGCTGTTGCCTTTGTCTCCAGAACAGGCGTGTGCCTGTGCAATCCAGAATTAAAATTAAACCATGACCTGGATGTTTACTTGAACTCTAGACTTGCTTGCTTGCTTCCTTCCTTCTCGTACACAGAGTTCTTGGAGGGAGTGAGGCCTAGGGAAGCCTCCTGGTCTGATCTCTAATCACAAATCTGGGGTGTGTGCCAGAAGATCAGTATTTTATCTGACCATAGGACATAGTACTGCATGAGGAGCTGGGTAGCCCTGATCTTCCCCAAGTCCTTCTAGTAGGAATGGGCTCCACTGATTTAAGCCTGTGACTGTGGTATTCTTTTAAACTGTGGAGTGTCTGTCTGGTTGGACTCAGTATCTGGACAACTAGATTAGCAGTTAATGATGGGGACTTTCATGGTGGGTGAAAGAAAATGGTATCTTGCCTTCCTGAAAAATTATCTTGGTTGAAAAGATACAGCCCTTTCTGAGACTCACAGCAGGCTCTGTCTAAGGGCTAAGCAAATAATTTACAGGTCTTGTTTGTATTATCTAGTTGGATTTCCTTTAAACAAGTGCTAGTAAATTGTCTTCTCTGTGGTGTTTTTACTGTCCAGAAATCAGTTCAGTCCTCCCTCTTCAGGAGGCGACTAGGAATCCGGGCTGCGTTTGAAGTGCTTTCTTCCCTGAAAGAGGCTCCTGCTAATGCACAACGGTAAGTGAAGAGTGTTGGAACAGTAGATTATCTAGGAGAAAAGAGCAGATTTTTGGTTGTCTTGTTTTGTTTAGTATATTTACTGAGGGTCCCTTCTTGAAAAATGGCAGTTTGTTACTCATCTCCTTTATTCTATATTTTCTTTAACTGGATGTTTATAACACAGTGTTTGGGACTCTCTTGGGGTCTGTTTCTTGTTTATTTCTACTTCTAATTTTGTCTGCTTTTCAAAAAAAGAAAGAGGCAAGAATGCATTTGGAACAGCTGTTTTCGCCATCATGTTACCTGTTTCAGGTCCCATCCTATTTTCTTTTAAATAGGTCCTATGTCAGTGTTGGGGCCTTACTACGAGTGCTGCAGAAAGTTGAAATGGATTCTCGCTGCAAGCAAGCCATCATGAGAGTAAGAAATATGTTTTCTTAGTCACCAACATAAAGGCCATCAAACCCTCTGACGGGACGGAGGGCTGAAATTGCCTTTAATCGCACCATTGATGTAGGAGTGGTAGCTTTCAGCTCAGCTTTCTTTATGCCGCTTTCTTTAAGAGCGAACAGAGGCCCAGCTTAGCGTCTGTCGACATTTTGGTCTTCAGAACAATAACAGTCTCTAGGCAATGATTTCACCTTGAGGTTGCCGCTTCTTTGGTTGGCATGATGAGGAGTGCATTCCCCTGTAGAGTCGTGCAGAGTAATGAAAACTCTTGTTTTGGAGAGCTAATTTTTTTTCATTTGCTTTGCTTTCTCTTCACAATTAAAGTGTTTCTCGCTGTGGTCTAGAGCTGCCATCTATAGCAGCTTTTCTCTACCATTTGAAAATGTTTTGGGCTTTTTTTTTCTTTCTCATTGGATTTTAGCTGTGCTGCTCCCTCTAGGTATTAATACTTGTATCAGGCTACAGGGAGAGTGGTTTTGCTTAACTAAAGATTTAATTAACGTTGGAGTTCATGCCATGATTTTCAGAGCTTAGAGAAATCATTTAGCTCTAATGGGAGATTATTGGTGTGGTTTCAGAAAAAATATCTAAAAGCAGTGTTGCTTTTTAAGAACAACATTGCAGCAGGATTTGGAAGGCCATATTGTAAGATCTTCTGCCAAAAGGAAGTGGCAATTCGGAGCATCAGCAGTTGGCTGACTTCAGTGTAAAGGCTGGAAATGGAATGAAGAGGTATACATGCATTGCATCCCATTGTTGTCTGGGATAGGGGTTGTGTAAGCAGAGTTGCCTGAAAATAAACACCCTGCTCTGTAATTATGCTGAGCTGCTCATTGTGCTGTTAGCTAGGTACGCAAATCCAAGTTGTAGTTTTTCTTCTTGTTGCTGGTGGTTTTTTTCCATTTCATCTTTTGCTATGTGTGCTACAGCTGTGATTAGTGTTTAGTATGCTACGGAAGTGTCTTCATCGTGTTACAATCTGTAAAACAATTCCATCCTTCCAGGAAGTAACTTCTGCAGAACAGTAATACTGACATAGTATCTTCGTTCTTTGGATCATAACATAATAATGGCAATATTAGGTGAGGCTAAAAATTCAAGTATATAAAAAATGCATGCTCCTTCTTAAGCAGCATGTGATCCCAGACAGGGGAAAACAGAAAAGGCAAGGAAAATCCCACCATCATGTGGCAGTTTTGTGTTAAAGCAAAGCAGTATCGAAGCTCCCTCTAGTATCTTGGTGTAGGTTGTATTATATCTCTATTCCTAGACTTTTAAGATAGTCTGAGGGTGTTGGCACTGTTTGAAGATGCTCCTATTGCAGGTGTTGATCTGAATGTTTCTCTTTCATGTGAAGTCACTCAAAACGTGCTCCTGTGACCAGCTGTCAGCTGCCCAGTTTCAGAAGCTCTTTGAAGAACTAGACAAAGATGCCATTAAGCAAGTATGTATCTGACAATCATTTGTAAAGTGTCTTAAATTGAGTGTGGCCTTATGCAAAAATAAGCAATAATATTCTGCTCTAAAGCTTCTAAACAAACTTCACAACTTGTTGAACACGGGGTGTGATCAAGTGTCATTGATTTTTAAGTTGTTTGTGGATTGCTCTTAGAGTCACAAATGGCATTGCTTTGGGGGCTTTTATAGCATTAGTTTGGGATTGCCAGGTAGCGTTTAATATACAAAACGCACGGTGGTTTATTCCGTCCGCATTTTTAAGCAACTCGGCCAGACGCAATAGATGAGGGCTCTCTGTGTGTATTATATTTAATAGAAAGATTCATTACAAGGAAACCAGGAATAGTAGTTAGACTTTTAGCATGGACATTCTGAAAAGTGCTGTGGAGAAATGAGTGCCTCTGTAGTAAATGGTTTTTGATGAAATGCAAGGGATTTGTCTTGTTGTGACAGTCCTATATTACAGCAATGCATCTCTGTTATATGTTAGTCTTTGCAGGGTAATACCTGACTATACTTAGGCAAAGTCTTTTCTCCAGCCCCTGAATGAAGGATGCAGTGTGGATTATTTAAGCATTCAGATGAAGATGGGCAGAAAGCAGTCTTCTCCACTTGGAGAAAGAAAGAACGAAAAAAAAATCAAAACTTTTTGAGGGTTAATAAATGTTCTTTTCTATCTTTGCACGTAACTAAGACTTCTGAATCTTCTAAGGGAGATTAAAAGTTGGGAAATGGGGAAAGAATGTATACAATTAGTAGCTTGGTGTTTAGCTTAACTGCTTGGGGCGATGGGGAGAGGTTGGATTATCTCTCCTCTTTGCCATTATCTTGTGTTGTGCCGTAATCATCAACCCATTTGCTAATCAGAAATGATCTCTTGCTGCTAATAGCCAGAGCTTCAAAATACCTTCCTACTGAAATGTCAAAATTAGCATGTGGCCTTGAAGTTTTGCTTTGAAAATGTCTGTTTCTTAAATCTGAGATGGGATGTGTTTTTCCTGTATCATTAATAAAATGCTTACGCTTTGTGTCTCACCAAACCCTCTGTGTTCTTTTCAGCATCCTCCCAGTCCAGAGTACCAATCCCACTTTATGCAGAAAATACAGTTTGTCTTTGGCCATCGCTACTTTGGCTACTTGGGGAATGTTGTAGCCCTCGCAAACATTATTTCTATCTGCGTAAGTACAAGTAGTTTGTTTTTCCCTTGCTATCTTTTGTCTCTGTTCTGATAACCACTTTTTGTACCGGATATCCATGTCTGGCATGCTTTAGTCATGCGAAGTCTTAGGAGAGAATACCTGCAGTTAAAAAATATGTTCTGAGCTGCTTGAAAAGGTCTGTGCAAAGCATAAAAGACTGTGTTTTGTTTTTGTGCTTAAAAATCTGTTTTATGCTGCAGTAAAGCCCTGGATTCATAAATATTTTCTTGTTGTTTAAGGTGGTTTTGGTGATGGATGCAGATAAGGAACCATCTGAAATAGATGACGACTTCTTCCTGGGGGTAAGATGCAACAGTACTCCTACAGTTATTGCAGTTCCCGGAGGTGTCAACAATTCTAATAATTATTTTTCTTTTTGGGGGTGAAGGCTATCAACTGCTTCTTCATCCTATACTATCTGCTGGAAATGCTGCTCAAAATCTTAGCAATGGGCTTGAAAAGATACTTGTCATACCCAAGCAATAGATTTGATGGACTTCTGACTATAATCTTGCTGGTAAGCTTTTTGTTAACTTCTGTATTCCTGGATTTGTTGACTAGGATGATTAGGAACTGCAAGAGCTAGTGGAATTGCTTTTTATTCAACACTAATATGCTGAGTTAAATATCATGAGCCCATATTGTGGTTTCCCGTGGCTTGAACGTTTTGGTGGCAGATGGTTCTCCTAGGGTCTCCTTTCTGGAGGGAGGCGCTTTTAAACTGATGGAAGAGGTGAGCTTTCTTATAAGCAGCCTTCCTAATGTTGTTTGGAAACATTCAGCTCTTGGAGTAATTACTTAAGGAGTTGTGTTACCTGGCTAAAAGTCACTTTGCTTTTTCTATTAAAAAAAGTGGTGGAAGATTATTATCGTTATTTGGTAAAAGCCTGAAACCCGTATGGCAGATGAGGCCAAACTCAGAGTTAACGTGGTCCACTGTATATCAGTATATGTGTCACCACTGAATTATGTGTGTACATTGAATTAATTTGGGGAATATCTAGTCAAATATGACAATTTCAGAGCTTTAGAGTGAGTTACATTAGTGGCTGAAAGTTCTTGAAAATATTTCCTGTCAAGAAACTTACGTAATTTCTGAAACTCAGAATTACAAAGTAAGGTTTTGACTTTTTTTTCTTCCCTAACTAAAGATTTTGGAGATTGCAACTTTTGCTGCGTACGGATTTCCTCATCCTGGTTGGTGCGTAACCTCTGTGAACTGTTGGACTTTGCTCGGTGTCTGGGTGGGTCAGGGTCATATACGCACATGCTTGTACATGCTTGTGTCATTATGCTATGGTTGTCAGCCCAGTCCGTAATTTCCAAACTTAGTAGAGTTTTTTCACCCTTGTGGTCTCTAGAGGCCGTGCAATATGGATAAGTGAAAGAAAATTATTGATATTTTTTCATAAAATTTAGTTCTGTTGAACTATTCTGAGAAGGATGCATTTTTATTACTTGTAATCTGATGGAAAATAATATCTTAGCAGACCTACGCTTACTGAAGGTGCAGGAAGGAATTTGGTACAACATACACATCCAGCTACTAACCTAATATGTTTCAGCATCAGATTGTCCGTAAGCCCAATTATATGAATTCCTAAACAACTGGCAAAACAAAGCCCCTTCAGCCCTGTGTGTAGACTGAAGTCTGGGTTGGTTTATGCTGTTAAAAATTTAGTAGAAAAATTCCCATGGACTTAAACTATTTATCTATACTGGTATAGCAAGTAGTTGTATTTTGATTTTTTTTTTCTTAAGAGTAGGCAGTTCTTGGATAACTACCTTGACCTTTTTTTTATTATCAAAAGCATAAAAATCATTGTTTTGTACCTTAAAATTTGAAAACTGCCACCACAACAAAAGAGGAAAGCGAAGGACTTATTGAGGATTTTCTGAACCTTACTTTCAGGGGTGATTTATAACACATTCTAATACTTTGTTTCTTTACACAAGTTCACTCTTAAGACATTGACTTTACCTAATTTTTCAGGATATTCATTGTGTTGCAATCAAGAAGCTATCTTACCTTGCACTAGTACCTGTAAAGAGACCTGGAAGATGTTACAGCTTGAAATGGGTTTATTTTTGAACACTTCTTTCACTCTGATCACTCAAAAATAATGGTTACCAGAAGGATATTGATTGCTAACAATCTAATGGCACTAACTATTGATCTAACTTAAAATTTTTTATATTTGGGTTTGATTTTTTGCCCTTGGATTCTTCAGTGTAGATAATTGTTTGCTCTACAGTAGTATCTTGAAGCACCAGTAGTACTTGCTGGATGTTTGTGTCAGTCAGTGCAAACAGATTGGAAGCCAGATGAGTCATTCTGAGTCCTCATGTTGCTTATGGTGACTGCTGTTGGCAATTGCTTCCTCTGTAGATATAACATCTTTGGGACAGGAGTAAGATCTGGAGGGGATGTCAGGAGGTCTCTAGTCTAGCCTGCTGCTCAAAGCAAGGCTGGACCAAGTTGCTCAAAGGTTTTTCCGTCTGGGACTTGAAAACATCCAGTGACAGACACTTGCACAACCTCTCTGGGTAACTTGTGCCTCTGTCTTACTGTCCTCATGGTTGACAAGTTCTTCAGTTCTTCCTTAAATCTAGTGTGAGGCTCCATTGTTTTATCTTAGACCTAGTGTCCCTCGCCCTTCTGCTATGGACCACCAAACAGCCTTGCTTCTGTCTTCTTGAGGACTACTTCGTAAGTATTAGAAGGCTGTTGCATCAGCCCCTGACCATCTTGTTGGCTCTCTGCTGATCTTGCTGCAGTTTGGCCCTTTCTTGTATTGGGGATTCCAAAACTGGATGCAGTCTTCTAGTCAGCCATTAGTTGTAAAGAGTGATGTTGTGAGGAAATAAAACTCCTTCCCACTTCCGGTTGTTTTTTTTTAATATGCCACGGATGTTAACCAAAAGGTATAGGGAATTTACAGTTACCTGCAGCCCGGTAATTTTAACTGTGTCTTTCTGTCGTGGACTGTTTCTCTGACTTGTTATTTTCTTCCATCTTTCCTAGGAGACACGTGTTCATGGGCTTGTTATCCCTGTGGGATATGGTGCGATTGGTGAACATGTTAATTGTGTTCAGGTTCCTGCGGATTATTCCTAATATGAAGGTGCTTGTTTATCCCTCCATACTTCTGATTTCTTTGGTCAAATTATGTATTTTGTCAAAGCCTTTTGGAATAACATGTCAACTGCAATTCTTTTGCACCTGAGTGGGATTAGAACTCAGCTCGAACTGTCCAGTCTATTGCACAGCACCTCACAAACTCATTCTCTCTCTAGCTGGTTTTCCCTGTTGAGGTGCAGACAAGTTCTGCTGAGGTTACGGCAGTTGATGCTGGTATTTTAAAGTGGGCAAACACATCCAGAAACACTTGTGCAACTTGTGTAGTGCTTCAGTCTTAGAGGAGTGGATGTGATATCCTTGAAGAACGTGGTACTCGGGAGGTCATAGAGTTGCTTTCACTAGATACTGCCAGACATTTTGGTCATACGAAAGATTATTTGTAATGAATCCCTCTTCCCGCTTTCTAAGTATGGCTATTTCCACCAGAATACGTGTGCTTGAGTCTGCAATCGCTTCGAGTTGTTTGATTGTTATAGACCTGCATTTAGACTTGCTTGAAAACTAAGCCCAAATTAATGTCAGGTGCAGGACTTGTATGTAAGTGCAATAAACCATAAACGTCTGCCTGATGTAACCAGAGGTCATAATGTCAGTGGAAAGTGTGAACTAGAAATTATGTGGATCAAATATGAAGCAGTTGCTCTGGAGCTGTGGGGTGCTTGTGATATTTCCCCCCCCGTTCTAGTCTTACTAGACATATAGCCCTTTAAGTCACAGTTCCAGTGTATATTTAAAACTTATCATAGTATTTGTGTATGAAAAGTACTACAGCATTTGTCACTCATTTTAAATTCCTCATGGAGATATCACTGTATAAAAGATGTCCTGCATTTAGGTATAGGTCATTTTCCTGGTTGGTATTTCTTTGTTCTTTTAGTAAAAATAATCTGGTACTGATTGGAAGTGTGATTAATGTCATGCATATAAAATTCTGCTTTGTTTCAGTTCATGGCTTTGGTTGTTACTACGTTGCTGGACCTGGTAAAAAACTTGAGAGCCTTTGCAGGAATCCTTGTGGTAAGTCGTGATGCAAGACTGTAATTTCCTTTCTTAGAGTTAACAATTTTATAAGGGTATGTCATCAACAAAGTAAACAAGGTTCTTTGACCATCACCATGAACAATAACATTTCACTTTCATCAGCTGGTTCTTCTCCCGGGCATATTTCACAAAGCTACAATAAACT
The DNA here is from genome assembly GCF_949628215.1 of Phalacrocorax aristotelis. NCBI lineage: Eukaryota > Metazoa > Chordata > Aves > Suliformes > Phalacrocoracidae > Phalacrocorax > Phalacrocorax aristotelis. The sequence goes on from NC_134280.1 coordinate 67,216,941, forward strand.
ACTCTTTTGTTACGGGCTGCGCAGAGTGACGGTGCCCCATTTATCGGTTTGCTTTAGGAGTGCCTTTAAAAGATTGTTTGAAACTTCCTCAGAGTGCTTGCCTCGGGCTGGATATGCTGCTTTCCAATAAAAATTCATCCGATGGTAAATGTGGTCCAGTCTACCTTACCCTGGCTTGCTCATGTTAAATTAAACAGCAAAACAACTTGAAAATTGTTTTGAGTTGAGAAGGTCTTGAGATGGCATGTTTGGACTTGATATTTAAAAGCCTCTGCCGTGCAGGTTTAGGTGTGTCTGTGCAGAGCATATAGTCTGTAAACATGCGATTAAAGGATGGGTCACAGTGTGTGATGTCCATTACATAAATCCTCCATTTCTCAACTCTTGAGTTTCTGGCCTTAGAGTTACATCTTCCTGGTACAGCAAATGAGTGCCTGGGTGGCTCTTTTTTGTTGTTGTTTGTGGGGTGTTTTTTGTGTTGTTTTGCGTTTTAGGGTACCTTAATATGAGGTAATGGTTAGAGACCAAGGATTTGCTGTGTATTAAGTATTGTTTCAAAAGTTGTTCTCGTCTATATGCTTAGCATGCAATTTACCCAGAATATGTGGTTTTGACATTACTAATCACTGCTTTTATCTGTAAGGGAGGGGCCTTAAGTTGCAGTATGGACAGGTTCATGTTGCAGTTTGAAATAAAGATACTGGTTTAGGCAAAGCTAAGTTGGTGACAACTTTGTTGTGCTGTACAAGCCACGCTTGCGACTAGAAGCTACTCTTGAAACCGAGAAATACCTTGGGAGTGCATGAACTTGGGAATTCAGCCTTTGCAGGTGAAGATACATCTTAGGAGCCTAAATACCAATCTTGTGTGTGATAGGAACAGCTTTAGTATAACGAAAACCTTTTCATTACTCAATTAGTTACTCAATGCAATAAGCTGTCTAAAAGCTGACTGCAGTTTTGCTAATTTTGCCAGTTTGTGGTTAAGTACGTACACCGTGTGAAAGGAGCGTGCGTTTGTGTGTCGACCCTGTCAGAGGCAGGCAGGGTTGTGTTGTGCATAGGTGGGGGAGGCAGTGACTGACACTGCTCCTGGATCTGATGGAGCCCATGCGCCAGAGCCCCGGGAGACAACAATTACGGGGTGAGCTGTTTTGTGCTTTACGCTAGGGCCCTAAAGCTGTGTTGCTGCTGGCATGGCTGCACCTGGGCTTGTAGCATTCTGCTGGAAGGTCTTTTAATTCCTGAAAGACATAGCTAAGATGGCAGGAGCCTGTATTAACGTGCTTGATTTATTATTTTTAGGAATTAGGTGTTAGTGTTTCAGTGTGGTGTCCTCACCCCTTACATATACGTAAGATGTAACACTCCTGAGGTAGTCTGTGTCTGCTGCTGGTGGTTCTTAGTGCTGGGAGTGTGAACTGTGGTTTTGTACCATGACGTGAGTCTGCCACAGTGTTTGCTACTTCTGTTAATTCGCTTTTACTTGCGGCTACATAGAAGCTGTCACTGGGTTTCTACCACAGTGAAGTCTGACCCCATTACCAGCTGATGCAAAACATCTTTCCTAATGTTAGGCTGGAACACATGCTGATAAAGTAATGTAACTGATTAGCTAATTTATCAGGCGGTGCATGTTTTGGGCATGTCTTTTTCAAAGAATAAAATTATTATTGCCAAGCCAGATACCCCATCTTCTGGCAGGCTGTGGAATGTCAACTTCAGTTTATTCCAGTAGTGTTCAAAGTGCTGTGGTTCGTAGGTCAGGGCAGTCAGCCTCTCTTCTACTCCTCCCAGACTTCCCTCTTGGGTCTGTTTTGAAGCAAAATACAGAAATATCACTAAAGACACTTTCAAGATTCTGCTTGTTTCAAGCTATCCTAGGACAAATGGCTCTTTAGGCAGAGAAGTGAAGTTGTAGGTTATTTCTAGAACAATCTTTTTAGGATAAAAATCGTAAAATCACCTAGGCAAGTGCTGAAGACTGTGAAAGGTATCTCTTTAAAAAGAGGCTTGCATTTCTAACAGGTAAAATACAGAAGTTCCAAAATCCTTCCTGTAATTGGAACCTTTATTTTTAGAGTAATGTAATACATTTAAAGAAGTTGCTGATATGGTACAAAATAGTGACTTGTTTTTGTCCTTCAGTTAGGTTTAGTGAAAGCTTATTTGCACTGAATCTAGCAGAAGACTCTCCAGATATTTAGATTATTCTTTGTAAATACAGGTATAATTTTTTTGTTTTGTTTCTTAAGTCACTATTCTGCAGTGTTAATAGTTAAATATCAGTATTCTGAGACACAGAGGAGTAAAACATCAGAAAGTAAAATGACTTAATGCATTTTAACAACTGAAAGTTAAACAGAATATTAAAAAGTAAAAGCAAACAGTTAAATAGTACAGACATTGAGAAGTATTTTCACTCTTGTAGCTTCAGGCATTGTTCTTGACCAAATTCGTTTGACTGTGGTACTAAAATTGTTCTATTTTAATTACATCGCTTTCTTGTTTAGTGACGGAAGTACTCAAACTGATTCTTGCTTATATTCCTTCCAGGTGGTGTTTTATGCATTTGCTATAACTGGCATAATGCTATTTGAAGGTGCTGTTGTTTCCTTGCAAAATATCAGGTAACTTTCTAAACGTTACTACTCAGATTCTGTTTTTCAGAAGCATCTGCAACTCAGTACCTCCAAGTTGTTTGTGGTCAGGTAGGGTTTTTTTCCTCTTAAATCACACAGACTATTTTGTCTGTTGCTCCTGTTTCTTCTGGCTTTACTGAAGTTGCTGGAATGCTTATCTGTAACTTGAAATTTTACCTCGTTGTAGCTTAAATAATTTTTTATCTAACTCCTTCCTATTCTGCCCAAATGAGATACTTGACTTTTTACAAGGCACTCAGAAGGATCTTGTTTTTAAGGTATAGTAGGTAGAAAGCTATGCTCACAGCAGCCTCTAATTCTCTTACAGTGCTGTTAATACAACATATAACAACGGCACTCTGAACTGTGGGACCTACGAACAGTTGGAATATTGGCCGAACAACTTTGATGACTTTGCTGTAAGTCTGATCGTTCATGGAATCCATCCCTCTTTCCCTCTCTGCTTGTCTCTTCCCCTTATTTTCTGAGGCTTAAGTGAGTGGTGTAGCCACTCAGTGTCTGTTTTTACCCACGTTACTTAGGCAGCAGTGGTGACCCTCTGGGATGTGATGGTGGTGAACAACTGGCAAGTCTTTTTGGAAGCATTTTCAAGATATTCAAGTCCGTAAGTAGCAGCAATAATACTGAAAAAGTCCCATATAAATCTGTTTTATAAGATACCTGAGTAGGGATTATGCACATAGTACAGTTCCTAGCATCTGGGAAGAGGAATGCTGCTTACCTTTCTTTTGGGTCAATTCAGGTATATAGGAAATAAATCTAAGACTTCATGGCTGTTCTTTAACTTGTGTAACGTGATGGTTGGTCTAGTACTTGGTGGATGCCATGAAATCCATGGTCAGGTTTAGCAGGGATTGGAAATTGGCTTGGTAGTCGTCTTGTTCCAAGAATGAATGACTTAAGTGGATTATAAACAGGCTTGCAACATGTATTGGGTGGGTGGCTTTCGCTGTAGAGCCAGTCTCACAAGTAGGATGTTAGTGAATCACTGTAATTCATTTTGGGCTGCTTAGGTATTCTCCCCGTGGGTGAACAATTTTTTGTAGACTTAAAACCTTGGACATATCTTTCATTTGTATTTAATTACTTCGTGGGAATGTTTGAATGGACTGGATAGCCTCTGGGTTGAGCTGTTGCAGTGATCCTTGGCTGGTTTCCGCAGCATGTAGTTAAGTTGTGGAATGCTCTGTAGGCTGTGGTGTGTGATAAGTGTTTAATATGGTCTGGTTAAGACTGGACAAGCCATGAAAGAGAAATCCATTGGGATCTGCAATGAATGGAAGCTAACTCTAGCTCAAGAAAACTCTGAACTGCAAATGGTTAGAGATTGGGAGAGCACTTACGGGCGTAGCATCATAGGTATTTTGCCATGGTTTTGCACTCTTCCCTGTGTTTCTGCTTTTGACCACTCTCAGAGGACAGTAGCCTAAATGGATCTTTTGCTGTGACCCAGTACAACTACTAAGCTGCTTTTCAGTCCCTTCAGAGTTCAGTTAGGTGTGTTAAGTGCGGGGAGCGAGACTGGCTAATTTAATGAAAGGCTGAAATTTTTTCATTTTCATTTGTTTGTTCAAGGCCTCCTTTTACATTATGAAAGTAGTAGTACAATATGTCAAGGCAAAATGTTATTTCATGATGCTCTTTGGTCACTTTCAGGCTGAGGTTATTTACTGCCTACTTTACTTACTGTCTATTCATGTGATCGGCAGGTGGGCCAAGATCTATTTTGTAGCCTGGTGGTTGATCTCCTCTGTCATCTGGGTTAACCTCTTCGTAGCTTTACTTCTAGAGGTAAGGAAGTGTGTTTATTTGCTGTCAGATCCTGAAGACAGGTTCTCATTTGTGTGGGAAATGCAAAGAACCCAAACAATGTTTTGGGAAAAGTATGTTGGTTTTGTGCATGTGCTTGCTCAATCTTTCTCCTTGCCATCCTTCTCCCAGAATGTTGAGGAAACATTTTCTTTTTCCCAGACAATTGTATATTTTGTTTTCAATTTTGTCACAAATCTGCTTACGTTTCTTTGGCTGTGTACATTTGTCATTATAGCTCGCTCTCTATAAAAATGAAAAATATTTTAAGTATTATAAAACTGCTTGTCTCTTGTACATTAGCATTTCACTTCAGCATTAGTTATTCATGCTGCAGGCTTCTGGCACTTTGATTTGTCAGCAAATAAAGTTAGCGCTTTAAACTTTACGTTTTTATTTTATTGGGCTGTCCTGTGTTTCTTTCCAGCCCAATTTGAATTACTACCCTTACTGAGTTCCACACTAAAGAGTGGAACTGATGACTTATTTTTAAAAGATCATCCTCTAGAGTTTTGTAAAGAAGCTGTGGAAATGTAGGTACCTAAGCAAAGCCACAAAGAGCGTGTACTTCTGCTGGTTTCTTGTTCTGCGTATGTCTCTGCAAATCCAAATATCTTTTGAATTTTTGATGGTGAAGGGAACGTTAATCATAGCCATCTACTCCAGATTAATCATCCTAGATTTCTCTTATAAGTAATTGAAGAAATTGAGTACCTGTAGAGGGCACTTTGCACCATCTTAAAACCCATGGAAACTTATTTTGGAGATGCTGCCGTTGTTGACTGGATTGAGAACTAAAATTTACTACTTTAGGGAGAACGGCATACTTCTAGACAGAAATTTAGGTACGAGTCACATGCTGAGCCTCATTCTTGCCATGAGCATTTCAGAAAAGCCTTTCTGTTCTAGCTGGAGGCTGATCCTATGAGGTCTTCTACCTGCTTAGTTCCGCAGGGCTGCGGCCAAAGTTTGCTGTAAGAGCCAAGGCGTAGCATTCTGTAGCAGGAGAGCAGGATGTCACTATTTTTCTCCCCTTTTTTTGCTGGAGCTCTGTCTACTCCCTAGGTATTGATTTGTCAGAGTAATTTAAAAAGGATAAGGGAACGTGACAAAAACAGAAGCTGAGTTTAAGCTGTGGTGCCTGGACTACGAGTATGTTTATATATTGTTAGGTTTTTAAAGAGGAAAAAATGCAAAGCTGAACTTTCGTGGGTAGCTCACGGTTACCTCAGGGAGGCAGTCCTTGGTAGGAGTAGAAGGCAGCGGGGTTGTATTCTGCTCTACTGTTCTTCCACTGTGTGAGGAGAAAGTTATTTCATTCCTGAACAGCAGGCTAGAATAAAATAGTGACCTGCAGCCAGTAAATAAGCTGATGCCTAAATAAATTGCTGCTCTGATGCCCTGTGTTAAAAACGAACCTCACCCCCCTCCCAGACCTTACTCGCAAACATATTGACCTGATACAACCTCTTTTCTGATGTCACCAGAAATAGCATTTATATTTTATTCCTGTTCCTTTCACATTTCAGAACTTTATTCACAAGTGGGACCGTCGCTGTCATCGACAATCTCTTTCAGATATTGAGTACCAGAGGACAGTTGAACTAATGTTCAGGTGAGCAGAACTAGGCTTGATAATCGATCTAGTCTTTTATGTTCTTCTGTTTTAAGGAAAGCATGCTGGCTGCAGGAGGGTTTAAAAGGCTTGTCTTCTATTTCCTTCCTCTGAAGCTAAACTGTTTCATCTGCTGGTTTGGAAAAATTCAGTAAATGCTTTAGTTGGGCCTGCTTTAAGCTGACTCGGTAGCCTAACCTTTATAAGCTTTCTGCCCATAGCATGATGGGAGGAGGGGTGTTGGGGGTGGGGTGGGGACGACTGTGCTGAGAGGGAGAAGAAAAGGAAAGATGAGGAAAGTGATGCATGTTCTTGGCTTATTATGAATTTGTGGGTGGTGAGTTGATACTTGATGATCATGGACAAGTGGAACTTCTGGTGCACATTGGATATTCAATAGTAGCACTGGGAACATGTTCTCATTTGGGAGTTTTTTCAGGAAAACAAATCTACTGACCTTCAGTTCTATTGTACTGTGTGCAGGAAATTGCTTCCCTGCTTCTTATGGGAAAACAGCTGCTGGTTTCCATGACACATCTGTAAAGGATGGATCACTTGCAAGTAGATGCATCTTTAGGGAGCATCAATTTATTGTAACTTTAATTCCTTGTTTCATTCTTGAAGCGAGCACACGTTACATCTCAGTATGTGCATTGCAAAAACAAATGCTGAGAAGTTGCCTTTGCTGCCCTTAACAACTCATGTTTTTTCTTTGTAGAGATGTTTTGGAAGAACCTACAGAGGAAGAGTTGATCGAAAAACTGCACCAGCATCCACACCTGCAGTTGTGTAGGTGACTGGTGGGAAGGACTGATTTATTTAGACCTCTGTTTTCTTGAGGTTGTCAGCTAGAAGAAACTGAATGGATTTTCTGTGAGATGCTGTTGGGAGAGAGGTGTGTAGGAAGGACAGCATGTGAGGTTTTGCTTGGCAATTCTCTGCAGAAAGAGGCTTTTTAATTTTGGGTTCATATCTTTTAAAAAAAAAAAAAAAGATTTGAATCCTGCTAATTTGACTTGATTTTAAGTTTCAATTTTAGAGGAATACTGCCGCTGTTGTTTTATAAACTGTTGATATTGGAATGTTTTATTTTATTTTTTAAGAAGGGAAAGCGTGTTTAAAATAACAGTGCACTTTAAAACATGAACTTTGTAACCACAAAGCCTGCTACTTTTTTCAGCACAAAAGAAATGGAACTGCCTTGTCTGGTAGGCAGGTGTGGCAAGAGCTGTGCCCTGCAATTCATGAATGGATTAGGCAGGACCACAACAAAGTCCTTGATCTCTTTGTAGTGAGAGTTGAAACACTATTTTTATTGAAATGTGACACCAGCATCTCTTACCAAATTTTCAGGAGCTAATCCTGTCAGAACACAATCAATTTCAACTTAGTAACAGGGACCGCCTATTTTGCACATCCACTTTTTCTTTCGTTTTTGAGCTAGGGTTTGTGCTGGTGCATTGTGCTGGTAACTTTGAGAGCAGTTATAACTTTGAACAGAGCAATTGCACTTGTGGTTTTCAATGTGGTAAAATTGAGCTCTCTTTTAGAGTAAATATTCTCATGTTGCTTTTTAGTGAACCTCTTCCCTTTACTTTCTTCCAAGTCCGTTTCTATACTGTATCATGTTCCATGAAAAAGCTGAGGGGAATGAACTTTAGCTGGAATGTAGCACCAAGTCTCCCACTTAAAGGGGGGTAGAAAAAAAGGCTGCATGGGATAATCAAAGTGCTTAGCAGCTCAAATTTTCATATGAGTCTGTGCGAATTAAAAGTGCTCAACCAGTACTGCAAGATCACATTCTTTTATGGCTTAATGGCCACATGCTGTATTCCACTAGCTTTCACCTGGGTCATGCTTTTTGGGTAAATAACTTTGTCCACAAATCTGAAGTGGAGAATTAACAGTAAGCCATGTCCACATGCTTTTCATTGTCCCTTAGTATTCCTGTAAAAAAGGTGGGTGTTTTTTGAATCTTAGTCACATAACTAGTGAATCACTATGAAGAATAGAATTGATCCCAAGTCCTATGTTTATAAGTAAAAATGAAACTACCCTTTGGGGTGCTGCCATGTCATTGAGACACTTGTCACCAAAACAGGTGATATTGTGATCATCTCTGCATTGACAAAGGCTTGGGGAAGGTAACTGGCCGTAAAACGCTGCTATTACTTTTAAGTTATTTGATCCTTTTTTTAGATAACAAAGCATTTTTTCAAAAGTGCCAAGCAGTCATCCTGTGTACTTTTTCTCCTTTTTCTCATTTGTCTCTTCTTTCTTTCTTGCCTAAGGGAGAGGAAAATATCTGGGATGACAGTGCATTTAAGCTCAAAACCATATTTCTGGCTTTTTGTCTCACTCTTCAGAAGTTGTAGCGATTCTTGTCTCTTTATCTTCTGCTTGTATTTTCCTTGTGCTGTGGAACAAAATGTGTTGTAGCTTGCATATGTGTAGAACAAATCTGAACTGAGCTCTGAACTACTCCTGCAATTTGTCTTTACTTTTGTAATCTTGCCTCTTATGCCATGCTCTTGTCTGTGTTCGTTCTCTTGTCTCTGTTCCAGAATAATCCACCCAGTAACTCACTTGCACTGGTTTCAGTGGCGTTACCATGCTTATTTTCAGTGATGCACTTGAAACACTCATCATGGCAAGTAGATAAAGGCATCATCAGCACACAGTTTTTCTAGAGCTGAGTTTGGTTTTTTTCGGAATGGCTTTATGCCAGGATGGTTTCTGCTCCTTCTAGCACGGTGCGATCACTGCCACCAATTTATTGGCACTTACTAACAGAGGTTAAATAGTCTATTTTGCCTTTTTACTGGAAAAAAAAAAATTGTTTTCCACTTTTCAGAATACTTGAAAAAGTAGCTTTGCCTTGCCAAAAAGGAAGTGGCCAGTTCTTATCTGCCTGCAAGTTTGAATTTTTTTTTTTTTGTCTCTTCATGTTGTTTGGTTTTTTGCTTGTTTTTATTTTTTTTCCATTACATTCCACTACAATCTACCAAAGGAACACAAATTGGTGTGGGATTATCATAAACATCACAAATGTCTCCATTATGCAATCTTTGCATCCAGACAAAGGTGAAGAAGGCTTTCTGAAGGGAATAGTCTCAGTCTTGTTCTTGTTTCACATTTGTGTAATTGACTGAAAGTGTACCTAGAGTTTAATACAAAATTGTGGTACCTAATGTCACTTGTACTGGAAGATGTAAACGACCACAAGTCTTATGCAATAATTGTATAAATCATGAAAATGAGTGTATGTAACTGGGTAAAATTTGAGGTTTCCATTATTAAAAAAAGTTTCTCCTTCTTAAAATATGGAAATAATTGGGGTGTTGAAATGATTCTTGAGGGGTTTTTTTGCCTTTCCCCCTGCGACTGATTTCTGTTGTGCTCGGCACCTATGCTCCAATTATCTTTACTAGTTGAAGGCTGGGCTCGTGGAAGAGGTTACATGCAAGTGGGACAGACTGCCTGGTTTTGAAATGCAGGACCTGAAGTATGCTGCTCTGTTACTCTGCGGTTCTAGAGGTGCACAACGTCGTTGTAGGTACTTGATATGCTTAATTTTTAAGGTGAAACTTCCTTGGAACTGAACGTCGAGGGTGTCGAGCAGCTTGGTTTCCATTTGCGTTTGTCTTTGCAACCGCAAAGTAGGTAATCCTTCGTCTCTTTCTTCTCCTGAAAAGATCAGTGCAATAAGCATTTTCATAGCATTTCAGCTGGGACAGGTTTTGCACACAACTGAGCAGAGTCCATGGCATTCTTTTGAAACAGGTTCTGGTTTAGAGAGTTTTGTTTTTGTTTTTTTCTAAGAACAGAACAAAATCAATTCTGGGTCAGGCTAAAGGCTTAAGTTTGCTGATGTCTGACAGTGGCTGTTGCAGATGCTTATGTGAAGCATGTGAAAGCCAAAGCACATAGAAGATCATCTTGTGTTATTAAATCAGGCTCAGATTTTTCTAGCTTCTGAAAGAGGGCCTGAATCGCCAGACTGTTGGCTAATTTGAGATTCCTCAGATATTCTCTTTTTTTTTTCCTTCCTGATTGACTATGAATTTGTATTACTTAAAGATTTAGGCGTGGAGGGAGAGGATGGACGCAACTGAAGTGCTCTTGATTCTTTCAGTAGAAATACAGTGATAAACCTTGCAAGCACACTTAATTATGAAGAAACTTGTAAAGCTTCTGTTGGTCAGAGCTGCAAGCTAGAATAGGCAGCTAGAATAACCTGGTAACTGTGTGGGAATTACAAAGAAAGAAATACTGTCTTGGGTGCAAGGGTTTTTGCGAATGAAGCGCACGAGGCATGCTTTCTTGGCCTCTCTTTCTTGCGGTGATATTGTACGTCTCTTGACACATTTCAGGGAACATTGCTTTTTCATCCTTCCAGCACTTTTTAATGTGCACAAAAATATAGGGATGTACAGAGCTATAAGAAAAAATAGGAAACTGGTGCAGGGTATTAGATAGTTCTCCTGGAAATGTCAGGTAAAGGTATCTCTTGTCTTGTGAGATGGCTTATCTTTTCCCCTGCCAGTACATTATGAACAGTACATAGTGCTACTATGGCTTCTGCTGTTTAACTTTGTGCTTTAGTCAGACGAACTCGTTTCAGTACTCCATCTGTCTTGGGTTTTTATTGAAAACAAAATAAAAATAGGTGTCTGCCTGCTTTTTTTTAAGTAGGTGTTAATGTGTTTTTTTTCTTTCACTAGTTTTTTTTTTGTCCAATTAAAAGTCCGTTCAATGGATGGAAGTTTTCCAGAAATCAAATGGGTTTGGCTTAATCTGCAATTTTTGTAAACATTCAGAGCCATTTGTTATGTGAACTTTGGGTAGAAATAATTTGGGGGTGGGAGGTGGAGGGGTAAGATTTGACTTCTGTTCCAACGCTAAGCACTTCACTATGCAGGGCACTGTTTCAAAATCACCTTGATAAACTAGAGGAAGTTGCCAAAATTATCAAAGTAAAATTTAAGAGGTAGGCAATGGACTGTTAGAGTTTAGAAGCACAAAATGTAGAATTACATAGCAGGGAGGAAGTGGTATTAGAAGACAAAAACCACAGGGCTTATAGTGTTCTACAAATGGAATGAGCTAACGGCATCTGAAAGAAATCAAAGGAAAATTGCGTTGCTGTAATTTGTAATAGAACTTCCCTTTAGACCCCACTATTGCTGTTTTGGACTCCGCATTTTAAAATAAACTGGTGGGGGGAGGCATTTGTTAGAGGACAGTAATAGAGGAGTTAAGAAACTTGGAAGGTGTCAGTTGGGAAGAATTTTAAAGGAAATAATTGGTACAGGCAAATATTTTTTTAAACAATATTCAAGTTTGTAAATGGTTGAGAGGAGTGACTGTTGACGTTGTATAATCTTTGTGTGTCAATTGTAGGACAAGTTGTAGTTTGGATTTCAGCAAGAAGAGTTGCTAGATCCGAGGAGTGCTTCCTAGCTCTGAGCACTGTGCTCTGGGAGGTGACAGACTCCACTTGAGCGCCGTTTTAGGAGGGGTTTGACAGCCACCTGCTACAGCTTTGCCTGGATGTTTGTGAACCTGCTCCTACTTGGTGATGCCTTGGCAGGTCCCTGGGATCCTGCTCCGCCTACCTCTATGTGGTTTCACTGGGAAGAATTCCCACGGCTGTAACAAACGTAGCTTTTGTTATTACAGCATGTGCTGTTGGTTCTAGCTAATGCCTTACAAATGCTTACAGCATGCAAGTATTTTACAAGCAGGGATAGAAAAAAAAAGTGCTCCTTTAGCTTCCCATTTTAAACAGGAAGAGGAGATTTAGTTGTATGTACTGTTGCTAATACTCAACCAGCATCCCCTGATCCCTGCACTGTCTCCCCACAGATCTCCATGCAGTTCTATCTGCTGGGTTCCCTTTACTCTCTTTTCTACATCCTTTACCTTTTTGGACAAGAAGAGGGACACGCTACCCTTCTCCCCGTTTGTATTTGCTTACTGGCAAGCTGAGCAGATCAGGTAACAGCATGTTTCCCTTGGTGAAAACACTTAATCTGGGCATTGTGCTCTACTTGCTACCAGTTGTCACACAATGCATGATACTTATACCTTGGACGCTTTAGCTTTTCTAACGAGCTTGGTTTGGTGGATGAATTTAAAAGTTACTACCAGGGAGTCGATGCAAGTAATTCCTAGAAGCAGCTAGAAGAGCTTAGGAAAGGTAACGCTGTATTGTTGGGAATTATGTTAATTGAAATTGGTCTGATGTTTCAGTGAACCCAAGGCAGCTTAGGATCTGACGCCTTTCAATGAGAACTGAGCACTTAGACTCAAATGGGGAGAAAAGGAGATGGTCCAGAGACTTAAGCATGCTCAACATCGTTATTCAGTTTGCAGAAGTATGCGCTAATGTGTTTCAGAACTGTGAACTGGGCTTTCCTGCATCCTCCAGGGATACCAGCACTTTTTTCTAAAAGTGAAATGGATCATGGAGTATCTAAATGAAGAAGGTCATGGGAAATCTGTTTCTAATTCAGGAATAAACACGTTCTCAAACTTCCTTAATCATAAACTTTATATTTCATTCTGTACTTCAAATCATTTCTATATTTTGAGAACTACTATTTTCCAAGAATAAGGTGGGAGAAAAAGTTCAGGAAAAATCCTCAAGGCCGAGAGGGCATTCTTCAAATGCTAAGTATGTAGTGATGTGTACAGCAAAGTACTGGAGGAGCCACCTATCGTTATCTCCCATAAAGAATATGAGAACAATTTCAAGACTGTGTATAAAATGGAGTCACAAGGCATAATAAGTGTGTGTGTTCTTTGAAAATGTCTTACTTAACTGAAATTGTAGCAATTCTGGAGGAAAAACTGTGGTATACAGTTACCTCCATCACATACACCTTTTTTTTTTTGCCCAAAGTAGCAAAATGATGTTTTGTCATGAATTACCTGTGTTACCTACTAGAAGGGAAAACTTAAATGTCTTCTCTGACTTATAATTCCACCCATTAATGTAGTTTATTTGCATTGATTTTCATATCTAGTACTATACTTAGAATTTTTCCCCAGTAATTGTATAAGAAATGGTTTACTGCTGCTGATTTTTTTAACTTTGAACTGTAAGTTGAAAACAATTGTAGCTTGTCCTTTTCTTTAATGCTAGAAATTCCTTATAACAGTCTCAGTCATCTTTTTTCCATTAAGCTAGTTGAGCAGGTGTTGCCTTTGTTCTGTACAGATACTTTCATGGCCCCCATCATTGCAATATTTGAGGGCCTCCCAAGTACTTTCCTGAAAACATCCTGCTGGGATAGGAAAATATTACTATCCTTATTTTGTAGATGATCAGCTGAGATATTTGGTGATCTGCCCACAGCCGAGCTTGAAATCCGTGGGAGAGTGAAGAATGAAACCTGCAGTCCCTGCTCACTGCCTTTTGCTAAAGACAATACTGCCTTCTTTTTTTGCAGCAGCAGCTGTGAACTTCAGTTGTATGTTTATGAGACAATGTTGACATTTCCACATCAATTGGTTTATGATTTTGCTACTGCCTGTTCTTCTATTTAACTTTTTTGTTTACTTTCTTTTTAAATTGCAGAAAAAAATCCTGGAACCTCTAAATTTCTAACGCTCCTTATTTCCCACTTTATGAAGAAAGGAGGGAGGACTATTACTGATTTGCCATTTGATTGATAAATATTTAGTAGGGATGATGCGAGGCTGATACATGTGCTGGAGGTTTAGTAAGTGTAAGTAAATTGCTAGATTCCAGTAACGAAGGTTTTACTGTAGCTCTACAAAAATGCAGGAGAAAATACAGGATGACCATCCTAAGCAGCAGTTTTTTGACAGCTCCAGTTTTCATTTCTCTCAGACCTGAAATACACTTCAAGAATGCTTGAGTTTTTCTTTAAACTCATGTTCTTTTGTGCTGCTTGTATTTTGTTCATTGAGGTGAGTCTGACTTCTCAGAGCTGGTGAGTGCTTGCAACAGCATATTGAATTTGGAAAACTGTCCAAGAGGCCAATTGCCCTGTACAATCTCGCTGACAAAGGATCGTCAGCTTTGGAAAGAACAGAAATTCACATCAAAATAGAAAATGGAGTGCATTTTTAAGACCAAGTTCTATTGTATAGCAGGTGTGTGTGTAATGTGAAATACAATCTCTAATATGACTATAGGTTGCTGGGCTGGATGCAGAAATTACTGAGTCAAATTGTAAGGATTATGTTACTGAGTCCATTGCATCAGGTAAGCATAAGAGTCAAAATCCCTTCTGGTCTTAAAGTTAGGGTTATTGTGTAGAATTCTGGCTAAAATCAGACTGGGTTCTGTTAGCTTCCAGAAGTGAATTACCAGTGTGCGTGTGATGCAGAACTGTAACACTATAGCATTGAACTGGGTAGTGGTTGCATAGCAATGACCTTGTACAATGAGCATCCTGCTGAGGTGAGCCGGAAAGCCAGTCTAACCTGTATTATTTTGTTACGTTAGGTGTCCTTCTCACCTTTAGGAATGAATCGGTTCCACACGTAACGTGCTGAGCTGTTGCTAGTGCTCTTTTTTTCTTAAGTAATGATCTTAGAAAGTAAAACTTAAGTCTTTAATGTGTCTTTCCTTACCAGTTAAATATCAGTGAGAATAATCTTGTATTTCACCAAAACTACAAGTGTTTAGTTTCCAGCATCCTGGCTAATTGGTGGTTTCTCTGAAAAGGCTTGAACAATTACTTGGTATAGAAAAACGTCTCTGAAGTCCTCTGTAAAATCAAAGGTGAAGGTGTTAAACCTAGACAATAAAACTTAGATCAAAGTAGCCAGTAGAAGGGGCTGTAAGAGGAGCAGATTGTCCTTTAAGCTTCACCACGTTGTGTAAGGTGTTACCTCTCTCTTTCTCTAATCAGATTTCATGAAGAAAACAAAGCTGTTCTTTCCTGGTGTAATTCAATCAAAGCCCTCAGCTAGATCAGCAGGAAAAGCACCTGCCTTTCTTGCTTTAGATTTGGTTGATAGACCCCAGTTTTTGATAGGAGTTGTTTAATCCATAACCCAAGCATGTGGCCACAGCAACACCTGCCATGCAGGTGAGCTTTTAGTCTCATTAATACATAAACACAGTAAAGATTTTTGAATTAACCTCGCACCCATACACACCCAATAGTGATCATCAGGAGAATTTAATAAAATGAGATCATAAATGTCTAATGTACTTTTTGTTGGGCAATAAAGTTGCCCACATGTTGTAATTGAGGTCTGAAGTTAACTGCTTGCTGGGGCCTCTCTAGAGTAGATGACGTAGACTAATAGAGCACATGAAAAATGTTTTTCATGCTCTGCTTTTTCTCCTGTTTTGTCCGCTAGCCTTTCCGCCGTAACTCTGTCTTGCGTTGGTGCTCACTGTAATATCTGCTGCCATCAGACTTGGCACTTAAAAATTAGGCACATGTTTGAAACATCTGCTTGGTTGAGACCCTCCACAGTGACTATTAAGCTATTGCCTCAGATGCTTTCCAAGGTCTTCGGTTCTCTTCTTGTCTCCTGAGTGACCCTGATGTGGTCCTCCAGAGGTCTGTAAAGCAGGCTCCTGTGCCTCCTAATCGTGCAGATATTGGAAAGTGAAGCGTGGGCTGAAGGCTTGGGTTCAGGCTTAAATTTTCTAAAACTCACCTACATTGTATAGGTGGCCACTGTGAAATTTAGATCTCAGTTCTGCCCCGAAATTGTATGCATGTGGTCTCTGATTTGCACACAGGTGTTACCTGGCTTTTCGCTAGACACTTATGAATAGGTGTTTGGGGAGTACCGCCTCTAGCTTACTAAATGAAGAAGGGTTGAATTAAATCAATCCTTAAATCATATTAAATTAAATCACTTAATTAAATCATATAGATAGCGGTTTAGATAAAAAAGGTTGTGATCCATCAATGTATGTAAGAATCCCACTGAGAGGAAGGCAATTTCATTGTATAAGGAGGAATTTCACAAGATTTGTGCCAACTACTTTATGTTACAGCTACATTTTCTGCGGCCACCAGTGTGTTAGTGTGCTAACAGGCTTACCGGAAAACAGAACTAAAGTTTTACAGAACACTTTACTGTACCGTTTTACAGAACAAACTCTTGATGGAATATTTGTGAGGATCTAGCTCTATTTCATCGCTACAGTTGCTTTCTCCCCCAGCAAATTTACACTGTCTTGTGCCCTGATGCGAGACTATCAGGGGGTGTTGTAATGTCCCGTGACCTCCCTCGATGTTGCTTTTCCACGGCCTTTGATGGTTTCGCTGTTACGTTATATGATTGAAGTAAATACCTTCCTGTGCTTTGACTATTGTATCGTGAGATCTGTTTGTGTGTACCTTGCGATGTTGTTCAGGCTCAAGCAAGACATGTGTAAAATGCTGCCATTTGATTTTGGAAGTACCTCACTGCGGAGGTGGGCTTACCGGTGGGGTTAATGGGACTGGAGCCCTCTGACGCAGTCTGCTTCAAGCTGTTTTACAGGGTTATGGTCTCGGCAGTGGGCAGTCATTCTAGCTGTAGTATATCATCTTAGCTGGTTAATTGTGACCTAGAAATAAATGCTCCTGCGGAAGATTGTGGTGGGTCACAGTGCTCTAAAAATACTGTTGGATCAAGTTTTAAAAAGCTGAGTTATGTGACCTATCATGGAAGGCACTGGCGACATGCAGAGTCTGGTCTATAAGCTCCTTGGTGCAGAAATCTTACCTCTTGCAGTCAAAATAGAGGAAGGGAAGAAGATAAGGAAAGAACATTTTCCAGAGGAGGAACTGAGACAAAATTACTTTGGGCACAAGAATTTCTCTCAGGAGTTGGGCCTGAACTGAAATCCTACACTTGCTGCTTCGTTACCTCTAGTAGACTGTTCTCCTCAGTAAGCTTGACCTGAAGTTGTAATTCTGGTCCTTGGCAAAGATGTCCTAATTTGCTGCTCTGACAGTGGATTTCCTTCCAGCAGTTTTCCCACCTTTTCCTGTAAAGGTCATCTCGCTGTATGGGTTGGCTGCCTCGTCACAGATACCACGCTCTTTGTGATCTGTTGATGCTGCTTAAGAAGGAAATAATTTGTGCAGGACTCATCTCCAGAGCTTCCCAGACAGACTGATGCTTCATGGGAGCAGTAAGCAGGGAGATCTGGAGTCTTCCTTTCAGGTGCTGTGATCCCACGGTGAGACACCAACTTGCAGAGATTGGTAGGCTTTGCGTAGTGGGACACTGGCGTGGGTGCGTCTGAATGCTGGGAAGCCTAGGAGCAACTGCAGCCGTGTAGAGGAGCAGCCTGGCATCTTTCCCCTGCCCAGGAGAGAGGCAGGAGCCCAGGACAGTCCTTCCCTGGAAGCAGCAGCGCTGAAGGCGTCCATCACCTCCAGTGAGGTGGAGAGGAGAAGCCAGCTGTGGGCAGGAGAGTGTGGGGGTGGGAGAGTGCTTTTTGGGAGGGTGCGGAAGCAGGTGTGAGGCTTAAAGACGTTGGAGAGCACAGACATACAGAGGACCTAAGGCTTACCTTTGAGTATGTACTTGGTGTGTATTTGTAAGTTGAATTGCAACCCTAAATATTACAGAAAATGGGGAAGCAGGGAGAAAAAAGATGTTAAAAACAGGACCATTAAAAAATCCCAAAAGAAGATATAAAGATCGGTATTAATTTTTAAAGTTTTTTAAAATACTGTTTTTTCTTTTTTTTTTTTTCCTCTAGTTGTGATTTTAGCCAGCAGAGGGAGTTCAAGACCCCATTTTAGACTGACCATGCAGGTTGGGCTGTATGATCACCACTTCTGGATGCACTTAATGGAACATTCTCAGCATAGTTAAGTGCAGGGGCCTGAATCGAGGGCTTGGAATACAATCGGGTTTTGTTTTTTATGGCAAAACGTAAGAAGGTATGTTTTGAGGCAGTGAATTATCAGTAATACGCATCCGTTTGTATCAAAATATTTGTATCTGGACCACTTCTATATTGTGCTTGGAGTATGAAAATGTAAGAGTAAAAAAGTGAAACTTCTTACCAATTGCCAAATCCAGTTTCATTGTCCCACCGGAATGAAATATAGTTGAATGCCATTAACTCCTAATGAGTGTCAAAACAATCTCTGATCTTTGAGAGCCCCAGAGAGCAGCAGTGGACTAAAGGTTTTGAAAATAACCTCTAAATTATAATAAATCAAAGTCAAATTTTCTTGTAGGCAGTCCTTGGGAATGAAGTTAATTCTTTCTTTCTTTAGGTTTTTAGTGTATGTTCCAGGATCTGTGTGTTCTTGTGGCAGGGACATCCTGGGTCATCTTGTCTGCCAAAGCAAGAATAATAATGAAATATTGGAAAATAAACCAAGCGCTGCTGGGCTTCCTTTAAACCTATAATTGTGGTTCCTCTGTGACAATAAGCTCTCGACTGTTGAGCAGTCAGGGTCTTTTATACCGTCTCAAGCTGAAAACTGAAAATGCTAACCACATTTTACAGTTATTCATTTTATAAACTCGTCTTGCAAATGTTAAATGATACTCATTTGAGCAGATGGACGCGTTGCTGCCCTAGGAACCTGGACAAATTATTCAGAACTGAGCAGCTTGTTCTCATGTGCAAATACATATTGACAAAACTTCTTTGCTAGTTTCTTGAATTTCTTTAAATTGTCATTCTACAAATGTCCATTTTTACTGCATGGAAAGCTGAAACGTTTAAATGTTTGAAGAATTAAATGTAGGTGGGGTGAATCTCAAATACAAGTAACAACATTTCCTTTTTTACTTGAACCTAATGGGCTACCACTTGTGTTTATATACCATTGCGAACTTAATTTAGATGTAGTAGTAAGGACTAAAACAAGTTGTGCTTTGTGAAGAGTCCAAAGAAAAGAACTGAACAGTCCCCGAGTGAAAATAGTGAGGGGAATCAGCGTGTCTGGCATTGATATAATACTGCGAAATCAATGCTTTGATCAACTATAAAGCATAACAGCTGTGTGAAAGGTTTGCTGTGGTTAGCTGGCATTATCTCTTGTGTAAAGGAAAGTACATTGTAAACCAGTAAAAATTAACTGCCAGAGCACAATGATGTTTTTGTGACTGGGAATTCAGATAAAGTTTTGCTTCTGCTGGCAGAACGATAAAAAGAACTGGGGCCATTTGCATACAGGTGAAGAGAGGCGGCGGTGTCCCACGTTCCACAGAGGCCAAGGCACCACAGGTATGTGAAGTGCTTCAGCTCAAAGTGCTGCCTTTCATTTAACTTGACTTTTTTTAACCTGGCCAGTTATGGAGTAGGAGGAAATGGGCAATACCAGGAAAAGTCATTGGGTGGCAGCAGAGCATTTACCACTTACCGTGGCATCTCAAAATAAAGGCAGAAAGAACTGTAGTTCTGCATAATATTGATACAGGTAACTGAGACCTCGGGATGGTATCTGTGGTAAGAGAGCACGCTCTGTTTGAGACAGGAGACTTCTCTCCGACGTGGGTGTATCTGTGTGTCTGTGTATATATAAAAATAAGTATTTGTGTAAAATCATATATGTACCTCTACACATAACAACTATGTGTGGTGTCTGCAGGTTTTAGCTCTGTGATAGAGTGGTGAGGACCTTTAATGTGATTACGATAACTACCAGCTCCCAATTAGATCCCATATCCCTGACAGTTCAAGCTTATTCCTGAGATACATAGCTTGGTGCCAGCATGAATAAAGCCATGGAATAGTTCTAAATTACTTTTCTGCTGGAAGGAATCAAGTGGGTCTGTGACCGTGGCCAACAATATCCACTTTCACCAAAACTGATAATTTTTGTTAGTTGTGTCTGGGTCTTTGTAATAAAACTATGAAAAACAGGACAGTTTACTGTTATCCTTTTAGGAAGGAGGTAACCTCTCCGTATTTATTCCACCATGTAAATATCGAGTCTTTTTGGATAATGTGGGTGGTGCTTGAAGGACTTTGCAGGTACTGTCCTTTCTTTGGAACTAGAACCTAAGTGTATTTTGGGTGTGTTCATTTCAGTGAAGAGAATTGTTTTTATTATGTGTTTTGCTTTAACATCAGCCCTTGAGAGGGCTGATGCTGTACACCTCATGGTGTAGTTTGCACAAAGAAATGTGTTGTGGCCTTGAGGATACAAACATGCATGTTTCCTTTTCATCATATAAGTTATGAAGTTACAACTTCGCTGGCTTTTGCTAAGCTGTTTGTGAATTGCTGCTATTGTAAGTAAACATGTTACCTTCCGACTGCCCATTCTGCTCTCACCACCGTGGAAGTGCTATCAATCTAATATTTTATGGGCAGTATAGCTGCAAATGTAGGAACTCAGTGATTGAAAGGAATTTCATTTGCTACTTTGCCTGAGAATAAGGAAGTTAAAAATAGGTAACTGTAGAGAAATATTCCACCACCAGGTTTTAATTTCTGCTGTGTTTGCAAGGTCCCACTAACAATTCGTGCTGGAAGCAATCCTCCAGGAAGCATAGGCTGAATTACAATGTGTGCAATGCTATGCTACAGAGCCATATTTTATTCTGAGGATAAGCGTACAAGCAGTTTGGGGGCAAATGCCCACACTTAGGGTACTCGAAGGAAGTGTAAGAGGCTGCTCCCATGGACTCCCAACAGGCATCACGGACAGGCTCGCCTGAGAATTGCATGCCCCTGCTATAAGGAGGGACTTCTGGATCACAGCTCCTGCTGAGCGCTGAGCTGAATGTGAGCTACCAAATCCCTACAGTCTGGACTCAAGATCTTGCCTTGGTAATGCTGAGTTTTTCTGAACTACATTGATCTCTGTCCCATTCAGGACTTGGCTGGATTTGGGAGTTCCTGCTTGAAGCCAAGGCCCAAAACCCATAGAAACAAGGTGCTGCCTCTGAAGAAGAGCTGCCCTGCTTCCAAGCTCTCGCTGAGGTCAGAATTCAGTGCTTGCTTCTGCATCTCCAAAAGTTACTATCTTGTACCAGTAAGAGGCAGCATTTCCTGGACCCAACTCCCTAAGAGCCTTAAACCCTTGTTCACTGGTGGCATATGGCCCTTTCAAGGAATAAGGGCTTTTGGCTCCTGCAGATCTTAATAAAGCCTAGTTTTACACCCTGTTTTGAGTACTGTTCAGAACTCTTCCAAGAAAATGCCTCTAAAATTATATTACTCTTTTGGATGTACATGTTATTGCTGGAGGTAGTTACTAGAAGTTAACACATCACTTGTCACAGGCATCAGATGTCCCCTGCCCTGAAAAGCTTACAAGATTAGACAAGAAGCTATGTGTGAAAGGAAATCCGTTCAGTTATAGGAAGGTCTGGTTATTATTTTCATTAGTTTTACTCACCCGTTCCAAGCAAGGAGACGTGGCATGGAGGTGAACTCTGGAAAACCCGAAGCAGGAAACAGATTGCACAATTTCGGTCTTCACTAAGTGCACCAGGACTTGATCCTTTGTGCTGAAACCCTACCTCTGTGTGTTTGTGCCTCTGCGTTCGGGAAGCCGAGCGGGCAGGGCGGCAGAGCAAGCGCAGATGTTTCAGGTGATCTCAACTGTCATGGTAACACAGAGAGAGGGGGCAGTCTTGGAGACATCAGCACTGATTTGGTAGGTCAAAAATTAGCACATCTCTCTCAGTAGTGACATAACATGTTTTCTGTGAGAAATGTAAGCTACCACATCAGTTAGGGAGCAGTTAGGAGGTAGATGTTACAGCCAAGGGAGCTGCCTAGTAGAAGGCACAAACCAGAGAAAGGGGAAAGATGCCAACAATGGTTTGATGGCGGTGAGACTTCGTTCCTTGTATTTGGGCCAGATGTCATGTTATTACATCATTATTACATTAGATGAACTTGTTTGTTTTATCTGCAGTGATTTAACTGTAGTGAATATCATTCCTGCCATTTTCTCTGATTAGCTTAAGTAATTCTCTTGTTAGTTGTTGCATCCACAGAGCTCTGTGCTTATTTGTATTTGCCTATAAAGGGGGAAAATGTTCCCTCGTCCAGTGTTTCACTATCTTTTTCTATGCTTTCTGTTAACTTTTGCAGAACATTAAGGTGTAGACTGGAAATGACAGGAACTGTAGTACTGAAGGTCAAGCGTGCATACTGTTACGATACCTCTCTTTGGCACTAACGTGCGTACTAGGAATGCAGTCATCGGTGAGAACGTGATGGTAGAAACAACACTGAGCTTTTTATCTGTAGAGAGTTTATTTGAAGCCACTTTGGGATTATGTCAGCCTGTGGTGATTAAGAAAATTGGTGGTAGAAAATGAAGGTGACTAATGGGGGCGCTGTCAATTTTTTTTTTTGTAGTACATGTAGCAGAATTTTCTTATTTTGTTTTGGGCAAAGACACTGGTTGAGGAAAGAGGCTGATACTGGAAAGATTTATAAGGCCGTTTATTAGAAGTCCATTGTAACTGTTCTAGTACTGATGTTTCATGGCCTTTGCAAGACTGTGTGTGCTGCTTCTGTCTCTTCAAGGCGTCAGCTCTCTAAATCTTGACTTTGTAACCCTTAGTTAATTAATAGTTTTTTGGAACAAACTTTCTGACTTCCATTTTCTTCCCATTCGGGGATTTGTCAGCCTGACTGCAGAAAAAACACAATGCCTGTTCTCCTGAGCCTGTTTTACATGCTGACAATGGAAGAACTCTTTTTCCCACAAGTTTGCAATGACATTCTCGTCTTCTCTAGGGGTTACTTCAAGAGGATAACCACTATTTCCTTGCAGTTAAGCTTCCCTGTGTCAAAGATATTTGATCATTTCCAGTGGGTGGAAAAGGGCAGTTCGCAGGCTTTTAATTGCATGGGTACCTCTGCAGGCTGTTGCGAAAGGATGCATCTTAGGGCAAATCTCTAGGAGACATAAAAACATCATGTTAACAAAATAGCATGAGGATGTGTAAGATAAGCACTGACTGGTGTGTAGAGTCCCTACAGCATCAGTGACTGCACCAAAGGTCAGATCTGCTAGTAACGCTAGCAGGAATTCCTGGAGGTTCCCTTGGATCTGCCTTGGATTCAGCAAAAGTGCATCCAAACTTCATGTGTTTAAAAAGGTGATTTTTAGGCTCAGTGACTTGCCTGTTTTAATGAAAGTTCATTTCAGCTAGAAAGTCTCAGACTGTGCAATTAGGAAAGACTCTACACCAAACCCTGAGCAAACAAAGAGGAAAGAAGGTACTATTACTTTGAAGAAGGGCACCTAAGTCATCAAAGCATTCGTGCATTTTTGGGGCACTCTGAGGTGAGATGCAGTTACTCTGAAGTGACAACTCCGTAGACAGAAAGCAATGTACATGTGACAACATGAGCGCTGATGGCATCTGGCAGTTTGAGGTGCCTTGGTGTCCTAGTACGTGTGCTGTCCGCATGGTGGAAGCGGTTTCCCAGGAAAACTGAGATGTAAAAATTGTAATTTGCTTGAATCTATGCTGAGTATGAGCTATAACGTTGACAGGTCATGGTACAGTTTATCTCTGCATGTGGTAAATAGCTGTCAGTAATCACCTGTGGTTGCGTTAATACCATGAATTATTCTGTCTTACGGTCTAGGACATTTCAGATAAATTCTGATTGTAGATGCCCGAAGAAACAATTGCGCTGCTTCTTCAGCATCTTGAATGTTCTTGTTGAAGTCCTGACTCATTACCCTTGCTCAGTGGTAAGTTGGTGGCCCAACTACAAATTAGGGTTTTATGCCTCTTTTCCAGTGTACCACAGACCTTTGGAATTTCATGTGGTCTTTATAAAAAAGGAAACTAATGATTCTGTTTTAGTCACAAAATAACGTTTCCATCATTTTGTCTGGTTCCTCTCCCTCAATTCACCAGTAGAGGGCTGAAGGGTTTATCACCTACTTAATTGAGCTTAAATTCTTGCATAAAGTACGCAGACTCCCCTCCTGAGAGAACTGTTCCTGCCAGGTTTTGACCATCGATCTACAACAGTCTGTGCTTTCTGAAGGCATGATGTATGCCGCATACCGTACTAAGCTAGGAGGTACGTCCTCTCCATAACTGAGTAATGTTCACAGCAAAAACTTCAGACGTCCCTTCTCAAGCAGTATGGCATTTTGAAACATGATTGTTTTACTTCTGAGCTGCCAAGTGGATGCCTTCCTGGAATGTGCATTTTTTTAAGCTTTTTAGATCTGCCTGATAGTTTCTGGTCTGCGTGCAGGAGATGTTTAGATAAGGTGGCTGTAATGGTCCATCTTGATCCGAAACTGATGTCTCTTCCTACAGCAGCCTTGCCTGAGTGCTGAGTGCACGCTCGGAGAAGTTCTTCCTCTCTCCTTGTTGCATGCCCTACTGAGTTGGGTTAAAAACAGGACTTTGTGTTCTTAGAACGTAGCCAAAGGTGGAAACCTGAGCTTCATGGGAAAGAAAACAGATCCTTTTGGCATCTCAGAACGGTTTAGTCCTTGCAATAACCCAATACGTTTTTCCCCACTAGAAGGCTGGGATTCTGAGTTCCTGTTTTCTTAAGAGTGGTAGAAATTCATCTACTACTCTGCAGAATTTGTGGGTAAGTGGCTTTTGAGCTGTTCTGCAGAAGAAGGAATCATATCTTGATTCTAAGTCCACTGAAAAGTCTGAAAGATTTCCACTGGCTTCTGTGGCCTTCGGTCAGACGTGCGATGCATGCATGTATAGTATGAAAATAGCAGAGAATGTCAACGTGGGTTTTTTTTGTTTGACCCTAAAAGCAGATTGGCAACATTCCTATAGCCTAGCTTTTCGTATTTTCCAAATGCTTTACCACTAAGAAAATGAAGTAAATCGTTACTATAAAATTATCAGCAAAAAAATATTTAGATGCTGAACCTGTTCAGAAACGTTTTTAAAATGGTTTTTAGGGTGTCCTCCTGAGTCTTTTGAAATTCTTCTATATCCAAATATGGTCTCTCATAGGACAATTTTTACAAATTGAATGTTTTCCTAATTGATCCGGGCAATCCAATAATCCAGTGTATCCAAGGAAGAGAAAGGAGTGATTGTGAACAGGTATGAATTACTTCTACGTACCCTGAAGAGATAAATGAGCAAGACTTGAATAAAAACAAATTTGCCGCCATGCCTTAATACTTCAGAGATGCTTAGAGTAAAAGTGTGATTACTTTTAACCATATAAAATTTTTTTAAATAGATGTTTTTCAAAAGAATTAGTGATTTAGGGTCTATAATATTTAGCATGTTTATGTGTTTTCCGGGGTTCCTTTTGCAAAGATGGATAAATAGGATTGATATTACTGTGGAGAGCATTTACCAAGGGCAAAGGCAGTTTCCTTTTTATTCTCAGCTTCTTACGGTAGTGGCTAGAGGCTGGTTAAGGTCAGGGCTGTGTTGTATTAATATACAGAACAGTAAATTATCTCTGTCCTAAAGAAACTTTAATCTAAAAAGGCAGCATGAGGAAAGGGAAGTAATACATCCAGAGAAGTAGTGATATAAGAAATTAACAGTAATTTCAGTGGTTTTTTTTCCTTTTGAAACAGTTTCCTCCAGAAGATACCTTAAGTGAATTGGAGAAGGAAAGGAGCTGGCTGAACCTGCACAGGAGGTGAAGGCTGACAGAATGAAGCTGAGGTGAAGAAACTGAGGGGTGGGGGGAGAAAAGTGGCTTTCAGCTGGGTGGACGATGCTGAGTCAGAGCCTCTGAATGAGCTCTGGCTGGGGATCACTCCTCATTCTGTTGAGAAGCGTAGCGTGTTTTATTATATATATTTCCGTGTATGTGCGCATGCGTGTGCTCAATAGCAGACATCTGTCTGCACGTGCTTTACTAGTGGTTTCTCAGGAAGCATATCCGCATTAATATTTAGCAACATTCTTATCATTGTACTAGGTTTTTATTCTTGTCTTGGGAAAAGCATGAAAGACAATATTCAAGAAACGTACTTTTGAACCTGGCTCCCCGTAGCATACAGTGCCTCCGCAGTGCTTCCTGTGGGGCGGGCTCAAGGTGGGATACTGCCCCGGTGGTAGTATCGTCCGTGGTGGAATATCTCATGGTTTGAGGAGAAGTCCTGATTTGATGTATGGCAATGGTTTTGACACGAGGATTATGAAGCCAGCTCAGTTTTTTTTCCTGTCTGTTGTGGAGTTCAGCAACAACGCTGGTTTCTGAAATCCCCAAATCCTTTTTAAAGCTGTGTACATTTAGTGTCTCTCTTCAGAGACACGTTATTTCCTGGAGAAGGTTCACTATTCAGAAATAACTTCGGGGTGTAAAGGTTCTTGCTTTCAGTATCTCAAAATTGTTATAGACTAACCTCAGTTTTGATTTAATCTCCTCCTCATTCACGATGGGGGAAAAAGAACAGGTAAGCTGGGAACTTTCTTGAGTTTCAAAACCCGAAGCACACAAGGGCCTATTCTCTTTGCAGTAAGCATCTCTGCTAAGTGCTCAGAAAAAAGGTAAGGGCATGAAACACTAGCCTTTTCTTGCAGGTTGGAGATGGGTTTGGAGTTTTTTCATTTAGCCAGGAAAGTTGATTATTGTTAATAACGCTACCTCTAATGTTTCATTGTAATCTTATTTTAAGGAAACGTTTGAGCATTAAGCATTTTTCCCACAGCAGTGAAACAATGTACCTTTCCCTGCCAAAGAGCATATTCACATAGATCCTCCTCATTCCTGTAGCTGGAAGGTGAAGTTTGGAATTTTTCCAGTAGCCCAGCTGCCAATTTACCATCATTGATCATTATCAGGAGTCGCTTGGCTGAGGTGTCTCATGTATAGCAAAGCATGTTCTTGGCTGTGTGCGATATATTAGCTGTTTCAGGTCTTGGGGTCCTGCTTGTACTGGTGTATGGAAGTCAGCACTTCATAACTGATTGTAGTTTGCTGGGAGATAGCTCTTATGATATAATTAGTTGTAGTGCACTTAGTTGGGGGGCGTGCATGTGGTGGTGGGGGAAGAGTTTGCTGGCACCCACACGATAAACAGAATACCTAATCCAATTCCTTGCCACGAAGGGGAAGTTCAGCTTTGAATTGAATGAGAGGAGGCACATGCCCAGTGCTTTCGTCTTAATGTCTAACTCTGTCCCCCCAAAATGTTACACTGTCTGTTGAGAAAGGTATTACGAGATTGTGTTACTTGTGAGTAGCTTGCATTTGGTATAATCCTCAGACAGTTAAATAGAAAGGAAAAAAACAAAGAAAGAAAACTAAGTGTATTGGAAGCTCTTACTTCAGCTGAAGGGAAATCAGAACTCTGTCGTGTGAAGGTACCTCATAGGATTCAGTACCTTAGAGTACTTAGATTGCAACCATTTGTCACATCACGATAATGCACAAGATGCTGTAAATGCTCTGGATGCTGATTTGAGTTATTTTCTAAAACCAAAATTTCATCACTAGTGAGATTTTTAAAATTTTTTTCTCCTGTGACAACTAAGCACTTAGACTCAGCATCATACTTTGCATCAGTGCCTTGTTTTGGCAGTGTAGCTAGTAAGCTCAGATCTAAAACCAGAAGGAATTTTAAAAATTCAATTGATCTTAGTATTTTATGATCCCTCTATTTTGATTTAGTGGTGCTTGTTTCATTTTGAGTTTTTCAGTTCTGCGTTGTTAGGATTACATATGCCATATGAGAATTTGTTTAAAGATCACTTTTATTGGAAGTAAAATAAAAACTGGAAATCTTTCTGTTATTGTAAGGCTTTATAACAGCTTGTTTGTACAAAGTCTAAATTTGGAGCCAGATTTGACTTGTCCTTTAAAACAATAATAGCCTCAGAACGCTGCTAATAAATGCTGGAGGATTTGTCAGTGCTCAAACGCGTTTGAAAATATCTGATTTTTTTTTTTTGCCAGACAGCCTTTACACCCATGGAGTTTGGGCTAGAATGTACGGGTTTGCACTGGATGTTACTGAATACCTGATCATTTAGTGTTAGGTGTGTAACAGCCATCCTTATTGTTCACAGCTACCCATACATTTTTCAACATCTTCATAATCGATTAATCATTTGTTAACCCTTTATAAACCATTTATAAATGTACCCTGAATAAAAAGTGTGACCATTCATTTTTTTCGTCAAGTTTAATATTAAAGGCAAGTCCAAGGTCAAGATGGGCATGGGGAGGCTTTAGGGAGCTGGTGTAGTTTATATTTTGGCCAGTCAGCTGAGGAACCACGTGGAACTAAAATTAGTAAAGTGTGTGCAGTGAAGAAAGTTCACACGGTGTAATATGCTGTGGGCAGTATTAGCGTTGATTTACCCGAACTGTTAATGGTGTGGTCTGTCTAGACCTTTGGAACATTCCTTAGCTCCTTATTTAATGTAGGAGGAATCATTTCTGAAATTAGCATATAAATTGTCCAGAGTCAGCAGCCCTTTAAAACAGTGTTCTACCCTCGTGTCATGGCACAATAACTGTTTTTTTTTTTTTTTTTTTAAAAAAAATACATTTCTCAATCAGGCACGTTCTCATGAAGAAGCTCTCAACTTTAGATTGCATGCTGAAAAAGTGCATAAGCCTCAGAAAATTCACTAAGTTTAAAATGGGAAAATGGTCAGGATTTGATTTGGGTAAGTTGTATTTATGTAGTCATGTTAATAAGGGGAAGTGTATTATGATAAGGAAACATCTGGCAAGGTCTATTCTTGTAGAAGGTTTATGTATATGTAATTGAAACTGGAGGCTTTTCTGACTTTGACATTAAATATTTTTCTTTCCTTGGTCTTCCACATAACTTGTATACGAGCCATGCTGTATGGTGCATTCTTTCCAGGCTCAGTCCAACTGAGACTGCTCCTGGTACCGAACACGATGTTGCTGCAGAAAGGAGGTGTGAGGAACCTGTTGGAGGCAAATCCTCCTCCCTGGCTGTTGTTCTTTTGCTGGCTCTTCTGAAGTCCTGTACTCACTTGCTCCCACTTTAGTTGCCAAGAGTAACATACAGTGCCCTGTTCTTAGGTTATCTTTTTCAAAGGAAGATAATGTGCATTCAGCTTGTGAATTTGTGCAGGAATTGGGAATTTGCCTTTTAGAAAGAGTATACGTGTACACAGAGACGGAAAATAAATGACGATACGGTGTGGTAGGTTTATTTGGCTTGAATCTGAGATGACCACACTGAGCAGTGAAGCCAATAAAATCTTTGTACTACAAAATCATGTGTTCTGAACATGCCATGTACTTTACAGAAAAACTATTCCAGGAATGTTGCTAGACAGTTTTATATGTTTATTTGGTACTTATTTTTCGTCTCCCTTGCTCCAAAAGCCAGGTGCTTTAATCACAATGAAATCAACTGCCCAGGTCACAGAGAAAAAGAAATGGAAAATAATGTAAGTACAGGAACTCCTAAAAATGACCTAAAATAACATTTTGATATGTAACTGAATAACAGATTTAAGTTGGGATATCTCCTTACCTCCCAAGGGTTAAATACTAAATTTGTTACTGAAAATGCCTTATTGAAAAGCTTTTTTCATTCCAGAAAGGCTTGGCCTGTGGCCAGAAAAACCTCCAAGATGCTGGATCTTAAATTTGTCATGGTCCCGGTGTCCATCCTGTATGTCGCCCTGGTGTTCTGGAGAAAGCATGTGTTTTAGAGGAGGGAGGGGGGAGAGAACTTTCTTTTTAATAAAAAGAAGGGGGGGGGGAACCAACAAAACCAAAGCCAGGTCCCACAAAACAAGTTGCTTACCTGATGCTAGAGTAGGGTGTGAGAAGAGGAATTTTGTAAATACTTTATCCTATCTTCTGTTCAAGCAACTTCAAAGTTGTTATTTTATATATGGGCAGACCAGTGACCTTCTGATTGCAATGTCATGTTTAAGCTTGTATTACTTTTAGTATGAGGATCTCAAATACTTAGTAGTCATTTGTTTGGGTTTTGTTTGCCCTTTTTTTTTTGTTTATATATAAAAAATAACTTGGATGGTTAAACGTAGGAATGCTGATAGGTGCAAAACTACGTGCAGTGAGCAGGGTTTGTGTCCCGTGCTAGTGCTCTGCCTGGTACAGGGAGACCTTGGCTGGTGTCTGTGGGCCATAAGCGTGATGCAAAACAAAAATCATGGTAACAACGTGACAGGCAAATGGTATGGCTTGAAGTAGAACACAGGAGTCCTGGCTTTTATTTGTACGTTCCAGTTGGGGTGAAATGGGTACACTTGAACCTTCCCGCTAGAGTGAGCGATAGCAGTTAGTTTGTGACCGTGAGCTTAGCAACCGAAGACTTGCATTTATTTCACAGGCTTTAGAGAGTGTCTGATCCAAAGATAACCGTGCTCCAAAGTGTCAGAATGTACCGGGTGAATCAGTGCAGGCCGTTGTTCATGCAAACGTGAGGTGGATTGTAGCGCTTTCAGACAGGCACAGATCTGGAGAGGTGCCATGCGAAGTCTCAGCGTGCTTCTCTGCACACCTACCGCACCTCTGCCGCCGCTCTCCTGGGCCCCACCGCCGAGACTGGCATGGTGGCTGTGGTTTTTGACAAGTACCTCTGAGGGACCAGACTTGGGATTATTTCACTAAGTTTTGTGGCCCAAGTCAGACCCAATTCTGTGGCACGAAAACTTGCTGCATTCACTACAAGGATGCATGGTGTTTGTGGGGCACTCAGGTATGTTCTTACACTCTGTGTGTTGTAAGAACCTCTTTTTTTTTTTTTTTTTTTTTTTTTAAGTCCCTAGTGGAAAAAGAGCTTTGAATTTTCTTATCTATGCTCCTTTCTGATATTTTGTGGCTTGTGGTAAATGAAGTATGCTTGTTTTTATGTTTTCCTTTTAAAATATTTTTCCATCAGTGACACTTTAAATGTTTGAAGCGTTTCCCCCCTCCCTTATTACTCAATTTAATTGGAATTATGGTGCCTATCAAAAAGTATTACTGCAAGGTGACCTGGAACTAATCATTTCCTTTCATCTACACCAAACATTTGTAGATCGTTAAAATGTCACAAATAAAAAAGTCTTATTCACAAAGAAATGGCTTTATATGAGCACAGTAAAATATGAGATTTCATTATATACAAAAAGGCTATGTTTTGTATTCCTGGTTCACAGAGCAAACCTCCAACACATGTGGAATGCGTGGCAGGATGTAGGACCCTCTAAGGGCTGTATACAGATATGCGGAGGGGAAGAGGAGGGGAAGGGAAAAAAAAAAACCCACTTGTGGGTCTCAGGAAACGACCCCTTTCAGTAACAAATGGAGCATGTGCTCTGGGTCTCCGGGAGGATTTGTGCGGGGATCTTGCTCTCCATGTGCGCGCATTCCTCTGAATCAGACAGGTGTTAAAGTGAAATGGTGCCCAGAGGACGCAGCACCCTCCTATGCTATCAGCAGCCTAACCGCATGACGGATCCAAAAGCAGCCAAGCACAACTGCTGAGGGGTTTGCCAAGGGGTTAGATGCCAAATGCTGAGAGAGAATATCCTTGCCAGCTTGGCACCTTTAGGCCATGTGGCTGCTGCTGGCATGGAGTTGTCATTGTAATGTGCTGGGGAGAATGGAACCAGAAACTGTCTTAGTAGTTCCTTGTGAATGAAGATCTCTTATTGTTGTCAATATAAAATATTAATTACCTTACAAATGTGTTTGGGAGGCTGTGTGTGGCTTTGGCACCTCTCCAGCCTTGCAGTGGCGAAATCAGAGGATTACCTCCTGGCACTTGAATTTATTTGTGCCCCGCCCTCCCCCCCTCCCCCCACCCCCCACCCAGCATCACACTGGAAAGAAGAGGGAACTATTTGAAAACAGTTGACGTCCGGGGAAAGACGTTCATTGGTTTCTGGGATTTGGATCACTCCCTGAGCTGGTGCCTTAGGAGTGGATTTAACCAATGCTGTAATCTTTTGGCACCTGTTGCAGTTTTTGGCAGTGGCACAGGACAGCTTTGATTGCACTGTGACTGGAGTAGCAAGCATATGTCTGATGCCCATCCCAGAAAAAAATGACTTGGTGCCCTTAATGTCTTTCCTATTGGGGTTTTTTTTTCCACTTTCTCTTCTCTTATTCATCAAGCTATTGTTAGTAGTTATCATTACATACAGACAAGCGTCTATCAGCATCTTCAAAGCAAACACATCAAGGATGAAGCAAGAGGAGAACAGGACCTGGGAGAGGTCTGTATTATCAGATTCCAGCTGCTTTTTGTATTTGATTTTGAATTGTTTGTCTGGCCCTGACTTTTTAAGTGGTGTGGTAAACAAAGGACTCCAGGCAAAAGGACACATGTGCTAGTGTCCGAGACGTAATCAGAAGAGGAGTATGTGGGTTTATAAATATGTTAACTGGAATAATCAAGTATGTATCTTCAAGAAGATAATTCAGTGAGACCCATTAAAGGAAGTCTCTGCCTACATGTCTGTGTACTGATTGTACATCTGTAAATGGCTGCCGTCCAGCAAGGCTCTTAAGTGCATGCTTAACTCTCAGCACAGCTTGGCTACAGCAATGTTGCTAACTTTGGCATGTGAGCTTTTATGCATTCGGGGCATTCACATGCCTAGTGTTAAACACATGCTTATGTGCCCTTCTGGATAACTAACTCTTCCTTGTGTCCTACAGGCCTGTAGCCAGGAGTCCAGTTTCCATCTCAGTTTCCTGCTCCTGTAGAAGGTATTAAAGATGACAATAGGGCCGCACATCATCTACAGCTCTGAGGTTTTTACCCATCATTCGAACATCACTGAAATACAGAGGTACAAACCCTTGAATAATGTTATGAAGCCTACCGATGCTGCATGTACATTACCTTTCCTGGTGCCTTAGAATCAGTCCAAAGATTCCCAAGTGTTTCTTGAGCATAGTCTAAAAATCTGTTAATCAAAATGTGTTCTTTGTTTTTCTGCAAGTGTCTGCCTGTAATCCACTGCGGTCACCAGAGCAGTTCATTAGGCTCTTACGGAGAGATGCATTCTTACAGATTAGATTAGTAGGTTTACTAGGTATAACGAGATTGTCTGTAAAGGCCCGCAGTGTTTTAAATCACTGTTTTAAAATATATTACCAGTACAGGCTGTGTAGAATTTAGTGTTGTTTGTTTGATGAAAATGATTCCACAAGTAACCCACACAAAACTGGCAGAGGCAGAGGGCGTAGTGGGGAAAATGGCACGCTCGGATATCACACTTAAAATCCACATTACTGCGTCACAGTTGTGTTTGTAGCCATGGATAGTCTGAGAGTTATATGTATTAAAATTTACTGTTGCGTTTGCTGCCTTGTGAAAATTCAGTCTTGAGACCTGGGGTGATTAGATTTGAAGAGGAAGTCCTCAGGTCCTTATCGTGGTTCTTGGAATTACGACTCAGCTTTGGTATCTAGAAAGTCAATAGATCACCTTAGGCTTCCTAACTACCTGCAGGTATCAAGCAAGATAAACATCAGTAAAGACAGCTCAGCTGCTAAAGCTCTTAAATGATAAATAAGGAGAATTTAGTTAAAGATAATGTAATAGTCACAGCTCGGAGATCTGCAGTACCTCTGTCAACATAACATACCTAGTTAAAAAAAAAAAATTCCATCAGTAACAAACAACTGTACTCATAAGTAAAGTCCAAGCAAGCAAACTCGGCAAAATATTCTGGTGTGTGCAGTTCAGAGTCCACTCGGATATTTTCCGGACTACCATCTGCATCAGAAAGTTGCTGGGCAAATAACTCTGATTCTCTTCGGTAGCTTCTTGGTATGCCTGAGGTGGGGCTCCAAAAGAGGAGCAGCTGGCAGTTTGTTGTTTTGTTTTTACCTTCACCGAAGCCTGTTTGTATTACAGGGAGCACAGTGCATCTCTGGTCTTTTGGTATCTGTACTTATTTATTCTAAGGAAGTTAATTTCTTGGAGATTATAAAAAATCGAGATTGGGGGGCAGGGAATATCCTGTTGTGAGAAAGTTCTTGTCTGCTGCATTGAAATAATTGAAAATGGCTTTTTAAATAGTCCAAAGAAGGTCACTTAAGGGCTAAGACCCAAGCCTCCTTTAAAAAACAAAACAAACACCACCACCCCCCAAAAAAAACCCCAAAACAAACAAACAAAAACCACCAAAAAAAACCCTCAAAAGATGGAAAATGCACGTCTGAGAAATACTTTAAAATATCCGTGCCCAGCTTTTTGCCCCTGGAGGAGGAAGTGAGAAATTTAGAAAGCAGCACATGTGACAGATGCTGCTCAAGATGCTCAACACATTACTTAAAGATGCTCTGTAACCATCATGTTGTGAGTAATAAAAGAATGTGAACGGGATGGAAGAAGAGTCCAGATTTACTGTAACCGCATCTGTAGCCTCACCACTCTCACATGATGTAAAGAGGTCAGCAGATTCCTGCCAGTTCCTGGAGTATCCCTAAATGTATCTTTGCAGTGCAAGGCAACGTCAGATTAGGGAGCCCTCAGGTTACCTCCAAGTGAGCTGGCATGTCTGTAGTAGATTACCACACAGGGATCCTAGCTTCGGTGCCAGAAACAGTAAAGCTCTGTTACTGCCATACATAGTTAATTAGCTCGGGTGTCACACCGAGCAAACACAGCTATATTGCTTCTGGTTCTGCTGCTAAGTTAATTGAGGCTGGCTTGGGGATCTTTGCCCCAATGTGCGGTGCAGACATACCCAGGAATGCACTCCTATTGTTGACTGAATACTGTATTTTCTCATAAATGTGGCAGGAGTATAATTGCAGGGTGGAAAAAGAAGGCCAATATACATTCACTTCACTTTAGAAACTAAATTAAACCTTTGACTTAACTCACTTCTATACCAGCTCCCTGCAGGCATTTCTACAGGCTTCATTAGAGCCAACCTAGAGGCCATGGAAAAGGTCTTACAAAAGACTAGCCAGGAAGCCAGTCACAGACCCAGATCCTGCTGCTACAGAGTACAATCTGCCTCTTGGCACCTCGGGTTTGCAGCTGCCAGGCACTCTCCTTATGTGGTCACTGGTGTTGGCTCGGAGGCTGGAGCAGATAGATGAGGAGGGCTAAGGGGGAACACATTCATCGCTGCCAGCAATGAGTGGAGGCAGTGCCAAGTCACTATGTAACTAGGCACATGTGCCAATTTGCTCAGTAATTGGATTGCTATTTGAAAAATTAAAGTGGTGTCTAGAAAATTCTAACCTTTGCATTTATGAAGTATGAAGTTTGCAGCTGAGAGGCCGAACAGGAAGAGTGGAGGTGATCAGACGGAGGTGTTTAAGGAGAGCAAATGTAGGAAGTAATTTGATCACTTTCGAAAGCATTACACCAGCCTCAGACGCAGGCTCTCTGTACCAGGGAGACAAAGAGCAAGACACAGTGCAGTGGAAAGCTGTAACATTATGGACAAGCTGTAACCCATTGCTTACTAAGGAAAATTAGTGTGGGCTTGTCAGCTGAAAGCCATTTGTGTAAAGAAAACACATAATTAGAGGGAAAGGATTGGTCTACTTGCTGTAATTTCTTTCTCCACCCCTAAAGAGGAAAAACTGTTAATGGGCATTATGTATTTCAGTCTGTATACATTGCTCTCACATAGAATTGGTGAACAAATCCTGTGTGCTAATATTAAGCGTAGATGATATTGAATTATCCAGGTATAGAGAGAAATTCTTATTCAGAAGCGTGCCTCTGCCACAGGCCGTTTCACCTCCCCCTGAAGTCAAATTCAGACCCTGCTTTGACTTCAGTAGAAGCCTAATTACATCCAAAAGTATGGTTACCTAAACAGTCCTTCAGGCATTTCATTATTCTTTGCAGTTGAGCTCACTGACCATCCTTATTCAGCCGAAAACTTTGAGCATATGGATACGATGGATTATAAAATGTTCCTAAGATAATATTTGTAGTTTAAAGCATAATCCAGTTGCTAGTAAATGTATAGAAGTAGTGCCTGTGTTCTTCATCACTGTTAAGCGGAAACTCAATCTGGAAGCTCTGTATTTAAAATAATAAAAAGTAAAAATCTATGGACTCACACTGAGGAAGAACTATTTGGAACTTCTGTGAAATGTCTGATTATTTCTCATGCGCTCAGTCCTGGTACAATGAAGTTAACACATGTCAAAGCAGAGGCTAAGGAAATTTGGGGTTACATTTCTGCCCCTAGATGGAGTATTCTGCACGCTAGTATTTATTTTTTTTTTAATATATTTTGGGAGAATGGAGCTGTGTTAGAAGCCTTGAAATGCCTCTTGTTCTGAATTCCCTTTACAGTGTATCAAGTGCTGCCCATTGGGACCGGACTAACTGGGTCCCAGTGACCATATAGAAAAGAAAAATCAAAACAAGGTTTGTTTGTATAATTGATCAGATACTATA
This sequence comes from Phalacrocorax aristotelis, assembly GCF_949628215.1. Taxonomy (NCBI): domain Eukaryota; kingdom Metazoa; phylum Chordata; class Aves; order Suliformes; family Phalacrocoracidae; genus Phalacrocorax; species Phalacrocorax aristotelis. Next base: position 67,253,275 of record NC_134280.1, read on the forward strand.
AAGGTCCCTGCACTTTCTCAGTGTCTCCTATTTGTTGGTTAGTAATAGATATATACGTAAAAACGCAAGAAGCCTATACTTTACAAAGTGTCACTAATGACTATGAAACATCTGATATTCGCAGCTTGCAGTGCCGAATGTTTCTGTGATTTTCATGGTATTCCCTTCTCTTAGTATACTGTGAATTCCATGGTAACCTTAACCGCTTGTAAAACATTTTAATAGTGACCACTGTAATATAGTGGTTGTATGCAAACAGCACGCACCATTGCTTCAGAGGTGTTTGTGACACTTTGTTTTTGTCACAATCGGAGTAAAATGTTGCCAGATTTCAAGAACTGGATCCTAAACTTGCCAAACAGGGACTCGAAAGTGAGTTCTCCTGTTCTCCAGCTTCTGTCTTTGATCACCTCTGGAGTTTCATTGATACATTCCTACCCAGCACTCACCAGCTTAGTGAACCATGGCTCCAGAAAGCACAGAGCTGCTTGGGAGCAGCATTTGGCTACAGACACCGTATTTGGAGCGGGGTGCGGGTGGGGGGTGGGTGTTAGATTAGAAGCCAGTTTTTGAAAAACCTAGATTGTTTTGTATGTGTGAGTGAGAATTCAGCTGTAGGCTCTTAGCTCAGGTATGTTCACATGTGGGCTTCTGGTTTAGGCCGCTGTAACAGGAGGGACCAGCTGCAAAGTTTGTCCCTGGACTGAGCGCTGAATTCCTGAAGAATCTGGGATTTTGGTTTGGACCTTTTTAGATATGATGTAAATGCCAGCAGCTTCCTAACAACTGTTCTTGAAGCTCAGAGTAGAATTTAGAGCAGAGCCTTGTGCGTTAGGGAATTGCACAAGATATCCCTTCTCAGAACAGAAAGAAAAAGCCCACAAAACCTAAGCCATCTGACTAGAGTCCTGAGAAATGCTTTCCAGCTTTCAAAGAAAGAAAGGGTCTTAATTCAGATTTGCCGGAATCGTCTAATTAGTCCCTTTAATGCCATGCACCTTATAGTCTGTGCCACCGGATTCGTCCTATAAATGAGACGATGGGCTAATTCATCTTGGCAGCAGTAAACAGACCTTGTGATTGTCCTCCTTACAAACACCGGCCTGATTTTAGGAAAACGCTTTGACCAAGCCTGTGTCCCTGCTCCCTCCCCCGCGAGTCCCCCCCCCCTTTTTCTGAGTGCTGCCTGTGCTTCTTGCCCTCCTTCTTCCCCACCAACCCAACCCACCCCGTCTCACACACAGTGACATACCTCACACATTTGCCACTGCTAACAACAACCTGTCAACTCTTTCTTTGCACCGTGCTAGGCGCCCTTTGTTTCTGCAGCCCAGCAAGCCTTGCAGCTGTTGTCCGAGGCCTGCTCCGACAGCCTGTGATCAGTCAGCTGCAAAATCCTCCCTGAACAACTCGGTATTCACAGCTCTAATCGGGCCAGCGGACTGTTTCCTCCTCTCTCGCAGTAAATCTTTATCACTTGCGCTCTGCTCGTCAGTTAGTGGCGCCAGCTCTTTGGGCTGCTCTATCCCTTTCCCATACTCTGCTGGGCTGTGTGCTCTGAATGCTAACTCCAGCCTTGTTTAGACTCGGTGCTGCCTCAGTGCTGCGATCCACATGTTGGGAAGGTCTGAATTCCTGCTCCCTCCCCATGTTTTTAAGCTGCATGTACAGCAAGTTTGTATCTCTCCAAAGATACTCAAAGCCTCCCTCCCTCTGCCTGTTTCATACTTCATCCATATAAGTTAATTATGTGATTATCTTGGTTTCTTCCCAGCAGCCTGTTGTGCTTCTGTTTAAGAGCTGTCTTTGGTAGGAAGATGAGGGTGAGCTGCCCAGCCTGGGGGAGCTGGTGATGGCAAGGGAAACCCTGGGGAAACTGGCACAAACCTTAATTTGATCGCATGCCCAGGGCTATTAACCTTCCTCCTAATGGTCCCCCCACGGACGGAAACACATTTCCCTCCATCCTGTCCCTGACTTGATGCCATCTCAGTCTTTTAAAAGATTCACATCAAAGATGTTGAATTGTGAAGCAGGTTTTTAGAAAAAAGGATCAAAGTTTGCTTTCTTAGTATCCCAGCTGAGTTGAGGAGAGTCCACAGAGCTTTTAGGGTGAGGTTTCCGTCAGCGTGGAGTTGCTGAGGATTTATACTTGTGGAGCTGAAAGCACAACTTTAGCTGCGCCTGTTGCTGCTTCTGCTACAGCACGAAAACTCCTCCTGCCTCCTCTGGCAAGACGTTGTGGGTTGTATTTCCCTGTGTGCTGTGTTTGGGCCTGGGATTGTAGATGACAAAGTGTGATTAAAGCTCAGTTAACCAGCACATTTTGCAAAGAGACTCAGCTAGCTTTTAAGTAAAACTTGCTGGAGATCACATTAAAAAAATTTAATTATTCAGGATAGTGAGGGCTATTTTGGTTTGTAAAAAGAGCCTGGGAAGCTTTTGTCTGAACGTTGATGTGAGGACCAAAACGTAGTGGTTTTTGATCCTGTCTCTGAAGCTGAGTCCATCTTTGGCAGTGGAAAACCCATTTCTCTTTCTGCATCAGCTTTCCCCACCTTTTAGTCCTTATGTTTCAGCTGTTCCAGGGGTGTGTGCACGTATGTGCGTGCAGGGGTAAAGATTAACCAAATATAGAAATAGTCCTTTAAGAGTAAAACATGAACTGGCTTTAAAAATATGTTGTTGATATTAATTTTGCGAGGCAGCTGTGAAATAGATGCTGCTTGGAAAAATTTGGGTTCAGTTCTATTCAGACTTTCTATGCCTCAGTTCCTCATCAGTACGGTATTTGCTTGGTTAAAGATAAGCTCACGGATATAGGAGTCTTACGTTTTTGGCATTGGTGGACAGTTTGAGCCTGTAAAGAGATGCACAGAGCGAACAAGTAATTCATAATGACAGTCAGTCTGACGTGCAGAGGAACATTGCCATTAGACTATATTCCAGTAATCTGCAGGTAACGGGTGGCATCGCTTATTCACGGAGCTCACAAATTGAGTCTGACAGCCTTGGGAACGTATCTGTCCACCACGTAGCAGCAGCCTGTGGTCATATTTACTTCCCGGCCATCCTGGTAGCGCACTGTTGGTGTGCCCTTCGCACACAGCTCCCACGCATGCTTCTAGGAGGGATGCGTTTTGTTGCTGTGTAACCAGACCTATAAACACGTTTTAGGCTTGATTTGGGAAAATAGCTCAGATTTTGCTTGTATCTGCCACAGAAATGTCCTTCTGTCTCAGCGTGTTCTTCAGCAAAATAGAATGTGCGTGAACAGGATTTGAATATTGGCCTTTTTCCATAGGCTGTCTACAGGGGTTGCAGTAGAAAAATGATCTTGAATGGTATGGAGTGTCCCACAAATAGGCTGATTGTACGATTTGTTGGGGGAAGCTTCACTGTTGAAGTGCTGTTATGATGAGAGAGTTTGGAACGTAAGATAAAGAAGATACAAGATCACCTTGATAGGCCCTAGGTAAACATCTTGACAACGCTTTCTAGTTCTCTGGTTTACTTTCTCTTGAGTTACTACTCTTGCTTCCTTCCTTCATGTTCCAGGGTTTTACGTGTTGTTCTTCAGTGACATTTCCCCTGTCCCTAGCTGTCTCCACAGTCTCAACGGCTACTGTGGCACCAGTGCAGTGGCTGAGTTTTGCAGTTTGGTGCTCTTGGCACAAGTGATGAAAGGAGACCTCCTGCCTTGTCACCCACCTATGCTTCCGCTGTGGTTTTAAGTCTCATCTATGCTGTGAGCCTTGATGGGAGTGACTATGCCCACAGTTTTGATGGCTATATCCTTTGGAGGAAATCCTTGTTGTGTTCCCTGACGTCTACAAGCTAGAATTGTAATAGCAGACTTTGGCCCACTTTTTTTCTCTCAGATATAAGCTACTGGACGTGGTTATTTTGTGGTGTGGTTGCCTTTTAGCTTATAAAACAGTGGACCTTCACTGCGCTTTGGGGAGGTGGCATGGGTAATCTCTCCAGTGTCTACTGCACAAAAAGCAGTTGATTTTGAAGCGTTCCTCAAGAACTCGATGTCCTTTAAAGAACCAGTATTTTGTACATCCTAATTTTTATGTATTTATTTAATTAAACTCATGATAGCTAGAATTTATGTGTAACCTGGTACAGTGGAAAGAAATATTTTGGCTTTGAGTTACAAAGGAAGATTCTAACAATCTGAATTGAAAGTGAATAGAACAAGAAGACTTTCTCAAAATTACGTTGTTTTTTTTTTAAAAAAAGTGAGACCAACTCCAAACACAGCACAATATTTTGAGCCTCTTTACATGGAAGTAAGCAAGGCTGTGCACAGCCCAGCATATACTTTCCTTAGTGCACTGCCACTGTCCGCATGTCCTGGTCCTCCTGCTCACCTACTGATGTTTGTTCCTCAAAGTGAGGTTTGTTTTGAAGGATGCAGCTGGTGCTTACCTTGCTATGGTTGCAATTCTGTGGTGCTTGGGGATGTGGGCTTAGAATAATTGATTAGAAAAATGTCTTGAAGTTACGACAGGAAGTTTTTGTGTTTTATTTTCCTCAGAACTTTGCACCGCAGGGTAAAGCTCCTGGTAGGAGGCAAATATTCCTAATGAGAATGTCTTGTTGTTCAGAGCATCCTATCTCAGCTCTCTTGTCTTAGAGAGGTAAGTTCAGTTTTTCCTTCATTTTTACCCATACCTGCAATGAAAACTTTGGGGTTTGGTTTGGTTTTTTTTTTCTGATTAGTTACTTCTAGAAGACGACTTGTTCATGGCTGTAGGATGAAGAGGATGAGTAGAATCTGAGAACAGCTTATTGGTTCCTGCTCCAAACTGAGAGTGGACTTGACTTTCTTTTCCGAACGCATCTGGATGCATACACAGGAACGGGATATTTTATTGCTCTGCTTTGTTTATTTTTAAGGAGCGATGTTAATTTTTTTTCTAGCTCCTCCCATATCTGTCTTTGAGGAAAATCTCAGACCCCAGCAACTTTCTATTTGATTTTCTTTTTCCTGAGTTATTGATAATATGCTTACACAGTAATTCCATTTAAAAATAGTCTTTTAGTCTAGGAATTTCCTTGTCTGATTTGTCTCAGACTTTCCAGAAAAATTCTGCCTTGGCATCAAGTTTGCACCTGTGAAAGTTCAAGGGAATCAGTTTAACTTTTGCTAAGTGAGGAAGGGATTCTGCCAAATTGGGGTTTATAATGAAAGGCTAGTTTAAGTGTGGATAGACTGATTTCTTCATAATTATTAGGTAACATTAATGCGTTATCAGTCTCACAAAGGAAAAATATGACTAAATGGTTTTAATATTGCTTATAAAAATGAAATTTTGTTTCTTCTTTGGCTACTCAGGGAAGAATGCTCACTACTAACTCATTGTGAGTAATTTTGTGAGCCGCTTCTTGTGTGCAAATTTCCTGTACATCTTGAACAAAACCATATAAAAGATGAACAAAGAATGAGGGGAAAAATTATAAATGGATCCATGTGACTGCCTCTTCTCCAGATATTTTTTAAAATTTTATTTTCCTCACTGAAGAAGTTCAGAGGAAATGCAGGGCCATGCAGTGTTTGTTAAAGCTGATGGAATATATTTCTCCCTCAGGGTATTTCTTTAATCAATGTTTCTTTATGCCATTAGGCCATCTCCTCTTTTTTTTCTTTTTTTTTTTCCCTTCCTTGAAGAAGCCTTATTCTGTACGTTTTCATGCACCCTGACGTTTATTCTTAGAATTATGGCCTCATCACTTCCTCTCTTTTCCTCAAAATTTCTGTCGTTTTTATCTATTTTAAGTGCCAGAGCACAAAGATAACCCCATCATAGTTCTCTCATTTTCCCCAGCCGTGCCCCCTCCTTCCCTCTCCGCAATGAAAAAATGAAAGGTCTCATGGTTTACAGATTTTCTTTATGCTTATTTTGGCCTATTTGCAACGCAAATACATCATCATGTTATAAGACGGCTCTCTAAGGCTCTTGGATCAATTAAAGGTAGCCCTATTCATTGCCAGTACAAACCTTTGCCTATTAACTCTTTCAAAGGGCATTTGTCATAGCAAAAAGCTGTGAATGCTGTCTGGGTTCATTGATTAAAAAAAGGTATTGTTTTAAGGCTGCTGAATATCTTAATTAGTTGTAATCAGAGGGTAGCTTGTGTCTGTGAAGTGATACAGTTACCTTTCACCTACTTGCTTTATTTTCTGTGTTTTTAAAAGAAAAAGAATCTTAAAAGTAATGCAGGCAAACTGGTTTTAGGGTACAAGAGGAGAGCACTTGCTGATTAAACTATAATTTATGACATTATTTTGTAAAGCCAAATATTTAATACGGTTAACCCAGGATATGTCTCATTGGCCTGTGATCAGCCAAGAGCGAGCAAGCGGGGCGGCGCTGCTCATTGCCAGTGATCATCCTTTCTTCACTCAGCAATCCAGTGTCCATATTCTGGAAACTTAGAAGTCCACCCCAATTCTCAAGCGCTTGCATGCCTGCTTAGCTTGAGGGTGTGAGTTGTCTGTTAATGTAGAGTGTGTACAGCACTGTTTGGCAGATCAAGGTATGACAGGATAATGTTTTTTAGACCAGTAGTTCATTCACCGCAATTGTTGTCTGAAATGGTTTGGAGCTATTTATGAATGTGTACCAAAGCTCTGGCAAATTGTTTTAGCTGGAAAAATGTCTTTCAGCTGTCCCCTGGATCAAAATGTTTCTTTCAGTAGTTAATAATACAAATCTGTTTCCTTTGTAAAGGGTCCTTTTTGAAAATTAAAATCAACACTTTTCCTTGGGTTTTATGAAAAGTTTTGCTTGTGCTTGTTGCTTTCTTGGCTTATTTTCCTGAGAAAACAACATTGTTTGTATTTCCCTGAAAATATTTTGCTCACATCGAATGGTTATTTATGTGCCTCTAATGGAGGCACCGGGGTGCAGACAGAACCCTTTCAGTCACACATCTCGGTGGTGTGGCAGTAGCTTGCATCAGCTGACCATTGCCTTCTGGAGATGCATTTCCAGAGAAGGTGATTTGGGGATAGGTGCTTTTCATTCCATATTTGTGCAAATATCTTCTTACAGGAAGGAAAAAATGCTTGACAAAGAAATCTTGCACTAAGTCACTGTTGGTAGAAATGTGTGGTTTTGCGCTTGAATAAGATACTAGATGCAGTGATAATAGTAAATAGCATTTCATTTGTTTCATTGTGGGAAGGGGAGGGGGCATAAATGGTGTCTTACGGGGAGTTCCTCATATCTGGGAGAAAAAGTCTTTAGAAAATGCCTGATGCTCACCATGTATATCAAACTGCCGGTGCAGCTTGGTCATCTGGAAAGCAAGGCAATGCCATGTCTGGGAACCACCAGACAAATGAATCCCTGCCACACACACTCAGCTTGTGGTTTGCTTGATGAATTCTATTACAGGAAATCCATGCGTGCACAGGCACAGATTCTCAAGGTAATATGACGGAGTCATGTAAATGCAAGCGCCACTGTATTCAGTCTCTTATTTTCCAGTGAACAAGTGTACTGAACAATGGCTTGAAGTTAGGATATGTTTGAGTTAGGATATGTTTGAGATTTATTGATTTTAAAATTTTTTTTCCAGAGGCCAAGGTGATTACATGCACTTGCCTTGCAGGACAACTTTGCTCTAGATGCCTAGACTCTACCTGAAGTAATTCTCGTGAGCACTTTATCTCCTTTTTAAAAAACTTAGTTTTACAAAAGCGCTTCAACAAAAACCTAGTTCTGTCTTCAGCTGACCGTATAGATAAGAGCCTATTACCATCTCTGTTTCATAGATGGGGAAAACAGTCTGATGAAGATTAAAATCCCAATTCAAGGAAATGCGAAAACTTAAGCACAGATTTTAACATTCCTGTGAATTTGGCATAAACTATTCTGAAAAGTTTCTCTGGGACGCTGTCAGAAGCAAAAATAGAATACGCATTTGAATTGCAGACAGTACCTCAGCCACAATATTCCTCGCTGCAGTGTGCAGACGTAAGAATTTCTCTTTTTTATACTTGATAAGATCTGGGATGCGTGGCATGGTCATACAGGAGAGAGACTTATTTTTGTAGTTGGTTATTTAATTCAGTGGCATTGAAGCTAGCTCATTTTGGTGTGGACATCAATGCAGCTCTAACCTTTTTCTTCAGCTTTGTAGCTTTTCACAGAAGTGTGTAGTGTCTTTTCTTTGGCCAGGTGCCTTGGAAATAAATTTGGAGAAATAAACATGCACATTTTTACTGTACTGTGATGTGCGTATGTATTTATATATAATGGTATTGTGTCTTGCTCTATATAACGTTTTTAGGTGTCTGTACAAGTAGGAGATTTATGAAGTGTGACTCATTTTTCCTTCTCCACACTGTTCCAGTGGAAGAGCTCAGACTGCGATGAGAAAAAACTAGTACCCGTTATTAAGAATTCTGATAAAGTAGGCTGAATAAATTTGTTTTCTTTGTGAGCCTTAATCCTGTGTTGTATCGGCTTCTTGGACATGGCTAATTTATTTGGAATTCCATTCTGTTCCCGACAGCATTCCTGATTAGCAGTTTGATCACCCGGAGCAAAGTTACATACCAGCTTTCAACTCTTGTAATCTAGCAGTGTAATTTTTTCAAATGGACTCTTTTCTTTCCTTCTCTGCCCCAGCTCCCCTTCTTTTTGTGTGCAAAGAGACCTTAAAAATAAGCAGGATAACCCGTTACTAGAATGAAAATCTTGCTCAGAACACAGTATAATTCGCTGAATGCCCGACTTGGGTCTGGCCACAAAGGCTCTGATGCAAAGTTCAGACTGGAATATGGAAACTTCCAAAATCATAGATAGTCAGATCAGCCTGTGTTCATTGTAAATCTAGTGTTCTGTGGCTATCAAAAAAGAGACTTCAGAAAGCAAACCGTTAAGGAGGCAAAGCCAAAGCATAAAGCCTAGACCGTGCAATCCCACACCATTTTTAAAACAAATTTAGTACAATAATGATAGGTCTGATAATTCATTATTACTCACATGGCTTTAAATAAACTTAAGAAGGTTTTTTCTAGTCACACATGTATTTAATGAGGAACTTTTTAAATGCAATAATTTTTTCAATCATCTGCCGTCAAACTTTCTAAAATCCTGTTAATTTCCAGGTGACATTTTATAAGAAATATTTCAAATATGCTTTTCAGGTAGTGTAATTTCATTTTTAAATATAATCATAAGGTTTGGAGCTGTGTCAACGCAGCACGTGAAATATTTACTTTCTGTCACTTATAAAGGATAACAGGGATCTTTTTTTTCAATAATTGCATTTAATGGGTGGTGTGATATCACCTTCAAATTCTTTCTGCGGTCGGTAGTTTGCCAAAGCACATTTTGCTTATGCTAAGTTTTAGAAACTTTACCTTTTACTTCAACTTCTTTGCAGTAGTTAAGTTTGTCCATGTATGGAAATTGCAGTTGTGTCATTGTTCATTTCTATCAACACTGACTTACGCTGTCAACACAAATGACAACTAGGAAACACGAATTTAATGTAAACCAGAGGCAGGTTTTGATCTGAGCTCTGCTTGGTAGAGCACAGGAGGAGCACCACCCGAGTGAAACTACAGGACAAGTAGCATGTAGCAGCCGCCTTCCGTAAGCGCTTAATCTGCCAAAGACGTGTAGTTACAGATGAGAGGGAACTGGGTTTTCCGTCCTGTGGCATTTCTTAAGGCCCCAGTCTGGTTTTGTACATGGCGAGAAGGAAGCAGGGTTTTTAAGTCATGAGAGACTTGGGAACAGCCCAGAGATAGGTGGGCCACAGCACGCGTCAAAAGACTCAAACTGTGGTTTTATGCGTGAGTGCCTTGACTGTATGATATATTGAAGAGCTTTGATCTGTCTTTCTGTTTTGTTCTGATCTTGAATTTTGTGGATCTGAAAAGCAGCTCCTGACAAATATTTTGTCAATGTTGGAAGATATTTTTCCAGATTTCTGGCTTTGAAAAACTGGCATTTCAGTTGAAACACTGTTTTGTCAAAAATAATCATAATATTCTCTACTAGATGGATATGAATTCTGTGAATTCAATGGGAAAAAACAGTCCACTGATGACGTGAGAGCACTGAGAAAGGATGGTTTTAGGCTAGATCCGTTATGTCTGATTGAATTCAGTGACAATCCCTTACTGTCCCCAGCAAAAATTTTTTTGTATTTGGAACCAAATATTTTGGTTCTTTCCAACCAAAAAATTACACATCTAACAGAGTGTGAAGACGTAGCAACTTGTGCAGGGTCTCTGACCACTGAAGAGAGAAAGAGACATAATAATTGCTTGATAACAAGCTATCCTGACCCTTGTAAGATAAATTCTAAATATTTATGCTAGGCTTTTTTTCCTTTGAGTGACTAAATATTTTTGTATTTTTATGTTTGTTCACCATTAGGTGGATGTTTCAGATATTGCTAATCTTTTAATTCGTTGATGTCATTAAGTATCATGGCATACACGTGGTCTATTCTGCTACTTCTAGATCATGTTCCGCTCACACACCTAGTAAGAAATCCCCAGAAAGGGACGGGAAGCAAGATGTCTCCCGCTGAGCATTGCAGCATCCAGCAGCATATGCAGGTGATAATGGAAGGTGAGCTTTGCAACTGTGAAGTTCTCATCAACCCTTTTTTAAAATACAGATCTCTTCAGGTAGTCACTTTTAAGACTGATTTATAAGGTGGTTTTTTTTTGTTTCCTCCTAGTCCTTTTCCTACCATCTGTGCTCTTTTTTTGCTTTTAAATCTCGCTTTTGACTGTGAGGCCTTTGAGGATGAGCTAGAGTTTTGCAAACACTTCTGGTTTTATGGACACTGAAGTTATTCTTAAGAAATATGTAATAAATGAAGTATCTGTTCTGTCCTTGGTTTCCTTGATCATGAAAATGGGCATATCAAACTGACTGTAGTGGGAGGAGTATGTTTGCTGGGGATTTTCCAGTAGAAAACCAGTGGGGCAGGTGTTTGCTTTCCTTTGACTCAATGCAACATTGAACGATCTTGATACGTGCATATTATCACAAGTTATTTGAAGCAGGAAGTGACTTTGAATGTCAGATTTTGTCCTCTAAAACTGTGAACACCTCGATCTGGCTCTTTTTAAGTGGTATTTTGTTTTCAGTGTGATGTAGAATGCTTGTTCAGGAGATTTCACGTATGTTAACTGGAGCAAGGTGCCTTTTTGCCTCTGATAACTATAAAAGGCACATGAACCTGAGGGAAGATAAGGACTGGTCTTGAATTTTTCCTTTTTTCTTAACAATGAACTGGGAACTTCTTGTTAGCCATGGCGACACCTGCAACTCTGCTGTTTTCTTTTGTAGATATCCTGACTTGAATGTGCGGTAAACACAGTAAGTCAAAGATACCATTTTTTAAATTCTAATTTATTTATGTTTTGGGATATATTTCAAACTGATGATAGCAGTTGATATTCTATGAATATTGTTGTATTGTCTGCTTTGTTGCTTCTAAATTCACTTGGTATTTTAAAATTTTAGGAATGTAGTATATTTTAGGGGGTAGATAGCTTTATAATTGAAAATGGAAAATTAGATGTGAAATCTGTTGCCTTACATTTTAAAGGTCAACAAGACATTTTTGCTAAGCTAGCCTTCAGTGGGCACTGATTACAAGGACAATTAATTATGTGATAATTTAAAAGCAAAATATGGAATTTGTCTTGGAAATAGTTTAAAATTAGAGGATTTTAATAAATATTTATAGCAGAAGAGGGTAATAATTTTGGTTATGTGATGAAAACATATGTTTGGTAGTAATAAAATATCCATCAGGAATACTGTTCTATCATGTTGTTGTTCTCTAGAGAGATGATTAGTTGAAAATGATTTTACAAAATAAATTCTGAACAGAGAGGATACTTTTACGTGTGATACAGTGTATATTCTTCAAAAAGGCAAATCATTAAAACCGGTGCCAGGCATTTGGAAGGTCTGTTGTGTGGAAAAAGTGTATTTGGGAAAATCCAGATAATAATCATCAATATATAGGCTTTACACAGTGCTTTTCCTCACTCAGTCTCAAAATACTTTACAAAGGAGGGAAGAAGAGTTATCCATATTAAACTGCATTGTCTAAAAGCTAACCTCACAATGTTTTCTTCTGGCATGTAGATTCGCCTCCCTTATGCTGTGCCATTAATTTTCTGTGGAAGGAAGTCTGTCCTAAGAAGTGAAATCTAAGCAGGAAAGCACTATCTTTCCATCCCTGAGCAACTGAAATGCAGTATTCCTTTGTGTGAATCAGTGTAGTACCTATGAAGAGTGCCAACTTGACAGCCGTGGCATGCGGAGCCATAGAACTGCTATTGACCAGGCAGCCGTCGTGGAAGCTTACCGGGCTTTATGTCAGCCTGTCCCACGCAGAGCCCAGCGCCAGGCGCAAGGGTTGTGCGGTTTCTGTTCCGGCTTTGACACCTCTCGGGGAATGCCAGAGACAGCATAGCTGACAACCACTTGTGAGCGCGGGGAGGAGGCACCTGTTCGCTTGGCACCAGAATGAACCACCGATTCGTTCCTCATGTGCCCTTAAATAGCGGCGAGAAGCCCAGTGGTTAACAGATTGAACTGGAGCTGATGGCCAAGGCGTAGGATGTGCTGTATTACATGACAGTCCCATTAGCTGATGTTGAAATTGGTAGAACCCCACTGGTGGTTTTCAGCAATCCTGCTAGAGTGCGGGCAAAAGGGTTGCACCAGGATAAAGGAAGACAGTTGTCATAAAAGGTACACTTTCAGGAACAGCAATTGCATCCATCCGAGGAAACAGATACACAGATAGGTGCCTTTCTGAAACAAGGCAGGTATCATTGCCTCAACTAATAAATTACTTTACAGCTACAAAATGAGCCAGTTGCAAAAGCAAGAACGTAATGTCAAGCCCCCGGCTGTGGGCTTACAGTGGTTTTATTGTAGCAGATAGAGTCACTGAACAATTTGTCAAACTGTTTTTCCTGCTTAAAACCCTTTCAGATGAAACGATAATTTCCTTTCTTCTCATCTGTGTGGATGTAGGTGTCTTAAAAAAACAGGTTAGAGAAACAGCTGTCAGGAATGGCATAGCTGATCTTGTTTTAAGGCGAGGTGATAGACCTTTTGGGTCCCTTTCATCCTTTTTCCTATAACTGGGGGTGGCCCTAGTACATATATATGTATATACACTCGTTCTCTCCAGCCTGCTGCATTTTTTCAGCAAAATCTTTGCTAGTTGAAAGGAGTAGTCCCTTTAAACTCAGCATCTTTTGAAGTCTGTAGGTATAAAAAGACACTCATTGTTCAGTGCACCTCCACAAAGATTCCTTCTTAATCCTGACTGTGTGTACTCATCCCTTGGTTGAGCATTCCCGTGCAGAGGAATTTGAGTTGATTCACATTCCTTCATAAATGCACATAGGGTAATGCATCAGACTTTCTTTCCTTTTAAGCGATCTGATCGGTTCTGACACGTTCCAACTCCATTTAAAAATCCTGTAGAGGTTAAGAGCACCCATTAGTACGCACAAACTCCTGAAACCCCTTATAGTATTTGCTTTGCCATGCCATTTAACTGTTTACAAAGCCTGGAGCTTTGCTTCTGATACACAGTCAATAAAAGGGAACAGACTATTTCTTTTTTAATTGTAATGTAAATGTATTTGTGTTGTCCTTCGACAAGGCAATGTGTTGACTCTCATGAGGTTACTCTAATCAGGACAAATTTGACCAGAAAACGGTTCTGTAAGATAATACTGACACTCAATATGTCAAAAAGGTAGGCCATTTGGTTTAACACAGAGTTTTGAAAATCAGGGAAGCAGTCCTGACCCCGTGCTATTGCTTGGACCTTGTCCAAGTCATTTTCCTTACTGCTGATCCTTCACATTTTTGCTTTCACAACTCCACTTGTCCAGGTTCAGTTGCTGAAGTCCGGGCCTAGGCAAGGTATTACTTAAACATCTATAAAAGGTCCTTATTTTCGTCTTGAACGGGGTCCTAGAGTTTGTACTTGTTCTAATGGGGAATTGGCATCAACGGGGACCTCAAGGTATTACTGTACCTATTCCCTGATTTTAAAGGAAAAAGAATGTAAAATTCAGAGCTTTACATCTCTGAATCAGGCTTTAATTTCTTTTTAGATGGAAAGTGCAGTTTCTGGGGAAAGCAGCTTGCGAGTTGAGTAAATTCAGAAAGATCTTAGCAGTTCCAGTAATTACTCATTTCATCAATCCGTCTATATTTAAAGTGAGCTAAACCGAGTTCTTTCCTATAATGTCTACTTCAAATAATGCTGCTTTACATTTGGAGAGCCAAATAAGGAAATAGAACATAATCTTCCAGGAGTTTCTTTCCCCCTTAGTTTGTATAGCTCAGAGACTTGCTGTAACAAGAGCCCTTCTTTCTATGAAACCTGTTTAACATATTTGACTAAACAAACTATCTCCTAAAGAAAGTAGGAGCATTTTTTTTGTGTGTGCCTTGCTCTAGCATTGGCTCTTGAGCACATTTCTGCATTTGTCGATGTACTAAATGAGCGATGCATTTTGGACAGCTTCTGTGTTCTGATTTGTTTTGTTGTGCTTTTTTTTCTCTCCCCACTCCCCGCCCCCCTTTTCTTCCCCTTTTAATTTGTCTAGGAAAAAAAAAGCTCCTCCAGTGTTGTTTCCTGCAAAGACCATTCTTAAGAGCTCGTTGGACAGCGCAGGGCTCTTGAAGTGATAGCTAATTGGTGAAAGAAAGGCCCCGATTGTCTTGAGGGAGCTGGAAAGTGCTGCGTGTGCTGCTGAAAGGGACTAGGGAGAAGGTGCCTGGTTTCGCTGAGCAGCTGCTGCTGGAGATGTTTGGAGATTACATCAGCATTGGAAAGAAGGGGCAAAAAAAAAAAAAGTCCAACTTCACAGAGACGGAGTTTATGGAGTTTTTTTTCCTCCTTCCAAAGGTCTTCTGACAATACTGTCATTGTCAATATAGGAGTTGTTAATTCTTTATGAATAGCACATGGGGCCTCTTGACTAAATAGTACGTTACATGTCCCAAATCTGTCAGCTGGACTCTTCTCTCACATGCTAGTGAGATCACTTTGATTGGAATGTTACAGGAATTGCTGGGCCGGCCACGCAGAACTGAATACTGCATTATATAATTAGATCTCCCAGAGTATTTTTTTCACATTACCTCATTATTCTAGCTTAAATATGGAATCAGTCCTTTTGATGATTTTACTGGTTGTAATTATATTAATACGATTCATTTTGTGGTCCTGTCTTAGTGCTTATATAGATTATAAACTGGCCCGAAGGTTTCCTGACACAAGAAAAGCGGACTAAGAGACTTCAGAAAGCTTGTTTGGATTTGAATTGACAATGGGGAGAGCTGGGTAAGGTAAATGGAGCTAGAGCAGATTTTACCTTGGGATCTGATGAGAGAGAAATGACCTGCTGAGACTGCAACTGAGTGAAGATTCTTCAGAAAGCCTCATGCTGACAGAAGAGAAAAAAAACGGCAACTGATTGAGTCAAATGGTTTCCTGTCAAACCCAGGCGTGAATTTGTTGTTGGGAACAGACTTGCGGACTTTTGCCAGTTAAATGATCTGGACAAGCTAGAAGAAATCCTATTGCTGGGCAGTCCAAGACTGCCAGTGGTCCAGTCTTGGTATGTGAAGTGTGATGGCGTGCTGCCTGCTGGACTGACTGCTGGGCTGTACGTTAAGATGTTTGGCTGCACAGCCCGCCTGGATGCACCAACCGACTGCGCCTGAATGAAGCTGAAGGCTACCGGCTCGGCTTAGTATCCACGTGCCATGCTGTGGACTTGCAGGAGTGGATTTTTACCTGGTTGGCTGACTTGCTACCAAATTCCTCGTGGTTCCTCCTGGTCATTTGGATTTGAAACGGACTGATTTCCACTGACTATAATCTGCTGAATGTTTGCATTTCTTAGCAAGCGATATATCTGAGTACCAGAATGAGCCGGACACCACCGGAATAGTCTGTTCCATGAAAAGCAGATCTGTGCCGCAGAGATCATCTGACGGACTCTAGCTGTGCTTCAGCAGCACTGAGGGGTGTGGGGGACACGACAGCATGACATGCAGTGAGTTTTGGTTCCAAAGCCCTGCAAAATACCTTCATTTCTAGCCTTTAATAAGGAGCTTACTAGGACGCTGAAGGACACCAAGACCATAGTGACTTGGGATTGTTTGGTTATGAAATAAGTGGTTCCAAGTGAACTGTCTGCTTTCAAACAGATGTTATATTAAGTCAAACATCCGAAAACCTTACTGTATATACAACTCAATTTAACATCTGCTTTTAAGAACTCAGTTTTTCTACAGTACAAGTAGGAAAAGTTTATTGCCTTGCCTGAGAAATGCAGTGTCCTTGGCCCGGTCCCCTTCAAAAAGGAGAAAAAAAGTCCTTTTTGGGTTGATAATTTTCTGTGTCATGTAAAAGTGAAGGTTGCCACTTCATAAACTTGGCTTCTCTATCTCTTGGTAGCTCACATGATGATATCAGAGTTCAGCCTAGGTAAAAACCCACAGCATTCCCATAAAGAGTTTCTAGCCCATACATCGCTCACTCCTACAGGCTTGTCTCATCAGGAACTGTTAATCAGCCCTTATCACTTTGTCTTTTGAAGCCTCCTGAAATTCAGACATGAGAGGTGGTATGTGTTTATCTGTGGAACAGGGTAAATGTCAGGTCAATTGATTTCAGCCTCAGATTTTATTTATGGTGGATGACCGATCTACAAAACAGCCTGCAGTGCCTGAAGATGCATGTCATGGACTTGAAGTCTAGCCAGATGACAATAAATCAAATGTAGATGTAACGAATCCCCTTGTCCTTTTCTGTGGTTCTTAATTTTAATGACGATTCTGTCCTTTTCATTTCTTTTTTTTTTTTTTTTTTTCCCCCTCAGCACCTGCACACCACAAAGGGAAAGGGAAATGTTGTCTACTTGATGTGCAGACATACCTTTGATAATAAGTAACTGGAAGAACAGGCTCAGTGATCCATTTTTCTTCTTTCAGTTAGTCATAGTTATTCTTAGCAGTTGTATGCAAAACAAATTTGTAGATAAATGATAGTGCCTTTATTATATTTGATATTTGGCAGTGTCATAGTCATATTGTTTAAAAATGCAGATGTAATGAGAAATTATACATGTGAAGTTGTGGGTTAATGTCTTCAACGTTTGGTGATATGCGGAACTGGCACGGGTGTGGAATTCACGTTGATGCCCTTATTTCCGCAGAGCAGCATCTGAAGTTTTCCATGTAAATCGGAGAGTGTGGCCTTGTTACGGACCATACTCTTACACAGGCCAAATTTCCATTGACATCTGTAGCACAGTCGGTAGGGAATCATCAGAACGTCGGCATGCCTGAGGTGTCATAACCATTCCTCTTATTGACTGTGGGGAAAAAGAGTGCTGGTACCAGGTGACCTCACTGACTGGTGGGCTTAGTGGATGGCGTCTATCCTGTAGACAACCCCTGTCCCAAAACTTGGCGCTGGCCAGATACGGGGAACAGTCTGTCGGTGGGCTGGTTCTGTTGGTATTAGTCTACTTAAATCATTTGATTTGGACCTTGTGTGAGGTATGTGAATGGTGTGGCCAGTGTTTTGGCATAATATTGCTCTGCATCCTATACAGGTAAAACTGGCTGGTACCCTGAGGAGTTTATTAGAACACTGAAGTTTTGAGACCCATTAAATTAATTTAATGAAAAAATAATTTTTTTTGACTAAAGAATTCATTGGGATCTTCTTACCTGTTAAGCTTCTTATGCATTCAAAGTAATTTTAATAGCATCTTGGTTGATTTCTGTGGATTTGTGTTGTTTTTATCCAGTGCTGCAGGACCTTTTCAACATGGGAGGCTGTCCAGTTTATGCTGTCATTACAAAATCAGGGCTATCACACTTTCAAGTGTGCAAAATACTAAGTAAGGGAGGATCTTCCTTTTTATTCCCATAGGCATTTGCCCTTTATCTTTTCACGGAGATAATAAAAGTCTAGGCCCTTTAAGGGTTGCTCATGGTATGACGTGAAAGCGTCTACTAATATTTCCTGGTGTGATCCTGTGGAGCACTGTGCCGAGATGTCTGAATTATGAGAGGGAGTGCTAGCTCTAGAGCTGAAAGAAATTTGCTCTGTTTGCTCTAGTCTGTTGTCAATGTGCCTTTGACTAATCTTGGGCCCAAAGCTGTGTCTGTGCTGGACTGTGCCATGATGACAACCAGCTGGGCTGGCCCTGCTTCGGTTGGCGTTGCCCTCTAGTCGTTACAGGTTGTACATGTGAGCCACTACGCTGAGCAACCCCATCCCTGGGGTACGCCTGGGCCCCTCTCTCACGTGCCAAAGGCCAGAGGTGGTTTGGGGAACGTTCCTTGAGGCTCTGTAACAGCTGGAGGGGGCTTCTCTCTGCCCCTCAAAAAAGTGAGGCCAACCCATCTGGATTGTGGACAGCCTCTGGCGCTGATAGGCAGCATCCCCTTATTCCCAGGCGTTGGTGTGGGGAGTCAGAATTCAAACCAGAATTGTTCTGTTGATTTGGAGGGAGCTCACCTGGAGCCAGCTTCTGACCTACCTTCTCCCTGAAGTGGCCACAGTGAAGGCTGAAGGTATTGTTTGCGGCAAATGGTGCGTTGAGCCCTGCTTTGTGCATTCTGAAGTATCCTTAGATCTTCTGGCATCTGAAAGCCCAAGCTTTATGCTCATTAGGAATTTTGTCACAGGTGGATTGGTTTTATCCTGTTATACTCTGATTTAACCATATTTTTTTCCTTCAAGAAAATATAAAATAATATTTTAAAACGTAATTTATTTGGTTTATTTCAAATGTAAAAGCTAGATTGTGCCTCTGCTTACAAGTTACTTTGTTTTTTGGATGAAGTGCAGCAGAAGAAAAAAATTGGGGTCTAAGTGCTTCGTGTCAAGTAGTTGTAGCTTATTTAAGACCCATCTTGAAGCCCATATTTCAGTGGGATGTGATCGGGCTTGACTGGAAATCAGTTTGGAGTCTTTTAGCATTAATTCCTTTTCACGTAGGTATTTAGGATGATACTTATGCCCCACTGATTTTTTTTTTGTGTGTGTGTGTTTAAGGATGTATTTAAAAATAGGTATGTGTTTAATGGCAGTGTTGAGTTGTGGAGAGCGTGAATGAAGATTCCAGTGTGGAGCCCCCTTCCAAGACATGAAACAAAGGTATATGTAAAGAAATAGAAAAATAATAGCTAAGTACTGTGATGATATTAAAATCCTTACTAATGTATAATTAATTATATTTCATATATGTATATTAAAATCCATGACAAATAAATATATTCTGTATGCATGTATTAATTTAGATCATTAGTATGCTAAACAGTGACCAAAATTACCATGGGATCTAGTGGGAAGAAAACCCGCTTTTTGCTTTAAGACATTCTCTGAAAGAACCTCTAAGATGGTGTTAGATTCTGTTCTGATTTATATTTGGAAAATCAAATTTTTGTGACTCTGCCAACAGACTTCACTACAGTTTTTGTCTCACCCTGTGTTTGATACTGCAGTACCATTGTAACCAACAACTAACACTGAAGCTTATTATTATTATTACGGAAGCTTATAAGCCACTTGTAATGCAGTTAAAAAATTAATATTCCACCATTACTCACAAAAACTGTCCTCTGTGTGAAATAATTTCTTGATTTTATTTGGGGTTTTTTGCTTGTCTGATAGAGTGTGTGTGTATATATATATACACACAAACATATAAAATACATTTATATTTATACATATAAAACAAAAATAGAACTGTGTGATGTATGGATGCAGAGCTGTGACTGTCATATTGTAACTGTATATTTTTTACATTTATAGGATTATGCTTTGTTTTGGTTTCAGGCAGTGATTTGAACAGAAGTATAGGAGGTGGTCCCTAAGTAGTATTTCTTATATTGTGATGACCTTAGGAAGGTTATTGTAACTTCCCATGTCTGAATTTCCTCCTCCATAAGATCAGTGTTACACAGAATCCCAGAATGGCGGGGGTTGGAAGAGATGTCTGGAGATCATCTCATCCAACCCCCTGCTGGAGCAGGCACACCCAGAGCAGGGGGCACAGGACCACGTCCAGGTGGGGTGTGAATGTCTCCAGGGAAGGGACCCCACGGCCTCTCTGGGCAGCCTGTGCCCCTGCTCTGGCACCCGCACAGGGAAGGGGTTTGTCCTCATGTTCAGGTGGAACTTCCCGTGTTCCAGCTTGTGCCCGTGGCCCCTTGGCCTGGCGTTGGGCACCACTGAAAAGAGCCCGGCCCCATCCCCCTGACACCCGCCCTTCAGATATTTATAAGCATTGATGAGATCCCCCCGCAGCCTTCTCCAGGCTGAACAAACCCAGGTCTCTCAGCCTTTCCTCATCAGAGAGATGCTCCAGCCCCCTGATCATCTTGGTAGTTACAATTAAGGTCTGCCTTACAGGTTGGTTTATAAATGTTCTAGAGAGTTTATGAACTTTGGCGATACACATTTGGCAGTAAGTGCATACAGATATGTGTGTATAGGCATGTGTGAGCACCTGTATTTTCATATAGGAATGTTAATATTTTAACATCTTATGATTACTGCCTTTCCTACTTTAGGCTGCTCAAACTTGTGTAGTTCTGAAAGAAAAATGATGGATTTAGCTGCTTAAGTAACTGAAGTTGCAAAATGCCATTTGCATTGGTGTGTTACAACTGTGTTAATTTATGATGACTGTTTTACCTATACCAATGCTACCAGTATAACCAACTCTGCTCCCAAACCAAATAGCCATTTTCAAGTTCCACAACTGATACTTATTTTTCTTTTTCCAGGGCTCAAAATTTTTCTGAGCTATAAAAGCTCAATTGGTTGTAAATATCCTGTCATCTGCAAATATCACTTCTGTCCAACATCCTGTAACGTGCAAAAAGTTGGCATAATGGATGGCTTTATGGTATGGAGAACTACGTAAAGGTAAGCTCAGGGTCTGGGGGGCATGTAATTATAGTTATTGATTAAAATAATTCTACAATCTTATTTTGCAGTGCCATTACAATGGCATCCACTTAAACAATTACTGTCAAACCATGTAAACCAAACTGCAGTACGTCTCTCTTAAATGGATCTGGCGATGCAACAGGCAGTCTAATTACTTTAGGTAGGTCCATTACAGCAAACCTCAGAGTGGAGATGCTGAAGACACAAGTAGGGCTACAATTATGTTGACTCTCGCAGAAGGAATCTGAACAGCTGGGGGCCCAGCGGCTTGTCGGCCAACTGTGCAGTGAACTGCCGCATCATAAACTGAGGCTCAGGGGAAATCTTGTCACCAGCACTGCTGTCGGCGTTCATATTCTATGGCGCTGCCCTAGGGAATGGAAAAGTATTGTTAGGATCTCTCGATCAGGATTCCTGTAGGCATCAAAGTGTTGGACCATTAAATGGCAGAAGACTTGTCTCAGTTATGTTGGCAGGAACCCAGAGTTACTCCATAAAATGCCATTGGTTTATGCTTGATTGTCACCAAAGTGGGTGACCTTATAGGGTGGCCCTTTAACCCTCAGTATAGGCAGAGCTACTAACAGCATCTGTTATTAAGGCTTCCAGGCACTTCCAGTCCTAAAGCCCTATTTTCAGCTGTTCACAGCTTTGGCTAAGTAGCTTTTCAAACTAAATTTTTCCATGTTGCGTTGGGTGTCTGCCTCAGGCAGAATTCTCTTCAGAAATTTGCAGCCAGAACAGTTTAACATCTTCCAAGAACAAGACTAGAGAAAAATGCATTGTTGTATACATGCTAAAAATTATTGGCAATATTTTTCTCTGAAAAGATGTAGTTGTCCCATTCTGGGAGATGATTCTCCCCCTTCCCATCAGGGATATGCAACTTCTGTTCACATGAAGGAAATTCACAGAACCACAGAATCACAGGTTGGAAGGGACCTCAGGGATCATCTAGTCCAACCTTTGTAACTACCTACTTCAAAATCAAGGGGGGCAAGATCAAATCTGATGTGGGGAAATGAGAATAAGGGAATTGGCAGGGGAAAAAAAGAAATTATAATGAGGTTTTAGGTAGAGAGGGAAAGTGAACCATGCATAGTTGATGAAAGGTGAGCTGGACTGCACCATGTGGGAGGACTGGCACTATGAGTGAGGAATAGAGATAAAAAGGGTGGAGAGGAGCTGCTGGGTTGGTGGTGAGCGCCAAGGACTGCTCGGCAAAGGGACTGGGGCAGAGAAATAACGGGATGCTAGGACGGGATTGAGGGAGGCTGTGTGTACAGATCTGATAAAGAACAACTGTATAGCAGGGAGAGCTGGGGAGAAGCAGGGAACGGTGCTGAAATGAGAATAGCCAGTAAGGTCATGGCTGGATACAGGGGTTGAAAGCAAAACCTACATTGCAGTGGGTGCGTGGTTGACTGAACACCAGGCTGAGGCAGGAGACAGACAGGATGAAATTAGGATAGTTTGGGCTAGCAGACAGGACAAAAGTGGAGCCTGAAATACGTGACAAGGCTGAAGTTGAGAGGCTAAGACCAATTGAGCAAAATGGTTCAACCTGGAACAAGGAGTCCAGGGAACTGTCAAAAGAACAAGAGCTGGATAAAATGTCTGCTGGACCTCTCTCCTTTTAAAATGTTGATATAAATCCTGGGACTCAAGCTTCATTGTTTTTTTGGCTATCAGCAAATCTCTGTGGAACTTGACTGTCAAATTCCTCTGTCCCATCTACCACTCATCCTCCAGTATGAAGTACTCTGGATCTGTATGCTCCAGTTTTGTTGGTGAAACACAGAAGTGTCGGTGTAGCACTGTATGCCGAGCATCTGTAGGGCCGTATTAACAGGATGCAATGAAGCTGAGCACTGAGACAGTGATAGACTTAAGGCTTTATGTGCAATTTTTGTTCTGCTCCCTGAGTGTCATGATATAGTCTTAAACTGCACTTTTCCACACGTTCTTTTGCTCATTTATTGCAGGATGAAGTGCTCTAGGATTGAAACTTGCAGGAACAATGCTTTTAATGTCCCAGAAATGGAAAGATGGAGTATGACAGACAGGTTTAGGAAGACTCAAGTTTTGAGTGCAGTGATGAGAAAATTAATTCTGTCTTTGCCTGTCATTGAGTTCTAAGTAAAAATGCTTAGAGATATATTTTTTTGTTGTTTGGCCGCTTGCCTGGAGATACTGGGTCTAATTTCTGATGTTCCAAACACCAGCAGCTGCAGATTGTCAGTTTAACAAATAAACTGGTACCACTTTAACGAATAAACTGGCACACTGAGAATTCAAATTCAGGGAGTCTGAAGTGAGACATCTAAAGTAAGTAGATACAAAAAGGGTAATTCTTCTGTACTTTGGTTTTTGATTGCAAAATGAGATAATGTGGATATAACAACGTTAATCAACATCTGCAAACCACATAAACTTTAAGGCCCTTTAGGAGGAAATTAATTATTCTTGCACAGGGGACCAATGCTGATAATGAAGACAACATGAGAACTCATTAAGCAAGCGCTGCCCATCCTGTCTGCTGAGTATGGCAGGAATACCGTGGAAAAAATAATCTACGTATAAATGTGTATAACAAAATGGAGGGAAAATAACTTTTCCTCCCCGCGTGTCATAGAAGAAGTCAGTAGTTGCTTCTCTATGCTATTAGTGGGCTCTTAACACGTCTACTGGATTAGGCTACTCAGATGAGTGGCCAGCTATGTCTAGTACCACTTAGTTTTCAGATCCAGTTCACACTTGAGCGTGTGATAGATGTGGAGCTTCCAGCACTGAGATACAAGTGCTCTCGGTGTATGAGAAGATAAAAAAAGAAGGGAAACTTATGTAGAATAGAGACATCCATAGCATTTAGGTATGCTTGGGAGATTTTTAGGCTTGCATGTTGGCCTTAGATCCCTAGACTGTATATCAGTGATACATGTCTAAATTCCCTTTTTTGGAAAGGCCCAAGTGAGTTTGGAGACCAGGTCCTGTATTTAAAGGAATGCTTGAATTTAGGACCGGCCTATGTGACTTAAGAGACTGTGTTCCTGACTGCCTCCCCTTTGAGCATTGGCATCCTTAAAATTCTTCATCAAAGTTTCTAACTGATACTCCCGAGGTGGATAATCTCTCCTTTGTTCTTTCAAGAATAACAGTTTTCTTTGCCACTAGGTTATAAAAAAGACCCAGATAATTACTGCTGTATTCTGGGAATTATTAACAAATAATAAAATCTAGAAATAGAAATTTCTCCTCCCTAGTCTTTGTATTTAGACAAATTCATGGAAGAAGGATTCACCAAGGGCTACTGAATACAGAAAATACTTGTGCTACAGAACGTCAAAAGCTGAAGATGATATTAAAGAAGCGTCACTACATGCTTTTCCTAGTCTTAGACTCTTCTTAGACATCCGCTGTCGATCGTGATGGGACATGGTGCAGAGTTAGCTGGTTCTGCAGGGTTCTCCTCTACTGCTCCAGGACGTTCCCTATTTGCATCTGAAAAATACAAATCTGTCCATTACATTATTTAGCATTGGTCAAAGGCACAAATGCTTTCAGAGGGTTGGAAGAACTGGCTTCTACTGCCTGTGCAAAGCAGTGGTGTACTGAAAGGATGAAGAGAAAGAAGGCAGCGAGGATTATGAGCTACCTGAAGACATCTGACTTTAATTAAACACTTTCTATACCAATCCCAGAGCAGGTACTTCCAGTAGCATACCTTTCTGGCTCTGGTAGTTGAAGAGAAATCTGATTTTATGTCTGCACTCGCTGGCTCTTTCTTTAGACATGCTTTCTTTGGCGAGCATCTCAGCCCGAATATAGTGACTTCCAGATTTTTAGTCCCTGCAAAATGTCTCCCACCACGCCTACACTTAAAAGGGTGCAGGATCCAGTTAGCTAATTTGTTCCTAGGCAGTTAAACTACTTTACATGAGCTCCAGACCATGGAGTAGATTTAACATACTATTTTAAGAATATATGAACAGTGTTGTGTAGGGGGATGTATCTGTGTCTGTCTCAGAGCGATAATCTAATTGGAGGTCGTCCTTTGTGTAACCCTGTTAACATTTTAGACTATTCTGGGAAACCCTGTGGCCCAAGTACTATGGAATGTAGTTAGGAAAAACAGTGTTTTCTCAAATATTTCAGATGTGGAATATTTATTTTGTAGCCAGAGAAACTTGTTTTGTTGCCAAGCAACTGACCATGAGTAGGATCCACTGCCAACTGTACTTAAAAAAAAAGGGGAATAAAACCCACTTACCTCTTCTCCATCTGCGTGTGAGCATTTCCAATGCAGTGAAGAGAAATTTTAAAATCTGTGTGACTGACTTTGTTATTAGTAGCCTCAGGTCAGTTAGGTCTTTTCCCTCCACCTTCCCCTGAGTCATATCTAATTGAGAGAAGAAGCCACTACTGTGCAGGAAATCCAGTCTCTTCCAAAAGCTTTCCATTTTGAAGTCTGCTTCATCAAAGCCCCAGATAATGGAGTTTGACTGTTTGCTCTTTGCTGGGCTTCTGATCCAAAGGCAGGCAAGGACCTGAGATACAACTCGGAGTTCTGTTCAGATTATTTTTTTGGCTTGGTACGTTCACTTAAGCAGGGATCCAGATCTTCAAATACTGTTTATTTTAGAATTCAGGTACCCAAGCTGGTTTTCAGAGGAGTTAAGATGCTCAGCTTGCATTCGATGGGTGGAGGCTAAAATGGGACATAAATTGCTTTGAAGGATGCTTATAGCAACGTGGTTGTAACCATTTCAGCACAAGCAAAACATGCCCTACTACACG